>NW_025999932.1:23171143-23231532 GCF_001458135.2 Marmota marmota marmota
TTTTTTTTTTTTTTTTTTTTTTTTTTTGTGGTGCTGGGGATTGAACCCAGGGCCCTGTGCATTCAAGGCAAGCACTTTACCAACTGAGATATATCCCCAGCCCTCAACAATTTTATTTTATATTGGGTATTTACCTAACCCTATAGGAAGATATCACATGCAAGGGACATTCAAGGACATTAATAGGAAACTCTGAAGACATGCTTTTTTTTTTTTTTTCCCTCCAGGCTGTCCTCAAACTTTTGATTCTCCTGCCCCAGCTTCCCCAGTAGCTGGGATAATAGGTATGAGCCACCATAACCACCTGTAAATACTCTTCATCAGGGATAAGATTTGGTGGAAATGCTCCAGATCCTATCTTACCTCTCTTGATTCTGCCATCTCGTGCAAGGCAGCCATGAGGTGGTACACTGGTCACAAATATGGGCAGTTCACCACTCTTGCTTCCTCTGCCCCCAGCAACTGTCATTCCAAGGGACTCATGTGGTTCCTTTTTTACAGTAATATGTTTTTCTTGACATGTAACACACTGAGTAAGATCCTAAAGCAAAAAGAAAAAAAAAATATATTGAATAATGAAATAATAGATAGCTGAGGTAAAAACAGCTTATTAAACCAAGGTGATACCTATGTAGCATTTATAAAGTGATTTTATTTTTTTACCCCTAACGACTGAAAGCAACACATAGTTCTTAATAGGTACACTTAATATCAGTGTCAAACTTTGAACTAATTGATTTTTATATAGTATTTATGGAACTCAAAAAATTTAGAACTGTTGATATATGGAAGTCAAAAAAAATATCAACACATCATTTGTATAATTATCTTGAGCTCCAAGATAGATCAACTCTGTAAAAGTAAATAATGCTTTTGAGTTTTAAATTCTGAAGACAAGCCAATTAATTTTACTTGTATCTTTCTCCCTAATTCTTTGTAGGAAAAGTTAACAGAAGAGTACAAAAGTAAAGTGTGGATTTTGCAAACTGCCAAAAAAAAGGCTACAGACCTATCTTCTGATTCTTACTGATGAGGACTATAAGTGCTTGGTCATGAGGCAAATGCAAATCTACTTTCAAAACCTTCATAAAAAGCTGAAAGGATACAAAATAACCAAATTTTTGAAAATATTAATGACACGTAAATAAATTCCCAATGAACCAATATTCTCAGGAAAAAAATATTGATTGATTGATTGATTGGTACCAGGGATTGAACCCAGGGCTGCTTAATTGCTGAGCCACATCCTCACCAGTCTTTTTAATTTTTTTACTCTGACAGGGTCTTGCTAAGTTGCTGAACCTGGATTTGAACTTGTAATCCTTCTGCCTCAGCCTCCAGAGTTGCTGAGATTACAGGTGTGCGCCACTGTACCCAGCAGGAAAAAGCTATCTTTACTAACATTTGTTACTGTTATTCATACCAAGACACTCCTGATAGTAAGAAAAAAGGAGAATCTAAAATGTCACTGTTCTTTGAATTAGAATTCAGTAATAAGGTATACATATGCAATATCAATATTAAAATAATAACTAACATTTACTAGGCTTAATATGTGCAAAGTTAGTGGCCTGCTTGCATTCTTTCATTTAATCCTCACAATGGTGTTGAAAGTAAATACTATTACTGACTCCACTTTATAGATGAGGAAACAAGCTCAGAGAAATCAGGTAACCTGCAATTGTAAGTGACTGCACAAGGATTTGAACTTACACATGTCAAAAGTATATATAATATTATTTTAAAAAGCTGACATGTACTTAACTGTTGATGATGGTATTTACCAAATCTCTAAATTAAGTCTGGAAATCTAAGCTCATCTGCCCTTCTATTGACGTGCAATCCATGCATGATTGAAATTTATCAAAGGAACTACTTGTATAGCAGCATAGAATTCCTAGAAAAATGTTCTGATGCTATGAACTTGTCAACATTGTTAAGGTAGTCTTCTATCTAAAGGTATGAAATTTATGTCAGTATTCTTCAAAACTGGCCAAACACAATTTGGTCATGAAGACAACTAAGGGAAATAGCCTTGAGTACACTTATTTAAATATACCCTTATGAATTTAGTCAATTAATAAGGGCAGTTGTTTTATAGCTTCAGATGGCTAAAATGTATGCAATTTTTCCTCAGGGAACTAAAGCAAACTTCAAAGATTATATTTAGTATGCTTCAAGGAACTAAAGGTTCAAAATCATATAAATGCTTATCAAAGCAGCTATTAAGAGGTGTAGTGTGTACTGTACTTTTTAATGATGATTATAACCATCTGAATAGGTTGTCTTGGTGAATCTGGGTGAATTTGGTTTCCATGGGAGATCTTTTTCTTAATCAGATCCTGATATAACATATGCAATCTGCTAGAAGAAAACAGCTAAATTTATAATTCATTCTATGTCGTTGTTCTAACCAATGAGGGAATATAAAGTACCTAAAATTAAGAATGAATTTGGCCTTATTCTTTAAAACAGTGTCACATAAAAATTAATGAGGATAAAAAACAGCAAATTTATGAAAGAAACATATCTGTGCCCAAAACAAAAAAATAAAAATATGAATATTAAAAAATAATCAATATGAATTTTTTAAAAATATGAATACTAGAATGATTAAATAGAATTTTCAAAATTGTCTTGACATTCTAATTTTGTCAGACATCTGTGTCTCAAAATTAATGTAAAAAAATCAGAGGCATAAAAGATTTCATTATCTTTTGCTTTATATTACCATTTCATAAATATAAAAGAATATATTGACATATATTATATATACATATTATTATATATATATTAAAGCATATATTAATATATAGTAATGGAAGCAACTAGATATATGAAACATTCAAAATCTTTTTCAAAACAATAATGGTCACAGGTATTGTTTCATAGTCATCATTATGAAGGCAAAGTTATAGGTTTCCTTTATACATTTTGGTTTTTGTTCAAACAAGAGAACAATTCTGTGGTTATAATTTCTCTTAAATATTAACTAAACCAAAAACTAGTGACACATTTGTACTTAGCTTGGAAAACCAGATTAACTTTTTTTTTTTTTTTTTTTTTAATTTTTTTTATTGTGGGTTGTTCAAAACATTACAAATTTCTTGACATATCATATTCCACACTTTGATTCAAGTGGGTTATGAACTCCCACCCTCACCCCATACACAGATAGCAGAATCACATCAGTTTCACATCCATTGATTTACAAATTGCCATCCTACCAGATTAACTTTATGGGCCAAAAATACTGCCTTTCAGCTATGCTTTCTTAGGATACCAACAGTAGATTCTAAGGGGAATTATTCTCTCAAATGTTATACTTCAATTTAAAGGCTGCTTTAGCAGATAAGGAACTTTCTATGGGTTTTAAGCAGATCAATCAGTTTTTGTTAAGCCAAGGACTTTAGTAATTTTACTTAAGAAGAATAACTTTAGAAGCTCCTATTTAGCTTTCATGTTCAGATAACTGGGTAAGCATTACATCATTGTTTTAAAATTCCTGTCCAACTGGAAGTTTAGTTTAAAGGAAGGATGCATGGAGTAAATAATACCAAGAATGCTAAAGTACCATTCTTTTTTGAGTTTTGCAATTACCAAGTGAGACATCAAAATTCTCAGCACAGATACATGACCTTGGAATATACTATAAAGCCAGTTTAGTAATTTGGAGGCAGCAGTAACAAAGTTCAACATATGGGAATTTTAATGTTGTAATAGGATAATATTCCTCTAAGTTATCACATGAAAACATGTTATTCATGTATCTATCAAAATTTATGATTCACAGGATGGGGTTGTGGCTCAGTGGTAGAGCACTCACTCGCCTAGCATGCATGAGGCACTGGGTTCGATCCCCAGCACCCATTTAAAACAACAACAACAACAAAAAAAAAAACTAAATAAACAAAATAACGTTAGTATGTCCATCTACAACTAAAAATATTTTTTTAAATTTATGATTCATGTTTAATATTCACAAATATAATTATTATGCAAGCAATGTGCCCAACTGTTAAATACCGACATGTTGATCTTTTTGATACTTTTTCAATCTTATAACTAATACTTACAGTTAAATAAGCAACCCAAGATAAATCTCACTTTCAAGTAATACTAAGCAAACAGATTTTTCTGGAAGATCATACACTTCTTGTCAACCACTTGACAGAGGAACATTCCCTGCCAAGAAACCATCTCTTGTGGCTGAGGAATTGAGACAACGAAAGTGACTCTCCAAGATATAAACTTTCAATAGAATAACAGCCTGCAATTAAATTGTTCCAAAAAATCCATTTATTGAGGTATGATTTGCATATAAAATGCCTCCATTTAAAATTTATAAGCTTGTAACAGTGATTCTTTGAGGACAACATACATTACCAAAAACCACCTCACCTTATGTGAGCTTGGTCTGCTGTGAGAGGGCAGCTGTGCATGGTGCTGGCTGCTGCTGTGACTTCCTGTTTCTCGGATGGTGTTACCAGGCTGGGGTTTCCCTGGTCTAGCAATTGTTAATTGCACTCTCTCCCCACTGGCCTGGAGGAAACACATAGGAGAAAACACTGTCATGAAGAATGTTTGCCATTTTAAAAAGATTACACTATGCACTTCTCAATCATTGTTTAAGGGCTTTAACTGGGCAGCTGAATATACCTAGTGGCAGGGAGGATGAAGTTCTTTTCATTAGCTAATATTTTTAAATTTCTGTGGCTGAAACACACACACACACACACACACACACACACACACACGTGCGTATTAAACTGTTTTAGATGTTGATGACCTTCATTTCAAATTTAGAGGCCTGTAACCTTAATTCAAACAGAGATTCACACCTATTATGTTTGAAAATTTATTTTGTTCTTATTTTAAAATTTCCGGTCTGATTTATTTGATGTCTGTTCTTGGCATGGCCACAATCCCAATTTTACTATTATTCCTATGGGAAATTATGAGAGATTTATTTTACAAATTGTGATAAAAAGTAGAAATCTTCCTCATGATTGAAGTCAAAATATTAAGAAATCACTTTTTTAAGCTTTTAAATTGAAAAATAAATAACAATTTGAATACCATACTACAAATCATTTGTTATTTAAGCATTTTATTAAACTAAACAGTTTCAGACAATTTCTTCAAAATAACAAAGGAATAACATTCAGCCAGCATCTCCATGCAGTTCAGGAACTTGATTTAAAGGGTAAATGCCAAGGAGAAGTGTTCAGAATCCTGTTATTTAAAATTCTGACAAATCACAGATTATTACATTGCACTGTGTGAAGAGATGAATAGCTCCTTTTGGGATTTCATTTCATTATACAGACTAATTTTCCTTCCTGCTTACTTTATAATCAAAAATCAGTATTTCAACTTTAGTTGTAAGCTGCTTATACACACCTATTAATGGAAGCAAATCCTTTTTTTTTTTCAAAAATTGTTTGAAAGACAAAATTCTGTGAATGTGATGAAGTGTGCATTTAGAATTTAAATGACTAGCATGTGGGTTTAGTATAATTTCAAAAGCCGATGCATTTAATGTTTTTGGGTTTTAAAAAAAGCAAACATTTTGTTAGAAATCAAAATTTTAAAAATGTGGGTGCTGCTGGATGCAGTGGTGTACACCTGTAATCCCAACAATTTGGGAGGCTAAACTAAGAGGACTGCAAGTTTGGGAGCAGTCGCCAGCAACCTAGTAAGACCCTCAGCAACTCAGTGAGACCCTCAAAATAAAAAATAGGAAGGACTGGGGATGTAGCTCAGTGGTAAAGTACCCTTGGGTTCAACCTCTACTACCTAAATAAATAAATAATTAGAAATTAAAATGTAGGCTGTCCAAATCACAAAACTGCAGTTCATGAGTGAATGCCCTTGTTGCTGGGATTATAAATTAGTATAATAGGTATGAATCTATGTTTAAAACAGATTTAAAATGACAGTCACGAACCTCTAAAATAATTTAACACTTACATACCTGTGTGTGTGTGTGTGTGTGTGTATGTGTGTGTGGTGTGTGTATGTGTGTTTCAACCACAGAATTTTTAAAATATTAGCTAATGAAAACAGCATGTTTCCTCCCCATCAACTGCCCAGATAAAGCCCTAGAATCATTCATAAAAGTCTTTCTGATCTTTCTGGAGTGACTTTAGCAAAATGACTTAAACTTAGAAACAAAACATGGAAGAAAACTAGTGCTTTTTTTCAATTTTTAAGGAATTCAAATTGTTTTAAACACATCATAAAATGTGTTCTCTAATACTCTTATGAAATATGTAGGGACAGCCATTATTAGAGAGAAGACATGTTTTCAAGAAGAACATTGTACAGAGCAGCGGGGGCGAATCCAGAGATGATCTATAGGTTCTGCAGCATGCTGTGGCATTTAATGATAGGGGCCATACTCCACAGTGATAAAGGTGAAACACAAAGGTGTTTTTCTTAAAGTAAGCACAACAAAAAGCTATAAAGCAAAACCAGCATCATTATAATTGAGCATCAGGTCGACAGTCACTGAGAAATGTTATTTGCAACACAGAATCAAATAACAATGAATATTTAACTATATAAGAATATCTAAGTCTTCACCCCTTTTATCACACTGAGAGGTGATTCAGGTATTGGTCTCATTTTATAGACTTGAGGTTTAAAGAAATTGGATAGCTTTAAAATTCTTGAAAAGATATTATTGAGACTCATTTCTGTGGACATTAGCCAGTTGCTATACTGCTGAAAACTAGTTCATCTTGTGAGAGTGGAGAATGGTGGGAGGGAGAAGGTAACAAAAAGGAGAAAGAAAGAAGAAAAAAGAAATCTAGTAGTTTCATGAATTTGAGGAAATAAAAAAGTCAAGTGTACTTTATGAAGTAAGAAGACTAATAAGAGGAATACGCTATTATTTGTACATTTTCTCAGTCAATACTTAAATATTCTAAACACACTCATAAACAGGCAATGTTTAAATACTCGTTATCTTAAATGAGTTTCTAACCAAAATGTAGAATGCGTAACATACAAGTAGAAACTTTAAAAATTTTCCCTGATATTTCATATTTGAATTTTTATAACTGAAGGCATCATATTTTGTGGTATAAAATTTCCTAAACTCTGGAAAATTGAAGTTGCTCAATTTAAGGTCCTTTATGAAAAAAAAATCAAAAGTCTTATTGTTTTGGGGTTACAAAAAATGAAGGAAAAATATAGAAAATAAGACAATTAAATCACATTCAGTATAAACACATTAATGTTATAGAACATCATTCCAAACATTTTTTTATGTTTATGTCCACAAATGTATGATTACATATTGATACAACTGCACTTGTCCTATAAATTCTTAGTCTATATCTTTCTGTCAACAATGTTATGGGCATCTTAAATGAAAATAAATAGAAGCTGGGACTACAGGTGTGCATCACCACACCAGGCCAAGAAAGATTATTCTTTTTTTGGGGGGGCGGGGGAGAGTACTAGGGATTGATCTCAGAGCCACATCCTCAGCCATATTTTGTATTTTATTTAGAGACAGGGTTTCACTGAGTTGCTTAGTGCCTTGCTTTTGCTGAGGCTGGCTTTGAACTCGCAATCCTCCTGCCTCAGCCTCCCGAGCCACTGGGATTATAGGTGTGTGCCACTATGCAAAGATTTTTCTTATTAAAATATTACTTGCCCCTTACTTATATAGATCCTGAAGGGGAGTTAAGGGGAGTTAAAAGTTAAAAACCACTGCTAAGTCATAGCCTTGGTAATTACAGTTTCCCTGAGCTCCACCTTCCTCCTCATTAAAGGTGGACACTGCTCTCTGTTGTATCTCGCTTACTAGGTGGAATCTAGCAATCAAATGAGACTGTGAACTGTAGAGCTTATTCTGTGAAGAATCCACACAAAAGTTCACACAGGGAGACAGCTTATAGAAAGAAAAAAAAAAACAACCAACCTTTGTCTACAAGAAAACTTATACTAGTGTGAATTTTGAAGAATTAAGGTAGCCATGTCTGATCTTTTCTAATAAAGTTTATCAAATGTTTCCTGAATTTTGATGTTATGCATCAGTCAAAACAAATATAGCCAGATGTTAAGGCTCAATATTCGGCATCTACCTGAATAATCTGGGCAGCAAGCTCTGGGGTCCCATGCTTCAGGTCATGCCCGTTGATAGCCAGCACACGATCGTTGCTGCTAAGCCTGCCATCCTGGGCGGCCAGACCCCCTTCCAACAAGTCAAGAATAAAAACACCTGGCTCATCTGTCCTTCGTACTAATTTAATGCCAAGCTGTTCTCCAGAGTCCCGTTTATGAAGAACCACATGGAAAACCTCTTCCCGAGGAGAGTTGCTGTCAGAATGGGTGTATGCTCGGTTGCCAAAGCGCCTCTCCCGCAGCACAGTAAGATGCAGAGTGTTACAGGGCTGGGAAAGGACAGCTCTGGCATAGTTATGGGACACATTGCTGATATCATAGTTGTTGACCTAGGGAAAAAAAAACAAAATTAGGATCAACACATAATAATCTTTCATTTTCTTAATTTGCAGAAATGTTTGTATGCCACTTTCAATGGAAACAAGATTGTGAAAATGCTATACAGCATTTTACATTATTTATAAAGAAAACCAATTTGAAGACATTTAAAAATACAGTTTCTAAAATCAACTTACTAGAACTGGATAGAGAATAGGAGTTAGGATCACAGGCTTTGATGATAGTCTTGAATTAGAGTCCTTGGTTCTGGCATACTAACTGATAAACCAGAGCTCCACTGGGTTACAAATTTGTTTTTCCAAATGAAGTACACTTAAACCCTGAGAAAATAATCTGAATTCTATTTTAAGGAAAATGGCACATTCCAAGTGCACAACCTACTTTAGATGAGTGACTTTCTAAGAAAAGTAGGTAATTAAAATTTCACTCTTAATTCTTTAGTATACAAGTATATATCTAACTTGCTAATCATAATTCAATACTAGATATCATTTATTAAATTTTACAACCTTGAAATAATTATAGTGACTGATCCTTGGACGTGTAAGATCACTTAGAAAATACATCCAGTTTCAAATATTCATCTAGTAAATAATCATAATTTTTAGGGTTTTTTTTTCTTAAACAATTAGAATTCTTTGAATTGGTCTGACTTAAAACAAACATTCTCTGAACATTTTCATTGGGGCAGGCTATGGGTTAGGTGTTTGTGATCACCTGAAATTCTTAAATCTTTTTCATATAAATTCATGTTAAGCCAGATCTCCCCTTTCCTATTTATCTGAGATTGATTTATCTTTTGGGGGTTTGCTGGTTTCTTTTTTCTGGGATGAACTTTACTAACTTTAACACTACTAACTAGAATTTTATTGCTTTTCACCTCTTTTTAAAAATTTCATCTTTTAAACTTCAGTCATCAAATTGATAGCTGTCACATATAAACTTCTCCCCAAGTCTGCAACATATAGGCACTTAGTAGTGGTGATCCAAGACTGATAGAAATGTTGACTAATATGGGTCAAGACCAGAACTTTAAGGTAGTTTCTGCAAAACTAGGCTGAAATGGACTCATCAGCTAAAAGCTACCTATTTCTAGGTTCACATCTCAAATTTGGTCATATCATAAAGGACTCTACAAAACATCTGGCTGAAATCCAACTATTTTTTCCAGCCACATGCAAACATGCTGTCTCATATTTTCTTTGTGAAATAGACTGAGAAATATCCTACAACTGGAAAAAGATTCATCCTTCTTGAATGCATGGCTGCCAGTGAAATTCAGAGAACAGACAGACCAAATAAAATGCTCCTTCTAGATTTTGTAAAACATCATCAGCAAAGTAAACTCTACCACATTTCTGGGTTAAGAGAGTGTGTGTGTGTGTGTGTGTGTGTGTATGCGCGCGCGCGCGTTTTAAGCAAAGTGATTAATACAAGACTAATTATTTTCCTTCAAAACTGGAAACACCTAAATCATCAATAATTTTTGTCAAACTAAAATACTTATTCTTACTAATGTTCTAAAAGTTATATTATATTTAATAACGATGTTGATAAAGCTTATAAAAGCAGTTCTTTAAAAACTATAAATTTGTGAATAGCAGCAAAAGATCTTGAGAGCATATGGTCCTCCTTTGCAAAGAGGCTTTTAATAAAGAAACATAAATGTATGTATATGTATCTTTCTCTCTTTGTCTATATCTATTATGGGGGAAACAAAGTCACCCACTGTTAGCTGCACATGGTTTACTTAAATAAAACTAGAGCTTAGCTCTCTGGTCTGCAAATAATCTTACTGCTTCTTGGGCATTTTCAAATTGGTTTACCCATATCCAGCTTATATGAAGTAGAAAATAACAACAACAAAAAACCAAACAGGGGAAAAAACCATTCAAAAAGGGTTTTTACTTATTTCTTTTTGCAGTACTAGGGGTTCAACCCAGGCCTTGCACTCTATCACTGAGCTATATCCTCATCCCACAAGAGTTTCACTTCTCAATGACCACAAGTGTTTTACTTCTCCACTTCTGGACAAAGTGGGTAGCTTCACTTATGGGCTCCAAAGCACCACTGTGGGTGTGTGTGTAGGGTATTCTACTAATCAGACATGAAATAGTGAAGCCTACACCAGAGCAAATGGAAGTACGAGGTAGGTATCTGAAGATCATGGTGCTAGACTCAACAACAAATCTAAAGAAGGAAAAGTCCTTGCACTTGAGTTTTCTTAAGAGACAGATTTTCTTGTTCATGAGTATTTATTTCATCTTTCCAGAAATTATTCCATTTTTTGAGCTTTAAATATCATTACACTGATTCAAATGTCCAGACCAGTCTTCATATAAATTCCAATTGTATAGAGAATTCTTACTATTCCTATCTCTGAAGTTTCAATATGCCCTCCAATAAATTATCTTGTCTATGCTAATTGTTTTTTTGGGAATACTTATTTCTTCTTAAAAATAATCTTCTGGAACAATAGAAAGAGTTGTATCAGGGGTTATTAAAAATGCAGTTAGACTTCTTAGAGTGTATGTGGGAGTCAGTAAGAGATGACTAAAATTTCTGAACTCTGTCTTAAATTTCTGTGATATAAATTATAAGTAAGTTGGTCTGGGGTAGTATCGTTCAATGACAAAGCACTTTCTTAGCATTCATGGGCCCTGGGTTCAATTCCCTATACCACCAAAAAAAAAAAAAAAAAAAAAAAAAAAAGTAACTAATGTTTTGTGGTTCTGACTACAGTCAGTAATCAATATACAGAAAGATAAAACAGACATAAAAGTAAGAGATGGATGGGAAAACTGGGTGTGGGAAATACCAATGGATAAGAAAATCTCAGCCTGGGTAAAGGTCACCCTGGACTAGTCAGTCATGGAGCCTAAGCCAGGAAGAACCTAGAATGCCCAGAGAGCCTGGTACTGTGTATACAGTCACATGTGAGACTGAAAATTAAGTATACATATATGTGTATATATATATATGATAAAAGTATATGGGGATACAGAAAAAATTAAAGATAAACTCTGATCTGCTTTGCACATGAAAATAGAAAAACTTTTCTATCAATTTCCATAATATCATAATTTTCTAAGTTTTAAACTCACAAGAACAAAAAGGCCCAAGTTAACAGAAAAAACTAAAACTGATACCTGAAGAATCTGGTCTCCAGCAAGGAGTCTCCCATCTCTGGCAATAATCCCATCCCGGTAGACTTCCTGGATGACAATGTTAATTAGTGGCGTTTCATTGCCACCCACAATGCTAATTCCTAACTGAATGTATGGATTGGACCGGTGAATTTCAATGGTGGTAACTTCTCCTTCTGGCAAACTAAGTGGCTGTTGTGCAGCTGCCAAGTTGAAAATGAGAGAAGAAAAACAAAGAAAAAAATGTTTTATATTCTGATTCTTTTCAGGTCAATAAGGCTTCTCATGTTATTATGTAGATGATTAATAATAACAAAGCAATGCCACTGGATAAGAAATGTAATGACAAACGAAATCTATGTTAACATTATCTAAAATTTCCTCTTTCCAAAGGCGATCAGCAAATAATCAACAAATAACTACTGCATATCAGATCACTAGGGCTGACAAGAATGATCTGATGAAGAAACATTAACACAAATCATCTTGCCATGACTAATAAGAGAAGAGAAAGTCTAGGCCATGAAGCAGTGTAAATAGTTCAAGGCAGTGAAAAAAGAAAACCCTAATTCTGTAGTAAATAAGCCCTCAGGTGTTAAGAAATTTGCCTTATCAAGCTCCTAAGAAAGAGGCAGATCTTGAGTCTTAGGAGATGAAAAGGGTCCACAGCTATAGCCAGAAAAATTTGAGTATGCAGTAAAATTTGTAGTTTGTAAGAGAAAATTATTTTTAGAAGTAAAATACGTAAGGCTAACTGCAGAGGACTGCCTAAGATCTAGAACTGCAGGCTTTCCGTTTATTTCCTGGTGGGGTGTACAGATAGAGCTGTGGTTAGCTCCAGAGGTGAATGATGATTAGAAGCATGTTCTTGAAGTCAGATATCAAATCCCCAGCTACCTAGTGGCTATATAAGCTTTCCCTTTTAATCTTAATCTTCTAATGATGTTTAAGCATTAATTAACTACATAGAAAGTACTCAATATAGTGCCTGACATAGAATAAGCAGTTGATATCAGCTAACATTTTTGTTTCTGTTCTTGATATTGTTGATTTCTTATGTCAAGAGACAAACAAGTTTCTGAACACATACACATGAATAATAAGAATTGTGTGAATGACCAGTGAATTTGTGGATTACTAGAGAAAAGGGATGGGGACGGTTCACCTTCCTCCAGGGTAAGACTCATGTTTTATTTCTAAAATGCAAATTGCTAGAACTATACACTGAAAAGGGTGCATGATGTGGTATGTGAATTACATCTCAAAGTGATATTTTTAAAGAGGACAAAGTGTTGGAAGAGTAGTGGGAAAGAAGGCAATATAGAGAGGAAGTACACGAAGAGATAAACTGCACGTACTGTCGGCTCCGGTGCTCTCTTCGAAGGCAGGGTTGTCCAAGCCAGGCTCTTCAGTCCAAGTGGGAAGAGATGCAGGTGTTGAATTCCGCTCAGGGGGCACTGTGCCTGTGCCTGTCCCCATCCCCAAACAGTCTGTTTCTAGAGATAAAGTACCTGAAGGATCTATTATAGTGGATCCATTTTCATTCTCAATCTCTGTCTGAGTTTTACTAGTTTTCCTTCTCTCTAAGGCAACTCTCCGATGAGAAGCTCCAGGACACCTAGAAAGAGTATTAGGTGGTTTCCAGATGATTTGAAAAGTAAACAAAAGGGAGAGGGATGGGTGGATTACTAGTTTTCTTGAACAAAGGAACCGCAGAGGCTTCCTTTCAAAAAGATCCTAGAAATACCACACAAGTGGTACAAAATTCTGATCCTGATCTCAAAATAAGTTCTTACACTCCACATAGCAGGCAAATTACAAATAAATGGCATTGGCATTAACAGTGGTTTGATATCAATCTCAAAGAATACTTCAGTGGAGAACCATTTTCAGGTATACATTAGTCATCAGAAAACACTCAATAATGTCTGCGTTGCAGGACTGACCCCAAGAATCTGATCATATGATCCCTTTCACAGGCAAGTTGTCTCAAGCAGAGGAATGGATTATCAGTCTCGGCCCGGAGGGGTGTCCCAACTTAAGATGCTCAGTGTGCCTCAAGGCCACTCTACTCTCCACAGTTACATTACACACCCATTAATTAGTGGGTACTAATGCACCTGACGCTTTACAACTTAAAGCAAGGCACAGCAAAGGCCCAAATAACTATGATAGACATGAAGGGAGACAAAGAGATATCTCCTAGTCAATAAAACTAGGTTTGCAAAATTGGCATTACAGATAAGCTATGTGAGCTGAAGAATGTATTTCAATTATTTGGGAAACTTACATAATACCAAGAAATAAGAACTGTTAACGCACTTATTTTTACTTATTTACGCAAACAGAAAGGTCAGATGGACCCTTATTTAAACTCAAAACATTTAAATAAAGGCTTTATATAACATATTAGAAATGATACTCCTTTAATTGGACACCTAGTTGGACGTCATGACCAATAATGCCCAGTATGAAGAGGGGAAGATGCAAATTAGTGAATGAGAGCCCCCTCTGGGAGAGGAGATTATCCTAGACTGTATACTAAGGCTGCAGACCTTCATTTAATAATAATATTTTAAAAATTCCCACATTTCTAACAAAACACAGGATTAAATAAAACTAAAAGCTACTCCTTAACTATAAAAGTAATGTTTTCCCTTGAGGACTAAAGATTTATTTTAAACCGTATATTTCAAGTTCTTGAAAAGGCCCGCTATGAACTTCCTTTTATTCACTTTTCTCTCATTTCTTGTTTTCTCTATATCTTGTTAATAAGGGGGATAATTGATTTTCTTCTCTGCATTGTTCCTGCAAGGACCTGACAAACATTTCTGAAATTAGATCATGGAAAACACTACTTTTGTCAGATAAGCAGATTTAATTAGAAATATATTTTAAAAATATTTTATCCTCCTCTCCCCAAAAAAACTCGAGGCAAAAACTGGACTATAAAAATATTGACTGAAAAAAATAGGTTAAGATTTAATTTCCAAAATATATCATAGACAAATATCCACATGGGCAAAAGCTAGTACTCAGAGGAAAAAAAACAGACCAGAAACAGGAAATAAAAAATATAAACAGAATGTGAACATCTGGGAATTGGCTAAGCCAACAATCCTAAATTACCCGCACACCAAATAATTATGGCATATCTAAAAACACACTAAAAACAAAATTTCAAAAAGGTAAACCCAAAATTGTTGGAGAGGTGAAGAAACAGGCATACTTACATTCCCAATGGGACAGCAAATTGCTAACAAAACAGGAAATTACTGACAGGAACACGAAAGATATTAAAAAGGATATCATTTAAAAACACGGAAAAATGACCTCACCCAGCATTAGAGGAAGAATGCCACAGACAGGACTTTTGGGAACACCCAGAGTCAGACAAGATGGGTCAGCTGAGCAGACGGAGACTGAACGACAGACAGAAGACGGGAAGAGGAAACTCCACACCTAACTAAGGGAGGCAGAGTACTGGCAGAGTGGGCAACAAGGCAATTGCCAAACAGGGGCAAATAAGGAGCTTTCAGTCTGATTTGGGAAAAACTCAGGGTGTATTTCAAAGGTGCTCTATTTTGAATCTGAAATATCCTCCAAAAGCTCATGTAAAGCCTTGGTTCCCAGCAACGGCACTATAGGGAAGTGGTGAACCTTTGTGAGACAGGGCTTAGTGGGAGAAAAATAGGTCATTAGAAGGCATACCCTTGAAGGGGATATTGGGATCCTGTCCCCTTTCCTCTCTTTGCTTGTCCACCACAATGACACGAACAGGCCTCCTCTACCACACACTCCCTACTATGATGTACTATGCCACCACAGGCCCAAAGCAATAGGGCCAAAGTGACCACAGACTGAAACCTTTGAAACCACAAGTTAAAATAAACCTTTCTTCCTTTTAAGTTTATTATCTCAGGTATTTTGTCATAGCAACAGAAAGCTAATACAGGTCATGGTGACATGAGAAAAGAAACTTGGCAATGAGGACAAAAGCCCAGAGTATAATATAAACATTTTTGTTAATATACCAGGCATTCTAAGCAAACTAGACACTGAAAATTGAACAATTTAAAGGAAAAAGAGGGTTAGGATAGTCCATTCAAAACCTGAGCATATGGAAATAGCTGCTAACAGGCCTGGTGTTTCTTTTTGGTTGTATTTAAATGTTCTAAAAATTAGATTGTGATGAATATACTAAAACTGTACACTTTAAAAAGGCGAGTTTTATAATATGTGAAATATACCACAATAAACTTATTTTAAAAAACTGTTAGGGAACAAATAGATCTGACAGAAAAGCTCATGACCAACAGCTCAGAACTATCAAATTTGTAATCAACTGACAGACAAAGTAACAACTCCTATACACATTATTTGCCTCACAACCACTTTACTATCTCCATTTATAAATAGAACACTTGAGACTTAACTATGCCAACATCACAGCTATTTTATTGCAGAGCCCCAATCCAAATATAATCATATTTCAAAGGTTTCTGCTCTTTCCTTCCTATCACATGCCCCCCAGTCTCAAAAAACATAAATCAAATTTGTTCTACAAACTTTCCTAGAAATAATAATAGATGTAAGAGCTAGAAGGGCCATAGTAGTTGTTAAAAATTAATAAATAAAAAAGCAAACAAAACCAAAAACCTATGTAGTTTTGGAAACAGAGCCCTTAACACTAACACAAACTATGGGAATAGAGCAGGCAGCTTGGTTTATTCAAGCAGGTAACTGAATGTAGTAGAGTAGTATAGAGATATTAAAAACGAATATAGAAATGTGTACAATGTTTTATTAGAACAGGGTAGGCATGTGCTGAGAACACCAGTGCACGTGGAGTCTGAGGCTATGTCCAGCACAAACTGCCAGAGGCTGAGGTCTGTACCTCCACAGGGCGGGGTCTCTAGATGCAAGTGTGCATTTTAATTTTCTTAAAATAAAATCAAAGGGCTCTTGCAGAAGCCAAGTGCCAAACTGAGGGATATTTTTTCTTCTCTTAATGAAGGTCATGTCTATTCCCACTTGATTTGTGCTACAACAACATATTCCCTGATAAAAATTGTATATGAGCAAATTCATATAAGGAAACATATGGTTTAAAAGAACACACTATATTATTATCAGTTGTATTAATAGTGGGGTAACAGTGGTGGTAATATACCAGTAAAATAAAGCAACACATGCTAAGTGCCATACAATGTCTGGAAAGTAAAGGAACTGAAAGAATGTGAACATCCTAGAACCAAGAAAAATGATAAAAAGTTATAAAGTAAACTATGCAAAACCCCAAATCAACTGATATTGGTGAAAACAGTGCTTCAGGATATCTAAAAAGCCTCTTTTCCACAAAAGCAATGTGAAGACTGGAAGAAATCATCAGAACCAATTATTTCTGAACTCTAGTCAAAGAATTGGAGTAATTCAGAAAGGATTTATTTAAGGAAAATGGCTGATTCTGAATCTGAACAGGGAGCTTTGTGGCAACTGGACAAGTCCTATTGCTATCCCCATCTCCTCAGCTGCATTACTGGAAAAGTAACAGTCTCTTCATACTGAAAATCAGGAGTCTCACAGTCATTAGAGGAGCCAACTGGAGTGCCTCCAAAGCCCCATGCTCAGAAAACTGTCATTAAATGACCTGTTGGTTCCCTGGAGGCCTCCACTCAGAAGGCTGTCTCTATCTGACTTAGAGATTGCTCAGTACAAATAGTCTTTTTGCTGGGGGCATTTGTTGGAGGGAAGGGGAGAATCACATACAGTTGCTTAAGATTGTGACTGCCTGTGGGAGAAAAGCAAAAGTTGAAAAGAAAAACTTAAAAAGAAAAACTAGGGAATGAAATGTCTTCAGGGGTTCAAGGGCTGTGTATACACACAGGAAAGATAAAAGAAGACCTGAGCTCACTTTGGGTTGATGATGAAGCTCTGTGAAAGCAGAGTATGAAAACTTAGGCAGAGCTGTCAACTGCTCAGAGTGGTGAAGGCATAGCATTCCCCATCATGTACAGAGCCCTCGGGAAGATGTTGAGATTTATTGCGTCCAGGCATTTATGAAAGTCTGTCCAATCATTAGCTGACCAGTGAATAAGATTAAAAATGATTAGTTCATAGAAGTCACGGAACAAATAACAATAACAAAAGCAATAATAAATCCTGAAAAGGGGAAAGAATCTAATTTCCAGAGTTGCCAGATTATATTATTTAAATTGCCCAGAAGTTCAAAATATAATTAAGAGAAATGCAAAGAAACAAGTAAGTATGGTCCACACACAGGAAAAGAGCAACAATAAAAACTGTCCCTAAGGAAGCCCAAACATTATATTTATAGACGATGACTTAAATCAGCTATTTTGAAAATATTCAAGAACTAAAGAAAACCATATATAAAAAACTAAAAGAAAATATGAGAATTATGTCTCACCAAAAAGAAAGTATCAATTAAAATGAAAGCATAATAAAAAACTAAATTGAAATTCTAGTGATAAAAAGTACAATAAACAAGAAATTCGCTAGAGAACAGACATGAAAAGAAAAAGCAGACTTGAAGATAGGTTAACTAAGATTATCAATCTGAGACACAGAAAGAAAAATGGTGGTGGTGGGGGGAAGGAGTAGGGCCCTGTGGGGTACCATGAGAAGCAGAAAAAAGAAGAAGGAGCAGAAAGAGTATTTGAAGAAATAATCAAAACCAAAGTTGATTAAAAAAAAAACAACACATTCATTTCTACATCTAAGAGGATCAACAAAGTCCAAGTAAGAAAACTAGCAGTGAGTTCCATAAGTAGACATATCATAATCAAACTGATAAAAAACAAAGAAAAGGAATCTTCAAAGCAGGAAGAGAGAAACAACTTATCACATGGAAAAGATCCTCATAAGATCCTGATGATTTCTTTTCAGAAAACATAGAGGCTAAAAGGCCAGCCATGGATAACATGGTCAAAGTTTTAAAATTTAAAAATTAAAAAAAAATTAAAATGGAAAGCACAAGAGAATATCTATATCCAGTAGAATTATCCTTCAAAACAAAAACCAGCTTAAGACATTACCACATAAACTAAAAACAAAGAGCTTGTTGCTAGCAGACCTGCCCTCTAAGAAATACTAAAAAGAGTCCTTTAGGCTTACCTGAAAGGATACCTGACAGTAACTCAAATACACATGAAGAAATAAAGAGTTCCAGGAAAGGTGGATAAATATAAAAAGATAGCATATCTTCCTTTTTTTGTTGTTGTTTAAAGACAACTATACAAAACAACAATTAGAATTCTTTGTTGGTGGGTACATAATACACAAAGATGAAGTTTTCATAATAGTAACAGCAGGAAAGAGGAGGAGAAAACAAAAGTACATACTGTCATGCATCATTACTAATGGGGAAATGTTCTGAGAAATGCACCATTAAGTACTGCAGAGTGCACTCAACAGCTCTATGTGGTCCAGGTCAATTACTTAAGGTAGCCGTTTGATGTGCTCGAGATATGGCAAACAAGATGTATGAGGCTGCTGGTGGCATAACACAGAATACTGTTCAACAACAAAATATGTTTTAATAAGTAGAAGGTATGATAAAAAGTAAAGACGCAAAGTAGTAACAGTCATTTATTATTAAATATTATGTTCTCTACATAACTGTACCTGTTATACTTTTATAAGATTGGAAGCACAGTAGGTCTGTTTACATGAGCATCACCATAAACACATGGTGATACGTTACACCAGTGTTACATTGGCTATGACATTACTAGACAATAGGAATTTTTCAGTTCCATTATAATCTTATGAGAACACTGCCATATGCGCAGTCTGTTATTAACTGAAACGCTGTGAAGCAGTGTGTGATTATGCAAAGTTTCTGTATACCTAGTGTTGATGGATAATTTTATCAATATGAATGGGCCATGGAGTAAGTGCCCAAACTGAACATTGTTTCTGGGTGTGTCTGTGAGGGTGGGTCTAGATGAAGGTAGTGCTCAATCAGAGAACTCAGTAAAGTATAAGGGAAAGACCTCTCTACAAATATGGTTGGGTATCATTCAATCCATTGAGGATCTGTACAGAGAAAAAGGCAGAGGAAAGACAACATAGTCCCTTTTCCCCTCTCACACTGCTGGGACATCTCATCTTCTCCTACGCCTAAAACTGGGATTTACACCATGGCTCCTTTAGCTCTCAAACCTTTAGACTGAATTACATCACTGATTATCCCAAGTCTCCAGCTAGTAGACAGCATCTTGTGGGACTTTTCAGTCTCTCCATAATCATGGGAGCCAACTCTTCATTAAGAAATCTCCTGGGGCTGGGATCGTGGCTGAGTGGTAGAGCGCTCGCCTATCACATGTGAGGCCTTGGGTTCAATCCTCAGCACCACATATAAATAAATAAAATAAAAGTATTGTGGCCAACTTCAACTAAAAAAAAAATAAATATAAAAAATTGGAAAAACAAAAAGAAATCTCCTATTGGTTCTGTTTCTGTGAATAAAGCTGTTATAAACAAACACATTAATTGTAATCCCAGGATAACCACTGAGAAAATAATTTTAGTTAAAATAACCAGGGGCTGGGTGCAGTGATGCACGCCTATAATCCCAGTGACTCATGTCTGTATTCCCAGTAACTTGGGAGGATGAGGCAGGAGCATTGCAAATTCTAGGCCAGCCTCAGCAACTTAGGTTCTAAGCAACTCAGACCCTGTCTCAAAATAAAAAATAAGAGGTTTAGGATATGGCTCAGTGGTTAAGCACCTCTGGGTTCAATTCCCAGTACAAAAACAAACAAGCAAAGAAAGAAAGAAATACAAGAGAATTAAAATGATGTACTAGAAAAAATCTAACACAAAAACAGAACAGAGGAATAAAGAAACAGAGAAAGACAATAACAAATAGCAAAATGGCAGACATAAATGCCACTTTATGAGTAATTAAATTGATGATTTGATTAGAGTAAATATCCATTCAAAAGCCAGGCACTGGCAGAATGAGATAAAGAAACAAAACAAACACAATCCCACTATGTACTACCCACAAGAGACACACTTCAGATTCAAAAGCATAAATGGGCCAAAAGTAAGAGATGGAAAGAAAACAAACAAACAAACATATAAACAATAGCCAAAAGAGGATAGGAAGGCATACTAGTTTCAGCAAAATAGATTTTAGAAGAAAAAATAATTTTTAATGACAAAGGACATTTTATAATGATGAAAGAAAAGCCTGATCTATCAAGAAGATATAACAATTATAAATATAAACACACCAAACAACAGACCCCAGAAACACAACAAATATTTAAGGAAGAAAGAATTCAACATAATGAAAGCTTCAATAATGGGCAGAACGATTAAATATAAGAACAAAAGAATAAACAGATTTTAATAAGACTATAAAACAACTACGCCTATCAGACATCTACAGAACACTCCATCTATCAATAGCAGAACACATATTCTTTTCAAGAACACATGGAATCATTTAATTTACCAGGATAGACCATGAGGTAGGCCATTAAAAAAAGCCTCAATAAAATTTAAAGGGTTGAATAATACACATTATGTTCTCTCCCACAAATAATTAACTAAAAGTAGATCAAAGACCTAAATGTAAAAGCTTATAAAACTTTTGGGTGTAAATCCTTGTAATCTTGGATTAGCCAATGCCTTCTTTTTTTTTTAATATTTATTTTTTAGTTGTACACACACCTTTATTTTTTTATTTATTTTTATGTGGTGATGAGGATCGAACCCAGGGCTTCACACGTGCTAGATGAGCACTGTACCACAGAGCCACAACCCCAGCCCAACCAATGGTTTCTTACATATGACCACAAAAGCACAAGCAAACAAAAAATAAACTGGGCTTCATAAAAATCAACTTATTTGTCCTTCAAAGGACATGGGAAAGCAAAAGGATACCTGATAGTCAGCTGGTACGTCAGAGAGAAAACCTTTAATAAGTTTTTTCTATGCTGAGACCTTCTCTAATTCACCAAATGGGCTTTTCCTTCTTAAAAATTATAAAAAAGAAAAATAGGATGCAAATGCACAATTTAACAACAACAAAAAAACTAACATTTAGAATTACTATATCTTTAAATGTTAAATTATTGAGGGTGGGTTAGGAATAGGCTAAAAGAGGTAAGGAAGAATGCTTTATTATTGATGTTGCTTGGCAGAATATAACAAAGTAATGATTTAAATGCTACATATTTAGTATAATAAATAGAATATTTCTTAAAGACTTTGTTTTTTCATTCAAAGCCAGACACTGTCTACATTTTTTAAATTCTTCATTGTTTTACTAATATGTAATTCATTAAGAGTACTTTTACTTAGAAACATTCATTTTTCCTAAATATTTTACTTTTAACTGTAGGAGGAAAATGTCAGCTCTTCTCAAACTGAAACATATTTCTTCTGATCAGTAGTCAGATGCGTTATCCATTGTGCCACTGGCCCATGCTTGAAACATATTTCTTAAGAGAATGTCTTCAAATAGGGAAGGCAATCTAATACTTTAAATCACCAAATTTATATAAACTATTGCTAATGCTCTATTTCTACCAATAACTAAGAGGTTTTCAAACCCTAAATATTCAAGGACAAAAGGTACATGATAGACATGACTTTTATGAGACTTATTGTTGCTGATGTTCAAATTCTGTGAATTTTAGTGAAACTTACAAAAATTACCTATTTCTCACAAGATTGTGTACAAAGACACCACAGTCATAACAATCATGTTCTATGCCTCAGCACATCATTCTTTTACTACTTCGTGTTGATTTGAGATATAGCTGCAATCATTTTTTACCTTTTCTCATCATAAGATGATGTCAATGTCTTTTCTGATGGGTCTACATGGTTCTATCACTGTTTCCCACAAAGAGACAAGAGATGCCAGGTGACTTGAGGCTGTATCATACCAGGCCTTAAAATGTCTGCCTTGTTTACAAGAACACTAAACAACTACATAAAAACTTTAAATACTCCAAGGCCACTATACAGAAAGGCCACCTGTAGGCGCTCCAGCTGGGCCCAAGCTTCTATTAATCCCCACCTTGGAGACAGACATGTGAATAAAGAAGCCATCTTGGAAGGAGACTCTCCATTTCTGACTGTTGTAGTCCCTGGCTTTATGCTTTTCCCAGATGTGGCCTAGATATGCAGCACTGACAGTCCATCTCTGCTGTGTCGTGTCTGAATTCCTAACTCATAGAATCTGTGCAAAGAATCAAATGCTTGTTGATGTATGTCCCTCTATTTGGCCTGATTAGTTTCCCAATATTGGATAACCAGAGCACAGGCTAACAACCGAATTGAATAAATATTAGAAGAGTGTCAACTTTTGAGCAAATGAATCCAAAGCCTAGTAAAGACACAGTCACAATCCTAAAGGAATCTGCAACCCAGAAGATTCCAACTTGCTATCAGCTTGCCAGGATTATGTAGTCTGCAGAACAGTGTGTAGCACACAGTACACAATATCTGTTGAATGAATGAATGAAGAACTATATTATGTACAGTTGAGTTTTAGAAGATAAAACACTTCTACTTGAATTTTAACATTTTAAATTGAGACCAGAGAAAGGCAAGATCGTCATCATTTGTGTTCATATGGAATACAAAAATCTTATTAACTTTTATAATTTAACATTTTATATTTGTATTAGTAATCACTCTGTACTATTTATAGCAGGCAAATAACCACTTTTCCCAATAATCCACCTTTACATTGTATCTTTCACATTTAGGTTTAAGATACCTTGGAAATGAATAAATTCGGACCTCAAATATTAATAAGCACACCTGGAAAATGAACGTCCAAAAAGATGTAATTGTTTATCAACTTATGAATAAAAAGGATAGTTTGCAATTCCTAATTTTTAAAATCAGCATCATAAATGTTTTAATAGAAAATACTCTATATTAAATTCTTATATGCATACTAGTTCAATGAATATTCCTAAAAATCTAAGAAATTTTTAACTCACTTCTCTCAATTAAGACTTTGTTTGGTTCCTCTAAATCTCATAATTAATATTGATAAAAGGTCACAAAAGGCTAGGTATGGTGGCACACACCTGCAATCCCAGCAGCTTGGGAGGCTGAGCAGGAGGATTACGAGTTCAAAGTCAGCCTCAGCAACTTAGCAAGTCCCTAAGCAATTCAATGAGAACCTGTCTCTAAATAAAATATTAAAAGAGAGCTGGGGATGTTGGCTAGTGGTTAAGTGCCACTGGATTGAATCCCAAGCACTAGCACACCCCCTCCAAAAAATAAAAATAATAAAAAAAAGGGCACAAAAGAATCTTATACCCTAAGAATAGAACTATGAAGAGAAATAAAAAGCTCAAAGTATTCTACAGCCATAACGAGGCCTGACCCAGATTAGCATATTCCAAAGCCTGGTGCCAAATTCTAGGAAGTCTTATGTTCAGATTCAATGCCTACTGGTGACAAAAGACACACAGGAAAATTAAGATTGAACTACATGCATTTTCAAGTCTATCCATCCTATTTTCTCTTTTTTCAGGATCGATGACCAAACTCAGGTTCTTGCACATGCTAGGAAAGCACACTGCCACTGAGTTAAATTCCCAATCCTTAGCCTATTCTTTTTAGGCCTCCATTTTCAGACAACATAGTTTAGATATAGGCAGTTTCTCTGTAAACCTAAGCATTTCTAACATTTTTTTTTAATTGGAATTATGCTTTATTTACATTAATCCTTCTTATTTATTTATTTATGCGTTACAATTTCTAACATTTTAATGGCATCTCATTATTTTTCATTCTTTCCTCATATGTCTTAATTATTTCTAATGAGTACTACAATACCATTTAGGAACAGAATGAACTTGTATATTCATGGATATGTATAGTAGTAGGGCACATGATCTGTCTGTGATAGGGTCAAGCATGGCATATTAGAAGGTAAACAAAAATACTAAAGTTGAAGTCTAACTCTATCATAAACTAGCTATAAATTTTTATGACAGTTTCCTCATTTGTAAAATGAGGGGGAAGATTAGATAATCTCCTTTCATTCTATGATTTTATGTTGGTTTAATGACAAGTCATTGCCTGCCAGACTCATATCTAAATGCACTATGATGTATTTGCACTGTTTTTCACAGCAATCAAGATACCCACAGATTCAAACTGTGCAAATGGCTTACCTTGAAGTTAAGAAATCAATACATTTATTCCTGTTATTTTATGTGGTCCTATAAACCTTTTTATAAAACCTAGTGACTTCTCTTTCATATTTTAATCCTTCCTATAGCTTAAATAATTTTAAAGATCATCTTTTATTGAAATCAAATTATAAGATTCACCAATCACGAGGATGTGGGGGGAAAAGGCATACTCACACATTGCTGGTGGGACTGCAAACTGGTGCAACCACTTAGGAAAGCAGTATGGAGATTCCTTAGAAAATTTGGAATAGAGCCACCATTTGACCCAGCTATCCCACTCCCCAGTCTGTACCCAAAGGATTTAAAATCAGCATATTACAGCCCACATCAATGTTTATAGCAGCTCAATTCACAATAGTTAAACTGTTGAACCAACCTAGATGCCCTTCAATATGAATGGATAAAGAAACTGTGATACATATACACAATAAAATATTACTCAGCATTAAAAGAGAATAAAATGTGGCCTTTGCAGGTAAATGCATAGAGTTGGAGACTATCATGCAAAGCAAAGTAAGCCAATCCCAAAAAACCAAAGGCCGGATGTTCTCTCTGATAAGTGAATGCTAATCCATAATGGGGGGCAGGGGCATGGGGGCAGAAAAAATGGTGGAATGAGATGGACATCATTACCCTAGGTACATGTATGACTGCACATATGGTGCAATGCTACATCATGTACAGCCAGAGAAGTGAAACGTTGTGTTACATTTGTATAAAATGAATCAAAATGCATCCTGCTGTTACATACACCTAATTAGAATAAAAAAAAATTAAAAACTATTGAATATCTTGAAAAAACGTGAGTTAAAAAAAAGATTCACCAATCAGCTAACTAAATTACTTAACCACTTTAAAAGCTTTTTAATCAGAAAAAAAAAAAAAATCCAGTTTTCCAACTCCTAGTTCTTGTTCAGTTTAGCCTCTGAATAGACTCTACAAGATCTTAGCAAATAAAATCATGCACCTTATTTCCATACTTATTTTTCCAACAAAATTACCATTTTTATTAGTTGTATAATATCCTACTGGATTGATACACTACTGTAATTTTAATGCTTCTCTACTTGTAAGTAATTATTTTGACTACAATTTAACAAACTATACACAAGATTGCAGTAAATATCTTTATATATAAATTTTCCTTCCTTTGGATTATTTTCTTAGGATAATAAACTAGATAAAAGCATATTTACATTTATAGCTATCACCCATTTGAATTTGTTTTGTATTATAGTAATAAAAATATTAGTAAGTATAAAACTAGCTTCTCACTATAATTTCTATATTCATGTTTTTGATAAATCATCAAGTTAAATATTATCCCATGCAACTTATTGTATTAGATTTGTCTATTTATTTACTGGTGCTTGGTCTGTTTTTAACCAATTTTTTGTTTATTTGCTTCAACAATCTTTTTATAAAACCTAATTGTCTTTCTTTCCTATTTCTGGCTTACCTGTTTTTAAGATGTGCCTCCAGATCACAGCGTTGCATTACATCTTGGCACACTGAAGAAAATGGACATAAAACTAATAATTTGTCTAGAAGTTTATGAACTAGAATGCTAGATTTCTTACACAATTTGAAATGAAGTCTTTTGCGGTCCAATGGACAGAAATCTTTCTCTTGTAAAAAGTTTCTGAGGCACTTGTAGCAGAATGTATGTCCACAGGGCGTGTCTAGTGGCTGCAACAGAGGCTGAAGGCAAATATGGCAGACGAGGTCATCATCCACTTCATCCTGGTAATTATATAAGTGGTTTTCTCTTGTCCAGTGCTGTTGGCCACACTCAAAACACAGGGGGTTTAGGGAAGAACAGGAAGTCTGTTCCACTGACACCATTTCATCACTTGTTGTTCCCATTTTGAATCAAATGATGCAGTTTCTGTACCCTCATATATTAGACTTCCTCTGGAGGTTTGGTATTCCTTGAATAGACAGGGATGTATCTGATTATAGCCAAAATCTGTTTTTCTAGATAAACAATACACAAAAAAAGTAATCAGTATCAATCAAGATAGGTTTAAAACAGTCAATATAGCATTACTAACATTTTTAGTACAAAATTAAAGTTTAGATCAGGTAACAAATTAGCCATAAAGATAAAGATAATTATTTCATAATTTATGAAATAAATTAATTTCCTCATAGCTAAGAATGACTTACACACTATTAAGATGTTGATGAAAAAAGAACTTGTGATTAAAAGCAAAGAAACCATGTTATATGGTATGACATAAGAAATAATCAAATTGTTTTACTGACTGAAATCCCCAAATATTTCACTGTCCAATGATAGTTTTAAAGTCAATTAATCTTCATAATATTCTAACAGTGCATTCTGTGGTATATTATGTTAATACATTTATATTTGCCATCCCAGCCATCGCTTCTTACTTCTGATTTGGTACTATACAAAAGATAGTGTGTTTGAAATGTAGTCTTAAGGATAATTCAGTTTGTTAATAAAGTGACCTTTTGCTCTGCACTGTGGGAAAAAACTTCAAAGCATGATTTCAATATTCTCCCTCATATAAAACTGATTATAGAAAGACACATCTGCATAGCATATAAACATCTGTACAAACTGTTAGGTAAAATACTATTTTATTACATTAAATGGAAAAAAAATCTGCTGTAATTCAATTAAATAAGACATGTGGTAAATTTCAATTCTACTTCACATTATTCCATACTTTCATTAGGTCTTGCTTACTTGGAGTGTGTATATTCTCGCCAACACAAGACTCTCACAACATTCTCCTTCAGGTTAGTACATGCCTAGTAGGGAACATTCCCCTCATATAAAGGCTTCCATACTTCTTACTGCCGAAGCACCAAGGGTTAAAAAATTAGATTCGATCCCTGATACAATAAAAAAACCCCAAACATACATATATATGTATATACGTATATATGTATATACATATATATGTGTGTGTACATATATACATTTCCAATCCAAAGGCAGCAGCTCTTCATATCCTTTCTGTAAGTATTTACAGAGTCTCCAGTATATGCTTAACACTGAAGCCCGGCAGAGGAAGAGGACAGTTAAGAAAACCAGCTATTAAAATTCTGTGTAATAAGTACTCTAAAGAAAGTGACACACAGGGTCTTGTATGAATGTGGGAAAGATGAGGAGAACTGGCATTTAATTCCATTTGGCTTTGTGGCTGGAAATACTTTTAAAAGAGGAAGAAACAAAGACTGCTGAGTTGTGACAGGAATCATTAACCAGAGAGGAAAAATGGACAAGGGCATCTGGGGCAAGACAATAGCATCAGCTAGTAGCATCAGTTACATTTTCACAAGTCACAGGGGTTAGAAGGTGCACAAAACAGTAAGGAAACCTGAAGCAGGTAAAACATCTCAGACAAAGAACATACATTGGGAAAGGGGAACTCGAAAACTTAGTATCCCTGCCCAAGGACAGGAAGAGTAAGATAACCTATTGATTCTACTAGTGTTTGTATTTCAATAATTAAATTTTCCTCCAATCACATACAGATATTTACTATTTTATTTATTTAGAGCGCTTATTTTAAAACATTACATTTTAATAGATGTAACAAGAATGGTCATGAGTTTTAAGGGGATTGGGAAAAAATTCTGGTAGAACAGTTTGACCTGATCTTAGATAAATCATGATTTTTAAAGCTATCCTAATAAAATAACCTGTGGTCTAAATACCAACATTAAGAGAGCCAAGCCTTCTTTTATTTGGTAACCTATATGGGATTTGTTCTTTGCCCTTTTGAACATTATGACTTTTTAAAATGTTAGTGTAAGCCAGGTGTAGTGGTGTACACCTGTAATCCCATTGACTTAGGAGGCTGAGGCAGGAAGATGTCAAGTTTGAGGATAGACTGAAACTCAGAGATAATGTACCCCTGTTCAATCCCCAGTACCCAAAAGTGCAAGATATGAATGAGATTAAGGAGAGAAACATCATGTATCTCAGGAGATGGACTGCTTCAAACTAAGTATTCTAATACAGAATTTCTACAGATTCTTGTTTCCCTCTCAATTAGCAAGAAAGTTCACATATCCTTCGCTTTGTTTTGAGTGTTTAATTTTTCTTTTCCTCACGAAAATGCACTGCAGTTCTAGTCTCCCACATAATGACTAAGAAAGCATTTATTTTAAGACTATTTTAGCTATTTCTAAATCTCTAACTTTAGTTCTTTATTTTTATTTTATCACAAAATCTTTTCATGAGGAAAATTAACATGTTCTTATTTAAAATACCAAAAAATTGCATTATCTCCATCCCCAAAATACCTCTATGCTACCATGAAACAAACATTAAATAGAAACTGAACTGTGAGGTCCTACGGCCAAGAAGTAAGAGCACAGACCCAGAACTGGTCTGAGGGGCAAAGTCCTTGGTTGGTCACTTACTACCCTTGTGATCTTATGTTTGATCTGTTTCCTTCTCCAGTGAAAAGTGGGGTTAATAACAGTGCCTATCTCAATAAAAAGTAAAAGTGTCGCTTAAAACAATGCCCAACACATAACAGATGCAATATAAATGTTAACTATTATTAAAGAAATAATAGTTCTGAGAAATTTTATGATGTGCCCAAACAACTCAAAATTAGTGAGAGAGAAGAAAAAACCCTTTCTTTCTTGCTTCTAGATATTATTACAGTAAAGAGGAAAGGTATCTCGTGAGTAAATTTTGTATAGGGGAAGACATCCTGGTCCCACGAAGACCACTTTCTCTCTTTTTGTGGTTTTCTTTCTCTGGGTAGATAATTTTCTTTCTGCTTTGTGTGAAGTCCACTGCACTGACTCACACTACTCCTTTGGTAGGGGCTCTAAATTGTGAACTTGCCCTGGTTTGCATGTGTCCCCCAAAGGCTCAGGTACTAGAAGCTTGGTCCTTAGTGTGGAGGTGTGGAGGTGGTGGTCTTTGGGAGGTAGGGCCCAGTGTTAGGGGACTAGGTCACTGGGGTACAATACTCAGAAGGCATTAAAGTAGTTCTCCAAGGGCCCTCGCTAATTCCCACAAGAATTGCCTTAAAAAGAGCAAGCCTGGCCCTGACTCTCTCTGGATTCCCATTTCACCATGTCACCCTTCAGCAAGCAGTTGTTTTTCCTTTCTCTTCTATACTGTGATGCAGCTTGAGGGAGCTGACCCCTAGGCCAAACAGATGGACTTTTAGTCTTTAAAACTGTGAGCTAAATAAATCTCTTTTTAAAATAAAGTATTCAGCCTTATGTATTTTGTTATAATAACAGAAAACAGATAAAGAACTTTAAGAGTTGGGGCTTCCATAGAAGAAAAAGAAGCTCAATAATGTTGAATGACCAATTGCACAACTATATTCTAATTCTTGGTAAGTTTAGGTGACCAAAATTATATATCAATATCTATCTAATCTGCCCAAGTTTATGTATAATTTTTATTTTAATTATTATATATAGAATCTATGAGCATAGTTTAAGATATTAAAATACAAATCATTCAGTCTTGAACATTTCTCAAAATATAGAGACAAAATGTAGCATAATGTGTCTTTACAAACTACATTATCTGTTTAGCAATACTCTAAGAGTAGTAAAGAAAAAAACCTATTAAACTGGCTTCAATTATTACAACACATTTTAAATAATATATTGAAAAGTAGCCAGTGTAATGGAAAGGAAGTTATAAGTCATTGCTTACTACTTAACCCCAGGTATGATTAACATGTTCACTCTTCCTGGTTTAGGGGACAAGAATATCCTGGTACGTCAAAGATTTCAGAAAGAACTACAGTTCACTATTAATATACAAACTAATATACAAACTAAATAGCATTCAGTTAATTTCTCTTGATATTGCTTTTGACTCAGATTTAAAGAGTCCTCACTGGCCCTAGCCTAGGAGATCCAGCTCAGAAAAAAAGATGATGAGCTAAGAGCTACCACAAAAGTAAGGTTAGACATTTGTAACTGCTGTGACTTATCAGTGCCTTATGTGGAAGAACACCCTCTCAATCCCTCTGGCAAACTCCTCCCCCTCAGCGCACCTCCCTCCCTTAGGCTCCTGCAGCTCTTTACACACACACACACACCTTTATTTCAGCACCTTCCATGCTGTACATTTGCTTATATGTTTCCTCTTTTCTTTGAGAGCACAGATAGTGTCCTTTTTGCATTTTTTATTCCTATTTCTTGCACTTACTATGCACTACAAAATTTTTTTCCTAAGCTCATATTTGAGCCAGAAATACAAAACTATATAAAATAAATACAAGAAAACTTTGAGCATTTATTTTTAGCACTTCAAAGTAATCAATATATTGTACACTGTCATCTAATTTACATAGAATAAAGCATTACTCCCTTTAATCTTCAGAAGCCTGAAGAAAAAAAAGTGTCCTTGCTTTTGTATCACCTCAAGAAAATTTTATTGTGTCACATACCAGCTTTGACAGCTGCCCCTTTAACAAATAAATAAATGAAGCAGTCAAACCTTCTGGCCAGGATCTCTATCTACTCTGGACAAATTTGGCAGTTTCTTATTAAACTAACATACAACTACCATATGACCTAGCAACGGTATTCCTGGGCTTTTAACCCAGAGAGATTAAAACTCATGCTCACACAAAAACCTGCACACAGATATGTACAACAACCAGAATCTAGCCAGAATCTAGGAACAACCAGATCATCAATAGGTGGAAGGCTGCTAAACTGTGATATATATCCATCCCATGAAATATACTACTCAGCAATAAAAAGGAATGAACTACACTGATGCACAGATTTCCAAGTGTTACATGATATATAAAAGATGCAGGGTGGAGGATAAAAGGAGCTAACAGTATTCACTGGTTTAGTTTTATTGCTGTGTTAAGTTTATCTGCTGGATACACAAATAATTTAACTGCTTCCTTTATATTACAGTAACCTGAGAAGTCTCCAAAGAATTAAGTGACTGCAAAAAGCCAACCTAAAAGGTTGCATACTACGTTACCCTATTTCTATAAGATTCTTGGAATAAAATTATAGGAGCAGAAAATAGATTAGTGGATGCCAAGAGTTAAGGGTGGAGAGAAGGGTAACAGGAAAGGTCCTTGTGGTAATGCAAATGTCCTATAATTTGACTGTATTAATATCAATATACTGGTTGTGCTATTGTACTATAGTTTTGTTTGTCTGTTTTATTTTTTTGCAAGTTACTATTACCGTTGGTGGTGAAAGGCATAAAAGGAACATGTAATAAGTCTGGGTTATTTCTTCTTACAACTGCATGTGAATCTTTTATTTTAAATAAAGAGTTTAGTTTATAAAACATTACTGAATACCCTAAAGAGCTTTTGTTTAAATCTAAGCATATTTATTGCACTAAGTGTCCAAATATTCATTTGTAAAGAAACGAAAAACCCATCAGATTAGCATTTTTATAAAAAATAACTTTTCTTCCCAAAATAAAAAAATATAGTAAGAAGAAAGGAACTTTTTTTAACAGAGTCTCAAATTGTTTCTTTTTCAACCACTGTAATCAATTCATATTGAAAGAAAGACCAGACGATAGTGAAGAAAAAAAAAAAACTAAAAAGAGTAAAATGCAGAGATGAGCCCTACTTGCTATATAATGTAATGTAAAAGGATATAAATAAAATCCCATACTGAGTTACCTACCTAATCCCTACCTTCAGATGCTAGACTAAAGTTATACTTTCGAAATTATCCTAAAACATGTTTCCTTAGAGAACTTTAAAATTAGAACTTACATAAAAATTATTTCAGAAAACAAATATGCCAAGTGGCTTGCAAAGCTTTTCTACATAGTTAAGTATCCAGACAAATTTCTACCAGTCAGAAGAGACCTCTGTGGAAAGAACCTTATTCTAGGGAAGCCAGAATCCTACAGCATCTACAGCACATGGCTCATTTCAAGAGCATTCTTCACCAGCCAGCTGAGTGGAGGCAATTCCTGATGTCTTGGAAGAATGCCACAGATTCCCAAGTGTTACATGATACATAAAAGATGCAGGGTGGAGGGTAAAAGTAGCTAACAATATTCACTGGTTTAGTTTTATTGTTGTGTTAAGTTTATGTGCTCGATACACAAATAATTTAACTGCTTCCTTAATTACATTTGAAGACAAGGGTTCAAATTTTAATCAATACCTTCTCTTTTCTTCTCTGGATGAATGCTTTCAAATGTTTAACTCTTTCCACATTAAGTCCTAAAAACACATTTATTTTCAAGTGATGGATAAATTCTTATTTAAAACGTGCTTTGAGCACACACACATTCCTTTCATTTTGACCTAAAACAGAACAAACATTTTCTCTTACTGCTATCCAGTATCAAATGATAAATCCATAGCCTGTCTGGGAAGTTTGTGTTGTTGTTTTTTATTTTGTTTTGTTTTTGTCACTATAATAATAGGCATTTTAAATATTCTGAACTGAAAATTCTTATTTTCACAGTATACATGTACAAGGGAGTAGTTCAAGATAAATAATGGAATCCTCCTGGCAGTGCAATATAAGATATGACAATGTTGTAAGACAAAGTAATTTTCTCTACTGGTTCCTAGAAAAGGGGCTATTTTAGGAGATGTTGCTGCACTCATCTGAAGGACCATGAGGGTTGGTTAGCTGACTGGTTTCTTCAAAGGCAAGAACAGGTAATTGTTTTTGGCACAAATAGATGGTTTCTAATGGCAGATTTCATTTCAGAGTCAATCATTTTTTTTTCATTAAAAAAAAAATCTAAAGCAATAGAAGAATAAGCTTTTCAATTTATTTCCCCCCATAAAGGCAAAGGAATCAGCAGGACATTACTATTCTGTGATCAAACAAATGAAGTGGAACTACATAAGTCAGGATAGGTTTTATGGTGGTAGTATCACTAAATAATTAAGGTTCCCAGACTTCATTATCTTAACTATGGGGAAATGTAAGAAATTTAAATACTGCAGTTTCCAAAGTGAATCAGAGACACCAATAATTAAAAAAAAAGACCTTATTTAAGATGTTCCATTTCTTCATTATAACTTTAAAAATATTTTATATATTATTTATATACATTATATATAAACTTCGTATATATTTATAAAATTTATACATAATATGGGATTTTGGCACAAATAGATGGTTTGATTTATATAAGATTTCTATATTACATATATATTTATATTGTAAAAATTTGTTTTATACTATATTTATACTTACACATTATATAAATTTATATTTAGATTTATTTAAATATAATTTAATATTATATAAATTACATTTACATTTATATATTATATATAAAATTATATATTTAAACAATTATCAGCTCAAAAATTACTTTGGACCAGATCTCAAAAGACTATCACTGAGTGGGCTAAATGTTGGTCCTTTCTCAAGCTTAGGCCAAATAAACAATCACCTGAGGGGCATGGACCAAAGCTTTGTCAGCCTTGGTATTTATCCACAATGATTCCAACCTGCTATCAGAGAGCTTTTTAATTCATTAAAATGAGTTGTGAGTATAGTTCTAATGCTGAGAAAAAAATCATTACTCTATTGTAATTCATCATCAGATTCAGATATAACATAAATATTACTTATAACTGCCTAAAGTTACATAATAGAAAATAAAATAAAATATTTTACTGTCAGGCCAGAAATATAAAGAGAATATATTATGTAAAGTCTTTAGGATGATCAATAATGATCCATTTATGGGTTAATCCACCGATGAGGTCAAAGCCTTCATGATCTAAGCATGTGCCTATTGTGTTCAATGAACAGTAAGGAGGCTCTTGTGGACAAAATGAGCAAAATAGAAAGAACAGATAAATGGGGCTAACTCTTACAGAGCCTTAAAAATTTTTTGCTTTTGCTCCAAGTAAGAATTTCAATAGACCACTGACCACTCTGTTGAGAAAAATTTAAAGGGGTCAAAGGCAGAAGCAATTAGAAGCCCAGTGAAATATTCCAAGCAAGAGATGAGTTAGATTGAATCATAATGGGCATAGTTGAAATAGTGAGAAAAAAAATGCAATTTTAGATGTGTTTTGAAGGCAAAAGTGATGATGTGCTGAAAAACAGTACATGAATTGCTGATGAGCAAAATGATCATGGACTGATTTAGGGTTGGGGGGAGGGACTCAAGGACAATTCCAAGATTATTGGTCTAAGAAACTGGAAAGATAGAACTAGCATAATAGAGATGCAGAAATCTATAAGAGACAGCAGGTTTGACGGTTAAACTTACCTGGACACGTGAAATCCACAATGCCTAGGAGACCTCTAAGAGACACTATTTGAATAGGCAATTATATCCTCAAGTCCCGTTCAAAAAGGAACAGGATGATGCTATGAATTAAGGAGACATCAGTGTGTAGATAATATGGTACATTATGAGACTGGAAAAGATCTCCAAGAGAGAATGAATGAGTAAAAGAAAAAAGGTCTGCAGTTTCAGCATTGGGACATTTCCATATTATGAGATCTGTAAGGTGAGGAGGAACCAAGTAGAGGAATACTAGCCATTGTGCTTGGAGGAAAACGAGGAGAGTGATGTGCAAAACAAATAAAAGTGTTTAGAGGAGGAGGAAATAATCAACAGTGTCAAATCCTGCAGGCAAGTTAAATAAGATTAAGACTGAGAATTAAGCATTGGATTTAGCAATGTGGAATTCATTGGTGACCTTGATACAGGGTTTTGCTGGAGTGGTAAGAGCAAAAGCATCCTGGAATAGAGAATCTCAAGGGAGCAATTAGAGCATATACAATTCTTTTGAGAAATTATACTACATGGAAAAGGGGGAAATTTTGTAGTCTAGGAGAAATTGAGACTATCAGAGGAAATACCCCACCCCAATTAATAAAACACTTTTCACCCCTACAGACAAGTTTATTAGTTGTATCAATATACACCCTTAATGTTGCATCAGAACTCTCCCTCTCCTTTCTTAGGTTAATTTTTCCTCTACCAGGGCTCAATAGTCCTTTGTCATTTGCCTCATCTATCTTAAACCTCTTTTTCATGTCACTTAATGAAGTTCATGTCAACAACTTTTAAAAATAAAAACAAATCACTCTTCTACAATTATTATCCTTTTTCCCAGCATTGTTTTCGAAATAAAAGCTTGCAGTCTCCAACTCAACTCAAAAGGCTTCCATCTCCATCAGCCACTAAAGTTGGCTTTATTGTGGTCATGAATGTCCAACTGCTAAATCCAATGGCCATTCCTCAAACCCCAATTCTACTTCACTTTCTTTTAATAGCATTCTTTGCTGACTTACTGCCTTCCAAAATGGTAAACACAATTTTGATTCCTACTAACAATGTATAAGTGTGCTAACTTCTACATTGTTATAATCTTGATTAATTTTTTTCTTTTAGTATTTATAAATATAATTTATACTTAAAAAGTAATACTTCAGCTTTCTTTTAATTTGCATCTTTTTGATGCTAGTTAAATTAAATATATGATTACTATCTTATTTCTCTTGTGAAATGCCTCTTTATATACTTGGCTCTATTTTCCTCTACTTAATTGCAGTGTTTAGCTCATCAATTAATATTAATTCAGTGTTTTATATAACCCTATATCACACTATTATAATTACTTTTCTCAAGTCTCTTGTTTCTCATTTAGTTATCTGCTGGCATAAAGAAGTTGTCAATTTTCATGCAGTTGAATCCATTCATTTTCCCCTTTTTGAGTTTTTCCTCTATTTAAAAGTTTTATAATTTGTTTATAAAAAGATAAAAATTTGCCTCTATTTTCCTCTTTATATAATTTTTAAAAAACATATTATCACTCTATTTTGATTGATATGCAGCATGGATCTAACTGTAGTTTTCTCCCAATAGTCACAAAGTATTTGACTCACACTTGTTGTTTTTTTTTTTAAAAAAAAAAGTGTCTTTACAGTGGTCCCATAGTATCCACAGAAAATTGGTTCCAGGACCCCTTGAGGATACCAAAATTCATGAACGTTCAGGTCTCTATTCGAGATAATGGTTTGCACAGAACCTACTCATATCCTCCCATGTACCTTAAATCACCCCTGAATACTTATACCTATAACTTATTGCAATGCCTATATAGCACTTTTTTGCATGAACTTAGTGTAATATTTAGCATCCAGTAAATTCAACATTTGACTTTTAGAACTTTCTTGATTTTTTTTTTTTTTTTTACAAATATTTTGATGGCTGGCTCATAAACTCAGGTCATAGACGGTTGACTCTATTTCTCAATGATATTCTTCCTCTATGGAATTTCTATATATCCATATTCTATACTAACCAGCTAGAGAAACCTTCTTACTCTCTGCCTCATTTTCCAGTCCATGTTCCCAATGATTCTGTATCCCCATGAGTTACTGATGCCTCCCCACAACTACTCTAAGTCTGAGCTACTAGTTGCACTTGCTCTTTTAGCAGTCACTTAAAAGTTTTTTTCCCTCACTGGTTTTTCCTTTGAAACATAGTACCCAAAATTCAACGCTATTATTACCCCTGAATACTCTTCTGTAGCCTCCAAGTGCTTCTACAAATATAAGCCAAATTATTCAACGAGGTACTCAAACCTTCCAAGCTTGACTTCACCCTTAGTTTCCTTTCCTATGCATTCCATGCTTTGGTTACATCAAACTACTTACAACTTCCTGACTTCAACAGGCATTTTAACAATGCATGTCTGTCTCTGTCTGTATGTCACTTCCAAACTTTATGTTGTAGCCAGATGCCAAATGCAAACCATTCTTAAATCTCTCTGTTCACAATGACTGAGTTTGTCCCTTACCTGGAAATATGTTCTTGCTATCTCTCCATTCTTTCTCTCTTACACTCTGCTCCTCCAGCCTATTCCAGCTGTGTGTCCTGCCCCCTCAACATACATATACTATGTACCTCTTACCCTTCCCACTATCTTCTCCAAGCCTCTTTATATTATGTACCTCTCTATTTTCTCAAACTAGACACAAACTCTTTCTCTGTTTCATTATAACTATCCATGACTTTTCCACAAAAAGCACCTCAATTACATCTACTTTTTCTACCCAGTCACCTCTTTTAATATTTTGTCACTTGTTTTTCCCCTGCCGGTTACATACACAATATGACTTATTGTTTGTTGTTGCTACTCTGCTATAGGCTGGATATGCAGAAATCAAACTTATTAGAAACCATATGCTAAATAAAAAGAAGACAATGCTAAAGCTCAGAAAAGAAATAAATCAAGAGTCTTCATTCAATGCAGAAGTTGGACACAAGTACCCATGGTAGTCAGTGGTCTTTTCCAAGGAGTACAACAGAATTTCAGGACACAGATTTGAGGTCAGGCTGGGAACTTATAGAGACCCTGTCTCAAAAGAGTTGGGGATGTAGCACAGTGGTAGAGTGCTTGCCTAACGCATATAAGACCCTGGATTCAATCCCCAGCACTACAAAGGGGGCAAAAAAACCAACTATTTAAGAATGGATGTCCTAGAGCCAGGCACTGTGACTCCTGCTTGTAATTCTAGCTACTCAGGAGGCGAAAGCAGAAGGATTATAAATTTGAGGCAAGCCTCAGCGATTTAGCAAGTTTAAAAGAAAAGAAAAAAAAAAAAAAAGGTAGGCTATTTTCATATAGAACATCCTTTTTAAAAGAAAGAAGTAAAAAAAAATGTTAAGATGGGCCAGGGTCTCTGGCTGGGATCAAGAGTGACACAGCACAATTAATTTACCATAGTTGCATCCTCGCTTTGCCAATTTAAAAACTTAATTAGATCTGTTTACTCAAAAATGGTAGGTGTCAGTGAAACAAATCTCTATACAAATGTATAAAGTAGGCTATTAATAAACCAAAATACCGACTAGATAATTGTATCTGGGAAATGTGTGTCACTCAGATCAGATGGAAGGAAGCAAACAGATTTTTATTTTGGGGGCAAATTCTTCATTCTGTATTATAGATATATATACCCCTGATCACTATCACTAGCATTTACCTTTTCTTTGCTTTAATATTTTATATCTTACAAATTTATAGGTTTGCCTGAACCTATGAGATTTAGGTTAGTCATTTGCAGACACAATATACAGAAATTAATAATCAGGGGATAAATTTTTCTGTAAATCATGCACTGTCAAATAATGTTACTTCTGGAAAATTTTCATGTAAAACATTTTTTTTTTCTTACATCCAACCCTAAATAAAAAATTTGTCACCTTATTTAAAAAAAAATACTTCGTAAATTTAGAATTCAATTCATTTTAAAAACCTGGCTACTATTTGGAATAGTCATTTTCTAGTCCCCCCCCAAATTTTTATATGGTTGCTTCTTTCTCAAAAATTTCTCCATTTATTAAAAGCTGAATTATGACTTTTGCTTTAAAATATTTATTACTTTTTAACCTAATATGAGAACCTATCTTGAAAGACAAATGTTTCTAACCTGTACTAATGTATTAAGTATTATACACACATAAAACAACAAAAACTTGACAAAAAAAAGTAAAACAAAACCAAAAAACCCTACAAGGTAGCATCATGAACTATACTGTAGATGTTCAACAAAAGCTTCTACAAATACTCTCAGCCTGATATTGTTTCCCTGGATGTGCTAAATATATTCTGAGTTCATCACCTTAGAAATGCTTCTTCATTCTTAATGCCTATAGGCCTTCTACCAGTAAGAAACTGAGTTTGGGAAATATGTAAAATGTCTGTATTTTCTAGGTCATTACACAAGAACGAGAAATTTAAAAATTATACTTGCCTTGTTAAGAAAAGCAAACAATGGATTCATATAAACAGCTATTTTATGTTACCAATTACTTCTATGTACATTTCTTGTTATGAAGCACATGCAAACATGGTATAAACAGCTCTTCATTTCTCTTTTGGATACTGACTGTACCCTCCCAGTCGTATATTTTGCAGAGGTCAAGTAAGTGCAAAAACATAAATGAAAGTATGTTGTGTTTTTATGTACAGGGGTGTCACTGGCTCAGTGGATCCTTTACCTCATGAAGGGTAGATATCAAATACAGCTAATAAAGAGAGGTTTAATAAGAATTATTTATTGCATTGATTTACATAGCAAGGTAGCCACCCCATAGGCAAAGTATCAAGGAAAGATGACCAACCCATAGGCAGAGTGGCAAGGAGATCAAGGGGTGAACAGCATTTAGATGTTATGGGGCTGGAAAGCAGCATATTCATAAACTACACTGCACTCTTTCATTGTACCTGCACCAATTTCTACTCAAAAATATGTCTATAATTGTGTTAGGTCACACACTGACCTCCCAATTATCTTTTGGCATGTAAATGTATTTAAATGATTACTTTGTAGGCAAGCAGTTGTCCTCATATCTGTCTGCACCAGTTTGATGCTTTCTTTTGTCTTAAATGATGAATGTAGGTGGGAAAGGTCCTCCAGCAACTTATCTCAAGCAGAGTGTGCAGTCAGTTCTTTTCTTTCAACAATCACCAACTCAGCCATAAATAATAATGAAATTATGGTATTTGTCAGTAAATGGATGGAACTGGAGACTATCATGCTAAGTGAAATAAGCCAATCCAAAAAAACCAAAGGCCCCCAAATGTTCTCTCTGATATGAGGATGGAGGTTCGCTGAATTGGACAGAAGGGAGGAAGGAAGGGGGCGATGGGAATGGGAAAGAGAGTAGGATGAACTGGATATAACTTTTCTATGTTCATATATGAATATACAAACTGTAACTCCACATTATGTACAACCACAAGAATGGGAATACTCTACATATGTATGTCAAAATACATTCTACTGTCATATATGACTAAAAAGGACAAATAATTTTTTTTTTAAAAGTAAATTCCAAAGGTAGAGAATTAAAGAAAACAGAACTTCCTATCTTGAGACGTTTTCTATCTCCAAAAGGTATCTGTCCAGGGTGTTGCAGGATAGTTTAAGAGATCTAACAGACTTGATCAAAACAAGCAAAAGAGAAACTGGTTCCATCCCCAGCATAAAGGGGAAAAAAAAGAAAAAAAAACACCTTTTGCTTATAGAACAATCTTAAAGCAAAGGTCAGAAATCCACTACATAAAAGTAAATAAACAACAAGTTGTTTTACCTGTGCTTTTGACTAACCAGCTATAAATTGAGGTACCCACCACTCACTCCTCAGGTTTGATTAATTTGTTTGAATGGCCCACAGAACTCAGGGAAACACATTTACAGGTTTACTATAAAGGTCACTTCAAAGGATACCAATGAACATCAGATGGAAGAGACGCACTGAGCAAGATATGGGCAAAGAGGCATGCACAAAGCTTCTAAGCCTGCAGAAACCTCCACATATTCAGCTATCTGGAAGATCTCCGCATTTGTTCTTTCGAGGTTTCATGGAGGCCTCATTGCATAGGTATGTATGAGTGATTAAATCACTATTCACTGGTGATTAGTTGAACCTTTGGCCTCTATCCCCTTCCTGGAGGTCAGGAGGTAGGGTTCAAAGATCTAACCTTCTAATCCTGCCTTGGGTCTTTTGGTTGACTACTCCCCATGCTGAAACAGCCCTGGGGAATGATGGTCAGACAACTCCTTAGCACATCAAGACACTTAACACTTTGAAGATTCTAGGAGTTTAGGAGTTATGCCAGCAAATGGGGAAAAAGACCACAAAACATGTATTTCTCAACACTGTAACCTCTAAAACAAGGCTTCATCACAGCCTCTCTGCTTGTTCAGTTCCAGTCATTAACTTCTCTGTTGTTAGATCACTACCAGAGGAAAAAGTCTTAAAGTCCTGTAGCTATCAGCAATCAACCTGTCTGGAGTGAGTTTGTTAAAAAGTTGAGTTCATATTTCTCTTGCACTCTCTTGCTTGCTCTTACCCGTGCCTTCCACCACACTATGATGCATTAACAAATACTGGCCCCTTGATCTTGGACTTCCTAACCTCCAGAACTGTGAAAAATACAATTCAAATTTTTAAAAAGTAGAAAGTGTGCTGGGATGTAGCTCAGTGGCACAGTGCTTGCTTAGCATACATAAGACCCCCTGGGTTCCATCCCTAGCACCATAATAAATAACTTTTTTAAAATAAATTTTTAAAAAAGGCAACCTGTCATTTCTTTTATGGACATTTTTATATAACCAGTGACCACCTTCACTAAAATCAACTTCCTAGTTTCATGATAAAATAAGAGACTCATTCAGATCAATCCTTTGAAAAAGATGGCAGCACATAATCATTGCTCTGACACAAGAAACAGGCAGACATTTAATACAAGGATGTCTAGGTGGTGGTATAAAAGGAACAAAATACTACACAAAATGGCCAAAAATAATTTTTTATTGTGATAATTTCAGAAAGTTTCATGCACAGAGAAGTGCATTGGCTCAGAAAACAACAGGAAAAGTCTAAATGGAGCTGGGACAACAGTTGCAAAATCAGAAAGTACTTTAATAGAGAACAGTGCATCATATGTGGATGTATGCATGTGAGGGGTGAAGCCACAGAGAGGGGCTGGAGGGTTGACCACAGTAGGGAGAGGAGGCTAGAGGGACTGGTAAGCCACTGAAGAGTTCTGAGTCAAGAAACAGTGTGATAAAATCCACTGGTCAAGCAAGTCACTGGGGTTTCCTATAGGTAAGAGGTTATGAATAATGAAGGAAGGCAAAACAGGAAGTTACTAAAATGGTCAAGACAAATGGGAAAGAGAGTTTGAACTCTCATGCTGGGGAAGGGTCAAAAGGAATAGATCTGAGCTGTACTTTGGGATGTAAAAAAAGGTGGGGGTGAGAGAACAGTTATATCAGAGAAAAAAGAAACACAAAGAAAACTTCCCTTGTATTTTTCATCAAAATATATCTACATTCCCTATGATTCAAGAAGTTTCTCAGTCATGACTGTAAAAATTTCCTAGTATCTCCAAAAGGTCAAGAGTCCATTTAGTATTTCACTCTTAATTGTAGCCTGTCGAGAAATAAGATATCCTTCAACATTTGTACCAAATGTTCATCATCAGGAAGTTGCAACCAGCCTTGGGCCCTAACCTTGGCTTTGAAAAACTAGAGCACTGGGTTAGACGATCTGTAAGGCTTCCTCAATCTGAAACATTTTGTCACATCACTTGGTGGGGGAGGGTAAGTAGGGGATGCCCACAGTTGGCTGAAGTATCAATATCGAATTACCTAAAGAAAACCACAGTGTGCCCAGGAAAAGGTTGAATGGTAACTACAAAAATTAGAAAAAGTGAAAAGATAAGAACATGGAATAAGAACAGAATATGAGATTTTTTATTATTAAATAAAAGGGGATAGGACTGATATATAAACAGTCCACATTTAACAGGATTAACTCATGAGGTCAATGTTGACATTTAAAAGGAATGAATTTGGGGAGATACTTATAATAGTACTTACTAAACACTTGTAATATATCAGGCATCATATTAACTGAGATGGAGAATTAATATTTTGGATCCACATAGTAACCCTGAGTTTAATATTATTCTCACCTTATTCCTCATTTTTTAGATGAGGAAATTCAGAGTAAGAAACATCAAGTAACTTGCCCAAGAACCTAAAACCAGTTACTAATGGAAACATGATTCAATTCAGGAAGTCTGATTCCAGAGCTATAAATTTTAAAGTACAGAGTATGATAAATACGTAGAGGTTGCACACGACAAAATATATGCGCATACATACACATGTTTACATAAATAAATGGATGATAAGATTTGTTACAGTCTGTAAACACGTCAGGATGGCGCCTGGCATTTTGCCAGAGGGAGTGGTTTCTGAAGTAACGCTGGCGAGCCATTAAGTGTGGAGATTCCTTATTGGTTGACTGCTGTATCTAGTTTATGCTAATTAAGATAAGCTGTGTGGAATGTATAAATACCTCTGTTGTCCTACAATAAACAGCTTCCACTCCTGCTGTATCAATGTACACAAATTGCTCGTCACCCCCCCCCCCACCCCCCGGTTATTTTGCTGCAGCTTGACTGTGGCAAAGATTCACAGGAAAATTACTTCTCTGCTGTTGTCAGCATTAGGGAGACCATGTTCCAGAAGAAAACACACACTGCCATGTACATAAGGGCCAAAATACTAAATGGACCTAATTTCTTAGGTTTTACAGGAATTTCCTACAATTTTGTATCTTTAGCCAGTCTCAGCAACTTGGTAAATCCCGAGCTAACTTGGCAAGACCCTGTCTCAAAAAAAAAAAAAATAATAATGTCTTGGAATATGACTCAGGTTAAATGCCGCTGGGCTCAATGGTGCTTCTGTGTTCAATTTGAATGAACATAAAACTGAGTAGCAACTCAAATTCTGAGCTGTCCATTAATTTCTACAAAAAGCTTCTTGAAAAACATTGATTTGCGATGGGGTACAAAATTTTTATAAGGCTTTGAATGCAACTTTCATGTACAAAAGCATCTTTAAAGACACATTTTAACTAGGTTTAAAGCTTTCCTTTTCTTAGGCTTTGAAGGTACAGGTATCAAAAGAAGCCTATATGTTTCCTCATTGGAATGACACTATCCTCAAAGGTCACCTCACCACCACTAAATTAATCTCTCAAAATCTGGAATCTCCCCAGTGACTAAAAAGGCTAAGGCAGGAGGCTCTCAAGTTTGAAGCCAGCCTCTGCAACTATTTTGAAACACTGTCTCAAAATAAAAAAGGTCAGGGGATGTAGCTTAGTGGTAAAGTGCCCCTGGATGAAACGGCATGGAATTCCATCATTTTTTCTCTTGTTAATGGCTGAGTTAAATATGAATAATTTTGGATATAACTGCCTCTACCCCTATCTACTAGCATCCTCAATGCAACCTGAACTTGCTATTTTTAATAAGTCACTTATGTTACCCCCCAAAATGTAACTATGTTCTAACCACGTAAAGGTCAATTAGTAATCTATATTTATAAAGCATTCATTAGGAAAGAATGAAGAGACAGTACAAACTGAAACAAATGACAACAACGGTATCTAGTAGAAATAAAACAGCACTCATCTTTAACAACTCTTTTGCTTTTCAGCAAACTACTCTAATAGAAAGGAAGAATTTCAAAGGCGAATATTTAACAACTTCCCCTCGAATTAAATTTGTACACTTTGGATTTCAAACCTGAGAAACATCTATTCAAATATTTACATTTGCGGATTTTGGTTAATAATGGCAGCAAATACCCTCCAAAGAGTACTACAGCAACCCTGACAGTCCTTTGGTTGCTGTTTCCATGGAAACAATCTAGTTGAAGAAAACGTAAGAGTAAAACATGATGTATTTTTAAAAAACACTTTATCCTGTTTTCCCCTATCATTCAACTAGCATAGCACATGTACACTAACAGGTATGTAAATTAAGTACTAGAAAATTCACAAATCATTCAACAAATATTTGTTAATTATATGCTGCATACCAGGCACCCTGGTAGGAGATAGGGTTACTTTGGAGAGCTACATAGTCCCTGCCTTCACAGAGATTAGTCTAGTACAAAGACATTAATTAGCCAGTGACACAAATAGGAAGACAATATGAGGCATATATAATTTAAAATTTCCAGTAGTCACATTAAGAAAATAGAAAATGACACTAATTTTAACAATATATTTTATTTAAATCACACTTTATTATATCCAAATTATCATGTAAGCAACATGTACAAAAATTATTGAACTATGTTACATTCTTTTTTCAGACCAGGTCTTTGAATTCCAGTATGTATTTTATAGTTACTTCACATCTCAACTGGGAATACTCACATTTCAAATGTCTGATAACCATGTAAGTCTATGCCTACTGTATTAAACAGCATAGAGAGATATTCTAATGAGGATGAGAAGCCATGTACTGCACGAGTAAATAATTCCATTCTTTAGAAAAATTTAATATCTAACTAAGCACTACATATGCAAAGTATATGTGATGCAAAAATATTAGCTCATGTAACCATGGAATTAGTAAGGAAAGAAAACCATAAGCGGCACTACTAATAGACATCATACTGGGTGAGCAACTACGTATAGATTTCTTTCAGCCTCAATGTAAAACCTAACTGAAACCAGCTTAAGGTTTCAGTCCTGCCTCAGGACTCTCTCCCAACTTTGCTTCCTTTGGATAGGGTGCATTCTCAGGCTGTGTATAGTGGTTATCCCCAGCAGTTTTAGGGGTACAAAGTCACAGTCCTTATTCAGGTTTCACAATGTTGCCAATAAAAACTGCAGAATCACATTTTCCTACCTCTGATGGCTTGGCGTGGGTCACGTACCCATATTGAATCAATTACTGTAGTTAGGGACACATGGTGCTTTAATGGGCCAGACCTGAGTCACTTCTGAAACAAGACCTGGGTCAGCTTCCCCAAGAAGCACAAAGTAGAAAAAGGGGATACTCCAAAAAGGGGAAATAAGGGGCTATGGCTGGAAGTAAAGTAACAAACACTGGGTACCAAAAAACAAACATCTACTACTTTAACATCTTCTCATTCCAAAACACCACTTTAAATGTTGAGTATCACATCGGTTACTTCTGCAGCAGCCTATTGATCCAAAGTCCTCAGAGATTTCCCAGGTATATTACAGTTTATAAGTGGCCATTCAGAGTCAAGTCATACATTTGGCTTATTTTCACTTAGGCTTTCAGTATTACCTCACTGCTTTACTTCCTACTCAACCTGGAAGAGTACTGAAGTTCATTTCCAACAATTTACCTACTCCCTCATAACTCCATTCATTCACTATTACTACATATTATATATCATACTAATTACTTTATGAGCATTTTATCATTTCAGTAAACCCTATGAAATAATTACCATCATCCATTTAAGAGATGGGGTAGACGAGACTCAAGTTAAACAAGTAGATTGTGATTGAGAAGAGATTCAAACCCTGGCCCATCTAACTTCAGTCTACATTCAAGGATACTTAAAATTCAGAAATTTTTACTGGGTTCTCTCTTTTCCCCATCGTTAAGGAGAAAACACCTATGTGACAGGAATTACTATCCAAATACAAAACAAAATGTTTATACCAGAAGGTTCCTTCATGCCCCTTCTCAGTCAGTCCCCAACCATCATCTCTAGAAGCAATGATCCCTCTGATATTTTTTCATCATAGATGAGTTTTGCATATTCTAAAGTATTATCTAAATGGGAACACAGAGTATGTTCTCTTTTAGGTAAGTGTGTTTTTGAACTTCACCTACATTGTGGTATATATTACTAGTCTGTTTCTTTCAACTTCTCAGTAGTATCCCATTGAATCATGCTTCTTATTGATGGACAATTGGATTGTTTCCAGGTTTTGGTGATTATGAACAAGAGCTTTTATGAATATATGTTTTCATTTCTCTCCAGTAAGTATCTAAAAGGGGAAGGTTTGAGTCACAGGGAGCTACATGCTTTGTTTTATAAGCAATTGCCAGATCTTTTCCAAAGTGGTTGCACCATTTTACATTCTCAGCAAAAATGTATGAGTTCTCGTTGCTCCATTTTCTTTGTCAACATTTGATGTTGCTAGTTTTTTAAATTTTAGCCAGTTCACTGTAGTATATATGATAATTAAAAACTGATCACTTTCAAGTTGAATCCATTTGTAAGATCATATAGCACAAGAATAACTTGAGAGGCCAAGTATGGTGGCACACACCTATAATCCCAGCAGAGTGAAGCAGAGCTAGGAGTAGAGCCTGGACAATTTAGCAAGATGTTATCTCAACATAAAAAAAATAAAAAGGGCACCTCTGAGTTCAATCTCCAGTACTGACAAGAATAAATAAGTAAATAAATAATTGAAGTTACATAAAATATAGGGAAATATTAAGAGAAATTATAATGTTATGAATTTTTACATAACTTTATATTTTCTAGAAGTCACATTATTGAAACCATAATTATGCTGTCAAATATTAGCACTGTTACTTGGGAAACTAGTGTCAAAATAATAACTTATCTTTCTGTTCATCTCTTACTACTTAATAACATCAAAAATTTATGGCTCACTTAATTCATAATTTAGATCAATGACATGAACTAACAGACATCTGTTAAAAAGAACACCATTAGTCTCCCTTTAAAATTTAATTCCTATTTTTTACATTGAAAGAATTCTGTCACCCTTCTCAACATAATTTGTATTAGAATTGAATATAATGTCTTTTAATTAAGGTCTGGGCAATCAGAATAGTCCCAATGTTAAAATAAAAACAAAAACCTTAGTACAATTTCATATTCTGAAAAAGTTAGAAAAACAGCTCAACTGTTCTAGAAATAAGAATAAGTCACTGGTGAATATTTTAGGACCATTTTCAATGGCGTATGCTTATGTAATCAAAGCTATTATAGAAGTCAGCAGGTGACTATCCAAATTAGTAAACTGCCATCTGCTGATAACAAAGAAATAGTAACACACACCACTAGTAGTGCTTGAGTAGGTAAAAAGCTTCATGGCCAGATTTCCTCATTTTATGCAGTTACCAGTCCATGCCAAGAGCAGCCAATCCCTACACAGCTATTTTTTTAAAAATTTTCTTCTACATAAATGCCAACAGTGAGACAAAGTTTTTAGAAACACCTCCAGATTAGTCATACCTTACAATGATAAACTTTAATAAGTAACTGAAATTAATGCATCCTTCCACCCAAAAGTAAATATCTAACTGCAATTTAAACGCAGATATAACATCTGTAGTGCCACTCCACAAAGCACCAACTTGTTTTTCTTACGTTTTTCAAAATGCCTTCATTAATTTACAAAGTACATTTTTTTAAATCCAACACACAATTATCATATACTTTCCATGCTATGCACAGTCTCAGACAAGGACAGCAGGCACAGCCAATAGTCACACACTGTACAAATGCTCCTCACTAATAAGCATGCTGCAGGGCAATCTTAAACTATACATGTTATGCAAATGAACTGTTTTCTTCATTTTGGTCTGTCATTTATTTCATGTTCTAGGTACCAGTTTGACCCATAGTGACTACAAAAGTTATGCATGTTAGTAATGCTGAAAACAAAGGATAATACCTAAGTAAAAGCTTGCTGTATAAACTGAGGCACATTCCAAGAAACAGGGAAAAGCATAAGAAACCAGGGTTAATGAGGGTTTAGTAGAACTCCTCTGACACTATAAAGAGCATCTTAAATTACACTGTAGATTAGGAAGATTGTCTAATTATGACTGGGAGCAAGAAAAAATTATGGACAGAGATGTGGTGTACATTTGATAGACAGAATTACACATTTTTCCTTTCTACTGCTTGTGTATAATAGCATTTAAAAAAATCCATCCCATTTAGTTTGTACTGAAAAACCATCTATGAATATCTATTATAAGTGTCTTATCATTTAATTATCTTTATAATATAAAAAGTGAAAACTATTTTATGCCACCAGTTAAAACATAAAAGACAGACAAAAAAAAGAAAGAATGAAAAACCTATGGCTCAAAGGGTTCATACAAAGAACACCTCAGCTAAAATGTTTTATCTTTTTTGTTGCTGTTGTTGTTGCAACCTTTTCTTATGCCTACATTTTCTAAAGAATTAATGGGGGAAAACACAGCCTTTCCTGAATATATCATACAAAATAAATACACAGAACCATACAGGTACACATCTCAGTAGATTATTAGTAAAAGGTTGATAAAACTAAAAATCAGAGTCCTTGCTGATAGCCCACTACAAAAGTCAAGGTACACATACTTTTTTAGGGGCCAGTCTCTGCAATAAGGAACCAATTACTTTCTAATCCTCTTATCCTCCCAAACATTCTATCACTTCCTCTCTAAGACCACTAACCAAAATTAAACATCTAAGCTAAAGCAGTACATAAAGAACATAACTGTTCCCTTCTCTAAGTTTCATGGGAGGCGGAAGGATGGCAGGAAGAGAGAGAGAGATGTAAGGAACTAGCTTTTCCCTTTCAGGCTTTACAATTAAAACCGGGGTTTTTACAAAACCATTCACTGCACCATAATAAAACAATCCCAGAGTTTCTTTTAGAAAATCATCTCATTATGAGTCCAAGAACCCAACCACAGACTTTTATACTTGAAACCTCTCTCTTTATTGGCCAACTATGTGGTTTAAACTAAAATTATCTCTAAAGTCCTTTCAGCAAGAAAAAAGAAAACAATCATAATTCTATCAAAACATTAACTATTTACTATACTAGTATAACCCTAATATAGTAAAGAGTCAGATGGCTTTTAGATCAAATAGGTCTGGTTTCCAATCACAGGTAACCATTTTACCTTGTGCAAACTGTACATTGCCTCTAAACTTTCTGAACTTCAGTTCTTAAATGCCTAACACTGTCCTCACAGGATTACTATGATAATTAATTGCTGAATGAAATTGAAAGCTCTGAGGGACAGCTATAGAGTAGTCATATAAATGGTGTTACCATACCATAATGATTAATATTGGCAGTTACACAATTCTGTCCACTTACATATCATAACTCAAAGTCAGGCAATATAACACTGAAGATGTCAAAGCCTTCTAGGATGATACTCATAAGTTACTGAAAACAATTTACCCTTTTCCCCTCCAGAACTGACACCATATTCTAATTGAATTTAAGGAAAAGACCATTTTTCCCCCTTCACTTTTTGTAAGAAAAGGAATGCACTCAACAGTTCTAAACATAAAGGATACTCTTGGAGTGCCCCCTACAACAAACATTAATACTGAAAAGGTAGAGCACTCACCTAGCATGTGCAAGGCACTGGGTTCGATCCTCAGCACCACATAAAAATAAAGATATTCTGTCCAACTACAACTAAAAAATATTTAAAAAACAAGAATTAAGCAGGAGGGTCATGATTTATAAAAGAAAAAAGTTCAAGTAATAATTTTGTCCATATCAATGCAGCAGAGAAACCCTCTGCATGGTAATATTTGTACATCTTTCAAGACATAAAAGCTTTTTTTTTAAGTCATATAATTCAAGTGAGATCAGGAAATTCAAATTAGCCAAGTAAATTTCAAAAGCACTAGCAAATTAAAACAAATTTGGAGCGTATTTAAATCAAGTACAGAATAATATGTGCTTGAGAATATCTACATAGATATACATGTGAGATTTTATGCACAAAATATGCCTCTAGAATACTCAAAAACTCCAAACAATAGTCACTCTGCAGGAGCTGGGTGGCTGGGGTCAAGAAGTAGACAGACATGAGATTTGGTATTCATTAAATACCTATTAGTACCGATTGACATTTTTTTCCCCTTTTGTGATACTGAGATTGAACCTGGGGCACTCTACCATTAAGTTTCATCCCCAACCCTTTTCATTTTTCTATTGTGAGACCTGGTCTCCCTAAATTGCCCAAGCTGGCCTCAAACTTGTGATCCTCAGGCCCTAGCCTCCCAAGTCACTGGGATTTAGAGGTGTGCACCTCCATATCTGGCACAGATTCATTTTTATGTGGATGGGAATGTACTATGACAGAAGCAAGGGTACACACACAAAAAGAAATAAAGAAAGAAGCAGAAAGCAGTTGAACCTGATTCTTACATACAGAGTTAAAAACAAAAAGCAAAGCAAACAAGATGTCCCCATCAAATGTAAAAAAAATTTTATGGAGCGCTAAAAACATAGTAGTATGCCCAAGATAATGCTTCCTCTTCACTGCTTCATCTCCATATCAAAAATCAGTAAGTAAAACACAAGTCTAAATACTAAGCATATTTGTCCACAGTTACTTCACACCCATAAAATGGGAGAAATGTAGTTACTGCTACATATAAGGATTTTTCTGCAAGACACACAAAGTTTACACCAATTCTATTCAACAAGCACTGAAATGCTCAGTGTTATGACATATTTGTATTAGGTTTTCAACACATAGCTGTAATCACATCGGCACAGATACAAATTTGTGCTTTCTTTTTTTAATATTTTACTTTCTAGTTATAGGTGGATGCAATATCTTTATTTTATCTTTATGTGGTGCTAAGGATCGAACCCAGTGCCTCACGTGTGGTAGGCCAGCGCTCTACCTCTGAGCCACAATCCCAGCGCCCCCTGTGCTTTCTTGTATTTACTTTTGCACTGCTGCTTAAGGGAAATCTACTATCTCATTCTTTGTTTCTAAAAATGTACCACAACGTCAGTTGATGAGTCATGGGTCACACTCCAAATTCTTATGTACCAAAGAAAGCAAGGCACAAGTTTTACACACAATTGTAAAGGCTGTCTAATAAAGATAAGTTATAAATTAAGAGTTTTTTATGAGGTGACATAGATGAGTTTTTTTAAGATGAGAAGCTTCAAAATAAAATTGAGAATTCCATAAGAACTGACAAAACAATTTTCCCTCTTCTAATAACTAGTAGTGTTTTGTTTCTGTTAATTCAGAACATAGAATATAAAACCCCACTGAAATACTAACATATACAAACTCAGGTCTTTACAGACTAAACTCCCAGCATCATGAAAAGGCAAATTAACTGAGGAATGATTTCTCCAGATGCCTTGCTTCTCCTCTTAATTCCTTTCTACTATTGCTATTTAGCCATTTCACTGAGAGGGAAGAAGGGTACAAAGGGAAGGAACAAGGTGGCTGGGGTCAAGAGGGAGATATGACATTGTTGGGGCTTATGGTGTGATTCAGTATAACACTTGCCAGGCAGGTACAAGGTCCTGGGTTTGATTACCAGCATTGCATTCTTTTTTAGCAGTATTGGCTAAAAGTTTTCCTGGTGAAGACAAACTAATAGCTGAAGGGAAATCTGGAAACCAGCTCTACTATCACTAGCATGACCATTCAGATCCAACATGCTCAGATCTAACCATGTCACCTTATTTTCCTAAGATTTATTATCCTTTTCATTAATGTGTTTACCTGCTTATGTTTATAATAAATAACACATGCTCCTGCTCCCCCAGCACATAAACTCTATAGCAGGGTTCCTACTTACATTACTCATTGCTATATTTTCATTAAAGTCTGGCACATAATATGTATTCAATAAATATCCAGTCAAGGAAAAAAGCTTTCTTAGCTATCCTAGGATCTGCACAAACACCAAATCTGTTTTCAATTACAACTATTTTTTTTTTTTGGCGGTGCTGGGAATTGAACCACAACTACTCTTAACCTATAATAAATTTTACCCAATCTTGCTGTAAGTCTTTTTATACTTAAGTTTTATCATGCTGTATGAATAAACAATTTAAGAACTATTTTCTAGTCTATTTAATTGTCCTCCAGCACAAACTGATTATTTCAGGTGAACCCAAACCATAGAAAAAGAAAATTCAGACTTTATCATATTCAGGAGGCCAAAATTATAATGGAAACTTTTAAGAGGTAAATATTTCACAGGAAAAGTTAATACAATAAACACTAGTTAAAAGTTTGACTGTGATTGGCACTCTGATTTTACCATATGTATTAGTACATTTTTATTACTATAAGAAAAATTCTAAAGAAGGCTAACTTTGTGAAGAAAAACGTTTACTTTACTTTGCTCCCAGTTCTGCAGATTCAAAATGTGGCACTGGCATTGGCTTGGCTCTGGTGAGGACCACATGTAGGATGGCAGGAGCACATGTGAAAGGGAGAGTCACATCTTGAAATAGGAAGCCAGAGAGGCCATTCAAGGGTCATGCTCAGGCTTTTATGACAACTGGCTGTTTAGAGGAGACTAATATTCCCTTCAAAGGCTTGCCTCCCAGCTGACCTAAGGACCTTCCATTTGGCCCCACCTTTTAAAGTTCCCACCACATTAGGGAACAAGTTCTAAACACCTGAACCCTTGGACAATATACTCAAAACTAGATTAAAACCAAAGAAGTAGGGATGGAGAGGGGAAGTTTTGGGGATTGATATTGGCCAAATTATACTGTTATATTGTGCATGTGTGTATGTACAAATATGTAACAATAATTCCCATCAGTATGTACAACTCTAAAGCACCAATAAAAAACATGGAGAAAAAAGAAGGGTTTGGTGGGGGGGGGGGGAAGCCTACAGAACCATACTTCTGTATTAAAAAGACAAATAATGGATTTAGGTACCTCTTTAAATGAGGTACCTAAAATAATCAAATTCATAAAAACAGAAAGTAGAAGAGTTATTATTAGGGGCTGGGAGAGGAGAAAACAAAGTTATTTAATGGTAGTTTCAGATTTACAAGAGGAAAGTTTTGGAGATCTGTTTCATGATAACATGAATATACTTAGCAAATGGTTAGGATGGTAAATTGCATGTGTTTTTTAACCACAAGAAAAGAAAAAAATGAAGCAATATGCTGTTTTTCTGTTAAATTTCCATAATTTTTGCAGAATTCTCTTAATTTGAACCACTGAAAGTTTAGCATCTGAATGAGAAGTGTTAAGTACAAAATATTTCACCAGATTTCAAGTACTCAATACAGAAAGAAGTCAAATCTCATTAATAGTTTTATTTTGATATGTAAACACATTTTAAACATACTGCTTTGAATACATTTGAATACTTTACATTTTTTAAAAATTTGCTATGCATTAAGAACAATAACTGAAGAGAAATGTGAGGTCAATGAAATTGTGTTTGCTTCATTAGATTAATATTGGAGCACACTTATAGGTGGATGTGATAAAGTGAGCAGGGAGAGATTAAATATAGAATAACAGAGTTAATCCATGAAGCCTCTCCTGAAAGAGACACGAAGGATGGAACTGAGAGCATTAGGAAGAGTTAGCCTTCCAGAGATCTGAGACTTCGGTCCAGTTGGTGAGATAAGAAGGAAAGGGACTGAACTGTTAGAGAAATCGTAGACCATCTCAATTTTCTCCATGAAATGATCAGATTATTTGCAGACTATAGAAGAGGTGGGGGTTAGACAAAAACTTGTGGATAAAATAAAGGTTTGGAATAATCCACAAGTGATGAAGAACAAAATCTTCATTAGAACCAAAAAAGCTGCATACATGATCAGGCCCTGCTTCACTGGCCTCTGCGATTCTTCCAGCTCTCCTCTACCCCAACATGCCATCCACCTCCAACTGCATCTTCTAGAGAGGGTTCACCTGTGTAACACTATTCATCCACATATTCCCTCAAAGACAACTTCCTAAAGGAGGTTTCAGTGATATTCAGCTCACCAGAAATATCATTTCCCTTTATATCCCAACAACACACTACGCCAGCACTGTCCCAGAAACATGCAAACCACACATGTAATTTTACATGTTCTACTGACCATATTGTTTAAAAAAATAAGTGAGCAAATTCCTTTTAATACTCTAATCTGATATACCTAAAATATTATCACTAAGATGTGATCATTAAATTTATTAATGAGATATAATTTATGACTTTTTGTTTCTAAGTCTTCAAAATTTGATGTATATTTTACAATTACTGTATTTCTCAATGCAGACTGGCTGCATTTCAAAAGCTCAACAGTCACATGTATCTAGTGACTATAATACTGGACAGCATAACCCATGGTATTTCTTCAAAGCATTCATCACAGTTTATAACTGTGTGACCTCTATCTATTATTTAATGAAAGCGTGTCTCAGGTCACTGTGGAAGCACTTCATAGGTACCAAATTGAGTGAGGGGAATGGAGAGGAGTTAGAGTGACAAATTCCTGCATGGAGAAAAACCAAAGCTGGGGTGGAAGCAGGGTTAATCTGAACAACAGTGTTACCTGGCAGGTAAAGCACAAATTCAAGAGATGCAAAAGTGCCAGTAAAAATATATTCCAGCTGCAAAACTGCAAGTCTAATGGATATTCATGCAACAGGGAAAGGGAGATGCAGTGGAATAAAGAAATCTGCAAACTATCTCTGTGAGAAGGGCACTGTACTATAATAAGTGTGGGAATAAGAGAGCTGAAAGACTCCATAGAAGACTATGATCAGAGAACAGGATATAGAACTTTAAGAACATGTTTCTAATGTGAAAAACTTGAGGAAATAACAAACTACCAAATGAATGTTAAAACACAGTGGAAGTGAAGATCATAAGAGTTGAAGAGCCAAGTAATTGGAAATCATGGATCTCAATAGAATTGCTTTGAATGTTAACTCCTCCACTGAATGAATGTCTTTTAAGAATTTAAATTTTTGCCCTTGGAAAAACTGTCATGTGTGTTCCACACAGCTCAATACTGATCAGATGATATATGCTTAGGTATTGAATGACTATAGTTAAATTGAAAAAAATCAAAGTTCAAGCATTAAAATCATGTAGAAGAAAAGTATTCTCAAGATGAAAGGAGGATTTAAGTGAAAGGCTCCAATTTGTTTAGTAATTGCATGGTTTAAGATTCTGATAAAGAATTAAATTTCAAATTTAACTGAAGATTGGCAGCCAAAATCCAGGCAAATATTTTCCAGATTTACTTTACTTTTATTTATAAAACAAATAGCCAACAGAGCCTTTGAAACCTTGATTATAGCCAAGTACAACTTATTTTACCTAAGACATGGATTTTTAATTTTGGGACACTTTGTTATTTAGAAGAACTCTAAGATTACTCTTTCAATAAAGAAAAACAGAAACTTCATTTGTTTTACACATGAAGACAACTTGCTTTTTAAATAGATATACAATGGTTGTTTTCTAGAATATTATTTGTCTATTACCTATTTTCTGCATTTGTCTCTATTTCTCGTTTCTCCTATCCAGCCTAATATTGGGGAAAAAACAAAATTTTCCCTCACATAATTTCTCCACTAAGAAATATTAACTGCCAGAAGTAAACGTCCTAAATCTCCAGGCTGTGAGATTAAATTATGCTTAAGCCCTATCTGCCCACAATATTTCTATTCAACTATCCTTATCAAGACTTCAGAGACTCTGACCTGGAGTTCTGTAAAATCAAGAGGACAAATGTAATACCTCTGAACAATGCCATATCCCTATATAAAGGTCTGTTTCTCCTTACCACACCCCATAACTATGGTTGTAAAATGTGAGGGGGAAATGATGGTGGTAGTGGGGAATTATGCAAATAATTGCAGCACCTGGCACTAAAATAGTTGAATCTTAAAAGCCATCAATCATGTATAATTCTTGCATCTTAAGTGTCCTGGCTGGATCAATTCTCTCTTGTTTTCCCTCTGACCAGGGATTATTCCAAAGATTTGGAAAAGGTCTGTGGGCCAAGACAGATCAAAGCCAATGGATCTAATTCATTTACGCATACATTAGTATTTATTTTTCTAAGCATTTGAGAATGCTGCAGTGAGCAAAACAGAATCTCTGCTCTGGGAAGAACATATTTTAAAAATAGAATCTAGGATACTTGCTTATTTGAAATCATTACTAACTGAGCTGATGGGGTAGCTCAGTAGTAGAACAATTAATTGCCTAGTACCCATGAGAACCTAGGTGCCATCCCCAGCACCTCAAAATACAAAACAACTAGGGGATCATTTATTATTATAATATATAGCATGAGTATTTGCTTTTTTAAAAATCCCTCTTAATAACATCTCAGGTTAACAGCCCCCCCCCCTTTTTTTTTAAACCAAAAACACTTACATGACTGCAGATTTTTGTGTTTTGTTATGAGGAAAAAAAACATACGATAGTTAGGCTAAAGTGATTTTTTCTGTAAAACTTTCAGGCCCTCTTAACAGGGTCAATTTAGGCCCATCCAAGATGTGTATGTTTTACTTCTCAGCCAACACTGCTTTCTAAACAGAGTAAAATCTATGAAATGAGACCTATGATTCTTCTAGAAACTTCATGGGGTTTGGATACAGGAAGGTAGCTCTGGCCTGGAAAGCAGAGGGTGAAGTAAATAAATCTGCATAACAAACTGTTTGGGTTTTGGTGGGGGCAATCAGAAAGGAGAGAAGGATAAGAGAACAGAGCAAAACAGATTATAAAAGCCTAGAGTTCTCCTTTGATAGTAGCCAAAACACATTTTGAGGCTAGAGATGCCTGATGTTCAATGTCAACACTACAGCCATTGCTACACTATAAACTCCAACACCCCTTCTCCCAAAATCTCACCGTCTTCTCCCAAATCTTTCAAAAAGCTCCACCACTTCACACACTCCCACAAAGGCTTTATGGAAATTCTTTTTCCTTTTCTATTCTTTCCTAGCTCCTCTCAGATACATCCATCCAACAACTGTATAACAGACATCTCAACCATCTGTTTAGCACCCCACTGGGTGGGTCCCAAGCCAGAATTTATTTACCTTCTCTTACCTTGCCTTCAATTGTTTTTAACCGTCCTTCTCACAGCCTCCAACATTCCAGGAGCTCACTAATGCCATCATCACTAAAGGAACAACTAATATTTATTGAGCAGTTGGAATGTACCAAGTATTGTGCCAAGGTTATTAAGTGCATAATTTCACTTGATCCTCAAACCCTACTAAACAGGTACTATGATCATTTCCTAAATGTTAGGAAGTCAAAACTCAGCTGGGATAGTAATTCTAAGGGTAAATGATGAAATTAGAATTTGACCTCTGTTCTGACTCCACAGCCAGCTAAACCAGAATATGCCTGTGCCCCAAGGCAAAAAACCTAGGAATCATCTTTTTCTCATTAATCCTTTCTAGTCACTTACAGAGTCTAGTCTCCTAAATGCCACATCATCTCTTTTTATCAATGCCTTCTCATGGAATGAGAACTAAGTCCTTACTACCTACCAAGTACTATTAAGTAATACATATTTTTCCCCAACTTTCATTCCCCAAACCCTAAGAGAAGAAGAACCTAAGGAAGGAAGTAGTTAACCGGAGACTGACAGAGCCTGATTCAAATCTGGATAATATGAATTGAAAATTTTGAGCACTTATCACCTACATTGTGACAATCTCCTTTGTCTTTACCTCCCATCTGGACCCTCATCATCCTTCAGACTGCTACAGATATCTTTTTGGAATACAAATGTTGTCATGACATTCTCCTGCTTAAAACTGGCGCTCTATATCACTGACCAGATAAAGTCCAAATTTCTTAATATGGTACACAAAATCTTTCAGTTTTCTGCTCAGGACAGCTTAATAAATAAATATTTGAGTGCCTAGTGCAGGCAAGGCAAAGTGCTAAGTGCTTTGAAATGAATAACACACCAGCTCCTGAATCCTACTTCAACCACAAACATTGTATTCTCCAGCTGGACTACCCATATGCAGATCTCATAATCCAACATGCCAAAGATATATGTGTTTAGAATATATATGGCAAAGTCCAACACCAATTTTGAAAAGTGCCTATGTGAGGCCTCTCTAACAAACTCCAGGCAAAAAGATTCTTAAGTTGCCACAGCACTTTGTTCAAATTACTGTCAGGTAAATTAATTAGTAGAACAAAGGTATGGATCAGCTTCCATAAGAGACTGAGCAACTCTGAGTAAGAACTGACCTCTGCCATTAATGCCTGGCATGCATTAGGCACTTTATGAATAGCTAAATGAATAAACAACGAAAATTTCAAATTTAATGAAAAGAGCAGAAGAACAAGGCACAAATTAAGAAGTTAACACACAAGTACGCTGAATTAAAAGCAATGTTATTCTACTGTGGTTCGAACTTGGCCTACATTCTACCCCTATGGGAAAACTCACACATGTGGTTCTTGAACAAGCTTAAAAGGCACAACTTTGTTATTCCTGGCTCAACAAAGCTTTGACAGGCCAAACAGGATACTAGATCCCTCCCCTCTTCTTTCTTTACCTGCCAAAGTCCTTTTTCCAGAGGGGTATGAGGGTGGAAATCAAATTTATCAAAGTAGATAGAATTGACCTCTGTTGTTGAAGTTGTCAGATCCAACTTCATCAGTGTTGTGTCACAATACATGCAAGAGAAAAATCAAAATCTGTCTTGACAACAGGGCAAATTTCCAAGTAAGTACTGTTGCTACAAGAATGGGAAATTCTTAAAGTGAAGGCAATTAATAAACTGGAGCTTACAAATGTTTCTCCTGCACTGCCACAGCTTTTCACCCACCTTCGTTTTTTCATTTCTGTGATTTTAAAAAGAAAAATCTATACGATGAAGCCCATGCAAGAGTGTACTTCAGTATCTGCCAGATACAAATATCTGGATCACAACCTTTAATGTAAACTGAAATACTACAAGAAACACTATATAAGTCAAAACTTATCTAAAACGTGGCATAAAGCTTTGAAAAGCTAGTGGGGGGGTGTTTCCTAAGCGATGCTTTGTATGCAACTGCTTCCAAATCAAGATCCGTATTTTCAAATTACCCCCTGGAAGATGTCAAATCTGTCTTCCATTCTCTCCAGCCTAAAGGGAAAGGTGACAATTCACAGGCAACAGGCTGGGGCGAGAGAATGATCTCTCCCCATACCCTCACACAAGAACAAAATCCAACGGAAGGGTGGCTAATGCCACTCATTCTCGACAATGCACACACACACAAAATTTTTAAAACTCATCCACTCCTCTACCCTTCCTTAAAAAGCAAACGACGCAAAGATCTGCACCACGGTGGCCGCAACCACCAAATGCTAACAGCTGGGGGCCGCCTGCCTACCACGCGCCTACCCCGCGGCGATACCAGGCACAGGGCACCATCTCCGCCAGCCCCGCTCCCGCTCCCGGCTCCACGCTGTCCCCGCAGCCCGAGTTAGCCAGGGAAGCGGCGAAGGTCGG
>NW_025999932.1:23232382-23263663 GCF_001458135.2 Marmota marmota marmota
CGGCGCGCCGCTGCGGCTCCTCCCCACTCCTTGCGTCCTGGGCTCCTTCCGTCCGTCCTTTCTTCCTTCCTGCTTCGCCTCACGTTTCGCGATATGGGGCAGAGCCTCCGTTCCGCCAGCACCACCTGAGGATCCCGGAAACCGCCCCAGCGATGGAAGAGGACCAGGAGCTGGAGAGGTAACGGCCGAGGAGGCGGGCGGAGCGGGGCGGGCGGGCCTCGCTCGGCGAGGGAAGCGGGTGGCTGAGGGGCACGCGGCCCGGACCGGGCCCAGCCATCGCGGCCAGGCCTGGCGACACAATATTTCCGGGCGCTGAAAAGAGGAAAAGAGAGCAGAGCGGGGTCCGATTGGGAAGAGGGGGAAGAGATGTGGATATATTTACGTAAAAACGTCCCGTGTAGTAGCTATCAGGGGGGGACGCCCCATTGGGAGACCAAAGTTACGTCCCAAACCGCCCTCCCCTATTGGTGTAAAGTCAGCCACCAGGCCGCGGTTCCCGAGTGATCGAGCCGCGGTGTTGAGTCAGGCCTGAGTCCCCGTAACTACCGCTCACGTTCCTTTCTGTGCAGACTGCTTATAAAGACTCCCTAAATGCTGAGTTCTTTTTCTCTCTACTGCTAGATCTATATTACACCTTCCACTTCCTAGTTTCCTTAACCTCTTGTTAATGGAAGCCATAGTGGAGCTTGCACATTGATAATCTGCCGTTTTTATTTTTATACTAAAGCAGTCTGTTTTTCTAGCTTTTCAATTCCTTTTCATCTTCTGCTGGGCCCACCCTGTTCTAATCCTATACCTCTCCTAGCTACCAAAACCTTTTTCTGTTTCTTCTTCCTCTTCTTCTTCTGCACCCTATTCTAATCCTATACCTCTCGTGGCTACCAAAACCTTTTTCTGTTTCTTCTTCTTCTTTTTTTTTTTTGGCAAAGCTTTAAGTTTTTGTGTTTTTCTGAGAAAACTCTCCTTGTGATCAGTGTGTATGATCAGATGGAGTAGAGAGAAACTGGAGGCAATAAGTTAAATATTTACGGATAGAAGTGGAAGCAGGAAAATGAGAAAGTTCTATGTAATTGTAGTAGTTTAATGTGTTGCAATTGCAGTATAGTATGGAAAAACGCTAGTCGCAAAACAGTATTCGGAATGATCTCATTTTTATAAAAAATATGTGTGTAGAAAAATATCTGGATTGAAGACCTCAATGGCTGAAGGCGAGAGGAAGACAGCCTTGGAAATGGTCCAGGCTGCTGGAACAGATAGACACTGTGTGACTTTTGTATTGCACGAGGAAGACCATACCCTAGGAAATTCTCTGCGTTATATGATCATGAAGAATCCGGAAGTGGAGTTTTGTGGTTACACTACGACCCATCCTTCTGAGAGCAAAATTAATTTGCGCATTCAGACTCGAGGTGCTCTTCCAGCTGTAGAGCCATTTCAACGAGGTCTGAATGAGCTCATGAATGTCTGCCAACATGTGCTTGACAAGTTTGAGGCCAGCATAAAGGACTATAAGGATCAAAAAGCAAGCAGAAATGAATCCACATTCTAGTCCCTTATTCAGGATACAAGGAGGACTATCCTCTAGGAAATTCTCTTCATGATTGTGCAGAATCCAGAATTAGAAGTTTGTGGTTATAGCATGCTTTATCCTTCAGGTGTGGGATACAGCTGTTGGAATCCCTACAAGAACCTGTGTATTCACCTAATAAATTCCCTCTTTTATTTAAACTAATTCGACTGGTTTCTCTTCCTTACAGCCAAATGATCCTCAAGAATGACCCACACACACCTTTCTTAATTGAACCAACAATGAAAGTGAGGAAACTGAGAAAATCAGGGCCCTAGACAAGGATTTTGATCATAAGAATTAAAAGGAATATTCATTCCTGCCTGGTTGGGGTGGTTAGGGAAGGGTGGTAGGTGCAGTAGAACATGACCCAGTAGACTAGTTGGTTTATAAAAGGAGGAAAGAAGATTGGAAAGGGAACTTGGCTTCTTACTAGATTTGTAAGTGATAAGAATTGCATTCTTTGGTTGGTAGGTTGAGTAAAAGTGGGGAATTTGAGGGAATTGTGAGAATTCTGGTTTTGCATAAGAGTTTAGTTGGTATCAAGTTCCATCTTTATAGTATTTATAGGATAGATACCAATTTACTTCTTGATTTGCAGGACAATAATAAAATATTTAGTCATGACCTGAGTAAGCCAAGATATTTTGATTGTTTTACAGGATAAAACTGGGATGACCAATAGGTGTGTAAGTATAGCCCAGGGTCACATAGAAGACACACTGTTGGAATAAAAATAAGGGTGAGGAGAAGGAAAATTCTATGTTGGGTGGAAGTGGCTTTTTTGGAAAACTTGAAATATTAATCATATCACATCTAAGAGCCATCATATCTACCTCTTCAACTTGTGTCGCATAACTATCCTACCCAACTTGCCTCTCAATTCACCCTACATATCTGTCAAGCCTTAAACCCAAGGATTCCCTCACCCTTCAGAGCCCTGTGCTTTGGATTTTGATGCTGCCGTTCTCTCTTATTGGAACAGTTCCACCATACTCTAATCTAAGCCAAAATTTGATTATTGTCAGCCTCCCCAGCCTACTTTGGGAACTTCTGTGTGCTTTTGTTAACACTTTGTCTTTCCTAATCTTTATCAATTTACTTGGTAAAACACTGGATGAGTCTATGTAAGTACTTATGGTAGGTAACCTTTCAGTCAATCACATTGACCTCTTCTGGACTGCCACAGAGTCTACATTTCCTACACTGAGCCCATTTCTAAAGATTTCTATATTTACTGAGTACCTGGTTTGTACAAGGCCTTGAGAATAGACTAGTGGATGAGGCACAAAGGTTCCTGTTCTCATAGAACATGCATTATAAGGACAACATTAAAGAAATAAAGTTGTATTTTTGTTAAAGAAACAAATATAGGGTCAAGATAAAAACACGAGAGTAATCTACTTTAGGTACAGAAGTCAAGGAAGGTCTCCCCAGGGTTATAGAAAGAGAAGGAGTTAGCTGTGCACTGTAGAGAGAAAATGCATTCCAGAGGAATAATGTATGAAGGTCCTGAAGTAGAAAATTGGTTTGAGGAATTAAGGTATTGGAAAAAGATTTGCTCGTGGGCTAGGGTTGTGACTTATTGGCAGAGTGCTTGCCTAGCATGTATGAGGCACTGGGTTTGATTCTTAGCACCACATAAAAATAAATGACCATTGACAAACTTAAAAATATTAAAAAAAAAAAAAAAACAAGATTTGCACATCTGTAACATAGTAGGCAAGGAAGAGAAGGACCTGTCCTTTTGATTCAGAGGGAGGAAGAGCTAGCATGGTAAGGAGGTTGAATTTTAAGTACAGTAGGAATGACATCTTGATTACTTTAATTACATACAACTAGGAGAATGTATTATAGGGAAGCCAGAATAGAGCCAGAGAGACAAACTAAAGAGTTGAAGTGGCCTGGGAAGTGATAAGCTAATAATGAGAAAAAGGGTGGATTTGAGATGATATTTTGTAACTGAATTGGTGGACCTCGGGAATTGGGTCTGGAAGGTGAGGAAACAGAAAGATGATTCCTGTCTATGTTTGTGGTATAATTAATAAAATGGGGGAACTTAAGTGGGATGAAAGGTAGAAAAGTTCCACTTTGAACATTGTAGGCAGCATATATGAGTTATCTAAGCTGGAGATAAACTTGAGTCTTCACCATAAAGAGATGTAAATCTTCAAAAAATCTGAGAGTAGCAAAGAAGTGAGAGCAAGACCAAGCCCTAGGTAACCTCAGTATTAAATTGTGACTAAACAAAGAGTTGATTGGTGAGATAGCAGGAAAGTCTGCCAAAAGTCGAGTTGTGAAAGCCAAGACTTTCAAAACAGGAGAGTGATACTGAATGAGTCAGAGAAGCACCAAGAAATGTCATTTGGAGTTGGCACGTAGGTTACAGGGCTGAGAGTAGCATTAGTTTGGTAGTAGCATTTAGTGTCTAAAAGGGTAAAAGTGGGCTGGGGACATGACTTAATGGTAGAGCACTTATCTGGTATGTGCAAAAAAGTAAACGTTAACACTCACTATGTAGAGAAATGGCTTAGTTTGAGTTTTCCAATAAGAAAAGTACACAAGGCATTCGAGAAGTCGGTTTAAGTGAGAGTAGGGATGAGGAAAGATCAAAGTCATGGGACAAGTATAGAAAATATTCTCTTAGGGTGACAGAGATTCCAGAAACCCAGGGTCAGTGTAAGGGAATTAACATCTGCAGATGTAAGGAAGCCTAAAAGGGGTAGTGGAGAAGGAACAAAAAGTTTTTTGCCTATGGGTAGACTTATAAGCATAGTAAGTAGGATTATTTACATGGAGTTTAATACTGAATCCAAGAACTGTCAGGAGATGAAAACAAAGTTCAATTAGTGGACATAGAGGTATAGAAAGATGACAGTAGGCTGAAGTAATTAGCACACATGGGAAATGGACCCGCTGGTGACCACCACCACATCTCATTACTTCATTGTGCATAAAGAGTTTATTATCATTAGTCATGTGACATGCAATCTTGAATCTGTTTAGGTTAACCATAACAAGTTCATTTAAAACACATTCAGAAGGCAGATGGGAGAAAATAGAAACTGAGTGCAGGGTAGATAGGATAACCAAGAGAGGCCCAGACCCATGGAAGGGATCATTGCATAAAGTCTGTAGGGACCAGGGAAAGACTAAGTTGGTCTAAGACAGGGTGAGAAAGATTGACATGAAACATTTATTTATACAAACAAAAAAATCACTTGATCAGTATCTGATTTGCCTTCTAATAGCATTTCACTTGAAATAGGCTGATGTATTATTAATAATTCAAGATCAGAAATTCTGACCAACTATAAAGTACTATGCCTTTTAAAAAGCCAATTATTAAATAATGATTGCATACCAAAGGCTTTTAATATATAATAATTCTGAGTACTTGCTTAGCACTTTCTATTTTCAGTGTACTTTACAAATTAGTTATTTATAAACTACACATAGCTGTAACATCTAAGTGTTCTAGTTAATTGGCATCGTGCACAGGCTAATGCAAAATCTCTTAGAGAAGAAAAGGTGTCTATTTAAAAAGTGGATCTATTGCCAGACTCAGTGGTGCACACCTGTAATCGCAGTGGCTTGGGAGGCTGAGGCAGAGGATTTCGAGTTCAAAGCCAGCCTCAGCAAAAGCAAGGAGCTAAACAACTCAGTGAGACACTTTAAATAAAATACCAAAAATAGGGCTGGGGATGTGGCTCAGTGGTCATGTGCCCCTGAGTTCAATCCTCGGAACACCTCCCCCCCACCAAAAAAGTGATCTGTTCAGTACTGACCCAGAGTATCTTGTTTCAAGAAATATGAAAGCATGTCAAGTTCATGACCCACAATTCCCCACCCTTCTTTTCCTTTCTTTTAAGCGTAAAAAATTATATTCTTCGGCTCACTAGACAAAGTAATTTTGGTTAGCATCATTTAGATTGAGATAATCTTTGTAAGTAACACCCTTCAAACCAGGCTTCTAGAAAGTTTGCCCAAATCTTCTATTTCTATTCTGCTTTCAAGGACCTATAAAAATTAAATCTACCGTTTTTCTGCTCAAATTTTTACTGTTAGTTTTCCTTTTGCTACTTGAAATGCTTTAACTTCTACTGGAACAATTACTATGTTGGTCTTTTTTTTCTTTCTTTCAGTAATGAAGTTCCTCCCAAATTTACATTATTATTTATAGTAAGTATATGCCTAATAGTAGCACAGTCCTGAGATATGGTGGAAATAAAAGAATATAAGTATAATGTAATCTGTCTTAAAAAATCTTATGTGATTTTGGACAGGGCATGAAAAAAAAATAGATTGTATTTATAGTGGTGAGTAGTAAATGCTGAACATAGAATGGAATGTGTGAGAAACACTATTGAGGCAGTGATTATTTCATGAGCACCCATTCTGTCAGCCACTGTGCTAGACACTGAGGGTAGCAAACAAAACAGGCATCATCTGCCTTCTGGAAACTCATGGGATATTGAAGTTGATGGATTGGTAAAGTAAATATCCAGAATAATTGGGTTTCCTCTTTTTTTTAGATTTTTTTTAGATGTTGATGGACCTTTATTTTATTCATTTATCTATATGTGGTGCTGAGAATCAAACCCAGTGCCTCACACATGCTAGGCAAGTGCTCTACCACTGAGCCACAACTCCAGCCCCTAGGTTTCCTCTTTTTCAGTGTAAAGGACCCATTACAATTCTTGAGCTAGGAAATGCCATAAAGTTTTATTTTTTTGTCTCATACCCATGTGCAGAATGGATAAATGAAAGGGAATACTGGGAGATGCAGTGTTAGAGGGCATTTGTAATAGTTGAGGTATAGTGTAAATATGATTTTCTATTTCCATTCCTACCATTATGCCCCAGCATAATGGTAGGAATGGAAATAGAAAATTACTAAAAAATAAAGTAACTTAGAAACATACATACGGGTAAAGGTGAGAGAAGGGTTGAAAATGACTCCAAAGTTCTTTGGCGCTCCATATTCAGGTTGATTTACCCCTTAGGTTTTTTGTTTGTTCTGTTTTTTTGTTTGTTTTTTTAATTTGCCCTTTGCTTTCCTTTATTCAGAAGTGAAAAATATGAATACAGTGAGAAAACAATGCTGTTCTCTTTTAGAATTCACCTGAATTTTCATAATCTCAGTGCCTGATTAATTTTTACAATTGAATGTGATACCCATAGTTTTCTTGCCACTTCCTCACAACCAAAAATCAGCAAGGCCAGGTTTATAATGTCCTCTTCCCTGGCCTGTCTAATACTACTAATAAGAATACGTAGGCTCAACAACCCTTACCTTCCCATTCTGTACCAATAAATATCACAATAATTCTAATACTTTCTAAGGATTCAAATCTAGGGCCACAGATTGGGAGTGGGGAGAGGATCAGGGAAGGGAGCAAACTGACTCTTGCTGCCATCTGCTTTCCCAGGTTTCTCTATTCAAAGAGAACATTTCATTTATTCATTCCATAAATATTGAGCGCACACTGCAGGCACAGTTTAGGGACCAGGATACAGCAGGGACAAGTTAGTCCATAAACAGTTGTATTTTCTAATGGCAGATGTATAGATGTATAGATATTTTCTAATAAGCAAATGTATAGATATAATCCATTTTCAGGCAGTCACATAAACAGAAGTAAAAGAAGAGTAGCAGAGAGAGAAAGCACTGAAAATTTTGAGTAATCAAAGAAGGCCTTTCTGAGGAGGTGTTGTTTTAAGCAGAGCACTAAAAGAAAAGACTAAGGATAAATGAAAATAAGACCAGATTTTTTATTTAATGAGCCTAAAATTATTCAGCAATTAAAAGGCAAAATTATGAACCTTTTTAAAGGAATAAATTTTGTAGTTCAGCTATGTGTGTGATTTTTATTAGTGCCCAAGTTTGTGTCACTTAACTTTGATTTGTATTTAGCTAATAGTTATAGTAAAGAGCATTAGTTACTATATAAGGTAGTAGGCTATTGTAGGTATTTCAGACTAGTTGATACATGTGTCTATATTTTGCGGGGAAGTTGTTTTTATAATGGAGCTTTGTCTTTTTCTTGGTATTTTTTTTAAGAAAAGAAGTACATTTATACCTTGATAACTACCATTGTAGGGGTTTCTGGACCCTAATGGATACCAAAATCTACCAATGCTGAAGTCCTTCATATAAAATAACATGGCATTCATGTGTATCCTGTATACTTTAAATCACCTCTATCTTACTTACAATACCTAATAAAATATAGTTATTATAATTGTTTAGGATATAATGACAAGAAAAAAAGTCTACACATGTTCAGTACAAACACAGTTTCTTTTTTCTGAGTAGTTTTCATCCATAATTGGTACAGTCCACACTTATGGGACCCATGGATGTGAAGGGGATACTTAGAAATGGAAGTTGAAATGTTGGGGATCTTGGATACCTTTTCAGTCTAAATAACTGAGGCAGTGTAGCATAGAAGTTATGAGCTGTTGTAATCACACTGCCTGGACATTTTTTATATTTGACCTCTGTGTGTGCCTGAGTTTCTTCATCTGTAACACTGGAATAACAATAATACTGTATATGGATGCTTTAACTATTTACATAATATATTCAAAGTGATTGCTTTGGACAGAACCTGGCCAATATAGCATACTTTTAATGTTAGCTATTAATGTTATTATTATTATATGATATTGGACAAGCTGATTGGGTCATGTTTCTTAGTGGAAACTTTGAGGGGAAAGGTGATTTTTTCTTTATTCTTTAACTTCCTTTAGCCCAAAGCAGCACTGTAATATGAATCTGAGGAACCCTATATGGTAGGTTCCCAGTCTATTAAAACTCTTAAGAAAAACAGTATTTTGAAATAACATTCCTGTTAATAGGATATAGATAAAAATCAAGTAGATTAGGTTTCTTATTATTTTCTTTTTTCAAGATAAAGTAAGATCTTTCTGGAACATTCATAATCTTCCCCAAGCTTCTAGATAAGGAAGAAAAAGCAAGTTCTATAGCAGATGGATACCTGGTCTAGTGCCAGGTGTCTGGAATGTTGGTAGGAAGCCTGGGCTCAATCTAGGTCAGTGAGCATAAAACTGCATAAAATAGACTATATTGATATTTTATCAAATAATTTCTATTTCCTTATAAATTTCCTGTTCATTATGCTATGTCAAAAATAAAGCTACCTGGATGCTTTTCTAAGTTTTACCTTTTTGACTTGGGTCAAACCTGAAAAAAATTAAAGATAATGCATCATCTAAACAACTCCATTAGAAAATCAAATTGCCTGGAGTATCTAATTAGACAGAGGCTAGACCAGTAGACTTAAACAACCATTGGGGTTGGGTTTGTTTTGTTTGTTTTTCTTTTTCAAGGGTGGGAGAGACTCTAGGGACTTCTTTTTTCAGGGCAGTATCATATAGAAGCAAAGGGTGGGTAGTCCTCTGAAGTCAGAGAACTTGGGATCCATCACATCCTAGCTTGTGAATGTAGGTGAGTGATAGCCTTTCTGAACCTCCAGTTTCCTTATCTATAAAATTGGGTGAATAACACCAAAGCACCAGGCATGGTGGGCACACTTGTAATTTCAGCTACTCCGAAGGCTGAGGTGGGAGGACTGCAAGTTTAAGGCCAGCCTGGGCAACTTAGTGTAATTTTGTCTTAAAAAATAAAAAGGGCTGGGGATGCAGCACAGTAGTAGAGTACTCCGGGGTTCCATCCCCAATTTTGCAAACAAAACAAAACAAAAACCACTTGGGCTGCAATCCAGGTGTTATCTAGACAGCAAAGTAGCCTTGAAGTGTGTGTGGGGAGGATTTGCCTTCTTGCTCAATCACTTCAGGCTGCCTATCACTATGGCAGTTGGCTTCCCCCAGAGCAAGCAATCCAAGAGAGTTGGAAAACCCTAGACAGAAACTTGTCTTTTTAATATCCTTATCTCAGAAATGACATCCAGTCACTTCTGCTTTATTCTGTTTGTCAGACATGAGTCAGTATATCTAGCCCACACTTAAGAGGAGGGAATCACACAAGCATCTGAATACCAAGAGGTTGAACCATCCCAGAGGCTATCTACTATGACTACTTTCTCTAAAATATCATGTGCATCTATATAGAACCCTCTGTCACTTTCTATCTACTTACCTTGATTTATTCCTTCATAACACTCTTTGTTCACTAACATTGCATTATATTTTCACTTGCTTGTTGTCGAACTCGACTTAAATATACTTTGTCCTCATTTGCCTTTCTATTCCCAACCCCTAAAACTGGGTCAGGCACTTGGTAGTCTGAATGAATGAATGTATGCATGATCGAGAATATCAGTGCCACAACAGGGAGGGAAAAAACTAGAGGACATCAGCTTTTTCTCATGCTCCATCTTTTATCGTCTATTGATCTAAAATAAAAGTAGGTGTCTCCCACTTGAAATTGATCAAAAGCTTTTTTTTTTTTTTTCTTTTTAATGTGCTGAGAATTGAACCTAGGGTATGCTAGGCAAATGCTCTACCATCAAGATACATTCCCCAGCCCAAAAGATATTTTTATTTTGTAATACCAATATAGTGACTCAGATTTTCCTTGGGATCTTGTCCCCACAGAACTCCAGTGGAGCAGAAGTTGTAGGATTATTGTTTTGAGTGCCATGGAGTGGAATTCTATGGATTTGATTCTAAGATATGCTGCTGTGTCATGGTCAAATGGTACATTCCCTAACCACCTCTCATAAGCCTTTTATTACAAATAACATTCCTTTGGAAAAAAGATAGAATGCCTGCGTTTTTTCCCCCCATCAGCTATTTAAAGTCCTACCATGTTCCAGGTACTAGGGATACAAAGATGAATCTCACTTGGCTCCTGTTTTCATTCTGATTGTGCCAAAGAGTCATGTCTGAAAGATAGGTATCATTGCTTTCAACTTTCCCATGTCCTTTAAAATTGTAGTTCCACTGTAATCTCAGCCACTTGGGAAGCTAAGGCAGAGGTTTACAAACTTTGAGGCTAGCCTGAGCAATTTAGTGAGAACGTGTCTCAAAAAAAATATAAAAAGGTCTGGGGCTGTAGCTGAGTGGGAGAATACCCCTGAGTTCAATCCCCAGTGCTGTAACGAATGCCAGAAAATAAATTGCAGCCCATTTCCCCAGGACCTTCCCCTGCAGTGTATTTTCTATAAAATCTACTGCCTTCTAATATGTGTGTATGTATATTTGTGTGTATCTATCTATATACACACACTACTTTACCTATTGTGTTTTTGTATAATGTCCATCCCCCTACCAGACATACTATAACATAAGTTGCATGAATGCAGAGATTTTAAATAGAAGATGGATTCTTAAGTTTGTTTATTAAATACTTTAAGACTTGAACTTGAATTTTAAAAAACTGAGAAAACAGACTGTTTTGAGTTGATTTGTGGTTGTATGTCTTTAGCTCCATAATCTGTCATATATAGATGACAAGAGACTGGGCCTGTCCAGGAGGAGTCAGACTTAGGAGTTCATTGAAACTAAAGTGCCCTTAACCAGAACAAAGATAGACTAAAAGAGGAATAGCCTGCACGGTAGAAACCAAGCACATCTGTCAGGTATTGCCAGGTAGGTGAGTCCAGAGGGGTAACCAGAGCTGAGAATTGTTCATGGTGCTTATACACATGTAAGAAGGCAGGAGTCTGGATTTGGAAGGCCAAGTCTGGGTGCAAGAGAGGTCCTCTCACATAAATAAGAATTGACCCCCAAGGCAAACATTGTTGGTTTTGTGAACACCTCTATATACCTACTACATATTCTCAGATTTGGGGCATTCACAGGCCCATATTTCCAAAACTAAAATTTAATGGTGTTTACTGATACAGTAACTCAAGTTTTATTTTGCCCTTTCTTTGCAAAATGGACTTTCCTTGGCTTTGCTGAAAAATTGTCAGAAGTCTTAGACTTTCTAAGGCCTGAAACATATGAAGTACAAAATTAAGCATCCTTGACATTGATTGTGTCATTTTTATCAAATTTGCACCACAATGTGCATAATAGACTCTTGGAGTTTTTCCCTTGTATCCTCATGAGCATTTTGTCCAAAGGCATTCATTTCTTACCACCATATTAGGTAAGTTATATGAGATCTCAGAATAAAATTTAATTGGAACTCAGAGTTCAAGGATCATACATCACTGAGATTCCTCAAATAAAGTTATTCAGATCCTGGTTTGCTTACTTAAGAAAAAATCCTAGTGCTTGAAATACTTAGCAGAGTTTTTTCTTCAAAAATAATCAATAAGAAATCAGAGACGTAGCTTCAATGTCACTATATTCCATGTAGATGAGGAATAGAGTACAACTGTCATGTTCTTTGTCAAAGTAAATGAGTTGGATTTATGTTCTGCATCGGACGTTGTAATTTAAGTCTTCCAGTCTTGGTAATATAGTTTTATTCCTACTTTCTGTTCATTTATCTGTTTACATGTTAAAGATTGTACTTTGTCCTTAAATGGTTAGGAAAAAAATAGGAATTCTACGGGTTTATAATTAGAAATTGTTCTGCTGAAAATGTCTGTCTTTAGGAGTGTTAGCCTACAGGTGTGCCACTGTCTGCTGTCCAGACTTGTAGCAAGCAAGCAAGCAGAGGGTTCCCTTCCTATTTGCTCTTCTAATAGGTTGGTCCCCATCTGAAATATGTGTTTCAGAACAAGCCAGGACATGAGAAAGCCAACTAGGCTTATTCCTAGCCAAAAACAGATGGCCTAACAGCCACGTAACTGTGACTATAAGAATCATTTGATTCAAGTGGGGAAACCAGTTTAATCCTCCAAGATAGATAGTGTTTTTCCCATTTCTAGAAAAGGAAACTGAGGTCTGGAGAAGTAGCCAGCCTAGTGTTATATGGCTAGTGAGTGGACAGGAATCAGGACTGCCTTACTCTTTAGCTCAGTCTTCAGTGGCCATCATGCTGCTTGGGTTAACCCTCCACATAGGAAGACCAGGCTATGCCAGGACATAAGCTCTAAAGAGTTGAGTTTAAGAAAACAACTTGTTGCCCAGTAATCCTTGATTGTTTCTAAGTTGAGGCTGAAACATTGGAAATAGGACTGCTTTTTATAAATCTTAATCATGAAAAGAGTTAATTAAAGAGAGTATTCAGTTAAGGACCAAGATACAGGTTAACTCAGTTGGCATGGTAGGAGATCACAAGTTCAAGGCCAGCCTCAGCAAATTAGTCAGACCCCTGTCTCAAAAAATAAAAGATCTGGGAACACATAGCTCAATGTTCAATCTCCCCCCCACCCCAGCCAAAAAAAAAAAAGATGGGTTTACTCAATACTTGGTTCATGAAAACATAATTTTCTTTTTCTTTTCTGTGTGTATGGAGCGGGTAGGGGAGTAATAAGGATTGAACCCAGGAGTTTACACACACTAGGCAAGCACTCTAGCACTGAGCTATGCCCTTTATATATATATTTTTTTTATTTTGACTCAAGGCCTCCCTTATTAAGTTGCCCAGGCTGGCCTCAAACATGTGATCCGGGTCTGTGATTACAGGCTCGGTCACTGTGCCCAACGAAATGTCATTTTAACTTTTTCATCTGTGTTTGTGCCAACAGACCACTTGAACATATCAAAATATAGAAAACATCTTCATGATTGAATAAAGTAAGGATATGTCTTAGTTGAAAGCTGTCTGGATGTAAAGTCAGAGGCTTAAAGTTTGAGTCAACTGTGACCTTTACACATGTCAGCCTCCCTAACCCTTAGTTGCCTAGCCAATAAAAGGACTTATATTATTTTGTAAATTATTACAGTGATGTTACTATATTTTATATATATTTATTTATATGTATATATATGTGTGTGTGTGTGTTTTGATTATCATATGTTCAACTATCAATATCATGCTGTAACTATATGGTTATATTTTTTTAATTCTTAAAAATAACACCTTGTATTTGTTTGGTACCTTATAGTTGCAAAGTAAATATATGTGTAATTGCATTTAATCCCCATAGGGACTCCAAGAGGGTCATAGAAATGTCCCCATTTTACAGATCCATATTTTTGTGATCTTTGACTGTCACAAGAGCTAGCAAGTGACCAAACTGTAATTCATTCTCTCTCCACTGCATTGTAGCTGCTTTCTCATTTTCTTAAGGTTATTTGAACATGGCCTCAATTCAAAAACCATAAAGTAGCAACTGTATGATCTCTCTTCTGAAAGCATCAAGAGATGTGTTAGGGACAATTCCTGAGTATTTCTACTCAGTCTGGATTTTTCAGGTAAGAAATTCTGTACCGAAGCTCAGTGTTTCTGAACACAATTATCATATACACATCCTAGCAGTGGCATAGTGTTAGTTTTGGTACTCATGGTGTTCTCTAAAGGTAATAATCCTGGGCTGAAACATTATAATCTATCTGCTCACAATTTCTCCTTAGATACCATGCCATCCTAGATTCTGGGGAAAAAGAAGAAATACTGTTGATAATTTTTTCACCTTGCATTTAAAATATACATATACATAGCATTTACTTAATGATTCTTTACCTGAACATTTTAATTCATTTTGGAATTTTTCCTTGCAAATTATAGTAAAAAAAAAAAGAGCCTTGTAAATACTTACATTTGGGACCTCTTTGGAAATACTGCATGTGTAGGAATTAATAAAGAAGTTACATATGTGGGCCCAATTTCTGTGAAGCAAATACTAGGAAAAAATTGTAAATTTGAGGAGTTAATATTTCAGATGATATATGAAAAGACAGTCCAAAGCATTTGCATTGAAAATGCAGTGCCCTTTTTTGTAAGCATCAATATATTAGACTTTGGGAAGAAGCCAGATTATGTTGTTTGAATAATCAGCATGAACTGTCTCACAATTTTACCATGAACTCTCAGTTGCATACCTTTTCAATTTTAACTTGGTTCTAAACTCTTTGTTAGCATTTCTCCATCCAATTAAACTATAGCTGCTTTTCATCCCTAAGGATAATTCATGTTTTGCTAGTAGGTGAGATGATTCGAATATGTACAGCTAGGAGAAGATCAAATTTGATGTTTTTGATACCTTGTAAAACAAGTCTCAGAATAAATAAAGTTCTACATTTATTAAAGTTTTTGGTTCTTGGTTGTTTTACAGCCGGTTCCTGATGCCAAAATCTCCAACTGTATTATTTTCTATGGTTTATTTCTTTTAGCAACTAAAGGGGCTAGGGGTGTAGCTCAGTGGTAGAACATTTGCCTAGCATGTGTGAGGCCCTGGGTTTGATCCCTAGCACCATATAAAACTAAATAAACAAAGATATTATGTCCATCTTTTGGCAACTGATGTATAATATGATATAAATATTGAATTTTTAGATTTGGGACCTCTTTGGAAATACTGCATGTGTAGGAATTGATAAAGAAGTTATACATATGGGCCCAATTTCTGTCAAGCAAATACTAGGAAAGGATTGTAAATTATATATATATGTGTATATGTGTGTGTGTGTGTTTATATTTCGGATGATGGAATTTTCTATACCTTGGGTTTTTCTACAGTAAAGATTAGTCCTTATGAGCTGTTCCTTCCCTTCATTATTTCTTCATTATTTCTGCAGTTTTTCTAGTGCCATTGAATTCAGTGTCTATAAGAATGTGTTTACATTTCACCAGAACTCTACAACCTCAGCCCGCTAAGGGGAAGCATCTCTGGGGACTTTGAAAGTCACTATAAAACCTTATTTGCACAGTTGTGCAGTTTGGGTATACTTGTTTGGTAGACCAGTAAGTTCAATACTTTGAACTTTTGTAAACATTCTTCTCAAAGGAACAGTGCTCAGAAGTTAGGTTTGTGTGTGTGCTTAACTACTTAATTTTATTAACTACTTTATAAGAAACGGAGGTTTTTCCAAGCACTTGTATACATGTTAACTAATATATTTTCTTAATTGTGAAATGGGGTTTGAAATTGCTTGTCCTACTCAATTTCATCCCTGTATAAATTAATAACTAAAAAACAACTTCACACTTGAAGTTGTAGGGTTTAAGAGTCAAGAATTTACTGATTGGTTTTAATTAATTATTTTTGTATAGTAGATAATTGTACTTAATTCTTAGTGTAAAAAAGATGATGTGTACCTATATGGTAGTATTTTTTTAATACTACCCTCAAAGCGTTCTTTGCAGATGAGATGAGTCTAGTTCTGGCAATTCACATGGCAGGAGGGAAGCACCTTCACTCAAGCAGGCTACACCCTCAATATCTCTGGCTCCATTATCTCTTGCCTCCCAAGGCTCACCTCTGCCTTGCACTGAGAGGCCCCAGGCCACATTTGAGTCTGTGCCTGCAGTTTCCAGTCCTCCCTTTATGTTGTACGTTGCACTAGATGTATGAATGTTTTCTTCCTGGGTTAAAAATTGTTCATTTCAGTTGATGACAGGTAAATTATTTATCCTGAAATAGCACCTTCAAGAGATTAGTTTCTACATATGTAATATGAATTTTTAAAAAATTTATGAGCTTGAGATTATTAGGAAATCCTACAAATTATGGAACTTTCCTTTATCTTCCTTTTATTTTTTTTCCATCCCTTGGCTCTTAGTTTTGAATATAATTTATAATCATTTGATGAATCAGACACTGAAATCTATGAAGGGTGGACAGCTTGTTTTCTAACAGATTACTGCAGCTTTGACACAAGTGAAGAAACAGCTCCAGCAGGCTGACCAGACTTTTCTGCTGAATAGGCCATCCTCAGGGCTGAGATCCAAGAACTCTGAAGCATTGTTTTGGACAGTCTGCAGAAAGCTGCAGATCATTTGCAGTACAAAATACAGCTCTTTTAAGATCACCAGAGTGATTTACAGATGAAGCTTTTGGTGAGGTGGTTTTTCTGGTATGTGGTGTTTATCAAAGGACAACATGTCAAATTTCTACCCTCATTAAAGTTGTCGAGGCAAGCTTTTGAGACTTTATAATATTTTCTTTCATATAATTTCTATGATATGATTTCCTATTTGTATTTTGAATAGCTGTTTGGTAAGAGTTTGAGTTTTATTTTATATTTCTCCTTTTTAATATTTTGCCACATTTTCCTGCCTTTTACTAAATTCAAGCAGCTTATTAGCTTTTCTTTGCTTGGATATTGGCTTCCTTCCACACCCATCTTTCTAGACTTTAAATCCCTTTTTCTTTTGCAGTTTTCTTTTCACCAGTTTTGTTCTTCAAAACATCTGTTCTCTTTAAAAAAAATGCTTTTTATTGAGTAAAATAGCTCAGTAGTTATTTTGACCTTATATTCTCATCTGGATTTATTCGTCCCAACTAATATTTCAGTACGCATGTAAATGTATTTTTAAACCTAACAATTGGCCTATCAAACAGATCTGCTGTCTCTGGTATTATATAATTCATGAGCTTTTCTATTTAGAGTTTATTATTTCCTAAGCAACCCTACCACTACCACCCTACAAAATTATTTTTAGTAAGAGATGCTATTCATAATTTATATAAAATTTTCCATTGGGCATTTACTCAGGTCCTATAATATAAACTGAAAATGAATCATCATTTTATGAATTCGGAGTTAAGAAAAAATATTTGTAAAATTGCTGATTTGAAAATGAAATTAGTAACCTACAGAGAGGATGGTGTCTTATGAACCGAGCAATACATTTACCTTCTAAGAGCTTAATTATTAAGAATCAACCCACATTACTAATTGAAGAAGTCACCTCTCTGAAGTCCCTAGGATTACAGACATGTACTACCATGCCCAGCTTGAGCCGCAGAAGTGTTTAGAAGTAAAAAGATACATTAACTTGCCAGGTCCTTCCCCTTTGCATGAATGCAATAGATCCTACCATGAGAAAGTTACTATTTTCTGCCAGCTATAGTGGTGCATTCTTGTAATTCCAGGAGCTTGGGAGGCTGAGGCAGGAGCATTGCAACTTCAAGGCCAGCCTCAGCAACTTAATGAAACCCTGTCTCAAAAAATAAAAGGGACTGGGGATGTAGCTCATTAGTAAAGCACTCCAGAGTTCAGTCGCCAGTACCTTAAAAACAAAAAAAAAATGAACGAATGAATGATTCTCCAAAGGGCCATGTGTTAAAGACTTGATCTCCAGGGTGGCACATTAGGGGGTGGACCCTTGAAGGGGATAATGGGATTCCCATGCCGTATTCTCTCTTTTTTGCTTCCCACCCACACCGTAAGAAGTTTTTGCTCAACAACACACTTCTACTGTGATGTGTTGCCCACAGGCCCAAAAGCAACAGGGCCAATCAGTCATGGACTGAAATCTCCAAAACTGATCCAAACTAAACCTTTTCTCTATATAAGTTGATTATCGGGTCTGTCATAATTATGGAAAGCTACGAACACAATATGGTACTTGTAATAGTTGCACCTGGAATCTGAGTAACATTTTGCAATGTTAAATCTTGTTACTCACATTGCATATGTGTAAGCCTATATGGAACATGCAAAAAGTTTGGTACTGATTCATAGATCATCTTTTCATTTTATAAGAGCATTTTATTTATTTTGTTTTGTTTTAGTGGTATTAGGAATTAAACCCACAGGTGCTCTACCACTGAGCTGTATCCCCAGTCCTTTTTATTTTATATTGAGACAGAGAGTCACTTAGTTGTCCATGCTGGTCTCCAACTTGAAATTCTCCTGCCTCGGCCTCCCAAATAGCTGGGATTATAGGTGTGTGCCACCATACCTGATTTACAAGAACATCCTAAAACATTGAAAATTTAGGTTGTCAGTTTTTTACATTTTTAAGGTAATGTACATTTTGAGAAACATTAAAATTTTACTCATATTGAATATTACATTTTAATACTTTTAGATTATGGTTAATGTAAAAATCATTATGTGAAAATCATGATAATCACAATATAATTAGGAATTTTGTTGAAACCAATTCAAGAAAATTTATGGAGTAAATAAATATATGAATTATGTCTTTATTTGTTAATTCGTCCAAATATTACCAGCTTGCTAAAAGACTAGTCTGTTAGCAATAAAGCAAATATTTTGCTGACTTTGTCATATGGGCTTTTGTTTTGTTTTTGCTGTAATGTTAAGATGGGAAGAAGGAATACATTTTATTTAATACTTTTTTAACTTTTCTGTGACACTATTTTTTTTTTTTTGTACTGGCGGTTAAACCTAGCAGTGCTTTATGACCAAGCTATATCTCCAGCCCTTCTTAATTTTTTCTATTTTGAGACAGGGTCTCCCTAAATTTCTTAGAGCCTCACTAAATTACTGAGACTGTCCTCAAACTTGGAATCTCCTTACCTCAGTCTCCCAAATATCTGAGATTACAGACCTGTGCCATCACACCCTGCTTATTCTGTAACTTTTAAATATTTGGAAATATGGCACATAGGATTTCACTTGCCCCTCAGTGGACTTGAGAAAAAAGAGCAACTACATCTTTTGATGTGGAGTAAACAAGGGAGATCAGGAAAGGTCTGGTGGAAAGGGCAGCATCTGAGCTGAGTGTCTGGTGATGAGGTGTGGCTAGAGTGAAAAGCCATTTGGACGGAAGGCATAGCCTATTGAAACTCAGCTGTACAGCCAAGGGCAGATAGCTACTGCAGTCAGTCTGGGCATTAGAGCTGTGTTAGGCTTCGAGACAGTCATAGCCAAGTCCCTAAACATGGTAATCCCACATACCTTGTGGCAAGAACTGATAATAGACAAGCCATTGTACCCATTATAACATTTCACCATAGCACTCAGCCACCAACACTAAGCTATTCCCTTTCAAAGCACAATTAGCATCTGTCTTAGGAAATGGAAGTTTAGAGGATGTCAACATATGTGAATAAAGTGGACTTTTACCACTTACATAGCCAGTGAATGATATTAGATGTTAAACAAAGGCCATTATGACTAAGTGGTAGTGACCTAAGGGAAGAGTATTTTCTGTTTTGTTTTGTTTTTTTGTTTGTTTGGGTACCAGGGATTGGGATTGAACTCAGGGGTGCTTAACTACTGAGCCATATCCCCAACCTGTTTTCTTTTTGTGTTTTGAGACAGGATCTCTCTAAGTTGCTTAGGGCCTCACTAAGTTGATGAGGCTGGCTTTGAACTTGCAGTCCTGCCTCATCATCTCTAGCCATTGAGATTACAGGCATATGCCACCTTGCCCACCAGGAAGAGTGTTTTGCAGGTATGGAGCCTTGCTGAGATTTTCAAGCAGCCTTTGAGAATCTAAGTCTTCAATCCTAGCAGGAAAAATTCCAGATGGACCTGATTCTGACTTTAGGGTCTGTGGTTTCCCAGTATGACCTATTTTTTTTTCTCCCCAGTGCTCAGGGCCTTACACAGTACCACTGAGCTATGACACCAACCTCTGACCTAATATTTCACTTAATATTTTAAGGATATGTGATGCCAGTATGCTCCTATTCAAATCTGACCACTTTAGGAGATTACACAGAAGCCTGTAGCCTCAACAACATCTTATTGTGGTTTTCTGACAGGTGCAAAGCAACATCTTATTGTGGTTTTAATTTACATTTCTCCTTGTATATTTATTCACTCAGTACACATTTTACTTTTCCTCTTTTGTCTTCTTTTCCCCTATCCTTGTCTTGCCTTTTCTTCCATGCAATCTATCATTTCCTATCCTGGCTACAGATACAGCATTTTTTTTCTTATTTTTAATTAACTAATTTTAATTGACAAATAAAATTCGTTTTTATCTTTTATGCCATGTTATTATTTTTTGTGCTGGGATTTAACCCAGGGATTTCTATCTCCAAGCTATATCCCCAGCCCTATTTTTTATTTTATTTTGAGACAAGATCTCCCTAAATTGCCTTGGCTGGCCACAAGCTTGTGATCCTCCCGTCACAGTCTTCCCAGTCACTGGGATTACAGGTATGCACCACCATGCCAGCCCATTTTTTTTAAAATACATATACATTATGGAATGACTGAATCGATTTGATTAACACATGAGTTACTTGACATACTTTTTTGGAGGGAGAGAACACTTAAAATTAATAGTTTGTAATTTCAGGAATATAATATATCATTATTAACTAAAGTCACCAAGCTGTAAACTAAATCTCTTGAATTTACTTCTAACTGAAATTTTGTATTCTTTGACCATTTCCTTAGGCCCCCTAATCCCTCTGCTCAAACCCTGGTAATAACCATCCTACTCTGCTTCTGGGAATTCAGCTATTTCCACATATAAGTGAGAGCATACTGAATTTTCCATTTTATGTCTGGCTTCTTTCATATAATATTCTCCAGTTTCATCCATGTTATCACAAATGACAAGATTTCCTCCTTATTTAAAGCTGAGATGTATCCTGTAGTATGTAGATAGATATAATGTCTATATCTACACACACACATAAACACAACATATGTACACACATTTTCTTTATCCATTCACCTATTAATGGACACTTAGGTTGATTCCATGTCTTCGCCCTGTAAACAGTGGTACAGTGAACAGGAGAGTGCAGATATCTCTTCAATATACTGATGTTATTTCCTTTAGATATAGACCAAGTAGTGGGGTTGCTGGATCATTTGGTAGTTCTAATTTTAATCTTTTGATGAATTTCTTGACTATTTTCCAAAATGAGTATACTAGTTTACATTCCCACCAATAGTTACAAGGGTTCCCTTTTCTCTACACCCTTATCAACACTTTCAGCTTTTTGATAATAGCAGTTCTGACAGGTGCAAAGCAACATCTTATTGTGGTTTTAATTTACATTTCTCTGGTGATTGGTGATTTTGAACTTTTTTTTTTTTTCATGTATCTGTTGGCCATTCAAATGTTTCTTTATGAACAATGTTTCTTCAGGTCCTTTGTTCTTTTTTTTTTCTTCTTCTTTTTTAAAAATACTGGGGACTGAACCCAGGGGTGCTCTGCCACTAAGCTACATCCCCAATCCTTTTTTTTTTTTTTTTTTTTTTTTTTTTTCATTTTGAGACAGAATTTAAGAACTTGTTATCTTCCTGCCTCAGTCTCCCAAGCTACTGGGATTACAGGCATGTACCACCATGCCTAGCTCCTCCTTTATCCATTGTTTAATCAAGTTGTTTTCTTACTATTGAGTTCCATTTAAAAAAAAAAACTTTACATTTTTATCATGTCCCACTCACTTCTAGAACCCATTAATTCCCCCAGATTTTAACGTAGTACCTATCATGTGCCATGTGTAAGGAAAACTAAAGTGGAAAAAACAAGTTCCCTGACCTTTGGGAATTTGGTCAAGTAAAAACTAGCTGTCATATTTTTTATGCTTCTTATAAATGCAGAACACTTGGTTCCAAATAAAGCACCTTGTTTTATTCTCACAACAAACCCTGTGAGGTAGCTAAGAGATGATTGTCATCATCATTGCAAACAATTTAACATCTATTTTTTTGAATTCAATAATTAAAATATGGCTTTTTTTCTTCTTTCTTGATGTCCATGTGGGCATGAATCAAAAGGTCTCATTAATTCATTCATGTTCATGTTCCTACATCAACCTCCACTCTTGTTGTATTTTCAAAAATTAAGCACTTTTTCTCACTACTTCCTGTTTTTTATGTTATAAATAGATGTTGGAGTTCCCTCCCCACATTCTAGATAATTCATCCTTTGTTTTAAAGTATATACATGGGTATTTATTTGCTCTGAAATCCCTAGTAGTAAGTCTTTTAGGAAAGGCCTTGCTCATTATAAAAATCATAGTACTTAAGTCTTTGGTATGGCATAATTTGATATTTGGCATAATTTACAGAATTAATTTCTGCCACCTCCATCTTATATCTATGAATAAATCTTTTAACTTACCAAATGACTCTAATGTTCCTATCTACCTTGTCTTCAAAAACCTTATCTACAATTTAAAATTTTTTGCCTTTCTTTGGTGATGGTAGGTGACCCTAATTGACTGTTTTACTGAAATTAAATAAGAATATCCTGAATTTGTCTATATAATAATCAAAATAGTAAGTCACACAGAATCCAGACTTTGTCCTATGGTTTCTACAGATTTGCATGATTGCTAAACCACTAGTTACTGCTGGTTCCTTATGAGCCTATAGGCAGCTGTTTGCAGATGTCCAGCAGTGATCCGATCATCTGCCCACATTTTTTAATCAGAATGTTCTGTGGTTTGACATTAAATCCTTACTAAAGATCAAGTAGATTATTCCATTTTTCTCTTCAAATCTTATCGCTGCATTATAGGAAGAAATATAGGTTGCTATAGCAAAATTTCTCTTATATTCTACCCAGTAGTTTGATTGTTAATAACTGGTTACCATCATCATTGATAATGAACAGGGCTTGTCAGAGGACTTCCCAGTAAACAGCAAATGATGCTGGTTTCTACCAGTTTTCTAAGAAGTCTGTGTTCTTGTCACCAAGTCATACTTGTGTGAACAGATTTTATTTGAACCTGTTTTTCTATCATGTGACAGATACTATACAGTTAGTTGTTCAAAGGAGACCTTTTTTAGGGGGAGGTAGTGCTAGAGATGGAACCCAGGGATACTCTACCACTGAGATACATCTCCTACCTTTTTTATTTTTGAAACACGGTCTCACTAAGTTGTCCAAGCTGTCTTTCAACTTGTCATCCTCCTGGCTCAGCCTCTCAAGTAGCCACAAATACAGGCTTACACCACCTCAGCCAGCCAAAGGTGACTTTTTAAAGACTGATAGAGGCACAAAACAAGGAGAGCTTCTCATGATCATCCTTATGTTCCTAGCTTTCCTTTACCCTTGCTTATTCACCCCGCCCCCTCATTTTTAAGCAGTCACTTAAGATTTGACTCCTGAATTTATTCTTTTAAACTTTTCATTTTCCTAAATTGTTTATTTAATTTGCCTTTCCATTTTTGGTGCTTCATTTTAATTGCCTTCAATTTCTTGGTATCCTTTCTAGAGACTAGAATAGTTATAGCTCTCAGTTGATTTGTGTGAATAAAAGGAAACACAGACCCAGATAACTCAAAACTAATTTGTTTGACTTTGGATTTTAAGATGATTTTGCACCAGATTTGCATTCCCACTTGGCTTTTTATTTAAGCTGTTATTATGATCAGTTGACATTCCTTAAGCATGTACCAGCTGGCTGATGGAATGCATAGACAGTCCTTATAGTTTGTTTCTGTGCCCAGAAAACTGCTATACTAGTTTGGGAGACCCAGCTCTACTGGGTCTTCATTTTGTGGAACTTAATATTCTAATATAATGGGTTTGTTTTACAAAGAAATTTCTAAGATATTTAAAGTAAGTATAAAAATGAGTGTTCGGAGAATTTATGTCTCAGTAGTTTTTTAATTGTTTAAGTTCTATATTTAGTTCTTATATATTCTTCTGTTTCTTTCCCATACTTTAACTGCAGCTTACACTTTTATTTCAACATCTCAGTAAAAACTGTCTTGCTCCACATACATTGATGTTCTATGATCTTTGATAATTCGTGTGGTTAGCCTCTGAATTATGAGCAGTAGAAACAAGATTTACTATATCCTCACTCAGGAATTCATTAGCAAGAGTTCCAGAGGCCATAGCAGTAGAAAAACTACCTGATTTTTTTCCCCCTTAGTTTGGAAGGTGATGATGTTTCAAGGTCAGAATACATAATTGTGAGAAATGTTATTCTCCCATTTGGAAGAAAGGCCCTGCAGAAGTTTATGCTGGAGAATTTCGGGTGGGAAGTAGGGAATGCTCAACATTCTTAGGATAAAATAATGAGCAATCCTCTTTCATTCCTTCCGCCTCTCTAGTATTGGCCTGTTCCTACTTTCTTTATACATAGAAGAAGTGACAGCTTTTCTTTATTTATTTTTTTTTAATTTTTTGCCTCTTAATGATAAAGAGAAAATTTCTCTAGGATTTGCTGCACAAATGTCTGTGGAGGAGATAATTTAATGAAAGATCAGAGGATACACAGACCAAAACCTGGATGGAGTTTCATTTGCTTTGTTCCTCCTCCTCCTCCTCACTCATCATTAGCAGTGCTACTTTGGGCAAAGTAGTCAATGTTTCTGAATATCATTTTCCTCATCTGTAAGCTGGTGGTAATTCCTACATCACCATATTCAGATAGGAAAGCATTTTGTAAACTGAAAGCTCTATATCCACATCAGTTGTTAAACCAGTTAAAGACACCTAACAGTACAACCACAGGAGTGATACCCTGCATCCAGCCTCTGTTATGGACTGCAACTAAGCCATCTTTATCAGTGAGACGACCAGCTGACTGAATACCTGTTCCATTCCTTGCCCTTCCTTGTATGATCATTCATCCCTGAATTTCTTTCACCTCAGGCAGTCTTTCTCATACATACACCTTCTTTTCTCTTTGTATTTATAAATCAAAAGGCACCCTTAATCATACCAGGTAAAGTTAATAACCGTGCTGGAGATTGTCTTAAGTGAAACTGAAATTAAGAAGAATCAGAATTCTTAAATGAACCCAGAACATGCCTTCAAGGTTTCTGTAAGACTCTTTCTGTGGTGTACTGCATTTCAACTTTATTCTGACTCAAATAAGCTTTTGCAGTCTGTACAAGAAAGCCAGGCACACAGCTTTTATTAGAAAATGCATTCCAGTTTATTGTAATTTATATATATTGTTCATAAACAGGGAACTTCTCAAATTATTTTTTTCCAGTGAAGATTTTTGACCATTTCTGTGGTAATGACAAGAGCATATGGATGGAGCTAAGAATGATTGATGATCCGTTTTTATTAGAAACTACCACACTAGTGAATGGGAAGTGGAGAATTGTCTTTAGAATAGTTGTACCCTCTAAGGATCTCTCTTTTTAAGCTAGATCAGATAGATTTTCATAAGCAATTATAATAGACAAAGTTGCCAGATCATATCAGTAGGCTGTATTATTTTAAAGAGCTGGAAGGAGGAGAATAATCAGATGACTTCTTATTTGTGATATCCTAAGATTGGGCTGTGAAACTCTATCTGATTGAGCAAGTTCAGGGTAAGAAGATGTACATGTTGGTAGATAAGCAAGTGCTTCAGTTCCTCAGTGACCCAGGAAGTGGCCTTCCCAGGAGAGATTATAAACTGTTGAGTTGCTGAATTAACTGAAAAGACCTTTTTTAAAAGATGTCAGTACTAATAAGAATTTTTTTTTAATGTGAGTTATACAAAAAGAAGCAGATGTGTTTTATTAAAAGGATGGTGAATAGTTTAAAAGCATAGTATTAGGAATATGGAGGTAAATAGCAGGAGAAATATATTTTAAAAGAAAAAAATTGGTGGGGTGAGTAGGGAAGGATGAAGTAGAAGACTGCTATCTTTTATTGTTGTCTTTTAAATGTTTGAAATGTTTGTCTTTTTTAAGCTATATGCATGTTTTACTTTGATAAGATAAAAATTAGTATAAAATTAGTATAAACTAACAAAATACTCATATCACATCAGGATTATGTACGTAGTATGCAGTAATACTATACAGTATAATTAAATGTTTTAATATAGAATCTATATAAATTATTCAGTTTTAAAACTCTGATTAGATTTATAGTTTTGTTTCTGAACTATATTGTTTCCAACTTCATACCTCTTTATCTTAACTTTATTATTTACATATCATAATAATATTTAAGGTAGGGATTATCTTCCTGTGTTGCTACTCATAGCACAGTATCTTACACACAGTTAAATCTCAGAATATGGTTAGTAAGTATGTTTTCTGGAGTTAATTTTAATCTCTTTAAAATTATACATATTAAATTATTATGTATAAGTTATGCATAATAATACATATTAATTGTAGAAAAAACAAAATACAGAGAAGCAAATAACAAAAAATCACCCCAAGGTAATCTTAACAATGTTCCTCCAAATGTTTTCTTATCATTTAAATATGTTTAAAATAAGATTATTCTATTCGTAACTTTTGTAACCAGCTTTATATATTAAGTATATATAAAGGAATGTCATTATAGGAATGTCTATAGTCTTAGGAATGTGTTTCTGTGTCAGTTATTCCTTCACGTTTATTTTATTGACTGCCTAATCTTCTCCAAATGTGGCAGTTCTGTGGTTTATTTAACCAATCTTTTATTAGTAAATATTTAAGTTTTCTGTTCTTTATTTGTCAACAAGGTATTTAATGAGTATCCTTATACATATAGTTTTCATACTTACTTGAATATTTTTTTAAGATAAAGTGGAATTTTAGATCAACAGGTATGTAGTATTCTTAAGGCTCTTTATCATGTGGTCAAATTGTTCTCCAAAAATATTCTGTTACCACTAATAGAGAAAAGAGTACTCATTTATCTACTCCCTCACTAACTAATGAGCAGAAACATTAATCATTATATGGTTCATTGGAGATCCTTAAATAATAGTGAATTTAAACATTTTAAATATAGGATACATGCAACTTAGTGAGAACTTCATTAACTTAACCAGACCCTATCTAAAAATTTAAAAACAGCCTGGGGATATAGCTCAAAGGTAAAGTGCCCCCCTGGGTTAAATCCCCAGTAGCAAAAAGAAAAAATTCTTATGTTAAGGATAAATAATTGAATTGTCTAATATTACAAATACTTTTTCCAATTTGTTATTTTATTCTCATTTTCTTTTTAGTATTTTTCACTTCATATAAAAGGGTTCTTTTTCATTTTGTATTCAAAACTGCTCACCACTAAAAAAGAAAAAGTATTCCCCCAGCAATTATGCTTTAAAAGTCAGTTTCTTTCCCATACATGAGAAATGAGTTGATTTTCATAACTTAGTGGAGTGAGTGCATCTCAAATTTCTTCCTCTTTCCCATCAGGAAAGCAATAGAAGAACTGCTAAAGGAGGCAAAGCGTGGGAAAACTAGAGCAGAAACAATGGGACCTATGGGTTGGTAAGTTCTTGAGTAATCTTTATTAAAACTCAAAAATATATTAACAAGAAAAGCCTTAGCAGGAAATATCCATATATGAATCTGCAACAGAGAGTGGGAATATACAAGGTTGTATGTGGAGGAAATCACCCAGAGGCTAGTGCAGAGTAAGAACAATGCTGAGGACTGAATGCTGAGAAGCTCCAGCCACTGGATGTGGGCGGCAGGGTGTGTATGGAAGATGTGCATTATGGTTTTATTATCCCTTTTGTTCACAAATTCCCAAGATTCAAGATAACCACTGTGCCCAAAGGCACCTGTGTAAGAGCAGTATTATATCAGAGTTCATCATTAAAGAATTTCTGTTGTAATTATAGTTCTTAGTAAGTTACAGATTATCTTAAAATATGATTTTTAACTCTAAACATTTGATTGTATACAATTTGGTGAAGGAGAATAAAGTTCACACTGGCAGTTGCTATACAAAATAGAGCTTGTTCAAATTTAATAAAGTGTGTGGCTCAGTGGTAAGCACCCCAAGTTTAATCCCCAGTAACAAAAGTAAAAAATAAAACTTAACAGTTTTATGTTGGCAATGAGTACTATGAATTTTTTTCCTTGAAGTGATAGGCTCACCCATGTCTAGATAATCGCTACTTCACTTTGCAGCAGTCACACAAGTACTTTTCTTTCATATAATCATCATACTTCACAAATAGCTGAAGTGCTTTACGTGTACTTCCCACTTACCATACCTTACCATATGGTGTCACTGTCTTGATTCTTGGTATAAGTTTTATTCATTGCTTTTACATCTTTAGTGCACATGTCAACCTCAACCCTGTGGGGGATATATTTATCATATTTAGAGAACTGCTGCTCTAGAGAGATTTCAGCAAGCAGATGTAACAAAACAAGAAAAATAACAAAGCATAGCAAGGTGTGGTGTTGCACATCAGTAATCCCAGTGACTCAGGAAGCTATATGGGCTATGAAAAGAGGTCTAGACCCAGGACAACCACAGCGTGCCTCTGCTTACTGGTGCTGAGATAAAGCACATGTACCCTTACTCTACTCATCCTGGGGTAACACCTGGGTTCCAGCTATTTAAATTTGTGGGTGAATTTGTGTGTTCCCAAATTTATCTGTATATTTTAAATCACTCGGAGAGCTTCAAAAACTAGTAATACATGTGTCCCACATTCAGTTATTATAAGGCATGACTAGACTTTGGAGTTCTAAAGATATCCAGGTGATGGGGCTGGGGCTGGGGCTGAGCAGTAGAGTACTCACCTAGCATGTGCGAGGAGCTAGGTTCCATCCTCAGCACTACATAAAAATAAATAAATAAAATAAAGATATTGTGTCCAACTACAACTAAAAAAATTTTTAAAAAATAAAGATATCCAAAAGTGATTCTAAAGTGCGCACACATTCTAAAAATAATTTACTAATCCTGGTTGACTGCAAAGAATAACGAAAATGTGCTCTGTAGAATACAGAGTGATCCACACCTCTGCCAGAGGTTGACAGTACCTCTGCACTGGAGTAGCCTGACCAGGTGTCCAAGCACCCATCCCTATGGAGTGGAACTCCTTGGACTGATAGTTTGGGGAGTTTTTGTTTGTGGATTTGTTTGTTTTGTTTGTGGTACTAGAGATTGAACCCAGGACCTTGCACATACTAGGCAAGTGCTCTACCACTGAGCTGCATCCCCAGCCCTTTTTTATTTTGAATCAGAGTCTCAATAAATTGCACAGGCTTTCCTTGAACTTGTGATCCTCTTGCCTCAGTTTCCAAGTCACTGGGATTACAGGCATGTGCCACTTATATCCTGGCCCAATCATAAAGAAGATATTCTGTTGCTCACTGGTGGGCCATATTTATTTTTCTAAACATCTAGAAAACCTTTATAATTGCCCTACAATTTAAAATAGAAGTAAAGTGAGTGACATGGTTTTACTTTGGATATTCTATAAGAAAGATCTTAGAAAGTTGGTCAGGTGCCCGATAGAGGCTGCTAAACAAAAAAGAATATGCAAGTGGGGTACCACTTTTTATTTTACAGAGAAAGAGACCACTTGGCACTGTATGCTTCTTTGGATATATTTCAGCAAAAGAATCTTTAGAGGCTCTTTGTTGACAGAGACCTTGGGGAAGCTGAAATGTTGACCCATATGACTTCCTTTTTGTCAACAAAAAGGGATTTATAAACATAAATTTCAGAAAATTACTTGACTTCACTGTCTTCAAAGCAATTTTTAGTCTGGTCACATTCATTTTAGCTAATCTCCAGCCCAATGTAATTTTTCAGTATTGTCCCAAAGTATGAGCCTTTCATTTTCATTTGTTGTTGTTGTTTGTTTGTTTCCATTTTTTCTCTTTACTTAGGAATTGGGGATTGGATAAAGAGATACTTTACATCCCCAGCACTTTTTATTTTTTATTTTGAGACAGGGTCTTGCTATGCTTGCTTAGGGTCCCACTAAGTTGTTGAAGCTGATCTCAATTTGAGATCCTCCTGCCGAAGATCTATAAGTCCCTTGAATTAAAGGCATGTGCCCCTGAGCCGCGCTAAGATTTGACCTTTTAAGGAAACAACCACATGCTGCCATTGAAATGCTTTGAAGAAGCTGTTGGAATTATTCAGAATAGGTCTAGAGTTTAGGAACTGAGAATGTAACCCCAAATTATTGGAGAAATGCACTTATGGTTAATCTGCTTTAGCTTCACTTTGGTACAAGCACAATAGAACCGGGGAGATTTCCTAGGAGGGTAGAAGGGGAGAGATGAATAATGAAAGTCTTTTATTTTCAATTGAAGAAAATGAATCTTGTTTTCTTAAGCCAGTTGTTTTAAGGAAAATGACATTCTTGAATGCTTTTCTGTTTTGGTTAAATTCAGTCTAGAGATAGAGAGGAAATAACCCACATTATTCTTCCACTTGATGACGTCAACTTTTCTCCCCCTCTGGCATTGGGGATCAAACCCAGATCCTTGAGCATGCAAAGCATGCACCTTACCACTGAGCCACATCCTCAGCCTTGTCCTCAACTTAATTATTGGAAAGCAAATAATTTCTCCAGTCTTTATCCAGACATACGGTTTTTTAAATTAATTTAAATACTCAACTGCATACCAGTAAGTATATTAAGATGCAGGTATGGACAGCAATGAAGAATACTCATTTTCCTGGCAGTGAAGAATACTCACATTCCATTTTATTCAGGTTTTTTATCAATTTGTGAATACAGAAAAATAAGAAGTGATCACAACACAGTGCTCCTGTGTTAGAATCAATTGGAAGAGAAAATTGAGCTCGAGTCTCAGGTTATGCATAGATGAGGCTCTTGATAGTATTTCAGGGCCAGAGAAATCCAAGTCTTTACTTTATACTTAATATGGGTTAAGTATAACCTATTAAAAGATGTTTGCTAAGGCCCCCAGCTAGCTCTCTGCTGATAGGCTGTGATGTTGCTTTTCTACACTAGCTTTCTTCTCTGGATTATTGTCTGATAACCCTCTGAAATGCAAGTGCTCACTGCCCCTGCTTTCTACATTCCTGCCATATCCAGTTATGAAAGTGAATCAGAGAGCCCTGAATGTGTTACTGTTAGATCACATATCTATGTAAATGACCTGTGTTACTAAGGGATTAGAGGCCAAAGAATACAGCCTCACCACAGTCTATACTAGCAAACTACTCTTTACATATCTGCTTCTGAATTTCACCCTCCTCTACCTTTTGTTCCTCTCTGCAGTCTTCTAAAAAGCAATGAAGAGATATACAGAATGAAGCCTCAGGCTGGGGATATAACTCAGTTGGTAGAGTGCTTGCCTCGAATGCACCAGGCCCTGGATTTAATCCCCATCAATACAAAAAAAAAAAAAAAAAAAAG
>NW_025999932.1:23263685-23276981 GCF_001458135.2 Marmota marmota marmota
AAAAAAAAAAAAAAAAAAAAAAACAAGAGATACTTTACATCCCCAGCACTTTTTATTTTTTATTTTGAGACAGGGTCTGGTATTTTATCTTTACTACAGGGCCTAGCATAATGCATCTATCTCTGTGTGTGTGTGTGTGTGTGTGTGTGTGTGTGTGTGTGTAATATACACATCAAATATTTTGCATTACTTTTAGGCACAGGGTTGGAGATAGTCATTGAACACCCGCTTCAAGCTTGGGGGAAGGGGTGGATTACTGTATGCAGCAGAGTAATTAAGGGTTAACAGTTTAGTAATGGGGATTATAATATTATAAAAGCATTTCTCAGGTGGCCACACACTGAGACATTTAATTGCCAAATTGTAAACTGCAGCACTATGGATGATTGTAATAGCCATGGCAGCATTAAACAACAAAGTGAGTTGTAATCGACCAAAGCCTCAGTCTTTCCAGAGGCATTATTTTAGATTTACATCCATGATAGTTCATGCTAGGTGAAATGCTGTTTGCTGATATGGGAATGGATTTGGCCATAGAATTAGGGGATGAATTGAAGTGCATTACATGGAATTTTGCTTCCATGACCCCAATATATCTATTTCCCTACCATTTAAAAAAAAATTTTTTTTAACCCAGAGGCACTTGCCACTGAGCTACATCCCCAGCCCTTTTTTATTTTTTATTTTGAGACAGGGTTAAATTAATTTGCTTAGAGCCTCACTAAATTGCTGCAGTTGGCCTCAAACTTTCCAATCCTACCTCAGCCTCCCAAATCATTGGAATTACAGGCTTGTACCACTTACACCAAACTCCATAAAAATTTTTATGAGGCTTAGAATGTAACTCAGTGGTAGAGTGCTTATCAAGCATACATGAGGTTTGGGTCTAATCTCTACCACTGCAAAAGAAAAAAACTAATTTTTATGAATCATAATTTCCCAATGCCTATTATATTTCACTCACCTCAAAGTCAAGTATGTTGAGTCAAGTATTCATCCTTGTCCTTAACCATGTCTGTAACTGTTCTGCACTTCTGAGACTAGCCATCCTTTTCTGATCCTGTGTCATATACTTTCCTGTAGTTGCTTCCCTGGCTGCTCTGTTAATCAGCCATCTGCTTAGACAGCAATGAGCCTTTCTCTGTCCTGTTCCTTCTGCCCTAGCCAGACTAGTGTTGCCAGGTCTATAAAGTAGATGCTGGTATAGAGACTAAACGAAGTAACATTGGTAATGTACTAGCACAGTGATTGCTTTGTAAGCATATATCATCATTGTTATTATTCTACCTAAAATCCAGTGGCTAGTGATTATATATCACTATTTAATTGATCATATTTATAAAGCTATTTTAGAAGCCAAAAGTAGCAGGTCTAAATCTGTAGGAAAGATAGATACTACCTCCATTCTTCAATGGGAGACCCAAAAATATTAAAATTAAAAAAAAATTGCCTTTTATTTTCCACTTTCTGTCCTCCAGATTTCTTTATAGCTTATTTTTTAAAATATTTATTCTTTAGTTTTAAGTGGACACAATATCTTTATTTTACGTTTATGTGGTGCTGAGAATCAAACTCAGTGCCTCAAGCATGCTAGGCGAGCACTCAACCACTGAGCCACAACCCCAGCCCTCTTTATAGCTTATTTTATTTCTTAAGTGTTTGTTTGTTTTCGCAGTACTGGAGATTGAACTCCGGGGTACTCTACCACTGAACTATAGACCCAGCTCTTTTTATTTCATTTCATTTCATTCCATTTGAAGATTATCTAGCTAAGTTAAGTTACCCAAACTGACCTTAAACTTGTGATCCTTTTGCCAGAGCAGCTGAGTTTGTGTCATTGCATCCCAGATTTTGTTTTTCATAAGTTGAGTATGATAACAACAGAGAGCAAGTGCCTTATTTTTGCAAAAGATCGTATATGGTGTATCCACTCAAAAAAAAAAAAAAAGTGAAAAGCTTATAATTCTAGCCCTGATCCATCTTGGTCTCTAATGGCAGATTTTCTAGAAATTCTCCTCTCCTATAGCATGTGAGACCCTCCATCACAACTTCTGGGATGACACATTTGACCGTCAAGGGAATTGTTTAAACATAAGCCAAGCACAGTGGCTTATGCCCAGTATCAGCTACTAAGGCTGAAGCAGGAGGATCGCTTGAGCACACAAGTTTGAGACCAGCTTTGGCAACATAGGAGATCCTGTCTAAATAAATACCCCCAGTACTAGGCGTTAAACTCAGGGGTGCACTACCACTGAGCCACATTCCTACCCTATTTTAATGTTTTATTGGACAGGGTTTCATTTTGCCTAGGCTGGCCTCAAATTTAAAATTCTCCTGCCTCAAATTCCCAGGTTCCTGGGACTACAGGCATGTTCTACCATACATACCCAGCTATAGGTAATAAATTTTTAAAAAATAAAGTTTGTGAGGTGGTGTAATGGTGCATGCCTACAATCCTAGTAGCTCGAGAGACTTAGGCAGGAGGATTACAAGTTCAGAACCAGCCTCAGCAACTTAGTGAGGCCTCAGCCAGTTAGCAAGACCCTGTCTCAAAATTAAAAAATAAAAAGGGCTGGGGATGTGGCTCAGTGGTCAAGTGCCCCTGTGTTCAATCCCTGGTACCAAAAATACTTTTTTAATAAAAATAAAGCTTAACATAGGTAGAACTCTAAACCTTAATTCTGGCTGTGTGTCATAGGTCCTTTCTATAGCAGTATAACCAGTCTTATGATATTTAGGCTTTATATCCATTTATATTGTTAACGCTGTAAATCTGGCACTTTCCATATGAGCTAGTATAACTTTCTGGAACCAAAACAAACCAAAAATAAAAATAACTAGCCACGATGAGAAAGTCAGTTGGTTAGGATGGGCTGCAGACAGATAAGTTAGCAGCTGCCCTGCCCTGTAGTCTCCTTGGTCCCTCACCCCTTCTGAAGCACAGTCACAGACTTGGTGCCAACACATCTAACAGTCGTGGCCTGTGCTCATCTCACAAGGTTCAAAGGTGACATGGAAAAGGCATGATGGTTTATTGTCTTATACCAGCTTTCTTGTTATCTCAAATTCAGGGAGAAAATGGCAATAAGAGGTAAAAGAGGACAAATACAGGAAATGAAGTAATTTCCTAATGTGAAGAATGAGGGGGGATCCTGTTCTCTAGGGGGTACACCTATAGCAGAGACCCTTAAAACTAGGAGGGACACTAGAGCTCACCTACTACTTCAACCTTTAGTTTACATCTGAGGACAATAGTCCTAGAAAGTTTGCAAAACAGGTGGAAATGCAAGTTATAAAGCTCAGAGGTAGTATCTAGTAGCCCGTTGATTCTAGTACCAATGGAGAATTGAGATAGCCTAGAAAATGAAACTTTCAGTATGGAAGCCTAACCATTCTAAGTACCAAAACTTTTGAATTTTAACAGTCATTATGAAAATTTCCATGAAATGCCTCATTAGCTTTTAATGATAACTTAAGGTTTTTTTTCTTTCGTTTTTTGGGTTTTTTTCCTTTTCATTAAGAAACATCAGATACTTGGCTATGTATGCGTGTTTTCCAAGGACATTTTATCACAGAGCTATGTCCCTAGCCCTATTTATTTTTTATTTTGGAATAGGGTCTTGCTAAATTGCTGAGACTGGCCTCGAAATTCTCCTGTTTTAATCTCCCTAGTCACTGGAATTATGTGTGTCACCACACCCAGCTCTACTGTGTTCTTGATTAACTTATTATCACAGTTAACTTGAAATTTAATGGAGTTTTGCTATATTCCAGCCACTATGCTAAATGCTTTATGAATTATAGCATTAAATCCTCACAGTAACTTTAAGGTAGATACTCCTATTGTTCCCATTTTACAGATGGGGAAAACCAAAGCAGAGAGGAGGTAAGTAACTTGTCCAAGGTCACACAGCTGATTAAACAGTAAAACTAAGCTATGAGCCAAAGCTAAAATTAACTGTTATGTGTCAGTCATTGTTCTAAGCACTCCATGTGTTCTCATTCATTTTGATCTGCATGCAATCCTTTTAAGATAGTCATTATTAATATCCCCCATTAGCAGCTAAGAGGCAAGATGGGATTATATAACATGCCCAATGTTCAGTCTGATAGATAGTATGATTCTAGAATGTGTGTGCTCAGTCATTGAGCCATGTAGTATGATTTCATAGTGTTAGAGCTGACTTTGGGATTCACAAAAATTAATGATTACATTGAAAGCCAGAAACTCTCCCAATTGGTTTCCGAGAATGTTAGCTTTGATGCTGCTCTCTTACACTTGAATATATTCAGCACAAATTTTATACTTTCTTAACAAATTTATTTTTTATATGTACTTTTCCATCGGCTTGCCACTACTCCCCTCTCTCATTGCCCTGCCTTACTTATTAAGAGAGTATTATTTCTAAAATGTATATTGGCATGTTTAGGAGAGGTCTGACTTAAAAATCTCACCCCAAGTAAGCCAAGTCTCTCTAAGCCATCCTTGGATTTTCACCTTGAATGGAATTTCAGGCATAATAAACATTAAACATTGCATCTTTGTCCAGGCCCATGACCTACACCTGTCCCAGCAACTCAGGAGACTAAGGTAAGAGGCTCACAAGTTTGAAGCCAGCCTCAGCAACTTAGTGATATGCTATCCCCCAATTTTAAAAATAATGAAGGTCTGGAGATACAGGTCAACGAGAGGGTGCCCCTGGGTTAAATCCTTAGTGTGTGTGTGTGTGTGTGTGTGTGTGTGTCTCACATACACACACACACACACGATTTGCATCTTTGAAGGGGAACGGTTATTCACTGTTGATGGGAGTAAAAATTAGTACACCCATTATGGGAAATAGTATGGAAGTTCCTCAAAAAATTAAAAATAGAAACTACCACATGATCCAGCAATCCCACTACTGTGTATATATTCAAAGGAAAAAAAGTCAGTGGTCAAAGAGACATCTGCACTACCATGTTTATAGTGGCATAAGATATGGAATCAACCTAAGTGTCTATCTTTTGATGAATGAATTTAAAAAATTTCATGCTTACACACAATGGGATGCTATTCTGCCATTAAAAAATAATTAAAAAAAAGAATAAAGTCCAGTTATTTGTAGCAACATAGAAGAGCCCTGAGACATCGTGTTAAATGAAATCAGCCAGACACAGATAGATGCCACAAGTTCACAGTCATATGTGGAAGCTGAAAGTGTTGACCTCAGAAGTAGAGTGTAGAATAGTGGCTCCCAGAGGCTGGGAAGGGAAGTTGTGGATAATAAGAGAGGTCAGTTAACAGGTTAAAAAAAAATACAGTTAGATAGGGTAAACAAAGTCTAATTGTCTATATACTAGGGTGACTGTAGTTGGTAATTTATTATATATTTCAAAAGAGCTGGAAGAGAAGATTTTGAATAATTCTATAACAGAGAAATAATAAATGCTTGAGGTGATAGATAAGCTAATATTCTGATTTGATATTTAGATTTTGTATACAATGTTTGATACATGTATCAAAGTATCACGCTATACCCCAATCACATGCAATATTTGTGTGTCAAACTTTTTAAAATTGCATCTTTGATGTTAAAAGGAGATGTAAATGCTAGTTTTCTTGTGGAATTATTCTAGAAAAACAAATCATTCTCACAACCAGTCTTGTGGTCAGTATGTTGGGTCAGTGGATTATACTATGAACACTGCAGTTCTGTAGCTAAGCTTGGCTCACCTCCAATAAGCATATGGTTTTAAAGATGATCTGACACTGAAGGTCACAGAATCTAGTGGATTTCATCAGCAATTACCATAAGATTTTGTTTTGAGATTCTCTTGTCTCATCTGGAAATAGTTCACCTTTCCTCATTTTTTAAATCCAGAGAATAATTGATCAGCTTTACCAGTACTGAGATGGCCCACTCCAGAAATTAACCCAGAATTCTGATGTAGTGGGCCTATTTTCTAACTATTTCTTGGCTTACATATCCAAGAGATAGATGTGGTTGATTTTTTCACAAAAATGATTCTGCTCCTATGGTAAGCAGCAGACCACCCATCCAGAATACTTTCCACATGTGTCAAAGGGTGGCTTTTTCTTTAGGTTGTCAGTGGCACACCGTTTGGGAACATGCTGGTGCGTGGTACTCAGAATTCTGAGTCATTGCTGAATTTGTAACTGCAGTGGCTTAAGTATCTTCAGCAAAGCAGTGCCTAGATTCAGTGACATTCCACAAGGCCAGGAAGAACTCAGCCCACCCTCTTATCACCTGCCCTCCCCATGCTCAGCAGTGTTCCAGTGCTGATGTGCCTCTAGGATGCATCAATGGGCTTTATCTTGGAACTATTAGGGGAGTGTAATGATGGTGCATTTTTTCTGGAAGTTCACCCCAATAGGGCAAGGAGTTCCAGTAGTTTTATACTCTCCAGATTTTTGCAGAACTGTGTTTCTTTGCCCTTGTTCCTACCTTTCTTCTTTGCTCCTCTTCTCATTCTGAGGCTCCTAAACTTAAATACTGTCACGACCTCTAAATGTTGCCACTGCTTCTACTATACTCCTCCAGCTTCCCTTTTTCTCAAGTTTTTTTCCTTCCTTATTTTACTTCATTCACTAGTCACTTCCTAGCCTGAGCATTGCTCAGGCATATCTCACAGAGAATTACTTTTGCTTTTCTCAAGTGTTTTCTCTGTCCTTCTAGGCTCAAGAGCTACTTATTTGCAACATGGAGTATTTTATTTTCTATTTTTTCTGCCCTCTTCCTTTTACTTCCAGATTCAATGTCATTCTGGTTGCCTGAGGTGATCTGACCTCTGAGGCCAGGCTAATAACGGCCTATCTTTCATTTCTGCAATACTGTACTACACAGTTACTGTAATGGAGTACTATTGGACTGATTTTTTACATACAACTGTTTGTTGACTTACAATAGAGATACAACCTCATAAAACCCATCATAACTGAGCATGGTGGCACACACTCATAATCCTAGTGACCAAGGAGGCTAAGGCAGGAGGATCACAAGTTCAAGACCGGCCTGAGCAATTTAGTGAGACCTATCTTAGAATTTTAAAAAGGCCAAGAGATGTAGCTCAGTGGTAGAGCACCCCTGAGTTTAATCTGTAGCACCACAAAGAAAGAAATCACAAGTTGAAAATACAAAAAAAGAAAAAAGAAAGAAAATGTCATCAATCAAAAATGCATTTAATACACTTAGCCTATAGAAAATCATAGATTAGCCTAGCCTACCTTAAATGTGCTCAGAACACTTTCATTGGCCTACAACTATAAAAAACTTATTCTGTAATAAAGTTATTATAAAGAATTTTGAATCAGAATTTTAAGTGTGGTTTCAACTAAGTATTGCTTTTGTATTTTTTTTTTAATACTAGGGATTGAATCAAGGGGCTCTTTAACCACTAAGCCACCTCCCCAGCCTTTTTTTATTTTTTATTTTGAGACAGAGTCTCCCTAAGTTGCTTAGGGCCTTGCTAAGTTGCTGAGGCTGGCTTTTAACTTGCCATCCTCCTGCCTCAGCCTCCCAAGCTGCTGGGTTTATAAGTGTATGCTACCATACCTGGTGCCTTTGTACCTCTTGAAGTTGAAAGATTAGAATTGAAACCAGAGTTTAGCTATTGTGAATTGTGCTGCTATACATATTGATGTGGCTGTGTCCCTACAATATGCTGTTTTTAAGTCCTTTAAGTATAGACGGAGGAGAGGGATAGCTGGGTCAAATGATGGTTCCATTCCCAATTTTCCAAGAAATCTCCATACTGCTTTCCAGATTGGCTGTACCAATTTACAGCCCCACCAGCTTTGCATATTTTCCCCCACATCCTTGCCAACTTATTGTTGTTTGTTTTCATGATAGCTGCCATTCTGACTGGAGTGAGAATTGGATTTGCATTTCTCTAATTGCTAACGATGATGAACATTTTTTCATGTATTTGTTGATTGATTGTATATCATCTTCTGAAAAGTGTCTGTTCAGGTCCTTGGCCCATTTATCGATTGGGTTATTCGATTCACAATAGCTAAACTGTGGAACCAGCCTAGATGCCCTTCAGTAGATGACTGGATAAAAAAATATGTGGCATACATACACAGTGGAATATTACTCAGCAATAAAAGAGAATAAAATCATGGCATTGCAGGTAAATGGATGGAGTTGGAAAATATAATGCAAGTGAAGTTAGCCAATCCCAAAAAACAAATGCCAAATGTTTTCTCTGATATAAGGAGGCTGACTCATAGTGGGTCGGGAGTGGGAGCATGGGAGGAATAGACAAACTCTAGATAGGGCAGAGGGGTTGGAGGGGAAGGGAGTGGGCAGGGGGTTTTAAATGATGGTGGAATGTGATGGTCATCATTATCCAAAATACATGTATGAAGATACAAATTGGTGTGAATATACTTTGTACACAACCAGAGATATAAAAAAATGTGCTCTATATGTGGAATAAGAATTACAATGCATTCTGCTGTAAATAAAAATAATAAAATTTTAAAAAGAATTGAAACCAGAGTAAGTCAGAGACCGTCTGTGTTGTGTGAATTAAAGTTTTATAGAAAGATGGATATTATTCATTTTTGTTTAATACCAGTCACCCTGAATAACATGATTTTTAGGGACCAGCATTGTCCTAAAATAGCCCATCATATGGCAGACTGGTCACGGCCAAGAGAAATATGCAGGTTTTCATTTATTTGGGGTTTTCTTTTCTAAATGAATGTATAATTACACCTGAAAAAAAATACGAAATAAGTACTGTAGTAAATATCTAAGCATATAAATTGGCAAATTAATTATTTACGGTCTCTTTCCCAGGTGAACTTGAATCATGAAGCTACTTCCATGCAGAAACTTTTTGAGAGATTATTGCATAGTTATGGGCCCTGTGCATTTTTTTTTCTTTCTATAGGTCATTTGACTCCTGTATTTAAGACATACCAGAATGTACTTGGTTTTCATTTTCATTCTTTGGTAATAAAAAACGATAAATTTAACTGGAAAGAGACTATAATCAAATCAGGCATTTTTATGGAGAAAATATTAAATGATTCTACTAATTTGCATTGTTGTTAACACCTGTACATAAAATTCTATAAGAAATTTAGTCCCAGGAAAAAAGGTCGAGAGGGTGCACCCTGTCCAGTCAGATTGCCTCAGGAATTCTAAGTCTTGACTTTCCCCTGTACTCGGAGTTTACACTAGGTGGCATGCAAGGAAAGCTGAACAAACTCAGGAACTTGATTCTGTAAAGCACAGTTCTTTGGTACTAATCATGATAGTGGGTTCAGCTTGGAAGTCAGTTCTTATTTATGATGGTTTCCCTTTTCTCATCCTCCTCCCCACCCCACCCCACAGGATGAAGTGTCCTCTTGCTGGCACAAATAAAAGATTCTTAATCAACACAATCAAGAACACATTGCCTTCCCATAAGGAGCAAGAGCATGAACAAAAAGAAGGCAATAAGGAACCTGCGAAAAGCCAGGACCAGAAAGAAGCAAACCCGAAGAAGCACAGAAGCCATCCCTACAAGCACAGCTTGCACACTCGAGGCTCAGTGGGGTACTCCCCCCCAAGAAAGCGGGGCACCCGGGACAAGTGTGACCCGCGGCCCAGCAGGCGATGAGGCTGAGGGAGGGGCCGGCCCACACCAGCTGAGCCCGCACTGCCCTGGGACTGGGGTGTGCGAGGACAGGTGAGCCGGCAGGGCAGATGCCTAAGAGCCATCTTCCCAGTAGGTCCTTTGTTGTTTTTAAAGGTGGCTGTTGGTGGCAGGTGAAAAAATGACCTTAAGACTCATCAAGGAATAATTACAAAGGGACTTGCTCTGAAGATGTCGTGGCATGTGTGGGCTGCTTTGGCAGTGTAGTATACATCTGTGTTACTTTTATCCTATTTTGTTTGGAAGTTAGTTTCAAAACCTGTAAATCTAGAATTTAAAGTTTTCAGATTGTTAAAACTAGTCCCAGTTTTTTGATGTGCTGCACTTTTGGTCATTTCTCAAAATTTCTCAAAAATAAAATACTTATAAATCCTATGCTTTACTTTTATGGGTGTCAAATTCAAATTTTAGAAATCATCTGACCATATTTTATATCATGAAAACTTATAGCCCTCCAAGGGCTGGAAACTTACCATGAAATTTAGTGATTGTCACCAGAGGCCTGACTCTGGGAATCCAGCAAATCAGGTCTGGCTGCTCACCCCCCCACCCCAAAAAAAAAAACAAACAGAAAAGTTAATGGTCAAAAGCATGAAAGGAACTTGAATCAGTGTGGCTACACTGGGAAGCCAAGGGGACTCATATCCTTGGCCCTGTCCTTGAGAGGGTGACAATGACTTTGAGATTTTATAGAAAAGGGGATAAGCCAAGCGTGGTGGTGCACATCTGTAATCCCAGCAGCTTGGAAAGCTAAGGCAAGAGAATCATGAGTTCAAAGCCAGCCTCAGCAAAATCAAGGTGCTAAGTAACTCATTGAGACCCTGCCTCTAAATAAAATACAAGATAGAGCTGGAGATGTGGCTCAGTGGTCAAGTGCCCCTGAGTTCAATCCCCAGTACACCTCCCACACACAAAAAAAAGGTGGGGGGTGCTGTAAGGGCAAGGCTTGGGGATTTGCACGGCTGGAAGGTTTCACAGTTGCCAGAGCAAGTGCTCTTGACCAGGTGTGGTCTGTCCATCATTATTTTAGGATTGGATAGATGCAAAATGGTGGCAGAGATGCCAAGTCTTAACTCCTGTTTTTAGCAACCCACTGGATATTTGCAGGCAAATGTCCATTCCTCAATCTTGAGGGAACTAGTACATCAGCCAATCTGACTTTGAAGGTTTCTTGGCCTAGTGAAAACTTTTAAACAGTCACTGAAGCATATAAGTGAAAAGAGTTAAATATTTAAGCTTAGAAGTAGAATTATCATAATAAATTATAAAGCAGAATACAAAGGGGCGTCAAAGTCTGAAGATACCCAACTAAATCATGTAGGGGATTCTCTTTGTAAATCAGTAAAGACAACTAAAAAAAAGTTATTTTCTTCCTTCTACCTAATAGAACGCCCTTGTCTAAGCTAAGATGCCTGATAGAGGGCTTTAGTGTTAGGCAATCTTGTTTAAGAACCCTTTCTCCATAACTTCTAGATTGTCAAAAGTGCACATCTCAAGTTAGATTTAAAAGTTATTTCCCTTTTAATTGCCCATGCATGACTATTCTTTGTGACTTTTCTTCCACTTTCATATTAGTACATTAGTCTTTGGTTCTACTTCCCTGTTGAGTGTTAAAGACCTTGTAAATAACCCCTATGTTGGCCAAACCTTAACCTCTTTCCCTCCTACTATTAAGGTTTCTGAGACTCTTCAGGGGTTACTTTTAGGAACTTAAGAGAAGCCTCTGGATCCTTTAGTCTTTTTCTTTACCAGTTGTGTCATCTGTCAGGATGGGTCAGGGTCTTGCAAACTACAGTGGCTTCTCCAGTGACCCTTCTCTTTGCAAAATGTGTATTGGTTGGCTTCCATTTCTCTAGGGTCCTCATAATTTCCTTATCAAAAGAACCCATGACTCACCAGAGCTGCAGGGCCCTCGGGGTCCCATCATTCCCTGGGTCCTGGATGACCCTGAAGGGTAAAGGCCAAAATATTGGCTATTTTTTCTTAGCCCTTTTATTTTCCTTGACTTGGGTCTCCAAATCTTGGTTGTTGAACACACACACAGCCAGTTCGACCAGTTTTGCAGTAAGAGTAGTGGGTTATAATTTTAATGTGTCCCTTTCATTTAATTGGGGTCAGTATTGGTAATGGTAATAAGCATCATATCCTGTCCTATAGGTGATTGTTTAACTGAGGTTATTCTGTTAGAAATCAAATTTTGGGGGCTGGGGTTGTGGCTCAGTGGTTGAGTACCTGCTAGCATGTATGAGACACGGAGTTTGGTCCTTAGCACCACATAAAAATAAATAAAAAGTATTGTGTCCATCTACAACTAAAAGAAAAAAATTGGACTCTTGTGAAACACTAACAGACAACATTTAAAAAGTTTTACAAGGAAAATATAGAATTAACCAGGGCAACAATATATTCAGTTTCTATGATGTGCACTTTAAACACTTTTTATAACATTAATGTATCTTAGTTATCTGTTTTAGCCTCTGAAAAAACAACCCATAAGGGCTGGGGTTGTGGCTAAGTGGTAGAGCGCTTGCCTAGCATGTGTGAGGTCCTGGATTCGATTCTCAGCACCACATGTAAACAAATACATAAAGGTCCATCAATAACTAATAAAAATTAAAAAAAACAATCCATAAATAATTTGTGGACTCAATCACATACAAAATCATTTACAAATTCTATTTCTTTTTAAAACCCTTTCACAACTTTTTTTTATAATTCACGCACTCCCTTATTTAGTTTTGCCTTATATCTCTTTCTATTTTGGGATCACAGTAATCTTTAAAACAGATTTATCCTTTTGAGAAGAACTTTAAATGGGCTTAATTTTATCCTACTTTGGGACTATTGTAACATGGAGTAGGCCAAGATGCAGAGGTTTATCCCAGGTGATTGCCGCTATTTTTTTTTTTTTTTTTCCAGTTCTGGCTTCATACATGCTACCACTGAGCTGCTCCATAGACCAAGGCTGGCTTTTTGAAAAAATCTTTAAGTGTTTCACATTTGAGGCTAATCTTTTCTCCCTTTCTAGATATTCTCTTTAGGAGGATAAAAAAACGAAGTACTAAGCCAGGTGCAGTGACACCCACCTGTAATCCCAGCTACTCTAGAAACTAAAGTAGAAGGATCCCACGTTCAAGACCAGCCTCAGCAACTTAGTTTCTATCTCAAAAAATTAAAAGGGCTCAGTACTTTAAAACACAGAGACACACATACACACACGAAGTTCTCATATATTGTTTCCTGAGCCTATTTAAATATCAATTAACAAAATAACATCACTGCTAAAACAGATTGGATACAAAGGCAAAGAGAGCTCTTAGTTTCCTTTCTTTACTACAGTGATGCAGCCACATCAATTTTTATAGCAGCTCAATTACAATAGACAAACTATTGAACCAACCTATGGCCTTCAACAGATGAATGGACAAAGTAAATGTCATATATATACCCAGTGGAATATTACTCAGCCTTAAAGAAGAATGAAATTATGGCATTTGCAGGTAAATGGTTGGAGTTGGAGAAAATCATGCTAAGGGAAATGAGTCAATCCCAAAAAACCAAAGACTTAAGTTAATATCCTTTCTATTTTAAGAGCTAATCAACAGAAATCACCCTTACAAGTGGAAATCCCACCCACCCACC
>NW_025999932.1:23276986-23288892 GCF_001458135.2 Marmota marmota marmota
CCCCAACCCACACCTTTCTTTCTTTCTTTCCTGGAGATTGAACCCAGTAGCTCTTTACAACTGAGCAACATCCCCAGCCCTTTTCATTTTTTATTTTCAGACAGGGTCTTGCTAAATTGCCCAGACTGCCTTTGAATTTGTGATCCTCCTGTCTTGGCCTCCCCGATAGCTGGCATGACAACATGCCCTGAAAATTTCTTTTGTATAGGGTTAGAAAACATATTTTGGAGAACTATCCAGTTGACAAGTCTGTCTGAATTCACTCATTTTCTAATCAGATGTAACCCTTCAATGAGTAGGGCAAAAAGCACTTTTTCTTGGGAAAATATCCCATGAGTTTTCCGAAGCTTTTTCTTCCTGCTTGAATTTATCATAGTTTTCAGTCATTTTGTTTATTTATATATTATTTATTTACCTATCTTTGGTACAGGGATTGAACCCAAGGACAGTTTACCACTGAGCTACCTCCCCAGTCCTTTTTGTTTTGAGACAGTTTCTTGCTAAATTACCAAAGCTGGCCTGGAATTTGCAATCCTCCTGCCTCGGCCTCTGGAGTCACTGAAATTACAGGCAAGCACCCTTGTGCCCAGCTTATTTTATCCCTTTTATTGCTCAAGGACTCTAGCTCAGCACGCAAGAAAATCAACTTAGGAACATTAAATGTTCCCTGATTTTTAAATACTTGCAAGTTGAGGCACTATTATCCACAAAACCAGCTGGAGAGCCGGATGGGGTTTTCTCCACACACTTTCTCCTCCTTGGAATTTATTTCCCATTTTAGTGGAGGTGCCCCTTCTTCTGAAGTTGCAACCTTCTGAGCCACTGGTGGACTTGTGTTCTAGACTAAAAGGAGCAAGGCTGCAAAGATCAGGAGCAAGAGACAAAAAGCAAAAAGGTAAATTTACACAATGGAGCAGCAAAAGAAAAAAACCAAAGGTTTCCAAACCATGTTCTGACAAGGGTTCCAAAACAAAGGATATCCCAAATAACCAGCTCAGAATAAACCGAGAACCGTCAACCAAACAGTAAATTTCTGGTAGGGACTGTCACTGCCAGCCATCAGATTTTTTTTTTAACTTAATTTTTAAGTCAGTCACCGTAAGCCCAGACAAACAGACAAAAGAATACATTAAAACAGTTATATTCAACCATAGTGCACTTTCAGGTACATAGGTAGAGCTTTACTATAATAATGAACTGTCTTTTTCTTAGTCAGGCTTATATATATTTTGACCAGACAGTCAAAATGTCACTTAGGAGCACTGGCACAGAATTAGGGCTTTCCATTCTTACACAAATCACAACAGAGATCTTCTCAAACCAACCAGATTTCTCTGTGTACCTTACATCCTCTCCCTACTAACTGGCACCACAAAGCTACAGAATCCAAACTTCCCTATTAGAAAATGGCAGAAGCCCAGCTGGGTATGGTGGCACACACCTATAATCCTAGCAGCTCAGGAGGCTGAGGCAAGAGGATCACAAGTCTGAGGCCAGCCTCAACAACTTAGTGAGATCCTGTCTCAAAATAAAAAAATAATAATAAAGTCTGAAGATATGACTTGTTCTGTAACCCTGGGTTCAATCTCTGTTACAGAAAAAAAAAAAAAAAAGGAAGGTGAGGGACAAATGGGCTACAAATACATTTTTCCTTTAAAAAGCATTGTTTCACTTCAGAAGGTTTTATCAGAATCTTTAAATGTTTCATCAAGAGCAGCCATGGGTTTCGTACATAAATGTCCAGAGCAAATTCCCCATTCTTACTCCACATCTATACAGTAGATATTAATTAGGGAAGAAAACGCTCCTGAGACACACACCAGCCTCTTCCTACTTCTGTGGTTAATGTAGCGGTACTGCTGGGAGCTCCCCATCCACCTCAGTCTTACTATCCAGTTGCCAGTAAGACTATATTTAGAGATCACAAAGCCCGGAACAGAGGTTAGGGAGGCTGAATCTCAAGTCCCATCTCTGCTTCTGGCTAGCTACAGGGCGTAACTGGGTCACTTTTCTGCACTGCATTTTCTTTATTGCCAAGATGTTTGGACTAAGTCTAACTTTGAATAAGTAGAGAAAGAAGTGCAAAAAGCATAAGTTTGGGGGATGGCATTTAGAATTGCAGCCTAGCAGAATTCTTTTTTTTTTTTTTTTTTTTTTCCTCTCAAGGTCCTATTTTCTGAAANAGCCTTCTGCTGTGCCATAATTTTCTAACATTGGGCCACTTAATGCCCTTTTTTTTTTTTTTGGTACTGAAGATTGAACTCAGGGACACTTGACCACTGAGTCACATCCCCAGCCCTATTTTGTATTTTATTTAGAGACAGGGTGTCACTGAGTTGCTTAGCGCCTCGGTGTTGCTGAGACTGGCTTTGAACTCGTGATCCTCCTGTCTCAGCCTCCCGAGCTGCTGGGATTACAGGCATGCGCGACGGTATCCAGACAGAATTCAGTTTTTGCTTTATCTTGGTTTAGAAAACATGTTCCCTAAGAAATGTAAGCAAAAAGCTGGGTCTCCACCACATCTAGTCACCCATTAGTGGCTACTCTTTATGAACCACTCATGTGTGAAGAGGAGGGAGTCGGGGAGGGAGTTTTACTAAGAATGGGCTGAGCACTAAAGCACACTTCAAATAACCATGGAGTTTTTAATTTCCCTGTGATTTTTTTTTGGGGGGTGAGGGGGGTGGGAAGAGTAGGAGAGGCCTATCTACTTCAAATATACTGGGTAGCATTTATCATTCTGTCATTGGTCATTGAAATGAGTTAGCGTGGCATTTTATTTTTATTGTTTTCTTTTTATTTCTTTCTTTTCTTTTTTTTTCTTTTTTTTTTTTTGGTGGTGGTGCTGGAGATTGAACCCAGAGCCTCACTCATGCTGGGCAAGAGCTCCATCACTGAGCTACATCCGCAGCCCCTTTTATTTTGAGACAGGGTCTAAATAAGTTGCCCAGGCTGACCTTAAACTTGTGATCTTCCTTGCAACTGAGATTGCAAGCATGCACCACGGGGCCCAGTTATGTTTTTACATCATAGTTAATTATATACATATCTGACACTTCTATAGGTCACACTGTCACCTTAGAATCATAAAGCACATCTAGTAGGTAAGCAGTGCTGATGCTGCTGCTGCTGCTGCTGCTGATGATGATGATTATTATGTTGTACTTGGGATTGAACCCACAGGCACTTTACCACTGAGCTACATCTTTCCTTTATTTTTTTTTTAAATTGTTTTTGAGATAGTTTCTCCTAAGTTGCCAAGCTAGCCTCAAACTTGCAATCCTCTTGCCTCAGCCTTCTGAGTCACTGGGATTACAGATATACACCACCACACCAAAATTAAACAATGCTTCTTCAGCAGACATAATGAGGTGAATTCCTGATAAAGTAAAGCCTATTTTTCTAAAAAGAGTGCTCTGTGTTTCAGGATCCAGCATAAGGGCCTCCTCTCATCAGAGGAGCTGAATCTAGGAAGCCTATGAATATATCCACTGCCATACTGACCTGTGTGGAAGGTTAGTTAATACTGACTGTCTATAACCTGGACCAAACTGTTAGGCTTTTACCTGTGTCCATGTAGTCATCCCCCAGCCCTGTAAAGAAGGTGCTATTAGCCCTACCCCATTTAACTAATAAGAGAAACTGAGAATAGCTTAAAGAGTTTGCCCAAAACCACAGATCTAGGAAGTAGCAGAAATGCCACCTGAAACCTGTACTGTCTGACTCAAAACCCCATATTCTTAGGGCTGGGGGCATAGCTCAGAGGTAGTGTTTGCCTACCATTCATGAAGCCCTGGTTTTTATCCTCAGCAAAACACACACACACACACGCACACACTTTTTTTCTTTACCCTATGCCAAATGACCCAAACTCAGCTCCCTCAACATAGAGGACTACAATGTCTCAATGTACATGTGCCCCATGGATTTTTGATTTAAAAGCCTAAGTAATGCTGATGGTAACTGCAGGGTTTTGGGCTGAAATTTGCTTCCACAGACTTCAGTGTGGAAGTCCCATCAAGGCACAGTTGCAGGAGGGAACATGGTGGGCTAGATTAGAAGACATCCAAAACTCACAGCTTTTACTAGATGATTAAATGGCAGTCAAAGGAATGTGTCTTTGGAAAATGAAACTCTGAGGTGAAGTCAATATTTGAGGTTTTTATTTTGTTTCGTTTTTGGTACCAGGGATTGAACCCAGGGGCACTCAACCACTGAGCCACATCCCCAGCCCTTTTTTTATATTTTATTTAGATACAGGGTCTTCTGAGTTGCTTAGGACTTCACTAAATTGCTGAGGCTGGCTTTGAACTCATAATCCTCAGGCCTAAGTCTCCCGAGTCCCTGGGATGTCAGATGTATACCACCATATCTGGCTGAGGTTATTTCTTATTGAACCTCTCCTTTCTCCCATCTGTGGGACACAGCAGTGTCCCCTTATCTTTAGCTTCACTTTCCAAGGAGTCATTTACCCATGGTCAACTGAAGTCTGAAAATATTAAATAAAAAATTTCATACTAGAGAGAGAGCAAGAAAGGCCACATTCACATAACTTCTATTACAGTGTATTGTTATAATTGCTCTTTTATTAAAAATAATTGCTCTTTTATTATTATTATTATCATCATCATCATCATCATCATCATCATCTATTGTGTCTACTGAGCCTGCCCCATGGCTTGTCCAAGATTCGATACTGAGAAAACTAGTTTGCTAAATGGAAACTCTTCCCAGTTTGGAAAAAACAAAAGCAAACAAACTTGCAAGAAGCAGATTTCCATATGCCCTTAAAAAAAATAAAAAAGAAAGCAAAATAATAAATCCCCATTAAATTGGTAAGACAACATTGTGATCAGAATTTGAAGGAATTTATAAATAAATAATTCTTCCTGGGTTAACTTACAGGATAACTATTATTCAATCTCAGTGGAAGGTCATGGGCATTATCATGAAAAGACCAATATTAAACATAGATTAACATCATTAATAGTTAATAAGATGAATTCTTTCTCCTATCTACATAGCCCTGTAATTTTCACATTTGGATTTGATAATTTATAAAACTTCCTATATGAAACATGAACTCTGGAAATGCCTGCAGGAGATATTCACTCTTATGAAATGCCTGCAAGAGATATTCTCCCTATAAATGAATATAATCTTCTCTCGACAGCCGTTGTTTGTCTGTCCTATATTATCTTTTCTTTTTAACTCTCAGGGGTAGCACCTTCAAAATGAACTAGTATGTAAGGTCCAGCTCCAAGCCTCTGTTTACATTATAGACCCATCAGTCTGCTGAATGGCTTTTCAGAGTTCAATGCCAATTCACAAAGGAAAAACTACAAAACTCAATTTCAGCCTTATATTCTGCATGCAGAACAATCCATTCTTGAATTTGTCCATTCATTTAGTTATTAACTCCAAAAACACTTAGAGCTGGTCATGGTGGTACATGCCTATAATTTCAGCAGCTCAGGAGGTTAAGACAGGAGGATCACAAGTTCAAAGTCAGCCTCAGCAACTAAGTGAGGCCCTAAGCAACTTAGAGAGACCCTGTCTCAATATAAAAAATGAAAATGTGCTGGGGATGTGGCTCCATGTTTAAGTGCCCCTGGGTTCAATCCCCAGTACCGAAAAACTAAATAAATAAACAAATACTTAGAAAACCAAGTGTTTATGACAAGCACATGCTAGGCCCAGACTTGAACAATTTAATTCCTGTTCTCAAGATCTTCTAGGCCCTGTTCATGTCTTCCATATTTAAAGGTACATAGTGTTTGTAGCACAATATTTGCCTCCTGAATTTTGGGGGGCTCCGCCTACGGGGATTTCAATCTTCCATATTAGTGAATCATTTAGCAGCACAGAAGCAATACAGATTCTTTGGTTTTCATATTGTAGAAAATCCAAATTTTCATTAAGATGAATTCTAAAAGCATATGTGGACAACTAGTTTGTAGGACAGAACTAGGGAAAGAGGCATCTGGAAATAGCCCTCCTGAGGCCAAAACAAATATTGAGCACACTGACTTCAGAAACTCTGCATTCAAAGGAGCTAGAATTTAACTGATTTAATCTGTGGATGAACTTATGTCCCAGGGAAATATTGAAAATGTAACAGAGTAATTAGCTCTGTGGAATTTAGCAGCTACGTGTGTCAATGACAGACACAGCTACAGAGAGCCCTGCCCAAACCACTGCTATCCCAGGGTGACTCTGGGAATGAATGCCCAAGGCGGCTCACCAGAGGAGCAATGCTAACCCTGCTTGGAGAGGTGGTGGTGGTGATGGGAACACACAGCACTAAAACAAAAGCCAGCCACTAGGCCAAGAAGGAAACAAAGAACAAGCCCTGGAGGAGGGGACTAGAACCCAGATTGTATGTATATATATATATTATATATATACATACATACATACATATACATATATACATATACATATATACATATACATATATATACATATATATACATATATATACATATACATATATATATACATATATATATATAAATCGGATTATCTAAAATATCCAGTTTTCAAAAACAACATGTAAGACATGTAAAGAATAAAAAAATATGACTCATACACAAAAGAGTAGACAACAGAACTTGTATATGAGAATGACCAGATGTTGGAATTAACAGCCCCAAAATTTCAAAGTAGCCATTATAAATAATGTTCAAAGAATTAAAGGAAGGCATGATTAAAATATAAAGTATAATGATAATATTGCACTGAATAGTATCATTAAAGAGATACAAATTATTTAAAAAAAGAAATTCTAAGATTAGAAAAGTATAACTGAAATGAACAATTTAGTAGAGGGTCTCAACTTCTGTGAAGGAAACAATTAGCAAACTTGACAAGAGATGGATAGGAATCACACAATCCAAAGAACATAGAGAATAAAGAACGAAGAAAAGTGAACAAAGCCCCAGAGAAACATGGGATGCCGTTAAGCACAGCAAGGTATGTGTGATGGAGCACTGGAAGCAGAGGGGAGAGAGAGGATCTGTTTGCAAATTGAAACCCCAATGAGCTGGGTGAAGTAGCGCTCTCTTATAAACCCAGCTCCTCCTGAAACAAGAGGATCACAAGCTAAAGGCCAGCCTCTGCAACTTAGCAAGGGCCTGTCTCAAAATCAAAAGGGCTGGGATTTGACCCAGCTATCTCACTCCTCAGTTTATACCCAAAGGACTTAAAGTCAGCATACTACAGGGACACAGCCATATCAATGTTTATAGCAACTCAATTGACAATGGCTAAATTGTAGAACCAACCTAAATGCCCTTCAATAGATTAATGAATTAAGAAACTGTGGTATAGATACACAATGGAATATTACTCAGCATTAAAAGAGAATAAAAGTATGGCATTTGCAGGTAAATGGATGGAGTTAGAGAATATCACGCTAAGCGAAGTAAGCCAATCCGGAAAAACCAAAGGCCGAATGTTCTCTCTGATAAGCGGATGCTGATCCATAATTGGAGGCAGGTATGCATGGGAAGAACTGAGGAACTTTGAACTGGGCAAAGGGGAGGGAGGGTAGGGGAAGGAGCATGGGTATAGGAAAGATGGTGGAATGAGAGAGATTTCATTACCCTAGGTACATGTATGATTGCACGAATGGTGTGACTACATTGTGTACAACTAGAGAAATGAAATGTTTTGCTCCATTTGTGTACAATGAATTAAAATGCATCATTCTGCTATCATGTATAACTAATTAGAACAAATTTAAAAATAAAATAAAATACATAGGAGGATGTGGGTAAGTTTAATAAACAAATAAATAGGGCGCTGGGGATGTACCTCAATGGTAGAGCACCCCTCAGTTTAATTCCCTGGTGCCACAAAATAAATAAAGGAATCATGGAAACCCAATGAGCTATCTGTTCACATCATTTAGAAATTAGAAATTAAAAATAATGATTATACCAAATGTTAGTGAGCACGTAGAGCAACTGTAATACTCATACACTGATTATGGGGATAAGAAATTATACAACTACTCTGGAAAACAGTTTGATGTGTTCATAAAAAGCCAAACATATACTTATCATACGACCCAGCCATTCTACTCCTCTGTCTTTTACCCAAGAGAAAGACAATTGTATATCATACAAATACTTGCTCATAAACATTCTTAGCTTCTGTATTTGTAATAGCTAAAACCTGGAAACAACTCCAATATCCATCAAGAAGTGAGTAAGTACCGGGCTGCAGGGATGCATGCCTATAATCCCAGAAACTCAGGAGGCTGAAGAAGGAGGATTTTGAGTTCAAAGTCAGCCTCAGTAATTTAGTGAGTCCCTAAACAACTTAGCAGACTCTGTCTCAAAATAAAAAATATAAAGGTCTGGGGATGTACCTCAATGGTTAAGAGCTCCTGGATTCATCCCTGGTACCAAAAACTAAAAAGTGAGTAGGTAACCAAATCATGGTATATCTACACAATGGAATACTAATCAACAATAACAATAATTTAGTATTGGTTTATGCAAAAACATGAGTCACATGAGTGAATGTGAATAGACTTAAAAATAATTATGCTGAGTGAAAGAAGTCAGACAAGAAGAGTGCAAAGCTCTTGATTCCATTCATATAAAATTCTAGGAAATGAGAATTTATCAACAGCAACAGAAAGCAGATCAACGGTTGCCATTGGTGTTGGAAGTTGAAGGGAGGATAGGGAGGCATGGGCAAGGGGGAATGAGGAAAAGCTAGGAGTTTGGGGCATGTTCACTATTTTGATTGTGGTGACAGTTTCACAGTATATACTTACATAAAAACTTACAGTTTTAATTCAGTTTATTTATTTTGCAGAACTGGGGTTTGAATTTAAGACCATCATACCCCTGAGCTACATCCCAGCCCTTTTTTTATTTTGAGGCAGGGTCTCACTAAGTTGCTGAGGGTGGCCACGAACTTGTGATCCTCCTACCTCCTCCTCCTCCTGAGTCTCTAGGATTACAGGCGGGCACCACTGTGCTTGCTTTTTTATATTTTAAATATGTGAAATTGGTGCTAAGTCAATTATACCTCGACATAGTTATTTTAAAAACAATCAGATTGGGGGTGGGAGGAACTAAAGTGAAGTAGTCATCCAGCTATTGGGTGATGTGTACTCCCACTGATACCACCAGCATGGAATTTTTTCCCCTAATAAACATATTTAAGAAAAATCCAGCTAGACACAGTGGCGTATGCCTGTAATCCCAATGACTCAGGAAGCTGAGGAAGGAAGATCACAAATTTGAAGTTAGTGAGACCCTGTCTAAAATTTTAAAACAAGACCAGGAATATGGCTAGTAGTAAAGTACCCCTGGGTTTAATCTCCAGTACTGAAAAAAAAAAAAAAGTCACCAAAGGAGGAGCCAAAGACTCTTTTTTTTTTCTTTTTCAAGATGTTTTATTTTTATATTTTAATGACACCTTTTCCCCTAAATTATTTTGAGATATTCAGTTAACCCTCTCAGATTTTTAGAATGGATTAAAAAATATGGAACAGGAAACAAAAAGAACTGCAATAAATAGAAAATGATTAATTCCCCCAAGGACTCATTTAAGACTGAAATTCTGTGATATGTCATTCAAAGTTTATCAGAGTGGGGGTGTTTAAAAATGTCTGGGAATCTGTGACCATCATCCTCATTCCCACCCCATCTAACACAGTCACGCAAAGTACTTTCAACTCTTTGGTAGGTTGGATCCATCTCTGAGATTCCACCCAGGGATTCAGTCTTACTTTTTGTTTAATTTGTAGGGCAAGAACATTTCTAGTCCTTTTACGTGATCATTGCTACCAGCATAATTCTTACTTCAGAAGAAGAAAAGTCTGTCAGAATTTAATCAGTTATCAAGTTTGTCTATTATAAGAATTCACTCAGAAACAGGGTCAATAATCCAAAGACACTTTCAAGGATCCATTGGATCAGCTATAAAAATGAATCAGTACCCCAATGATTGAGATGTATGAATTGCCAAGATCATTGTAATGTCATGTGTAGCTAATAAAAAAAATAAAATTTAAAAAAAAACCCTGATGAATCAGCAGAATTTTATTTATAACCTCATCCTCCTAAGTCCCCTTTCTGACTGGGTGACTGTAAAGTTTTGGCTTCTAGGGAACTAGCCTAAATTCAGAATCCCTAGAAAGCCTAGATATTGCTGGGCATGGTGGTGCACACCTGGGATCCCAGACACTTGGGAGGCTCATGTAGGAAGGACTGGTGGTTTTGCCTAGCTTCAATAAGGTCCTGGATTAAAAAACAAAAACAAAAAAACAACAACAAAAAAAAATCCTGCATATTTCCTTTTCTCTGGAGAACAATTATTCTCTGAAGAACAATTAATCTAATAAATAATAAATGGCTGTGTGTTGCTTTGGTGAAATAATAGGAAAAAGCATCAGAGTATACATTCCTTCTTCAAGGGTGTCTGACCTTTTCTTTGGGGTCAAGATAATCAAAGAATAATTTACACACAATAAGATTCATTTTACAAGTGTACAGTAGAGTTCACCAAACTTTTACAAATGTATGCAATCATGTAACCACCCCTGAAATCAAGAGTCAGGAGGGGTTTTGATGTCAGTGGACAAATTCATGCCCAATTTGTACAATGGAACAAATCCCCCAAAATTAACATGAAAGTTCTAAATCAGGAAAAGCAATTCTTCCCTACCAGATATAAAGACTTTGATGATTAAGCTTTAATATTAAATGCAGTGTGTTTGTCAGCTTTGTCTGTGGGACAAAATACCTGTCATAAACAACTTAAAGGAGAACCAGTTTATTTTGGCTTACAGTTCCAGAGTTTTCTATCCATAGCTGGATAGATCCATTGCTCTGGGCTCAAGGTGAGGCCAAACATCATGGTAGAACGGAGTGGCAGAGGAAAACTTCTCAGCTAATGGCAGCCAGGAAGCAGACAGAGAGGGGGACAGAGAGAAAGAAAGAGAAAGAGGGGGGTGAGAGTGGGGGAAGGGACCAGAGAGAAGATAAATCCTACCAGGGCATACCCCTAGTAATCTACTTCCTCCAAGAAGGTCCCCGCTCCAAGTAGTCTATTCAGACATTCAGCCATCAATGAACCTTCATGATCCAGTCACTTCCTAGAAGCTCCTCCTCTGAACACCTGAGACTTTGGGAAGCATTCCAGACCTAAACCATAATACAGTATGAAACTGTGACAATATCAGCAAACTAATGGAACAGAATAGAATCCAGAAACAGTCTCACACTCAGAAACAATGTATGACAGAGATGACATGAAAAATCAAGGGGGAAAATATATGTATTAGTCAGGTTCGTGTCGCTACAACAAAATACCAGAGGCAGCTAACTTTATAAAGAAAAGTGTATTTAGCTCACAGTTTTGGAGGTTGATGTTCTAAACAGCATAGCACAGGCTCTGAAGAGAGTCCTGTGGCAAATGGTGGAGTGTGCATAGAAGGAAGTATCACACTGGAAAACAGAGTGGGGAGAAGGAGTCAGTCTTGCTCCTTTTTATAATTTCCCTCTCACAAGAACCACCAATGGGTTGCATGAAAATTACCTTATTCCCTCCCAGTGACATGCCCCCATGCCTAATGACCTCCCACTAGGCCCTATCTCTTAAAGGTTCTACCATCTCCAAATGCCACCACCCCATGACCAGGCTTTTTACACATGGAATTGGGGAAACCCTCAAACCCCATATCCAAACCATACAGTATGAATTATTCAATTAGCACTGCTGCAACAATTGGTTTGCTATATGGGAAAATAATTGATCCCTACATTTCCCACAACATAACAAAATATGTTCCATGTGAATTAAAAATCTAAATAGGAAAAGCAAACCTTCAAAATCTTTAAAAAGAAGAAATAGCCTAAAAGTAGAAAAGCATTTTAAAA
>NW_025999932.1:23288905-23395349 GCF_001458135.2 Marmota marmota marmota
GGGGGGGGGGGGGGACAGGGACTAAACAGAATATTTAAACATTTAAACACATCACAATTTAACTTTTGTATAACAAAAGATACCATAAACAAAATTAAAAGACAAATCACTGTATATGCTTCGGGGAAGATGGACTAGATGTGTTTTTCGCAATTCTTCTTGCTAAGTACAATTACAAACCCTGAACATAATATACCAACCAAGCCTAACAACTTTGTGAAAGTTAAAGAAGAAAGAGGCTGGCTGAGACCTTGGAACCCAAAAACAATATGATAATGAATTCCCTGGCTTTTTTTTTTTTTGGTCCTGTGTCTCCCAGACTTGGAGCTAAAGAAGCCAGCAATCAGGAAACACCAAGGTGCAGACCTAAGAATTCCACCCCCGCTGGGACAAGGCCTGTTCTAACCAAAGAATCAGGAAAGAAGCAGCCTTAGGAAGACAGAACACTTTTAGATAATAATTGCTTTTTCCTGTCAAACACCATAGTAAAAACCATGGATCCACCCCACCAATGCCAGAAGAGTCCCAGTGGAAAGTCTTGACCTCCATCCTTGCTAGGCTCTAATGGACATCCTCCTGGGGTGTTTTCCTACTGGGGTGATATCAGAGAAAACCATTAATGAGCCAGGACTTGCATCTCCACAGAGTGGTGGTGAGCCCTGAATCCCCCTCCTCAGCCTTGGTAGTAGTATTAGAGTACAGTAGGAAGCCTAGACTTCTACCCCTGCCTCATGGTAAAAAAGCAACTTTCCTCCTCCCTGCTGAGAGGTACCTAATGGAAAAGCCACGATTTTAACTTCCACCATGTTGCAGTAACCCTGGGTGTTAACAGAAGTCAAGTGATGAACAAGGGCTTCTATCCCCACCAGGCAGCAATGAGAAAGCATCCTCTTTCCACTTCTGTCTGGAGTGGTGTCTGATTAAGCCCACTTTAAAATAAAGGTTTAAACAAGTTCCAGAGTTTTATAACATAATATCCCAAATTTTCAGGTTCCAACAATAAAATCACTCATTGTACTAGAACTAGGAAGATCTCAAAGTGAAAGTGTAAAGATAACTCAGATGTCAACACTAAGGTAACATAGGTGCTTGGATTACCTTACAAAGATCTTTAAACAGCCATCCTAAAAATACTACAGTTACAAACACCTTTGAAACAAGTAAGAAAACAGAATGTCTCAGAAAAGAAATAGAAGATTAAATATGAGAAATTTTGGTCGCAGTGACGCAAAAGTGACTAAGACAACCTATCAAAGTAATAATAGTTTATTGAAAAATAATAAGAGCAACAATATGTTCCATGAGTATAGGTGGAAATTTTAGAAGTTAAAATTAAATTACTGAAATAAAATACTCAATAGATGGGTTCAACAGCAGAATGAAGGCGCTCAGTGAAAGAATCAGTGAACTAGAACAATACAAATTACCCAGTCTTCACAACAGAGAGAAAATATTAAAATACAAACAAACAAAGCCTCGGGTACATAGGAGACTAACAACAAAAAAAATCTAACATTCATAACATTTTCACTAAAAATGTCCTCTTTTTGGTGGGGGCTGGGGTGTAACTGTGCTGGGGATTAAACCCAGGACCTCAAGAGTACGAGGCAATGGCTCAACGACTGAGTTTACCCCCACCATTTTAATTGGTGCATTGAAACCATAGTTAAAATGACTACTGATATGGTTATATTAATATCTACCATATTTTTCAAAGTTTTCTATTCTTTGTTCTTATTTCTTGTTTGTCCTTGTGTTAATTGAGAATTTTTTTGATTCCTCTTTTTCCTCCTCTCTTATCTCATTAGATTTATTTATTCATTTGGTACTGGGGATTGAACCAGGGGTGTTTTACCACCGAGCTATATCCCCAGTCCTTTTATTTGTTTTACTTTGAGATTGGTTTTACTATATTACTCACTAGCTTTAGTGAGGGTCTCACTAAATTGGTGAGGCTGGCCTTGAACTTGTGATGCTTCTGCCTCAGCTTTTCAAGTTGCTGGGATTACAGGCGTGCTCCACTGTACCTGGTAGTTATACTTAAAAAAAAAAAAAATCTTTTTTTAATGGTCTCCTTGAGTTTACAACATGTATTTATTTTATTTTTTTTACAATGTACTTACTTTTTTTTTTACAATATACATTTGCAACAAAGAAAATGTATACTTAGCAAGTGCTTACTTACAATCTAAGTCCTCTTTCAAATAACAGTAGGACTAGTATTATTCACTATACATAGTACAAGTATCTCAAAGTAGTCTTGATTCCTTCCTTCCATCCCTTAAAATATTGCTCTCATTCGTTTCCCTCATTCACACCTATACCCATGAAATATATTGTTGGTATTATTATTCTAAACAGTTATTATTTTGATATGTTAGAGTGTTTTCGTCATGGGTCACTGTGACCAAAACACCCAACAAGAATAATTTAGAGGAGGAAAAGTTTATTTGGGCTCATGGTATCAGAGGTTCAGTCCATAGATGGCTGACTCCATTATTCTGGGCCCAAGTGAGGAAGCACATCATGGAGGAGGAGCCCAGTGGAAGAAATCCACTCCCCTCATGGCAGCCAGAAAGCAGAGAGAGAGAAGGGAAAGGGTGACAGGAAGAACCACCTTTCAGGACGTACCCAGGAACCCGCCTCCTCCAGACACACTTCCCCTGCCCACGGTCACCACCCAGTCAGTCCAATCATTTTACCTCTGAGAGTTTCTGTATTAACAAGAGCTTTGGGGAAACACATTATATCCAAACCTCAACATGGATTAAGTAAGAATAAGAGCCAGGTATGATGGCATATACCTAAAATACCCGTTACTCTGGAAGCTGAAGCAGGAGGTCCTGGGCAATTTAAAAAGACTCTGTCTCAAAATTAAATTTTAAAAAGGGGCCAGGGATACAGCTCAGTGATAGAGAACTTCCTAGTATATATGACATCCTGGATTCAATCCCCAGGACTGAAAAAAAAAAAGTTTAAGACAATTAAAGGACTTTATCTCATTTATTTCTTCACTAAAATTCTTGTTAAAAGAATTCTTTCTAAAGACCTTCTTGTAATGTTTCCTGAGCGGCAAACAAGTGTTCTTAATTTTGGTTAGTCTAAGAAAGTATTTCTTTTCTACCTTGCTGGAAACAGAAATTCTAGATTGGTATTTTTGTTTTGTTTTTTTTCTTCAGCACTTTAAACATCTCACTCCCCTCTTGCCTTGATTACATGGTTCCTGAAGGGTAATCCAATGTAACTCTTATCCTTGCTTCTCTAGGGTATGGTTTTATTTTCCTCTATGTTGGTTGGTTTGTTCTTTTCTCAAGATTTTCTATCTTTCATTTTCTTCAGTTTGGATATGAAATGCTTGAATTACATTTTTGGGTATTCATCCATCCTGTTGTCCCCCAAGATTTCTGGACCTGTGGATTGGTACCTACCATTAATTTTGGGAAATTCTGTCATTCTTACTACAAGTATTTCTTCTGTTCCTCTGTCTTCCTTTTATTTTTTTCTGTTTTGCATATGACACTTTTTATAACTTTCCCACTGCTCTTTAATATCCTATTCCATCTTTTAATTCCATCTTTTAAATTATAGTTTTCTTTGCATTGTACTTTGAGAGTTTCTATAGAATTTTCTCCAAGTTCACCAGTTCTCTCCTTGGCTGTGACAAGTCTATTAATGGGTTATTTGAAAGTATTCTTCATTTCTTTTGATTTTATTTTTTTCTGGCATTTTGAAATCCTTTCTTAGAGTTTCCATATGCAAGTTTACATTAACTCATCCATTCTTGAATGTTGTCCACTTTTCCCAATAGATGGATTCCTTCAATTGATTTTGTAATGTTGAACCAGCCTTGCATACCTGGAATAGATCTCAGTCATTTTGCATAATTCTTTTTATATGTTTTTGGATTTAATTTGCTAATATTTTATTGAGGGTTTTTTCCGTCTATATTCATGAGACGGAATATAGAAGTTTTCCCTTCTTGTAAATTCTCCATATCTGCAGGCTCCAAATCCACAGATTCAACAAGTAAAGATGAAAAGTATCTGTGTTGAACATGTACAGATTTTTTTTCTTGTCATTATTTTCTAAATAATATAGTACAATATTTATTTACATAATATTTACCTTGCATTAAGTATTATAAGACATCTAGAGATGATTTAAACTTTATGGGAGGATGTTCATAGATTATATGCAAATACAACACCATGTTATATAAAAAACTTAGGGATTAGGATTTGGGTATGGGGGAAGGGGTCTCCTGGAATCAATTTTCCATGGATACCAAGGGATGACTCTATACTAATCATGAATGTTTTAAATTTATAGTTTAATAATTCCAACATTTTTGCCATATATGAGTCTGGGTTCTGATGCTTCTTCTGTCTCTTCAATCTGTGTTTTGTTGTTGTTGTTTATTTGATTTTTTTTTGGTATTTTAGTATGCTTTTTATTTTTAAAGATTTATAACTGTTTTTATTAGTACATTATAGTTATGCATAATAGTGGGTTCATTTTGACATAATTGTACATACATGAAATATAATTTACTCCATTTCAGTTCCCAGCACTTTCTCTTTCTCACCCCTCCTCACCCCTATTCCCCTTCCTCTACTGGTCTTTCTTCTATTTATTGGTTATTTTTCAATTGGTGATTTATAGATATACATAAAGGTGGCATTCACTATGGTATATTCATATATGCACATAGCACAATTTTATTATTCCATTCTACATTTTTTCTCTTTTCCGTCCTCTTCCCTTTTTCTCAACCCCCTTTTTCCACTCCACTGATCTGCCTTCTATTTTTGTGGGATCTGCCCCACCTTTTTTCCTTACTTTGCTCTAGCTTCCATAGATGAGAAAAAACATTCAGCCCTTGACTTTCTGGGTCTAGCTTATTTCACTTAGCACGGTGTTTCCAGTTCCATTCATTTACTAGCGAATGACAATTTTATTCTTCTTTATGGCTGAATAAAACTCCATGGCATATGTATAACACATTTTCTTTATCATGGATATGCATGCATTGATGTGGTATTCTGACTTTAATTCTTTAGGATAAATATCAAGCAGAGGAACAGCTGGGTCATATAGTGGTTCCATTCATAGTCTTTTGAGGAAACTCCACATACATTTACATAGTGGTTGTATTATTTACAATTTTATCAACAGTGTAAAAGTATTATTTTCCTACACATCCTCTCCATTATTTATTTTTTGTTATTTGTATTCTTGATGGTTGCCATTGTACTGGAGTGAGATGAAATCTCATTGTAGTATTGATTAGCATTTCTCTAATTGATAAAGATGTTGAGCTTTTTTCATACATTTGCTGGTCATTTGTACTTCTTTTTAGAGTCTGTTTAGTTCACTTGCCCATTTATTGATTTTTTTTTTTTTTGGTATTAAGTTTTTTTGTGTCCTTTATGTATTCTGGATATTGATTCTTAGTCAGAAGAATAGCTAGCAAAAGATTTTCTCCCATTTTGTAGGTTCTCTCTTCGTTCTCTTTGCTGTGTAAAAGCTTTTTAATTTGATGCCATCCCACTCATCAATTCCTGAGATCATTTCCTGAACTTTTGGAGTCCTATTGCACAGCTCAGAGTCTACACCAATATGTTGGAGGGTTGGCCCTAAATTTTCTTCCAGCAGTTACAAATTTTCTGGCCTAATTTTTAGGTCTTTGGTCCATTTTGAGTTAACTTGTGTACAGAGTGAGAAATAGGGATCTAATTTCATCCTTATACACATGGATATCCAGTTCTCCCAGCATAATCTGTTAAAAAGGCTGTCTTTTCTTCAATTTATGTTTTTGGCACCTTTGTTAAGAATCAGATCACTGACAGTGTCTGTGTAGGTCTCTATCTAAGTTGCTTAGGGCCTTGCTATTGCTGAGCCAGGCTTTGAACTTGTGATCCTCTTGCCTCAGCCTCCCAAGTCACTGGAGTTACAGGCATGCACTGCTACATCCAGCTTGTTCTATAATTTTCATACAGGTTTCTCACCTCCTTTGGTTAGATTTATCCCTAGGCTTGGCTTGTTTGTTTGTCTTGGGCTTTAGGCTATTATGAATGGAATTGCTTTGCTGATTTCTTTTTTTGGAAAATTCACCATTGGTGTATAGAAAAGCTATTGATTTTTTTTGTGTTATATGTTGATTTCATATCCCATTGGGAAGGTTTTTAATGAAGAGTTCGATTTAATTAGTAAACATAGAATCAATCAGGTGATATTTATTTTTGAAAATTGTCTATATTATTATATTTTATATATAATATTTACAATATATGACATATATTTCATATTTTTAATATCTGTATAATCTATAGTGATGCCACTTCATTCCTGACTAGTGACAATTTATGTCCCTTCTATATTTTTCCTGATCAGTCTGGACTAGAACTTTATCAGTTTTATTCATCTTCTAAAGAAGCACATTATTCCCATCCTTGCTGTTATGATTTGGCTGTGAGGTGTCCCCCAAAAGCTCACGTGTGAGTCAGTGTAAGAAGGTTCACAGGAGAAATGATTGGGTTGTAAGAGTCTTAACCCAATCAGTGGTTTAATCCCCTGATAGGGATCAACTGAGTGGTAAAGTGTGGCTGGAGGAGGTGGGAATTGGGGTGTGGGTTTGGGTATATATTTGTATCTGGCAAGTGGAGACCTCTCTCTCTGCTTTCTGATCGTGATGTGAGCTGCTTCCCTCTGCCATACTCTTCTGCCATAATGTTCTGCCTCACCTCAAGCCCTGAGGAATGGAGCCAGCCTTCTATGGAATAAGACCTCTGAAACTGTAATTACATTTAGGGCTCACTGAAATGATCCAGAATAACTTTTCCTTCTCAAGATCTTTAACTTAATCACTTCTATACAGTCTCTTTTGCCATATAAGGTAAAATGGATGGGTTCCAAGGATTGGGACCTGGATGTATTAGGAAGCCATTATTCACTTTACCACAGCTCTTTTAAACAGTTACAATGATATTCTATATATAATTGTGTATCTTGTTTTTCTTTTCAACTACCATAGCTTATTAGCAATGATTTGTCTACCAAGAATGGACTCCAGAGTGATAGATGATGTTTGTTCTCTAGAGAGAGTAAGAAAGAAGGAGGAAGAGAGAAAAAAAAGGAACAACAAAGGAAGGAAGGAAGGAAAAGAAAGGGGAAGGAAGGAATTGAGGGAAAGACAAAGCAAGCAAGAAAGCCCAATGCAAGATAAAGGTAGGAATCTTAGGATGTTATGTGAAAACAGGAACCTTGTGAAAGGAAGCCATAATCAACCTGGAGATAATCTGTGCCTATAGTAGTAGGATCCAACATAAAGCAAAGAACAAGAAATATAAATTAACAACATTTAATTAACATGCTAAATGAATATTTGTTGAGCCTGTACTATGTGCATACAGGGGTTGGGGCGGTACTGAACAGGAGGAAGGAAAAGAGGAGAACAGAGAGGAATAAGACAAGGTCCCTGCTCTCAGTGTCCTGCATTTGAGGAGATAAGTTGAGAAATCACTAATAAAACAGAATAAACTCAGTAGTAGGAAAAAGGAACAAATTCTTTTTTTCTGAAAACCTGGCATTTACAAGAAAGAGAAAGATACAAACCATAATGCCCTCTGCAGAAATTTTTGCTCATATCCTATTGATACCCTTTGTAAAACTCTTCTGACAAGAAGAAAAACTTACATGTTACAAATATGGTGGGAGTTTCTGTTTAATTATGGTAAGGGTCTTCTGGGTGAGGGTCTCTAGTCTGCATCAGTTGGCCATGGGAAAATTTGGCCTGACTTGAAAAACATAAGTGAGCAATATTCATTAAGCTCTACAGATTGGTGCAAGCCACAGGAGCTGCCACCTTGTCACCTGGGTCTCTTCCAGCCCCAACCTGATCACTCCTTCAGCTCCTCTTGAATTTGGGGCCAGCACAGATGCAGCTGAATACCAGCTTCAATAGGTTACCCCAGCTATCAAGGTTAGAGGTGATAGGAAACAGTCACAGATTCCAGTTTGTCCTTGCAGTTTCTGGTTTGTCTTGTTTATCTTGTTTCATGTCCAGGATTTTTCCTGACTGCTGGCCTGGCTGACCTACAGCAACTTCATGCCCACCCCAGACCACAGAGGCCAGGGCTTTCCCCAACTTCTACAACTATGAAAGCCTCTTCTTATTTCATACCACTCATCCTGGTTCTGCTTCCATGATTGAAGGGTGGCTGATTCTAAGTGGCAAGCTGCAATGACCCTGTCTGAATAAATGCAGGGAAGATGTCTTTTTCATTACTTTGGAAAGGGAAAATCCAAGGAATTACTTATTTTGAAAATATTTACAGAGCTATCAGCAAATGCACAGATGCAGATGAAAGCCATTTACTTCTTTTCCAACCAAATAATTCTTAAGGACCTCAAACTGTGAAATCTAGCATGCCTTGCTTGAAAAACATAGCTACTGATTGTGTGTGTGTGTGTGTGTGTGTGTGTGTATGCAAAAACTTCTAGACTTAAAAGAAGTCAACCCACAATCAAAGTATAACACTGGTTTTAATCTCAAAATATTTTTATTTAGTCAAATCCTTTTTTCCCTTCTTTAGAAAGCCACTTGAGAAATCCCGTTTGACAAGGGATATTATTACAGTTTGTAATGCCCAACATCGGGGCAAGACTTTTTTCCCCTCTTTTGTAAAATCAATTTGAGTTATTTACAATGAACTTAAAAACCATGAACTTTAATGAAAAAGCTTGACAGGTTTGATGTATGATAGACTAACGTTTCAAAAAAAAAAAAAAACAGAAAAAGTTTTTTTTTTTTTTTCTTTTTGGCTGTGGAATAAAAACATGAGTCTAGCTACTCAGTGTTGCTTCTCAAGCGAAGTGCAATAGAGTTGCCCAGTGATTATAAAATTTCTACAGAAAACTAGTAACAAAGGAGATGTAAATGTTTCTCCATCAATGGAATAATGTAGCAGGAGGGGGTAGCATTTCTCCCAACAAACAGAATTGGGTTTTTTGTGTGTGTATCTCTGCAAGCTGGTTACCACTTGCATTTCTCATTCATTCGGAATAGCTCCTACTAATTATTTTTTCAGGAGAACCCAAAAATACATAAGGTACAGGACACCCTTGCAGAAAGATGGGTTCTGGTCATGGAAGGCCTAACATACAGGGTTTTCAGCATGACTTGCATGTCCTCCTTGGCATTTGCATCCCAGGTCCTTGTTTGGCTAATGCCTTCACACTGGTTGTAAGCAGATTCTAAAACATAACTTTCTGCCAGCTCTTCACTTTGACCGTAGACTGTTGATTTAGAAGGAACTCCTTTTTCAAAGAAAATCCATCTACCATTCCCGTGTCTAAAGGCAAGAGAGAATAATTGTGTCATGGCACCCGGCCCCATGTGTTTAGAGCTTGGAAATGGTCACAAAATTACTTTTCCCCTTTCATTTATTTTCCTCTTAAATCCTGTTTTACAGTAATCATTCAAATGACTTCACTACATGGTCAGCTAAATAACGGCTTTCAGGCGCTGACTGTTTTAAATAGGAGAGACTGAACAGCTAGTTCTCAGTGCAAACCTTTTAAAAGCTATTTGTCTAATAGCCAGGATATGTCTGGAATATGAATGAAAATATGTCCAAGCACAATCACATTTTTCTAAAAACACCGCTGTACAAAAAGTTTTGGATTTTATTTCTTGTTTGTAACTTTCTTCAAGATAGTCTTTGTAGTTGTTTTTCTTTTTCTTTTTGACAGTGCTGAGAATTGAACCCAGGGTCTCACACAAACTGGGCAAATGTTCTACAACTGAGCTACTCCCCAGCAGTAAAATTGTAATTATTTTCATTACACGAAATAAAGAGGAAAAAGTCAGGGCAAGGTTATAAACAAAAAGATTTTTTTAAATGAGTAATGATATTAACTAACGACTTACTAATATTAATCGGCGACTTTACAATATAAATATTTAGTTGGGAAAAAATCTGTATTCCAACTTCTACACATCTTATAAATTCTTGGCTTCTATTAAGTTTATTCTTTGACCAGGATGAGTTCATTCTTTGAATTTATTATTTAAACTATAGAAAGAATAAAAACCCTGGTCACTCTAAATGAGATTTGACTCTTCCTTTGATTTGGTTGTTTCCATTCAACTCCAATCCCTCCCACCCCAAACAGTGACAACAAATTGCACACCAGTTAGGCTATCTGGTGAGCAGGTGCTTTCTCCCTGCACCTGGGATGAGGCAAACTGAGGAATAAGGGCCACACTTACCAGCTGGGTCAAATCCCTAGGACTACAGTGTCTGAGATGCTGGTAGAATTGAGTATAGTCAGATAGGTCCAGAGAGACTGAAAATAATTAATGAACTCTGTTACCTGAAAGTTGAATTTTAAAATGTTTTATTTTTTGATGCACTGGGTTTGGAAAATGTCAGAATGTAAAGAGATTGGTGCAAGTAGAACATCATCGTGAGACAGGAATAATTGTTTCAGTTAAGAATCATCAATGGAAGCCAGGCATGGTGGTTCATGCCTGTGGTCCCAGCTCCTTGGGGTTTCTTGAACCTAAGAGCTCAGGGGCAGGCTAGGCAACATAGTGAGACCCTGTCTTTAAAAAAATCATCAATGGATTACAACAGTTTTATTTATTCATTTAATTTATACTTTGTGGCACTTTACCACTGAGCTCTATCCCCAGCCCTTTTTTGTTGTGAGACACAGTCTCACTAAGTTTCCCAGGCTTGCCTCAAAATTTCTGAGGTAGTCCTCAAACTTACAATCCTCCTGCCTCAGCCTCCCAAGACACTAGGCTTATAGGCAGGGTTAAAGATCTTATTTTTGTTGCTTGAGTTGGGCAATATTCATTGTATAAAATAGAATTTGTGCTCCAGTGAGCAGAGCAGAGGAGTTGGTTTTATAGACAGAGAAGGACTGAAGAAAGCAAAAATAAAGAACAAAAAAATTGGTCCTTTCAAAGTTACTTTCCTTACAAGGCAGGTACATGAAATAGAATGATAGAAAAATAACTGATTGATTAATATCAAGTTACCTCTCTGTGTGTAAGGATTAAAGCAGAGGGAACTTTATTCTCATGCCAATTGAAATGGTCTTATTTGGGGGAATTAGCTGTTATCTCTCTAATTCTGATTTTTCACAATGTCAAATAAACAGCTTGTTTCAGCTTGATGACATGAAACCTTAGCATGAATGACTCCATCTTTATTTTTAGCCTGGTCTGTGGAGGCCCAGTGCAGGATGGTTTAAATAGGTCAATGTTGGGATTAGTGCATGTATAAGTTTGGGTCTGAGACTAGAGAACAGATGGTATGAAATAGTTGCCTTGGAGAGCAGACATCTAATTTGATAAAGACAGAGTAGGGTGGATGGATGGACAGTGCCATTTGCAGTAGTAAATTTAGTTTGAGGGCCATCTGCATGTGCAATTTTTTTTTTTTTTTTTTTTTTTTTGAGACAGGGTCTCACTAAGTTGCTTAGGGCCTCACCAAATTGCTGAGGTTGGCCTTGAATTTACAATCCTGCTGCCTCAGCCTCCAGAGCCTCTGGGATTAGAGGCGTGCACCATTGCACCCAGCCTGGTGTAAATTTTTTAAAGTCATATTCAGCTGTTCCATCACCCGTCCAGAGAAGGCAGAAAGCTGGATCTAACCTGGGTTTACTTTTCCCCCAGGTAATTGTAGTGGAGGGATAAGGAAGCCAAGGGTCTATACCAGAGTCTCTACCTTAAAGGAGGTTATGGCAGGGATGATTGACAGAGAAGAGGTGAAGTCAACAAATTGGAGGTCCTGGGCTAGGCTCACTGGTAGAGTGCTTGCCTGGCGTGCATGAGGCTCTGGGTTCAATCCCTAGTACCACACACACACAAAAAGGAGGTTCTAATGGGGTTGGAGGCACTAGAGTAGGAAGCGTGATTTAGCAGATGGTGAAAACATCAAGGAACCAAGCGGTGGACATGTTGGATGGATGGATCATCTACAAGGATGATGAAATTACTCCTCATGACAGGGAAGTACTTATGGAGAGAAGAGGCCTTCCAGGGACCACGATATTCAATAAATGAGGGAGACTGATGAGGAGATTGGTACATGACAATGACAAGGAGGAATGGCCAATGTTGAAGGAGCTGGGAGGTTGGGAGGGAGATTGAGGAAAGAGTAGCAGGCCAAGGAGTGTGTGATATTCAGGAACGGGAGCAAAGTCTCCAAGAGAAACAGTGAAAGCCATGTTCCTGGGAGGCCAGGTTTCACTTAAGCAAGAAGGCAACTTGCTGGGTTACAAATCAATTTACAGGGTCATGACTGAGCTTTCAAATCGTTGAAAGGGAATAGATATTGTAAGGTCCTTGCTTAGCATCTGGATGGCCATCTTAAGTGACAGCTGCCATCTTAAGAAAAAGTTTCACTTTCCTGCCCAAGGGCATTTGTGAGAAAGGCTCACCTCTCCCTCATACCAACCCAACCCTTCAATGCCCACATTAGGAACCACCTGACTCTAATCCCTGAACCTGCCTCATAAAAGGCCTTTAAGGTGTATAACAGAAGGGAGAAGAAGGCCTAGAAGCAGAAATATGAGATGCTCACTCAAACCATCCATCTGGCCTCAGCATCTGTCCCTGGTTCCACTGGCCCATGGTGGTCCCTCAGGACCACCCAGATCCTGTTTTCAATGTGGTCAGATGGGTCACTGGGCTCATACATGTCCCAAGCCTCACAAGCCTCCAGGCCCTTGTCCTAAATGCCATCATGGGGGACACTGGGCCATTGACTGTCTCTGAGCCCATAGTGGCCCCCTGATTCTTCTGGTTCCCCTTTCTAACTCTTAGGACTGGCTGCAGAGAACTGATAAGGCCCAGGTCCCCATCACCTGACCACTTCCATCACTCCACAGGAACCCAGGGTAACTCTGCGTATTTCAGGTGGGCCTGTCTCCTTCCTCCTAGACCCGGGGCTGCGTAGTCAGTCCTCAATGAGTTCTGGGGGCCTACTACTCAATTGTCAGGGTAGAGGGTAAACCTTACCAACCCTTACACACACCTAGCCTTGTTTGCACTTCTGGCTCTCTAATTTTCACCCGCTCCTTTTTGGTCATCCCACAGTGCCCTGTTCCCCTTATGGGAAGGGACATCCTCACACAGTTGAGGGCTGTGCTTTCTTCTCCCCTCCTGCCGCTCCCCTGATCCTCACCCTTACCTTAGGACCATCCCCTATTCCATCTGCCAGTGCCGCCCATTACCCCCTTCGGAGGTGGACCCTACTGTCTGGGATTGCCCCACACCACAAGCCCATTCACATCTGTCTCAAACTCCTCCATTTTCTGGCCCAATCACAATACCCGCTCTCCCTCCTGGCTGCTGCTGTCCCTCTCTTTCTGCAGAGCAGCCTCGTCAGGCCCCACTTCTTACCCCAGGTGTGTGTGTGACTAGTCCTGGCCACTTTTCTTTCATTGATGCCAGTGACTCGATCCTGTCCTCCCATCAGCTTTGCTCTCTCCACTCTGGGGATTTGAGCTGCTTTGGGACCCTGGCCTGAGGCCCCAGGACAATGACCACACACCTTCTTCCACCCACCTAAAGCTTTTCTTCTTCATCCACACTCTGGCCTCATTGAGGTTAGTGACTCCGCCCTTTGCCCATGTGGCTTATTGCAGGGTCTTGGCTCTACTGTTCGGGGATGGGCCCCTTGTGTATGAATGTTGGCCACTGCCTTTTTACACATTAACGAGTCAAAGGAATTCACCTTCGGGGCCCCTCTCACCATCCTGGCTCCCCTAAAGGAACCCCTCGCCTACAAGGGCTTACATGTTGCCTTTTATCTCTACAGATTTCCCTGGTGCTCACCTTTAAACCAAGCTAGTCCCCTCCCCAATCCTCAGGACTCTTCCTTACCCATTCATGCATTGAACTCTGGAGAAGCTTCTTCCACATCCTTTCCACATACAGGAAGGCCCCTTGCTCCAGGCAACATACACCTAGTTCACAGATGGCTCCTCTTTCCTTCAGGAGGGAGCTCGTGGGGCAGGGTATGCCATAGTCTCTCTAACCTCAGCTGTGGAAGCAGCTCCCCTCCCCAACAATACCCCCAATCAGCAGGCTGAACTTGTTGCCCTCATCAGAGCTTCACTTTGGCAAAGGGAGCCTCCCTCAATGTCTACACTGACTCTAAATACTCTTTCCACATATTTCTCTCCCCTCTGCTATTTGGAAGGAGCGTGGATTCCTTACCACCAAGGGAACTTCAATTACTAAGGCCCCCTTTACCTCTGATCTCCTTCAGACCTCAAAGCTTCCCACTGCCATTGGAACTGAAGGATGGCAGCTAAGTAACCCCCTTCTCCAGTGGGCACTTCCTTTCCTGACCTCTCTCCTTGTCACAGGACTTTTGCTAATGCTTGCCTCCTGTATCATTAGATTATTCAAGACCAGATTCAAAGGATCTCTAACCAAACCATGAACCAGCTTCTGTTACCAGCTTCTCACCAAAATTGGGCCATCCGGAGTCAGCATCAGCCAGCACCTGCTGACCATCACTACTGCCTCAATGACACCCTGCTCCCCTAAAAAGGGTCCAGAGACTGCCCCGTCCCAGAAGGAAGAAGCTACAGAAGATTGATCTATACCCCTGTCCCTTAAGGGGCCCAATGACAAAAAAAAAAGAGGGGAATATAAGGTCCTTGCTTAGCATCTGGATGGCCATCTTAAATGACAGCTGCCATATTAAGAAAAAGTTTCACTTTCCTGCCCAAGGGCGTTTCTGAGAAAGGCTCACCTCTCCCTCATACCAACCCAACCCTTCAATGCCCACATTAGGACCTACCTGGCTCTAATCCCTGAGCCTGCCCACTAAAAGTCCCAAACCCCAAGCCTGTGTTGCCTCTCTCTGTCTGTGGAGAGATGGCCTTTATTTGTCAGCTCTGACAAATAAACTCTTGTTTGTATCTCTGCCTGGTTTCTGTCTTTCATTTCTCACTCACCCACCTCCCGGTTCCTCACTTTCCTTTCAGATATAATAGAATTAAAAATATAAAAGCACATCATATAAACTTTGTTTTAAAAATTATTTGTTTCGTTTGTCCAGGGCATGTGTTTATGTGTCTGTACACATTGAACACAAACTTAAAATGCATTTTTTTACTGTAGGTTCGAGTGAAAAAAATTTGAAAGGCACAGTGTTAGGTGACTCTAGAATGCTATTAGGGTAAGAGTCCCTAGGGTGACTGATGGCCTGTCTGGTTTGGAAATAAGCACAGAAGTGAGACATGGTGGGATTACTGCCATTGACCTTACAAGGGAAAAAGTCTTCAGCTCTAAGTTCTGGTGGCTGTCTCTCATCTGTGTCCACATCTATGTGACAAACTTCTAGAGTAAACTGTGGCATAATATTTAGTCTTTGTGTCCCTTGTTCCTGGCATAGGAACTAAAACCCATGGAATTTCCCCAACGATGGGGATATTTTCTGCTATTTATAATAAGTTTATTTTGATGGCATCTGAGTTTATGCTAATGAAGTGATTTAGGGTGGACAATCTCAGGTTGGGGCTGGCCACGAGAATGACCAAGTGATTAAAGGATTTAAACTTCCAGTCCTACCCACTGACCTTCTAGATGAGATGTGACTGGAGATTAAGCCCAATAAAAACTCTTAAGCCAAGTGTAGTGGCACACACCTGTAATCCCAGCTACTTAGGAGACTGAGACAGGAGGATCTCAGATTCAAGGCTAAACTTGGCAATTTAGCAAGACCCTGTCTCAAAATTAGAAAATAAAAAGGGTCAGGGATGTAGCTCAGTGGTACAACACCCCTGGGTTCAATTCCTACTACCACAAAATAACACCAACAGCTCTTAAACAAGATGTGCTGGACTTCTAAATTGCTGACCTCATGGAAGACTGGACGGTGGTACACAGGCAGCAGCGTGGACGCTCCACGTCCTTCCCTACCTGGCCTCCATCTGCAACCTTTGTGATAGCCCATATGCAGGTGTGTTTTCCTGAGTTCTGAGAGGCATTCTGGAAAATTGACTGAACCTGAGGAAGGGGTGGTGGGATTCTGGATTCATAGTTAGTTGGTCAGAGCACTAGTAAAACAACCTGGCACTTCAAATGGTACCTGAAGTGGGGAGCAGTCTTGCCCTCAAATGTTGGGAGCTAATGTTATCTCCAGGAAGACAGGGGAAGAGTTGAATTAAATTAGAGAACCCCAGTTGGTGTCCACTGAAGGCTTGCTTGGTGTGTGGGGAAACCATTCCTATTCCATACATATTGGTGTGAGACGCGTTCTGTGTGAGAGTTAGAGAAATGAAATGTGGTTTTCCTCAGACTAACCATTTTCCCTATCTATTACATTCAGGATTTATCTTGTGCTAATTTTGTTTGGGCTAAGGCATTTTAGCTGACTAGTCACTACTCACCGTGAGGCAATCATAACCATAAACTCTATCCTCAGAAATGTAAGGGTTTTTAAATGATTACATAACTGAATGACTTGACCTCTCTTTTAGCCCCCAAAATGATCTCAGTTCACTATTGGACCAGGATCACAAAGAGGACCAGGCAGTTCTTACAGATGATTCAGGGCAAATCTATCCACAATAATACATTTTTAAAAAATATTTACTTTTTTGTTGTTTTAGGTGGACACAGTATCTTTATTTATTTTTATGTGGTGCTGAGGATGGAACCCAGTGCCTCGCGCCTGCCAGGCCAGTGTGCTACCACTTGAGCCACATCTCCAGACCCAACATTTTAAAAAAAATTTTAAGCATCACTTTTAGCCTGGCCTAGTGGCACATGCCTATAATCCCAGTGACTTGGGAGGCTGAGGCAAGAGGATCACAAGTTCAAAGCCAGTCTCAGCAATTCAGCAAGACCCTAGGCAATTTAGGGAGACCCTGTCTCAAAATAATAAAAAACAAAAAGGGCTGGGAATGTGGCTCAGTGGCTAATCAGCTAAGCACCCCTAGGTTCAATTTTTGGTACCAAAAAAAAGCATAGTTTTGTATATGGTAGACAACATGATGGAATTTCTTGTCCCCCTTCCTCCTCCTTATTTTTTGACTGAGAATAGAATCCAGGGTTGCTTTACCACTGAGCCACATCACCCCAGCACTCCCCTGCTTTTGAGACAGGGTTGCTGAGGCTGGCCTCAAACTTGTGATCCTCCTGCTTCAGCCTCCTGAGTCACTGGGATTACAGGCATGTATGTGCCACTGTACCCCGCTTCCTTCTGGTCTTTTAAAGAAAGTCAATAACCCTAATAGTGATGCTTGGATTTTCCCAAAGGAAATATTGTAGAAGACAAAAAAAGTATAATGAGAAAACTGGCTTCTGTCCCTTCTACAGTTAGGTGTCCATCGTCATGCACAATAACTCATGTAGACATTCCTCTTAGGCTGCACAGGGGTGGGGGTGGAATTCAGAAGTACAGCACTGGCCTAGTACTTAAGAGGCTTGGGGTTCTCTATCCACAGCACTACAGAAACAAAAAGCCCATAAATCTTTTTTTTTTTTTTTGGTGGGGGGAGTGGTATTAAGGATTGAACTTGGGGGCACTCAACCACTGAGCCACATCCCCAGCCCTATTTTGTATTTTATTTAGAGACAGGGATCTCACTGAGTTGCTTAGTACCTTGCAGTTGCTGAGGCTGGCTTTGAATTCTTATCCTCTTGCCTCAGCCTCCCAGGCTGCTAGGATTACAGGTGTGCACCTCCACACCCAGCAAAAACCCCACAAATCTTTATATTTCAAGAGCACACCCACATGATGGTGCACATATGAACACATAAGGGCTCATATAGGTTCTTCTCTCATTCACTCAGTCAGTAGGACTGTCATGTGTCACATGAGATGTCACATGCAAGGTACTGTTCTGGGTGATGGGGGTATGACAGTAGAGAAAAAGAAGTTCTTGCGGATTTCCCAGGACCTGTGTCTGAAGACTGGGGGCTTGTGCAGCCTCCCCAGCTAATTTGCAGTCATCAGACTCAAGCCTGGGCTTCTGACTCCCAAGCCTGTGCATCCATTATTCCACCTCCCCGTCCTTCTTAGGGAGAATGGACAACCAGCACTAGCATTGCTTCTTTGGCTTACAGAGTGTTTTTCCCTCCAGGAAGCGGTAAGAGAAAAATGCATTTCTCTTTCTCATAAAACCCCAGGGTTGGAATTGTGGGTTAAAAATCCTCATTTTGCCAAGTTTAGAAGTCACTTTTCCACGTTTGAGAAATAGGCTCATTGAGACGCTAATACTTTCTTGCTTTAGGACCATTATTTTAAATCTACATTTGAATATATTATAATATTTATATATATTTAGAGAACTTTAAAATTCCTCTGTTTTTTCTATGGCTGGGGTCCCACACCACTCACAAACCACCAACTGTGCAATTCTGTTGGACAATCATGCACAAGGGCCCCTGCAAAGGTGTGGGGAAGACAGAGAGGGTTACGGATCGAGGACTCTGATCCCATAGTCACAGTTTGCTATAAAATGCAAAAGCCAAACATGCTTCGAGTGACAGACTTAAACAGTGACCATTAAAGGAGTACCTGGAACTCAGCATTCTGCCAAATTAGAAAAGATGGTTTTGCATTCAGTCCGGACAGAGACCCAGGACAGAGGGTTTGGCATGTGCTTATTCAGCTATATTTTGGCCATTTTCTTCATTTGTGCTTAATTAGTACAAACTTGCCCAAAGGAGCTGAGGTTCACTAAAGCTTTTCAGGCAGGGGCAGAGGGAAGATGAAGAGAGAAACTGGTAGAGGGAGGCCCGACAGTGCATTATTCAAACTATATGTCTGTTCAGTGTGTCAAATACATTCTTGAGGCAGGTGCTTGAATTCACAGGCTCTTTAGACAGAATTTAGCAGCCCCAGGAATATATTGGTTAAGAAGAAGAAGAAAGGGGAGGGCAGGGGGAAACATCAGCTGCTAGGAGGGAAAAAGCTAATCGTAGAAACTTCTCTGCCAGAGAGAGGTGCAGCTGTCGAGGCAATAAGGTAAATGAGTCTTAGACTGAAATGGATTTTGCAGTAGAACTGCATTCTCTGATAAATAGGGGAGATTGAACTCCAGCACCATCCTGCTTTTCCTTGGTAATGCCCCATTTTGGCGCAGACTGGGTGGTCTTAAGCCCACTGCCACCCTGGCTAACACCGGCCACACCAATCAAGGCCCCGCAGCTGAGACCCTTGGTGACCTGCTTTAGGAGCCTTTTTCAAACTCTGATTCACTCATTTCTGTGGGATGCTTTTTTTTTTTTTTGCTACTTTATTTATGGGATTACATAAATGAGCCATTAAAAATGTAAATCTTCAGAACAGTGGAATAATACAGATTTAAACAATAAGCCCAGGGCGGTACAGTACAGAAACCACCCTGCACCAGGGCTATCGTCCCATAGTGACTATGGCAACAATGGAGAGTTACGAGAAGATGGGAGAGGGGGGGAATAAAACATCTCCGCATTGTGATAGTCATTGGCACCAGAGAAAGATTAGGGTGTGCTTTTTTAAAAAGGAATATTAGAACAATAATGAAGATGTGTCATTATAATCAACAAAGGAGCCGGGCATCCCACACAGGGCGGTGTCAGGACAATCAAGCAGACCGCAGATCTGAGAAGTTTATCCCACCTCATGGCAAAGTATTTAACCCTTTTGTGGCTTTTGCAGAATCAAAAAGGAGAAAGAAGTAAGAGGGGGGAAAGTTGGAGACAGAATCACTTCCATTTCTGCTCACGTTGTGATAGTTTTATTTATTTATTTTTAATACTCTGTTCCTGCATGTAAATTCTATGGGATTCTCCTGTCTGGGTGGTCAGTTAGCCTAAAAAATTGCCACCACCTTTCCACCCTGAGCAGTTCACCTCTGGTGGGGAGCGGGGACATTGTGTAGTGACCAGGTTATCTGGCATGTGGGAACCGAGCTAGAAAAGCAGACACTGAGCATGGGAGAAGCTCATGAGGGAGAAATCCCTTGAAGTCCCCTTCCTGTGCTCGCTGGCCATGACTCAGACCATGAGAACTGGGAAGGGTGACAGATTTGGGAGAAGACCCCATGGAGCCAAGGTGGAGTAGACTGATAAAAACAACAATAACAAAACACCCAGCAGGGGTGGGTGATGTACCACAAGCGGTCATAGAAATCTGACTTACAAGTGAGTTCACTGCTGCTTTATAGCTGCTAGCAGCTGACATGAAAGCTGTCACGGGCCATCGATGGGTGAATGGATCAACAGTGTGGTCTCGCCACACAATGGAATATTAGTCATCCTTAAAAAAGAAGGAGATCCTGGCACATGCTACATTGTGGATGAACCTTGAGCACATGATGCTAAATGCATTAAACCTGTCACAAAAAGACAACTACTATATGATCACCCTTGTGTGAGGTCCCTAGAAGACGCAAATCCATGAGGACAGAAAATAGTATAGTGGGTACCATAGGCTGGAGTGGAAGGGAAGAATAGGAATTTGTTTCATAGGTGCAGAGCTGCAGTTTGGGAAGAATGAACAAGTGTGGAACTGGATAGTGGGAATAGTTGCACAACGGTATGAGTAGTACTTAATGTCACTGAACTACACACTTAAAAGTGGTTGAAATTAATCGAGCATGGTGGTGCATGCCTACAATTCCTGTGGCTCAGGAAGTTGAGCCAAGAGGATAACATGTTCAAGGCTATTCTCAGCAACTTAGCAAGACCAGCCTGGACAACTGGAATCCAATGCCTAGCATGCATAAGGTATGGGGTTCAATCCCAGAACCACCAAAAAAAGAAAAGAAAAAGAAAAACGTTAAAATGGTAAATTTTACATTATGTGTACTTCACCACAATAGAGGAAGCCTTTGTACAGTCATACCTAATAAGGATCCTGACATAAAAGACCCATGAAGACAGAGCTGCTTTAGCTGTATCAGACTCCAGGGCTCTCCCTCAGCAAGCAGTCCCCCAAACTCTTGAGGGCCTTGAGGCCACTCTTCAGAGTCCCATGTTGAAAACTATCCAGGTGAGGATGCCCCAGGGGTGCTCGGTAGCCTGTAGCCAGCTGTTCCCGTAGCTGTAGGGAGAGACCAGACCGTTGGTGCCTCACAGGGCAGGAGGCCTCAGAAAGCACAGGTCAGGCGAGATTCTCCCACTCTCTCGAGGCTGAGGTCCCTATCAGCAAGGAGGGGATGAACCTCCAGCTCTTATGCCAAAGAAGTGGCTTCAAGCTTTACCAAGTATAACCACGTGCTTCTCAAAGTTAACTCAGATCAGGAGAAAAGGTCCAATTGGTGGCCATTGCGGAAAATGATAGGCTTCAGGTCACAGACCTCTTAGAATCCCTAACTCCTACCCACTATTTTTTGGTGGTGCTGGGGATTGAACCCAGGGCCTTGTGCATATGAGGCAAGCACTCTACCAACTGAGCTATATCCCCAGCCTTTAATTCTCACCCACTTTTGACCATTATTGCCAATACTTTCCCATATTCACTATACAAACATCTATCCATAGACAGGGTGGTATTTTAGTCTTAGGTAAAAATGGAATCCTACTTTACCTACAATTCTCTAATTGACTTGAATATGAAAAACATGATCATTTTCATTGTTATGGTATTCGTCATCGGCACCACCACAGTTTGCATTTATGAAGTGATTTCTGATTCCTGGAAATCTCTACTTTATACACATTCTCCCCCCGCCCCCAAATAGATACTGAGGACTGCACCCAGGATTGCTTTACCACTGAGCTACATCCTCAGTTTTTTTTTTTTTTTTTTTGTATCCAGAGGTGTTTAACCACTGAACCTCATCCTCAGCCTGTTTTGTTGTTGTTGTTGTTGTTGTTGTTTGTTTGTTTTTTGTTTTTCATTTTGAGACAGGTCCTTGCTAAGTTGCTTAGGACCTGGCTAAATTGCTGAGGCTGGCTTTGGACTTGTGATCCTCCTGTCTCAGCCTCCTGGGCTGCTGGGATTACAGGCATGCACCACTGAGCCAGGCCCCAATTCTTTTTAATTTTTATTTTACCACTCAGTCTCCACAAGTCACCCATGCTGGTCTCAAATGTGGATCCTCCTGCCTCAGCCTCCCCAGCTGCTGGGATTACAGGCTTGCATTATCTCTCTTTATCCTTACAATGCCTCGTTGGAGTTGTAGATCTTATTATCTCTGTTTTCCACAGGAGGTGACTACAGACCACATAAAATTCTAAAACTTGAAAGCTGTATATTCTCTTTCTACCCTATATCTCTCCCCAGATGGTGCTTAGCTCTGGGGGCTAAGCAGTCGTACATTCTTAGGAATAATTATTTTCGTGGTGTAATTTATCCATTTACTTGGATCTTCTTTATGTCTCTCAGTGTCTTTATTTTATCTCTGGGATTTGAATTCCAAAAGTGATAGTACTTTTTGTCACAATTCAAAGAAATGTATAGAAGTGCTACAGTAAAACAGTTTCATCTAGCCCCCTTTAACAACTGCTAATTCAGAGCATATTTTTTCATATTTTACTATACAAACATATTTATCTGTAGACAGAGTTGTTTGTTATTCTTAGACGAGATGGAATCCTACTGTACCTATAAATAATCTGTTATTTCAGTTTTTCACTTAAACAATGAATAACATAGATGCCCCTCATAGTCCATTCATGTATTTCCTTCATTATTTTTTGTAGGGACAAAATACTGCCTAGCATGAACGATTTATTCCACTGGTCACTGACATGCATCAGATTGTTTCTCTTTTTGCTATGACAAGCCATGAAGCACTTGGTACTTTAATTTCTGACCGATGAATTTCTAGAGCTGGGATTTCTGTTTCAGAAGTCAATACCCATTCTAAGCATTTTTTTTTCAATCTTGAGACAGAGTCTCACTAAGTCGGTGAGGCTGGCCTCAAACTTGTGATCCTCCTGCCTCAGCCTCCAGAGTCACTGGGATTACAGGCATGCATTACATACCTGGCACATTCTAAATTTTAATAAATTCTTAGTAAATATTGATGGTTTCCTTTGCAAAAAGGATTACAGTAATTTATAGTCTAGTACTGTAGAGAATACTCATTTCTACACCATTACCATATGCTATCAGTCTTCTACATTTCTGATAAATGGATAGGCAAAAATAAAGCCTCAATTTTCAGTTGCCTGAATGTTTATGCAATCAAGCAACATTTTGTGTGGGGTGTATATTTGTGTGGTACTGGGGCTTCAACCACCCTAGGCAAGAGCATCCAGGGGCACTTTACCACTGAACTACCTACCCAGCACCCTCCCCCCATTTTTTCCTTGCTAAGTTGTTGAGGCTAGCCTCGAACTTGTGATTCTCTTGCCTTAGCCTCCCTAGTTGCTGGGATTACAGATGTGAGCCACTTCGACTAGCCAAACAAGTTTTTATGCAAGGATTTGTGGGCCTCTCCCCTTATCATCCAGGTTCCACTAGCTGTGTAAGAGCTGTGTTCTGTGGGTCAAGGTCATAGCAGGAACCCAAAGACATCTAAGAATGGTTTGTGAATGAGAAAATGAATTTGAATCATTTTCCCCCTCTCAGCCCCCCATCAGATCAGAAGAGGTTATGACAACCTTCTAGAAGGGTTCTCAACATTTGCTATATGTTGGAATCATCTGCAGAACTTTAAAAAAATACAGCCCGTGTCCAGTCTCCTGAGATTCTATTGATTGCCGGGTTACAGCTGGGTCTCAGAGACTGGTGAAACTCCAGGTGATTTTATTATGCTTAGGGGGTCAAGAATCACTGCTCCCAAGGTAATGCAGATGAGCTAGACCTGTCAAAAAATCACAGAGTCTAGGCCAGCTGGGATGCACATCTGTAATCTCATCTACTGGGGAGGCTGAGGCAGGAAGATTACAAGTTTGAGACCAGCTTGGGCAACTTAGTTTGACTCTATCTCAAAATGAAAAATAAAAAGGCTAGGAACATCGTTCAGTGGTAGAGCCCTTGTCTAGCATGTGTGAGGCCCTAGCATGGGTTTCAACCTCCAGAATTGGAATAAAGAAAAAGAAAAGTCGTAGAGTTCTCTTATCCTGACTCAGAAGCTGAGGTAGGAAGATTGCAGGTTCAAGGCTAGCCTGGGTAAATAAGCGAGCCCCTGTCTCAAAATGGAACATAAAAGAAGGGTTGGAGATACAGCTCAGGGAGAGAACTCCTGGATTCAATCCCCAGTACCTCTAAAAAAAGTACCCCAGTACCTCTCTGATCTTAGATGTCACAGCCACTGGCATTTCACAATTGAGGACAGTTGGGAACAGAGAAGAGAGAAAATATTTAAAGGAGAGAAACCACATATTTTTTTTCTGATTCTAATAGGAAAAGGAGAGATGGTGGACGATGCCATTTATTTATAGCAGGCACCACGGGTGGCACAAGAAATACCTGGCTAAGCATCTGTGATGTCCAGGGATGAACCTCAGTGAGATGAGAGGGGACCAGAAGGCTGCCGGAAAGATCCCAGAGAGTCTGAAACAGTGGTTGTCGCTGGATAAATTTAGCCATTGACTCAGCAACTGTGTGTGGGGTGACTAATGTCTTCTTGGCACTTGCTTTGCCTCGGAGACACAATTAGATAACAGCAAAGACGACCTTCTCTCTCAGAGCTTACATTCTAACAAGGGACACAGAGATCACACAATGACCCATTGCTGTCCTGAAACTTCCCCACAGCCTCAGAAATGTTGCTCTCCCAAGGCCCCATGAGGAAGACCCCCCCCCCACATCCCAGGACACATGTATCCTGAAGACCGGAGGGCTCATAGCCACCGCAGATAATCCTCAATCACTTCAACACATGCAGAAAAGCAGGTGACAGAAAGGCCAGAGAAGGGTTCAACTTCGTTTTGGAATGCAATTTCTGCCTTATGAAGCATATCATGGTAGTTTGGGACTCGTTTGAGGCGTCTATGAACATTGAATTCTACTCACAAAGGAACTTATTTATAATAGAACAATAAAATCTCTGCTGCTTAAGTTAAAATGATACACTTGCACAGAAAATTTAGGGAGAAGAACTGAGGAATATTCCAACTATCCTGAATTACTTGTCCCATAAAGACTTGCTTCCTCCCTTACACCAGGCTTTTGTACACTTCTTTCATTCCTGTCCTCTCCAACCATCCAAATCCCAAACTGCGAATCACCCTCCAGTTTTAGCTGAGTGAGGTTCTTCCTGCGTCTATAGCTGGGCACTCCTGCCTGGAGCACACTTCCCCCATGCAGCTGCCCTATTGATGGCCCAGGGTCTTCATTCCACCCTCTCCCCTTGGCAGTGTTTGCTCAATAAATCCCTAGAATGGGTTTTTGTTGGTGGTGGTGTTCGTTTGGATTTTGCTTTTTTGTTTCTTAACATTCTGCATTTTTGTTTATTTTGTGGCGCTGGAGAGAAAACCAGGGCCTCTTGCATGCTTGATGAGTGTTCTCCCACCGAGTTACATGCCCAGCCCCACTGCACAGTTTTCCCTTTGGGCCTCAGTACCTAGCACTAAGCTACACTCGACAGTCTATAAAGTTTCTGAAGTGGCAAAATGAATGAGTGAAGGAAGAAAGAGTTATGGAGGTGTGCATAGTTACAAGTTAATGTTAAAATCCAACGGGTTCTTAAGTAGGTAAATTACTGGAGAATTCAATTTTGATAAGAACCACCCATTCTATCTTGATCTAGTGTGCATTTTTAATAAATGAAGGAATAAAATTATTAGGTAATAAAGATAACTAGTACTTGATGGTGCTTATCTTGGGCCAGACTCATCTCTGAGCACTTTAGATATAGAACATTTTCTAATTCAGACTGTCTTTTGCTTACCATAGACTAGATACATTGTGTATATATACAAATACACACATCTTCTGATGAGATGAATCTTGATTTCTTATTGCTATTTAGCTATATAACATATCTAAGCAATTTTTTTTTTACAAAAATCAAAGCCATTATGTTTCAAAATAAAAGTGTTAGGAGCTAGGTGTGGTGGCACACACCTTGAGGCAGGAGGATCTCAAGTTAAAGGCCTGAGCAATCTATCTAGGCCTTAAGAGCTTAGTGAGATCCTGACTCAAAATAGAAAAGAAAAAGGGCTAGAGATGTAGTTCAGTGGTAAAGTGCCTCTGGGTTCAATCCCCAGTATCAACAAACAAACAAAAAAGAATAGAAGTGTTAGGTCTGGAACGTAACTCATGGTAGTGAGCTTGCCTGGCATGGGCAAGGCCCTGGGTTGGATCCCTCGCACTGTAAAAAATAAATGTTAAAAGACAAGTTTTCCTTCATAAATCCATAGCTTATGTTATAATTATATTCTACAAACAGATAACTTCAAAAGAGTTTAAAAACAAATGCCACGGATTCCCCAAAAGATAGTTTTCATAGAAATTGGTCTTACTAATTTCTGCTGCTTTTCAATCTCAGTTTCAACAAATCGGGAGGTCAGAAAAACGTGTCCAAATTTCATGACCTAAGACAAATGCTTTCATTTTCTAAGTGTGTTTTTTTCTTAGAAATGTAATGTTGAGAAAAATGGAGACTTCTGGGTTATGAAAACCATTCTTTCAAAATCTTTTTATTTTCAGATTCGGGGAGTACGTTTAAGAGACATTGAATCTATAGAGTCAGACTCTTGTGAGCTGAAGTGAATTTATGAATTGAGAATTAGGTGCGAGGAGGATGAGTTCTTATTGCTTCTTCAATTCTCCAGCTAGGATAGAAAACTTCTGATGCTATGATATGAAAAGTGTGTCGAGGAGTGATAACTGCCCGAGTTCAGTGGATCTGGTGGTGCTGATGGAGGAGGAGGAGGAGGAGCCAGTGGAGGAGGAAGACAGCCATCAATGGAGCTGTTATTCATTCATCACCATCCCACTGCATTTATTGGCTAATTCGGTGACTAAATGTCAATTATTTTTCCTCATACTAGCAACATTGTAAAACTGCAGAGTATCCTGAAAGAACTGCTATTTGTTCTGTGCACCACATCAGATGTCCTTACCTGGACAATGCCCTGCAATTTTGTTCATTTTTCTGGGCCCTGAGCTCTTGGCAGGCAAAACAAGAATGCAGAGCTGGAGGTTTTTAATGACTTTAGCAAGAGGTTTCTGCCCAGGATTTCTCTGCCCTTTTCCAATTGAGCAACGTGGATGGATGTTTTTAGTTGTTTATCCAAAAACGAATAAACGAAACCCAGTAACAACATTGCCTCTTCTTTCTTCATCTCTCACCATTTTGAGGCAAACAGCATTTTTAATGTTTCCATCAATTCATCTTCTATATTTTGCCTTGTTAAAAAAAGAAGGGAAAAAAAGGAAGAAGAACCAAAGCCCCTAACTAGTTTAAAAGAGATGATACAAACAAAGCAGGCTTTTTCCTCCTCATGAACTGTGTATATAATTACTTGAATAATGTTGAATTTCACCCATATGCTGGGGAAGGGAAAAAAAACGGCAAAAATAACTACTGTGAATTCAAACCGCAAATGAATGGAGCCGGCCTCATTCATAAATGTCATATGAAGCTTTGGTTAAAAAGGCAAGTCTGTCATTCCAGGGACAGCAGCTGTTGTTATGTTGAACAAAATGGATACAAATGGGTATTATTTTAAAGTGAAATGCTTAATTTCAGGCCTAACAAGCACACTGTCCTCTGTGTAGCCCTGTGTCACAGGAGCCATGGTCTCCAGTAGAGGGCTTGATTGCACAGGAAATCAAGCTCCCAGGCTGCGACAACCGGACCAGCAAACACACTGGCAATGTTTGAGTTACTATGGCAATCACAAAATAGGAAGGCCTTTTCTTCTTTTCCCCATCTCTGCATGCAGCCCCAGCCTGCTCCTGAATAGGCCACATCTGCAAAAAGTTTTAACACGGTACTCAGATAAAGAAAAGGATCCCAAAAATGGGCACTGACCCGTCTCAAAAAATGTTGCAAATTTTACATACAAGAATTGGGGAGCTGGGCCACTTTGCCCAGGTTATGTCATAATGCAAACACAAAGGGATAAAAGCACATGAAGGCTTTGGCTGTCAGATATTGAGAGGAGGGAACAGCAGAAGTAAATGACAGCTTAAATGCAGATGTAAGGAGAAAAGTCAAAGATGGGTGACAGGAAGTTACTGGTCAATGAATAAGGGAGAAATTTCAAACACACACACACAAAAAAACAGACAAAAGGGTAAAATACAATAAAATCTATCTATAGAGATTTACTGAGAAAACCCCCCAAAGCATTTTTAGCAAATCTCAGAACTATGAAACCCTGTGAAACCAACACATGGCTCTTTAGACGGGTCTTTGCAGATTTTTGCATCTCACTACTGTGTCCACACAACGTACAGACTGGCCAAGGGTGTTTCCAACAATGGTGGAGCTCCCTGGGAACTGATATTTCAGGTGCAGTTTAAAAATAATGAACATTACTGAGTAAAATATGTATTTGTAAAGACAGGTATAGAGGATCCTTGGAGGCAAGTTTTCCTGGAATGAAGAGACTGGTTCATACTAATTTCTAAAGGATTGTTCTGAGTTGAAATGATCTCTCTCCAGTCACCCCCATTTGATCCCCACATACTTGTTTAAAATTTGACGGTTAGATTTGGGTCGGCTCACTTCTCCCAGATGGAAATGTGATTTGGCTATTTTTTGGAATGGAGCTGACCGCCTGTGCCCTTGGCATGAAGGAAACCATAGCTCACTCCCCCTCTGCTCCACCCTGCCACCCCCTCCACAAAGCCAACTGGTGAGCACTCAGGCATCCCTCTCGAAAAATCCAAGTGTCAGGAGCAAGCAAAAATCCTGAAATTAATCTTCACTTCTTTTAACTTAAAGAGCTATTCATGGCGTGAAGGCAGTTGGAAAAGACTTGGGTGGGTAGTGGACTGAAAAGTCGCCATTTGCAAGAGTTGAGGCTCAGAGGGAAGAATACTTTTAAATAGCATGAACTCACCACAAAAAAGTCACAGTGCTGAAAGGCATCCAGAGCCCAGTAAAACTGACACTACATTTCACATTCATTGACTCTTGTTCTTTTGGGGGAGTTTTCATATGAAGAGAAAGAGACAATGGAAGACAATAGTGCTACCTTATCAAAGTTCATTCATGCAGCTATTTCAAATACTTTTAACTGCTTGTCAATAGGTCTCGCAAGTCTCTGGGATTCTAAACGTTCTGTCACATTTGTGTACTAACCACTTAAAGTTCTGCTAAAGCCTCGTGACCTGGACTGCCTCCCCTTTATGTGGGTCAAAATGCAAGGCAAAGCCATTGTGTCAACCGGCCTTCATTAAATTCATTGATTTGACCTGTATTTTAAAGACCAAAAGTCAAATGGAATGGGAAGTTAAAGTTCCCATACAAAAATCTTCCCTTCAGTACTTTTCAGGTTCCTTGAACTACCCCGTGTATAGGCAAAGGACATCCTAGCACTGTTTGAAGTCTGACTTGTAGTTAAACATTTTTGTTTATATGTCTTTTTGGAGAAAAGTTGGGATGTTTTTGGTTTGGGGGTTTTTGTTTTTAGTTTTGAGGTGCTGGGGATTCAACCCAAGACCTCATACATGCTAGGCAAATGCTTTACCACCGAGCGACATCCCCAGCCCCTGCTTTAATTTTATTCAAGGATGAAATAAACGCAAAAAGTTGAAGGAAGCTTTTGTTTTCGATCTGATTTGCTTCCCAAAGAGATAGTTTGGCCCATCTTGAGCAGGAGCCTTGCAAAGCTATAGTTGGGGTTGTCCTGTTGCTGTACCCTGGGGTATCTGTTCTTGCTCAGAATCCCCTGGTAGTGAATTGTCATTCTTTTTTAGTCAGTATGCACTTGTGGATTTGAAGTAAGCTTTGCTTTTCTTTCAGAAATATGAAGTAATGTCAGCATTTTAAGCCTAGTCTTCTATTTTTATGCCCCCCCCCAAAATAGTAGCAAACAGTGCTCACTTAAAGTATGTGGGCAGGGTGGGTGTGAGGAGGCAAGGAAAGAGGAAAAATTGTTGATAGAGTCAAAATTGCCCTTCAGCTGTGAGGCAAGCTTAACCTGCCCACCCCAACCCCACAGTCTCATTTTTAGCTTTAAGGATTCCCCATTCTGTCCAATTACAAAGAATAATAATGTCATCTATCTACTTCATTGCAGAAAGATGTACAAATCAAATAGTTGATTTCACTTACCAGAAACCCCAATTCTGCAGATTAAAGAAGAAATTCAGGGCTGGGGGTGTAGCTCAGTGGTACACAGCTTGCTTAGCATGGGCAAGACGCTGGGTTCCATCCCCAGCAGTGCAAATAATAATAATAATAAAAATTCTATCAACACAATGGGCCAGAATAGAAGATATCAGACAGGTCCCTTTAGATGTGGTTGAGGAGTCTGAACCTATAGAAAAATGCTGTGCTCCGAGCAACAGAATTCAGTGAACTCTCTGAGGTTCTGTGTTAAGCTGAGAAGAACACAGAAAGCCCAATGGGTGTAGAAACATCGAAATCTCAAAAATCCAGAGACAGAATTCTTGAAACTCATACAGAAATACCTCTATGCCAAAAAAACTCATTTCTAAATTATTACCAGCTACTATTGCAGCACAATAATGTCACACAATCATCAAAAGAGTGATTGTCATCCTCACTTTATAAATGAGGAAACTGAGACTCAAAGATGAAGTAACTTTCCAAAATCACACAGCAAGTCAAGAGCACGATAGGATGCCACAGGAAACTTTCCGTAAGCTCCTTCCAGTCACCAAATCCTAAGAATCTGTGGATGTAGCTGAGAACATGAGAGAACACATTAAATTAAGTACTTACAAATAAGTGCCAAGTAGGGGTTGTTGCTATAAGATACAAGATATTTTCCTGAGGTTCTCTTTTAAAATAGAATAAAAACACCTCCCTGGGGAAATATTTAAATGAAGGCAGTACGAGAAAGGGTACTTCAAACTCTGTCCTCACTGTTGAAGAAATCTTGCCCCCACACTGAGCCCCTCCTTGATTCTCCAGGGTATGTTCACCAAGACTGGGACGAGGGGTGTGACAACAGTCATCATTTGATGTGTCTCCATCTGTGTTTCTCACTCTGCTCAGCTAGGGACCATGCCTCCTTCACTCCCTGTTAGGACAAAACCTATGAAGTTAAGACGCAAATAGTTAACATCTCTAGAAGATTTTTCCAGACCACAATTTTCCTGGAATAAAATTTCTAGTTTAGTTTCTGACTTTCTGAGTTGTTTTTTTTTTTTTAATCACTTAGAGAACCTTTGGCTGTCAGTTCAGTGCCTTCTCTGAACTTTGTGTTTAAAGAGGCAATTTCGTCCCTTCCCACCTCTCACCTAAAATGCACAAGGGGTTTTTGGATTTGTACCATTCTATATTAATTATTAACTCAAGAAGTTCAGGGATAGGGTTTTCCTCTCCTCAGTTACAAAGGGGTTTGGGTCAAAAGAATGGGACTACCACTGTGGTGGGCCCAGAAGGCAGGGTTACCCTAGTGGGCCTGCAGGACACAGCATAAAACCAAAGGGAATTATTCTCAAGCCTTAAAGTCTAATGGGATTTGTCCTGCTAGGTTTGGGATCTATTTGGGACTTGTGACCCCTTTATTTTCTCACCCCTTTAGATCTCTTTATGATCCCTTTATGACCTCTCCCTTTTAGGATGGGGATGTCTATCCTAGGTCTGTCTCACATTATATTGTGGAAGTGGAGGACATGTCTGGTTACACAGGTTCACAGCTGGGGATGAACTTTGCCTCAGGATGAATCATAGTTCAGGTCTCACCCATGCTTGATGTAGATGAAAATGAGATGAGATTTTGTATTTAATGTTGCAATGATCGACTTCAGGAGTTGTTGGGATGAGATGGTTATATATCACATGTGAGAAGGACAGAATTTTTTTTTTGGGGGGGGGAGGGGGGCGGGTATCAGAGATTGAACTCAGGGGCACTTGACCACTGAGCTACATTCCCAGTCCTATTTTGTATTTTATTTAGAGACAGGGTCTCACGAGTTGCTTAGTGTCTCAATTTTGACAAGGCTGGCTTTGAATTTGTGATCCTCCTGCCTCTTCCTCCTGAGCTGCTGGGATTACAGATAAGGAAATGAATTTTGAGGGAGCTTGGAGGCCAAGGTTATGGGCCAAATTGCACCCTCCTCCCATATCCAAGGGGTAAAGTCTTAACCCTCCAGTGCCTTAGCATACAACTGTATTTGGAGATGGGGGTCTTTAAAGAGGCAATTAAGCTAAAATTATAATAGGCTCCCCTATTCTTAGGGAATATGTTCCAAGACCCCAGCTGGATTCCTGAAACTTCAAATAACACCAAAGCCTATACCTACTGTTTTCTCCTATATACCATGTAGTGTTGACACATGATAGCAGAGTTAGTCTGTCATGCCATGTTTTATGATTGGCACCTCTTTGGCACCACTACTCTTGTGCTTTGGCACCATTATTAAGCAAATAAGAGTTACTTGAACACAAACACTGGAATACTGTGACAATTGATCTCACAACCAAGGTAGCTACTAAGTGACTAACAGGGGGGTAATGTGTACAGTGTGACACACTAAACAGAGGGATGATTCACATCCTGGTACAAGATTTCTTCATGTTACTCAGAATGGCATGCAATTTAAAGCTTATGGATTGGTTATTTCTGGAATTTTACACTTAATATTTTGGGGCCATGGTTGACTGCAGGTAACTAAAATTGCAGAAAGCAACTGCAGATAAGGGTCATTAGGGTGGTCCTAATCTGATAACATGTGTCATTATAAAAAAGAGGAAATTTAGACACACAAGCATAGAGGGAAACCCATGTGAATACAGAGGAAGAAAACAGCCATAAAAGCCAAGGAAAGAGGTCTCCAAAGACACCAACTTTGCTTGATCTCAGATTTCAGTCTCCAGAATTGTAAGAAAATAAGTTTCTGTTGTTTAAACCACCTACTCTGTTATCCTTTGTTATGGCATCCTTAGCTAACTAATACACTTCAGTTCCAATATTTCAAGCCAACACTAGTTTTCTGTTTGTGATTTTTATTGTTTTGGGGCTGCTATGAAACACTACAGATTCTTGTTGAGGGTGTAAAACCCTAAGAATTTTTTTTATATCATGTGGTCCTGTTGTATAATCAGGAATTTGTCTGGCCTCTGTTCCTGGTTCCTGAGAGACAAATTCTAAATCTACAGAATATCTGGAGTGACAGAAGCTTTAATTATTCATGGTGGGCCTCTCAATCACACCTGAATTTAGCTAATAAGATGACTCTGGGTGGAACTGGTCAGGTCAGAAGACCAACATGTGATGGAGGGCTGGGGCTTTGAGCCAGTCTAACTCCTGGGGTGGGGAAGGAGGCTGTGATTAAATTTAATCATGTGTTCAGTTATGCATAATCAAAACCCAGTGGAAACTAAACACCATAAAATCTCTGTACGATGAGGCACAGGTGAACTTCCTAGATGGCGTCACATGCCAGGATAGTAACATGGGGATAGGGCGTAGAAGCTCTGCGTTCAGGACCCTCCCATACCTCACCCTATGTGCCTCTTCATCCGACTGGTCCTGATTTGTTCCCTTTAACTTAAAATCAGTCTTAAGTATAGTGTCTTCCTGAGTTCCATGAGTCATTCTAACGAGTTATCACACCTAAGAAGATCATGAACCCTCGAATTTTTGGCCAGTTGGTCAGAAATATTGGTGACCTGGGGCTCCCCAAACTTACAGCTTGGGTCTGATGTGAGAACAGTCTTGTTGGGAATTGTGTTCTCAACTTGTAGCATCTACCCTGACTCTGGGAGTCAACATAGCAATAGTATTGAATCTTGCAAGTCCAGACATCCCAACCAGTAGTCATAGGGTCAATTTTTAAAAATATTGTTGATTTATTTTATTATGGCCATAAAATTATATGAATTTTTTTTGTCTTTTCTTTTTCAGAAGTAGGGATCAAACCCAGAGCATTGGCTGAGGATATCATCCCCTCATGTGTGATACTTGCTTTGATCTACCCTTGTGAGATGACAGGCAGTAGGCTATGATCAATTTAGAAATACAGAGCAGGCTGATCCTTCTGCCCCTTTCCTGCAGGATACCCAGTAACTGGTGCATGCCATAGCCTGCCAGGTGCCCTGCAGGAAGTCCTGGGCTCTCAACTTACAGAGAAGCTCACGCCCCTTTTTTCTCCTTGGAGCCTCCATGTCAAAGTGAGAATGTCGCCCTTTCCGCATATAACTAGCTTTGTGCTTCTACCCAGCTTTTCAAAACTAAATCAATATAGTTGGTGATGCTCACACAGGTATTAAAACATTAGACATTGAAGGAATGATTAACCCATAAGTCAGGATATGGGGAACTCTGGAAAGGACAGAGAATACAGGCAATTCTCTACTCATTATTCTGGGTGATAGCATATTGATACTCAATATTGTGGTTTTAACTATAAATATATATCTATATACTTCTCTGATACATTTCTCAAAAATGTTTTAAAAAGAAAAATAAGGAGGAGAGTTAGAGAACGGTTGATTTTACTGACTTCTCTTTATTTTGTGGTACTAGGGATCAAACCCAGGACCTCACACATGGGAGGCAAGCGCTCTGTCACTCAGCTACACCCCAGCCCAGAGAAAGGACTGGTTCAGATAAATGGTCACAGAGGTTCCTTTCGAGGGAGTAACAGTGAGTTGAGACTGTAATGAAACAAAGGATCAAGCAATGTAAAATAGCTTGGGTATTGTGATGGTTAATTTGGGGTGTCCACTGGACTGGATTGGAGGAATCCCTACCAAACTGGCAAAGCATTACCTTGGGTGTGTCTGTGAGGGTGTTCTAGAGAAGATGGGTGTGTTGGTCAGGGAGCCGAGTGGGGAAGATCAGCCAGGGGCCTGCATGAGACGGGAAAATGGAAGAAAGGGGGAAATTTTCCCTGGTTCTTCTCTCTGGAGCAGGTCACCTCTTCCCTCTGCTTCACTGCAGGTTCTTCAGCCTTTGAACTCTGATTTGCACCACCAGCTCTCCAGGGGCTCTTGGACTCTTCACCTCAGACCGGGGACTGTACTGTCAGCCTCCTGTTTGAGGTTTCTGGCTTCTTGGACTGAACCACATTACCAGTTTCTTTAACTCTCCAGCTTGCAGACAGCCTCTTGTGGAACTTTTCAGCCTTCGGGATTGTGTGAACCAATCCCCTAACAAATAGAGATATACATACAAATGTGTATTATATGTTATAAATAATATTATTTTATCCACCAACACATATATTCTGTAAATCCCATTTCTCTGGAGAACACTGGCAAATACAGGCATGAATACAAGGCAGGTAGAGAGAACAAGTGCAAGAGTCCTGAGATGGGAATGAGCTTGATATTTTCAGGGTGCAGCAAAAGAGGGAGAGAGAGCAAAGGTCTGAGAGCAGGCTGGAGCACACGTATGGGACCAGGTGGGCACAGCATGCTAGCTATTTTCATTAGCACTATTACTCCCAGTAAATGCAAAGCCAATGGAAGATTTTGAGCAGTGGAGAAATGGGCTCTTGTTTTTTGTTTGTTTGGTTGTTGTTGTTGTTGAGGTCCTGGGGATTGAATTCAGGGGCATTCTACCACTGAGTTCTACATCCCCAGGCTTTTTTTTTTTTTTTTTTAAGATAGGATCTTGTTAAGTTGCTGAAAATGGCCTCAAACTTGCAATCCTCCTGCTTCAGCCTCTGAAGTTTCTGGGGTTACAGGCATGTGTCACTGCACCCAGCTCCTCTTTATGTTTCATAAACATGACTCTGATCATATGGTAGAGGGTAAATAGATGGTAGGGGTTTGAAACTGGAAGAAAGGGCATCTTTAGGGAAGTTATTGCAATCCCCCTAGTTTACATTAGGCTATTTCTAATGTTTTGCTATCATGAGTGGAACACACATTTCCAAGCCCTAAAATGAGATGACGTTACAATTAATCATCTAATGACCTTGACTGATGGTCTACTTCAAATCTATTTTTTCCTTCACCTAACATAACTGTTTTTATTCCAGTCTTTCCCTTCCCTAACATGATTAAGTGGAAGCAAATGTCACCCTCAGCTTAAGAATAGATCCTGATTCATCTGAGCAAACCAAACTCTTGCCATTGAATACTTTGAGACCAGACCTCAGGAAGTGGTTCTGGTCAATGAAAGACATCAACAGGAACATTTGGGACAATTTTCTAACTCCTAGAAGAAAGAATGTCTCCTTTTCTTGATGAAGGGATGACAACATCCAGAGAAGGGGAGGCCCATTGCTTCCTGGGTCTTCAGGCTCAGGCAGGAGACAGAGAGGATGCAGAATCAGAATGTTGTGATGGGTTGTGGCTCAGTGGTAGAGCACTTGGCTAGCATGTGAGGCACGGGGTCTGATACTCAGCACCACAGGTAAATAAATAAAAAAGGTCCATCAACAACTAATAAAAAAAAATATATTTTTAAATCTGACCCTGAGTACATAGGAAAGGAAGGAAGGGGGCCACTGTAGAGTGTCAGGAAGGTTGGCAAAGGTCTCATGGAGTGCTTGAGTCAGGCAGCTGGAAATCTTAGAAGGAAACAGAGGGATAAATCTTCATGACCTTGCATTTGGCAATGGACCCTTAGAAATGACAGGTACATGCATCAAGAGAAAAAAAATGGACAAACTGGACTTCATCAAAATTAAAAACTTTTAGTCATTTGTGCTGGCGCATGCCTGTAATCCCAGTGGCTCAGGAGGCTGAGGCAGGAGGATCATGAATTCAAAAGCCAGTCTCAGCAACTTAATGAGGCCCTAAGCAACTCAGCAAGATCTTGTCTCAAAATAAAATATAAAACAAAAGGGCTGGGAATGTGGCTCAGTGGTTAAGCACCTGTGGGTTCAATCTCCAGAACCCCCCCCCCAAAAAAAAATTAAAAACTTCCCTGCATCAAAGAACATTATTAGGAAAGTGAAAATATTACCTATTCAATGTAATATAATATTTACAAATCATACATCTAAGGGACTTGTATCCAGAATATATAAAGAACTCTTACAACTCAACAATAAAAAGACAAGTAACTCAATTAAAATATAGACAAAGGATTTGTGCAGATATTTCTTCATACAAAATATACAAATGGCCAATAAGCACATAAAAAGATGCTCAAACTGGGCATGGTGGCATGCACCTGTAGTACCAGTTGCTCAAGAGGCAGAGGCAGGAGGGTCACTTGAGCCCAGAAGTTCCAGACCAGCCTAGGAAACACAGCAAGACTATATGCTTTATCAAATAAAAGGGAGAGGGGGATAAAAATCATTAGCCATTTGGAAAACATAAATCAAAACCGCAATAAGATACCACTGTACACCTGTCAGGATAGCTAGAATCATAATAAACCATTGAAAATGGTCTTCATAAGGATGTGGAGACGTAAGAATCCTTGAACATTGGGGGTGGAAATGTAAAATGGTTCAGCTGCTATGGAAAACAACTTGTTGTTTCCTTAAAAATTTTAACATGTAATTACCATATAACCTGGCAGTTCTTCCCTAGGGACTCAAATAAACGTAGGTACATGCATGTACATAATAGCACTACTCAAAATAGACCAAGTGTCTGCCAACAGACAATGCATAAATCAATGGCAGTACATACATACAATGGAATGTGATTCAGCTGCAAATAATAATAATAAGTATTGACACATGCTACAACCTGCATTAACCTTGAAGACTTTATGCTAAGTCAAAGAAGCCAAACATAAAACTTGCATACTCAACGATTCCATTTTTAGGAAATATTCCAGAATAGGTAAGCCCTACTGTTTTAATTAGCTTTTTCACTGCTGCAACTGAAAGACCCAACCAGAATAACAATAGAGGAGAAAAGGTTTATTTAGGGGCTTACAGTTTCAGAGGTTTCAATCCACAGAAAGCAGGTTCCATTCCTTGGGGCTGGAGGTGAGGCAGGTCATCATGGCAGAAAAGTGCGGCAGAGGGAAACAGCTCAAGGGAAGATCAGGAGGCAGAAAGAGAGAAAGAGAGAGAGAGTCCACATGCCAGATGCAAAATATATACCCCACAGCCCCGCCCCCAACGAACCACTTCCTCCAGCCACACCCCACCTGCCTTCAGTTACCACTCAGTTAATCCCACCAGGGATTAATTCACTGATCAGGTTAAGGCTATAACCCAATTATTTCCCTTCCAAAACTTCTTGCATTGTCTCATACGTGAGCTTTTGGGAGACACCACATCTAAACTATAGCACCTACAGACAGAAAGCAGATTGGTGGGTGACAGGACAGGAGGAGTGGGAGACAGCTGCTTAATGGATACCAAGTTTCCTTCTGGGGTGATGAAGATATGTTGGAACTAGTTAGAAACGGTTGTGTACAACACTGTGAATGTACTGATTGTCACTGGATCATTGTGCATTGTAAAGTGATTAATTATATGTTCTATGAGTAGCATCTTAATTTTAAAGAGATAAGGGAGAGGGTAAACGTATCTCCTCAAACATTCAGAAATTTTTATGGTAAAAATATTCAAAATTTTTTCTTGTAACATTTAAAAATATATAGTACAATATCATTATCTATAAGTGCGGTCAATTTCTTTACACCCATTATTAATCATCTCCTTTCTGACTTTTTAACTATTCAATTTATGCTCATGTTGAGTTTACGTGTATACTAAGATTTATATGTGGATTGTCCTTTTGCTTATTCCTGAACTAGATCACACTGCCTCTCATGTCATTTTTTATTATATAAATCACCATAGTGAAATCTCTTATTAGCCTCCTTCCTTAAAAACTTCTTACCTTTGTAACATGTTAATTATTATTTTTAATTGACAATTAAAATTGTATACATTTAAAGTGTACCAAATCATGTTTTGATATATGCATACTTTATGCAACAGCTAACTCAAGCTACTTAATGTATACATTACCTCATATATACAGTCACTCGTGAGTATTCATAAGGGGCTGGCGGGACACCCCACACACACAGGTGCCAGACTTCACAGACACTCAAGTCCCTTCCATAAAATGGTATAGTATCTGCATATAACCTACACACCTTCTCCTGTGTATTTCAAATCATCCTTAGATTACTTATAAAACCTAATATAATGTAAGTGCTACATAGATAGGTGCTATATCATATTGTTTTAGGTAAAAATGACAAGAAAAATATCTGCATATTTACAATACTGACATAATTTTCAAAATATATTTCTTTCTATATATGCAGAGGGCCCACTCAAGCACTTTTCTAATATGTGAGTATATGTGTATTCTAATATATGTGTATATACACTTGAAATCTACTCTCTTAGCAATATTTAAGTGTATAAAATACTGTTATTAATGACAGTCACCATGATGTACAATAAATCACTTGAACTTATTCCTCCTTTCCTAGGTTTATTATTTTATCCACACTGATTTTTTTGAATTCCAAAGAAAAGATAATCTCATTATGATATTTGGTTGGAATAGCATTCAACCCATACCTTAATAATTTGAAAAGAATTGCTAGCTTATAAAATGTATTCTTCCCATTCACTGTTATGGTATGTCTTACTCTTCTTGATCATATTATATTTATATCTCTCAATGACTTACAGTTTATTATTTTCTATATAAATCCTACACATTTCTCATTAGATTATTCCTAGGTGTTATGTGTGTGTGTTGGGGAGGGAATTGTTCCTAACATAAATGGTTTTTTGCCCTACTATTTGCTCCAATTGATTACTTTTTGGTATAAAATGCTACTCATTTTTATACTTGTCTTAGATCTTGCCCCCTAAATGAATTCTTACTTTGATAGTTTTTCTCTCCTTGCATTTTCTAAATAGAAATTAAATTATCTCTAGACGATGATAATTTTTCTTCTTCTAATTGTTACCTCTGTTTCCAGGACTGCCATCAATCAGCACTCAGGCACAATCACACAATCCCAGGAGCACCGTTCATACAGGTTGGCATGAATCATGTTCCTTAGAGTTGTACAATGTCTTGTGCTGGCAGTTTCCAATTTTCTAATTGTACTTTACAAAAACCTCAGAACAGAGATAAATAAATAACACTATACTCTTGCTGTTGTGATTGGAATGCCCCTAGTATTTCACAATTAGGAATAGTTGACTGGAATTGAAAAAGTGTGTAATAACCCCAGACTTTTCCATATGTGATAAATCTTTCCATATGTGTATAAAATCTTTCACACCTCAACCCAATTTTCACCACATCAGAGATGACATCGAAGGGACATTGACAAAACCCAAATTGTTACTTATATCATTATCATATCATTATCTCTCTCTTCAGCTTTGGATCATACCCTAGTTTTCCAGGTCTACCACCAATATCTTCATCCAAGATACTAATTTAAAATATTGAATAGGTTAGGTCCTGGTCAAAGAGAGAGCCTTATGGTTTGTCACCAAAAATTTGCTTTCAAGTAGACTTTTTGGTTTTTTTTTCCTACCTGACACTTTTTTCATTTTTCTTTTGCTAACAGTATCACATTTATTTATTTATTTATTTGGAGAATTGAATTATCCTCCTCATCCCAAGTGATTTTCTATATTCATAACAAATGACTCCTGCCCAATTTCTGATCTGAACTTCACCACTGAAATTCTCTTTCTGGGGAACTTGACTTTGAGCAGAGATAGGCTAGGAAACAAAGCAGAATCATTCTCTTGATACACCCCTGAAGGGACTTCCCCCCCCACCCCCAGGAGTTGCTACAAAATTCTTGGAGCTCTCCTGATTCCTTTATTACCTGAAGTCTGATTTTCCAACTCTTTTGTTTAGTTAGCCATGGTAAGTTCTCTAGCTTGACACCAAAGAATCCTAATATAAATTCATCCCAAAATATCCACAAGTAATTAAAGGATGAATTATTGAATAAGTGAATTCATTAATCAGTATTCTTTGGGTAGAGTTGGTCATACAGCTGTGGATTTGTCTGGCTGTACAATTATTATACAGTTGTCTTGTTTTTAATATCATCATGAGCCCCTGTTCCTGAAACTTGCATTCTTTGCATCAGAGATACTCCCTTATCTATCCATTTAAAAACTGCATTTGAGAGAAAAAGATATTAATACCACAGAGTGACCATGGCTGGCAGGTGAGAATGTGGTACTTCTCTTCTCCTAATGATAGAGATCACCAGGGCATTACCTGGAGTCTTATAGGTAACAAGGAGTCAATGAGATTGCACACCCCATGAAAGAATTTTGAAAGGATTGTTTAAAAAGTTCTGAGTCATAAGTTCACCACATCAGAGATGACATCGAAGGGACATTGACAAAACCCAAATGGTTACTTGCATGTGCCTCCTCTTCCTATAGTCACATTCAGCATGGTTCCTGGGTATCTTCTAAAGCATGAGAGCATTAGGAATGAGGGGGCTTTTTTTTTTTTTTAATAAAAAGTCACTGCCTTAGTTTCAGAAGCCCTATTGTTTCTTGTCTTTGTCCCAGGCTGTCACCAGTCAATAAAAAGCAGTAAGTATTGCAGATAATACCACCCCAGGGTATACATGTATCAAAACATCACATTATACCCCACAAATATGCACAATTATTATGTGTCAATTAAAATTAAAACCAAAGAGAAATGCATAATAGTACACACCAATTGACACAACCTCATATTGACTCAGTATCCTTTCTCCCGAGTGGGTAGGAGTCGGTAGGGAAATGTTAGAGCCCCTCACGTTTTACGTTAAGAACTTCAGAGGCTTCTGGCTATGAGAGAGAATAATGCAAATTCAGTGGAAGGGAAAATACCAGCAGTAATTTGGGGAGAAAGGAAATTCAGTTATTTCTCAAAAATTCTAATGAAAAAAATAAATATAGGAAGATTAAAGGAAATGAAGAAAACTAAGGTATACTACACTCAGTTCTGACTCTGAAACCATTTCTTTCCACTAAACCATTCTGCTTTTTAATTTCTCTAACTTTTTTGTAAAACCTTCAAAATAATACAAGCATAAGCTCTTACAACCTTATTTTACACACGAGAAAATTAAGGCCTGACCAAAAATGCTAAATGATATATTCAGGATATGTGCCAGTGGGCACAGGTAAAACTTGGCCGGTGCTAAGCCTCTGGCTGACCAGCATAAATTGAGAGAACCAGGGGCTGCCCTTGATGACCCCTTGAGAGGCCCTAACCAAACAGATTAATTTTATTCATTAGGTAATACAGAAAAAAAAATCATAACAATTGGCAACAGGAAAAAACAACTCTTGTTTTAAGGATCATTATAGGTATAACACAAATTAGAATTGCTATGGTTGGAATGTGTTCCCCAAAGTTCATATATTGGAAACAATCCCTAAGGAACTATGTTGGGAAATGGGTCTACTAAAGAGGTGAGTAGGTCAGGAGAGCTCTGCCCTCGTGAGTATATTAAAGTTATCACTGGAGTTTGTTAGTTAATTAGAAAGTAGACTTGTTATGAAAGTAAATTTGGCTCTCTCTTGCCCTCCTACCTTCCACCATGGGATGATACAGCATGAAGGCCCTCACCAGATGCCAGCGCCATGCTTTTGGACTTCCCAGCCTCCATAACTGTGAGCCAAATAAATCCCCATTCTTTATAAATTATGCAGGCTCAGGTATTACGTTATAGTAGCAGAAAGTGGAGCTTGCTTCTCCCACTCTAGATCAATCAAATGAGGAGCTCTGCACCTAACCCTGCATTCTGGGTTATGTGAGACCCCATGCTCCAGGGGACTGACATTTCCAAGTCTTGAACTTATAGCTAGAACAAAGGGTGACCATTTTACTTACCTGGTTCTCATTTCTTATATCTACAAAGCATGTTCATCCTTCTATGTCATTCTCCACATAGATTCCCTCATCCTGCAGGATAAGACTGAAAATCTAAATGGAAACTATTCTGACGAGGACAATTATGGCTTGTCTGAAAGCTCAAGGGTCATCCCAATTCCCATTTACTTATGCAAATTGTTGGTTTTTCAAAACCAGACGTTTTTTCCTTGTAGAGCCAGCCCATCTTCTGGTATAGAGCAGAATATTGGACAAGCATCCTTTGCCGGACCTTCCAGCTTTGACTGAGAGACACAGTTTTAGGAATGGGACTTGATCTCTTATAATCTAATCTCTTAAGGCTAGCATACAGTGCCTTGGTGTGGTGGCATCTGCCACCAAGGCCAGTTCCAGGGATCTAGGTGCTAACTCTCAGCAGTCATACATTTTTCTACAAGCTTCTAGAAATATGTTTCCTCCTGCTCCAGAATTGGCTTTATTAACATCGAGAATTCAAGAAGTGTCCATGATCTCTCACTTGGACTTTCCTCATAAATTCCGCTTGCTGTTGGTGCTCCACCTGGACCTATTTTGTAAGGTTCTCTTAAATATATCTTCCTCATTGACTTCATGCTCATGCTATTGTGTTTTGCTGAAGTCTTTGGATGCATTTGCACAACTACAATATCAAAGTCCCTGATTCTCTCCACATTGCCAGATATCTTCTTGGAGTTTTTGGTTAATGATGACTTTGAAACCACGTGTGACTTGGGACTTGATAGTGTTTCCTAACGCAGAGGAACATTTTAGCCATAGTTCAAATCCTCCTCTCAGGGAGCTGGTTCTGCATCTCTAGGAAAAGAGCCTTGCATTTTGATCCCTTGCTACTTCCACCAAGAGCCAAGAACCTCTGCCACATAGATGGATCTCTGCCACCACCAATACCCCCTCCCTGCCTCACCTGCACTCAGTCCAAAGATCTCTACCAATCTGCAGAGACTGGGCTTACCAGCAAGGATTTTCAGCTCATTTGAGTAGACCCTAACTTATTATTTGAAGAAAAATGCCACTTTCTTTAGAAACTTGATATGTAAAGACTCTGGTTGGGCTAGGGATATAGTTCAGTTGGTAGAGTGCTTTTCTCACATGCACAAGGTGCTGGGTTCAATCCCCAGCACCACAAAAACAAAACAAAAGACTCTGGTCTATGGAGTCCCTTTTAAAATTTCTAATATCTTCTTTGAGACTTTTCTACAATTTGCCACCTGAAAAACTTGGACCACCCTTATCTGCACATGCTGGATTTTGTGTTAGATACCTCTAGGACTGAAAAGGTTTTCCCAGTGGTTCTGAAAGTAATTCCTACCATTTCTTCCAATTGTCACCTGAAGGCCCTGACCAGTCAGGGAGATTGTGACAGCCAGGCTAGGTCACGTCTGGATGTTCCTTAAGACACCATCTTAGTACATTTTCTGATGCTATCACAAAATCACCTGAGATTGGACACTTTATAAGGATTTATTCAGCTCACAGTTTTGAAGGCCTCAAGTCCAAGATCAGGTGGACCATTCAGTCTCTGCTGAGAGCCTCACAGAGTAGGAACATATACAGAAGAGATCTCATGGCAAGACAGGAAGTCAGAGAGATTCAGGGGAGGGCTTGCTCTTTTCTTAACAACTTACTCTCATGGTAACTAACTGGGGTCCCCTGAAAATGACATTAATCCCTTCCGAGGACAGAGCCCCCCAGTGATGAGGCCCCACTGCATGCTGCAGAACCACCCACAAGGCCCCACCTCTTAAAGGTTCTATTCCCTCAACACTGCCACACAGAGGGCGGAGCTTCTGGCTCATGTAAACCTTTGGGAGACACACTCTTAGCACACCCAAGCCATACTAGACACCATCTTGATGGTGTGAGAGCAGGAATGTGAATCCTAGCTTCGTGTGTGCAAAGTCTGGATGCTTAACAGGATGGCAATGAGACGTGCTTCTCTGCCTTCAGGAGTCAACCCATCACCTCAGCCAACCCTTCAACTAATGATAACTCCACTGTCTGTCAACAACCTCTGCCAACTCTGTTACCCAGGCACTTCCATGGCCAATGCAAACAACTCTCTTTTTTTTATTACTAGAGATTGAACCAGGGGCATTTTACCATTGAGTTATTTACCCAACCCTTTTTATTTTTATTATGAGACAGAGTCTCACTAAGTTGCTTTAGATCCTTGCTAAGTTGCTAATGCTGGCCTCAAACTTGTGATCCTCCTATCTCAGGTTCCAAGTCACTAGGATTACAGACACGTGACACTGTGCCTAACTTAATGAAATGCAAGAGCAAGACTTCCCTCAGACCATAGTGTCTCAACCTCAACTATTAACATTTTGGGCTGGATAACTCTCTAAGGGGAAGGCTGTCCTTTGCATTATGAGATATTTAGCAACAACCCCAGCATCTACTGTGTAGGTCAGTAGCATCCTCTATGCCAGCTATGACAGACAAAAATGTTCCCAGATATCGACTGTCCAACACTCCTGGGGAAGAGAGTGGAGAATGTGGCAAATTCCCTTTGATTGAAAACCCGCTGCTCTTGAGTACCCATCCTTCCAGCTCTCTCCCCACATCTGAGCTGAAGTTACTAAGAAATTAAAGCTTCTGATGCAAAATCTGTCCCCGCTGTGGCACTTTGAAACACTGTGCTTGCAGGGATAGGCACCTGCCCTCTCACCATCTAGCTTAGTCCATTCCAACTTCTGTAACCAAGTACCATAGACTGGGTGGCGGATGAACAAGAGAAACTTATTTTATCTCAGTTCCAGAGGCTGGAAGCCCAAGTTCAGAGTGACAGGATGGTCAACGTGTTGGTCAGTTTTTTATCTCTTTAACCAAAACACCTGACGTGAACAAATTAAAGGAGGAAGGATTTATTTTGGCTCAGGGTTTCAGAAGGTTTAAGTCCATGGTCATCTGGCTCCATTGCCCTGGGGTTGAGGTGAGGCAGAACGTCATGGCGGAAGGGCAGGGTGGAGAAAAGCTGTCAGCTCTTAGCAGCCAGGAAGGTGGGGTGGGGGGGGAGAGAGAGAGAGAGAGAAACAGAGAGAGAGAAACAGAGGAAGGGGACTGGGACAAGATATTGTCCCCAAGGGCATACCTCCAGTGACCTACTCTCTCCAAGTAGACCTGACCTAAAATCTCCAGGAATGTCAGAGCCCTCATGATCAAATCACTTCCCCAAAGCCCCACCTCTGAACATTTTGCACTGGGGAACCAGCTGTCAACACATGAATCTTTGAAGGACACTTTATATCCAAGCCATAACAGTCAGGCTCTGGTGAGGGCTCTCTTTAGGTTTCTTTCCCTTGTATCCTCCTCACATGGCAAAGAGAGGGCAAGATTCAACAGTATGTTGATCAGGAATCCCTGTTAAAAGGACATTAATCCCATTCCTGAGGGCTGCAAGCTCATGGCTAAGACCCCATCTCATAATAGTTTCCCCCCAGGGGGCTAGAATTTCACCATAGGAATCTCAAGGGGAGGCACACACATTCACTCTATCACACCACTCTGTGCGTAATGATGTATAGGCCCTTTGGGGGGAACTCAGATGACCCCAAGTAGAATTAGTTTTATCATTAGTCAGGAGAGTGTCTATCCTCACCCTCCCTGCTCCTATCCCAGCCTTCCAGGAGAGGGTATTCCTCCTCTTTCCTTGTAGGGCAGATACAGATCTGCCAAGGTCACTGGGAGCAGCCTGGCCATGTCCTGCTGGGCTAGAATGCTGAGTTACTGTGGAACACATATTCTCATGACACTGTAAAGAGTAATTTGGAGTCTCTTTCATTGTACTTTCTTTTCTCCATTGACATTCAGTGGACAGTAATTCCAGGCACCAACAACCACTCTCTGTGCAGAGGGAAGGTGGTTTCCAAGCCTCTAGGGTCTGCCTGGATCCTGTTCCTGCCTCATTCTTGAAGAGCAAGAAAGCAAAGAGTGAGGAACTCCAAGGTTTTCTTTTCTCTTTACCTTGTAATCAATTGAATCTTTACTCTCAATTAGTCAAATTGTTCATTAGGTGCCAAGTAAGGGGTGTCTTGCAAACATTACCTCATCACTTCTGATGGCCACTTTGACACCCACCCTCACTTCCTCAGATGATGTGATCAGGTGAGCATTTGCCCAAGACTGAAGCTCTCAGAATCTCTTCCCTTGAGTTCAGAATCCGGGTTCTCTCTAGGTCCCGGGCCTGTAACCTATCAACCCAGCAGCCACTGAAGGCCATTTTGTTCCTCTCTGTGCCCCCAAAGTGAGGAAATACAGAGAACAAGAGAAGAATGAAGAAATACTTAGAGAAGGGCAGAGGTGAGTGGCCAAAAGGGGCCTCAAGTTCAAGTTCCAGCTCCCAGATCATTCCCAAGGCCAGGATACATCCTTGTCCCTGGGATTCCTGGCACACTCCTGGATCTTTACAACAACCTCCCATGTTTTACACAAGAGAGATTAAGTTGTTTTTATCTGAAAGACAATGGGAAAATGTTTGTTACTGAAACCCAATGTACAATTTGCAAACATTCTGGTTAGATGACCTATCTGTTGGCACCCACGTGGAATACATGCTTTACATTGCCACTGTAAAGACAATGACCTGATATTTACATGTAAGATAAAGATTTGGATATAAATCTAAGATGGATTTCAAGAGAACTGTAGTCTAGTGTCTTTTCTTGGCCTTTTAGGGTCCCTACAGAAGGAAGAAGCTGGAAGTGAGAAACTGAGTGAGCCAGGTGAGTAAGCCAGGCTTACCCCAGGGGAGACTGAGCCTTGGTCTGGGTCTTGGGGACAGTATAGAGGTAAGAGATAAGAAAGCCTGGAAATGCAATGTCCAGAGTGAACCCAAGGCCAAGAAGTGTATGATGGTTATCAGAGCCCAGGGATCAGTACCCAGGGCTCATTCCTTGTCCACATTGTCCATTCCAGATGATGTGCTCATTCTTTGATACTTAGGGGGTTTTGTTTCATTTTGTTTGGGTACCAAGGATTGAACTCTGGGGCACTTGGCTACTGAGCCACATCCCCAGCCCTATTCTGTATTTTATTTAGCGACAGGGTCTCACTGAGTTGCTTAGCACCTCGCTTTTGCTGAGGCTGACTTTGAACTCGCAAACCTCCTACCTCAGCGTGCCAAGCTGCTGGGATTACAAACGTGTGTCACTGCACCCAGCCGATACTTAGTGTTTTAGCATGTATTCAGCCAGTATTTATTGGATGTCTACCAGGTGTCAGGTAACTGTAGGCACCAAAATAAGATGGGAATGGCACCAATTGTTTTTATAACAACCCATTTTGCATTGACCTCCAAAGTATTTTTACTTAAAGATGAAGGGAAATTCCATTCAACAACAATAGTGAAAGCTGCTATTTCTTTGGCCCTGTGCTAAGCACGGTCTAGGCCTTAACCTCATTTCATATGCACAAGGACCCTTTTGGGAGGGTACTGTTATTGTCTCCTTCTCACATACAAAGACACAGAGGGGCAGAAATGAAGGCTAACTCACCCAAAGTCACACAGTAGTTGGCAGAACCCTGACTGGGACACAGGCACTCTGTTCTCCGGAATCCTATGCTCTCCAAGGGTCACGCTGAGGTTCAGTCTCACCTGGTTGAGAATGACCCCTCTCCTGGGAGGGACTGTGTGGAGACAAAGCCTGGATTCCCCCCAAAGTCCCAACCTTCAACATCCAGGCATTTACCCATGGAAATGCCAAGAAGGGCACCTCTGTGGCCAATTGTCTGGGCTCTCTTTTGAGAGATGAACTGCGTGGGCAATCCATCATTGGCTGACTGTGGCGCCGGCCGCCAGCTCTTGGTGCCTGCGCTTAACTCTATTAACATCATTTCGTTTTTTAGACTTTTCCTAATTAAGAAAGGTTCCCACCAGCAACAGCAAAAATCCTCACCACCTCTTTCATTATCCCAGCTTTTCTTCCCCTTAATTACTATTGAGCTCCTGGCTGATTAAATTAGTTTTTTTGAGGTGCTTTCTGAAATCTTGGGGAAATTATCTAAAAATCATGAAATCAATTCCCTTACGCTGTTTTAATCTTTTATGCCCTCTGCTCAAAGAGGGATGGGCAGACAAGTGCAGGCCCTCTGAGAAGTGTGCAGCCCTACACTGCTTGCCAGCCTTAGGGCCTTTGTGGACCATCTGGGTCAATTTCCTTCCAAGTAAATGAAATGCAAATAAAAATTCCAGCAGTTTTTCAGCTGCCGGCTGCCCAGCTGATTAGCATGACAGAGGCTGAGAGATGAGGCCTGACCCGGTGCACTTCCCCTGGTCTCATTAAGTTGTAACTCCACCGCCGCTGCATTCATGGTGTGTATTGACGCTGAAAGGCGTCTTTATCCAAAACTAGCTAAATTCACATTCAGAGTTTTTACTTGGAAGTCTTGCCTGCTTCAGCATCCACATGAAAGTGAACCTATTGTGGCTGGCTCATGTGTCCTGCTGATTCTGAAACAATCTGGAGCCTTCCCAAAAAATGTTTATTTCCCAAGTTTGTATCCTTCCATTTCACTCCCCCGCACCCCAGCCTGGAAATGCTGGGGTGGGGGGGAACACACAGTGTGGGGGGAGGTAGCCGTGAGCGTGGGAGGAATTCCCAGAGTCACATTTTTATGGATGCTGCAAAATGAGGATCTGTGAGAAGGATTTCAGCCGGGGGACTTCCGAGATCTGTTGGTATGGTGAAAGCTGCCAGCGCACCCGGGTTTTGCAAAGCCTTCTTACCTGGCCGGGCACATGGCTGCATCAACTCTTGTGGCCCTTGGCTCCTCGATCTCTCTTCTTTCATGAAGCATTTGAAGGGCAGTTTCCCCTCTTGATAGCCATTAGCCACCTATAGAAACGTATCATGTCAGTAGCTTGATTTATTGTAGGGTCCTCACTGTGTTAGGGTTGAAGCATTTGCAGACCAGGGAACCAACTGCTTGCTGTTGAGGTTGGAAGGTTCCAGGACTGTGTGTCCCTGCCCTCATTTTCATATTAGAGAAGGCTTCATGGGAGACAAGAGGTATTTATCTTTGGAAATTGAGAATGAAGGGAGAAGACACGAAAATTCGAGAGGGGGAAGAAGTCATTGTTATTTGTGATTCTCTGCTTGCCCCCTAAATGAAACATAATGATCAAAACCCAATCTGTGACCCTGTTGGGATTACAGCTGGGGAGAGAGCTTTGAAATTGAGTTTAATGAATGGTCTGGTTGACAATGACTTTCTTTTATGAAAGTAAAGCTTGTCCCTGTTTATAGATTCTGGTTAGCATTGCATTAACTGGGTATTTGTGGGTTTGCATGCAGTAAAAATTGTTGGGGTTCTTCAAAATGCACGCCTGAGATCATCAGCAGTTCAGAAAAGTCTTTTTCTTTTTTTCTTTTCTTTTTTTGTAGTGCTAGAAATGGAACCAAGGGCCTCATGCATGCTGAGCAAGTGCTCTACCACTGAGCTACATCCCCAGCTCCATTTTCAATTTTATTTTAATACAGGATCTCACTAAGTTGCCAAGGTTGGCCTTGAACCTGTGATCCTACTGCCTCAGCCTCCCAAGTAGCTGGGATTACAGGCATACACCACCTCACCAAACTTGGAAAATACTCTTCAAACAAGTAAACAACATTGGACCTGTTGTAATGCTTTACTAGTCTGTAAAACTATCTTAGCCTGGGCTGGGGTTGTGGCTCAGCGGTAAAGCACTCGTGAAGCACATGTGAGGCTCCAGGTTTGATCCTCAGCACCACATAAAAATAAATAAAATAAAGCTATTGTGTCCAACTACAACTAAAAAATAAATATTAAAAAAAACTTATCTTAACCTTTTGCCCATAGACTCTGTGCTAAGGACACAGCATTTAATATTTTTTAAATTAAATTCATTTTCTACACTCAGTTTTCTTTTAGGGCCATTTTAACAGCTCAAGGCCTACGTCAGCAGGTTGGCCCCTTTGTGGGTTGGCTCAGATTCCCTTGGCTATTGATGAAAACATTTTGTTTCCTCTTCAGGAAGGAGTGGGTGAATCAAAGAGAGAAACTGACCATCCAGGATAACTGGGCAGAAGGATGTCAGATTTGTTCAGCTTTGCTATGACCAGCACAGCTCATAGGCTTGTACCTATATAGTAGCAAAAAAGAGAGAGAGAGAGAGAGAGAATACCAGGATATGGGTTTGGTAGAAGAAAAGGGACAGCCCAAAGTAGCCAGGCCATCTTCCCACAGGTTGCAATTCAGTACCTTCAGGATTGTGGGTCGAGGCAGGATTGAGGGTCTGATGGCTGACTGTAGAAATTATGATGAGGGTAGATAACCCCAGTGAGCTTGCCTGGCTGGCCACCTAACTGACTAGATGTTGCTTTCTAGAAGCTCGCCAGACCTGTGCACCAGAAATATCTTATACAAAGGTGTTCCTTCTTATAATCCTTATCATTCTTCACAATGACCCTGAAAGTTATGGGGACATCATTTTTATGGAAAGCGCCATTTCGTAGATCAGAGAATGAAGGCTCAGAGCTGATGCCACAGAGCTGGGGTTGGAACCAGCTCCTGACCCAGGAGCCCATACTCTCCCTAATACACTCTGCTGTCTCCCCCACACCACCTATGACATGTTTCCCATTTTCAGCTGAAATGTGGAACAATTATATCTCTCAAAAAAATAAAATGATGGACCATAGGTGCTACAGACAGGTGGCATGAAGGTATATATATCTCTTCGATGCTCCCTGCCATGGGCTGTTGGTGGTGCCCAAAATAATGTCTGCTCAACCAGAATGCCAAAGATGATGGCTTTGGGGCTAGAAAAGATAAAGGCTAGAGAAACAATAAATGCCTCTCAGTGCCTTTCTCCAGTTCCACAGGGTATTGCACACTGGGAATGTGGCCTGGACTGAGGCTTCAGGGTTGTAGTCAAAGCTGGGCTTTGGATTTTTTTATTTTCCCCAAAATCCAGGTTACAGGCACAAGGGACCCAGCTTCCAGGCCACAGCTCTGCCATACCCTGCCCCATCCTACTCTCAAGACCTGGAGGAGATGATCCTACAGTGGGTCAGTGAGAGTCATCACTTGCCATGTCATTGGAGCAGATAACCAGCTCTGTCCCAGTTTTGATCATATGAAATCACAGTGTGTTAAATAAGAAACCAGGAATAGTGATAGGATGACAATATGCTAGGCAATGATGGTGGTAGTCCCCCCTTATCTACAGGGGATACATTTGAAGACCCCAGGGGATTCCTGCAATCATGGATAGTGCCAAACATTATATTTACTATGCATTTTCCTATACAGACATATCTGTGATAAATGTTTATAAATTAGGCACAATAAAAGATTAATAACAACAATAAAGTAGAACAACTATAACAATATACTGAAATAAAAGTTATGGGAATATGGTCAGTCTCTCTTTCAACATATCTTATTGTACTGTACTCACCTTTCTTGTGATACAATGCCTACATGATGAGATAAAATGAGGTGAATGTTGTAGGCACTATGATGTAGGGTCAGACTACTAAGTAGAAGTTATGTGAGGACAAGCCGTGTGATACCCACAACAATTGATCTGATCACTGAGATGACTACTAAGTGACTAAGAGTGAGTAGCATATACAGCATGGATACACTGGACAAAGAGAAAATTCATATCTCAGGCAGGATGGAGCAGGACAGCTCAAGATTTCATCATGCTACTCAGAATAGCACACAATTTAAAACTTACGAATTGTTTATTTCTGGAATTTTTCACTTAATATCTTTGGGCCACAGTTAACCTTAGGTGATTGAAAAGAGCAGAAAACAAAAGCACAAAAATGAGAGGACTCCTGTAAATACTTTACAACTATCTTGGCTTTTAAACAAGTAAAAGGGGCCATTACGGATCCAGTGTCAACTATTCCATGGACTACCTTGCTTTTCAAAGTGTGGTCCATGGCTGAGCATGGTGGTACACAACTGTAATCCCAGTAATCCCAGCAACTCAGGAAGCTGAGGCAGGAGAATCACAAATTCGAGGCTAGCCTCAGCTACTTAGCACAACCCTGTCTCAAAATTTAAAAATAAATAAGTAAAATAAAAAGGGTTGGGAATAGAGGTCTGTGGTAAAGCACCCTGGCTTCAATCCCCAGTAACAAATAAATTAATAGCTTGGTCCATGGATCTACAGCATCAGCCTCATCTAGGATCTTTTAGAAGAGCAGACTGTTTTAGTCAGGTTTTTTGTTCCTTTGTTTTTGTCACTGTGACCTGACAAGAACAACTTGGAGGAGCTAAAGTTTATTTTGGATCATGGTTTCAGAGGTCTCAGTCGATAGACCGCTGACTCCATAGCTTTGAGCCAAAGATGAGGCAGAACATTATGGCAAAAGGGTATGCTCAGGGCATGGCCACCAGGAAGCAAAGAGAGAGCTCTGCTCACCAGAGACAAAATATAAACTCCAAAGGCACGTCCCCAGTGACCTGCGTCCTCCAGCCACACCTACTTACCTACAGTTACTGCTCAATTAATCCATATCAGTGGATTAAGCCATTGACTAGTCATTGACTAGGCTTAGGTTATGCTAAGTAGCTGAGGCTAGCCTCTCATTTTACCTCTGAACACTCTTGCATTGTCTCACACATGAGCTTTTGGGGGGATACCACATGCCTAAACCATAACACAGACTCTTGAGCTCCACCTCAGTCTTAGTAAAGTTAATCTGCATTTTAACAAGATTTCTAGGCAGTTCATATGCATATTAAAGTTTTAGAAGCACTGGTATAGGGCTTTCTATAAGTCTGAGATACAAGAAATTACGTTCTTTTCCTCAAGATTTTTAACTCAAATGAGACTAGACATGTATGAGCACTGGGCAAACTTCTTGAATTATGTTTCATTTGTGCATGGTAATAAGGGTTTTCAAAACAATTAAGACTTGTTATCCCTCTCTAGCTTTTATGAGTACAAAGAAGCTTTTATCTAGCAACATCTAAGCAAGAGTAGAAAACTAATATAGATGGAGCATCACTTATCCAAAATGCTGGGGACCAGAAATGGTTTGAATTTGAGATTTAAAAAAAAAAATTGAGATACTTATATATACATAGTGTGAGACTTGGGATGGGACCCAAGTCTAAGCATAAAATTCATTTTTGTCTAACATACACCTTGAACACCAGTGTGGAGGGAATTTTATACAATATTTTAAATAGTTTTGTGCATAAAATATTCTTTTTTATTCTAATTTGTTATACACGATGGCAGAATGCAATTCATTTCATATTACACATATAGAGCACAATTTTTCAAGTCACTGCTTATACACAAAGTATTTTCACACCATTTGTGTCTTCATACATGTACTTAGGGAAATGATGTCTAACTCATTCCACCATCTTTCCTACCTCCTTACCCCCTGCTTTTCCCTCCCTCCCCTTTGCCCTATCTAAATTCCTCCATTCCTCCCAAGCTACCCCACCATCACCATTATGAGTCAGCATCCTCATATCAAAGAAAACTTTCGGCCTTTGTTTTTGGGGGATTGGCTTGCTTTACTTAGCATTATATTCTCCAACTTCATCCATTTACCTGCAAATGCCACGATTTTATTCTCTTTTAATGCTGATAATGTTCTATTGTGTATGTATACCAAAGTTTCTCTATCCATTCATCTACTGAAGGGCATCTGGGTTGGTTCCATAATTTAGCTATTGTGAATTGTGCTGCTATAAACATTGATGTGGCTGTGTCCCTGTAGTATGCTGTTTTTAAGCCCTTTGGGTATAAACTGAGGAGTAGGATAGCTGGATCAAATGGTGGGCCCATTCCCAGTTTTCCAGGGAATCTCCATACTGCTTTCCAGATTGGCTGCACCAATTTGCAGTCCCACCAGCAATGTATGAGTGTGTCTTTCCCCCCACATCCTTGTCAACACTTATTGTTGTTTGTATTCTTGATAGCTGACATTCTGACTGGAGAGAGATGAAATCCTAGAGTAGTTTTGATTTGCATTTCTCTAATAGCTAGAAATGTTGAACATTTTTTCATGTTTGTTGATTGATTGTATATCCTCTTCTGAGAAGTGTCTGTTCAGTTCCTTGGTGCCGCAGTCCGGCTGCAGCAAAATAACTGGGGGGGTGACGAATAACTTGTGTACGTTGATACAGCAAGAGTGGAAGCCGTTTATTGCAGGACAGGAGCAGTATTTATACATTCCACACAGCTTATCTAATTAGCATAAACTAGATACATCAGTCAACCAATCAGGAATCTCTACACTTAATGGCTCGCTTTTGTTACTTCTCAAACCACTCCCTCTGGCATTTTGCCAGGCACCATCCAGACTTGTTTATGAACTTTAACATTTGCCAGGCGCCATCCTGACTTGTTTACAGACTCTAACAGTTACATGTGGATGTCCAGTTTTCCCGGCACTGTTTGTTGAAGAGGCTATCCATAAAATATTCTTATAGTGTGAAATTTTCTGCTTGTGGCATTGTGTCAGTGCTCAAAATGTTTCAGATTTGGGGGCATTCCAGATTTTAGATTTTCAGATCAGGGAGGTACATACTATATACTCTTGAATATCTTCAAATGTGTACTGTATGATGTATCTTACGTCATCTTTCGCAACAATCCTGTGGCCTGGACATTACTTTTTGCTAACTCTGTGTTACAAGAAAAAACAAAAACAAACAAAAAACTCCACCAAAGACCGAAAGAACTAGATTCCATAGTTCTATGCTGGGATTTGAACCCAGGTCTTACTGATTTCAATGCCCTGACCCTCCCAGCTGCTGAGCCAAGAAATTTAAAATGTGCCAAAATCATATGCGTTATCTGGAAGGAAAATGTTTTAAGGCCAAATAAAAAGCACAATTGTATATTTACATCCCTATCACATCATATCATGGGAAGAGCAACAAATGAGATGTTTGGTTTTTGTTTTGTTTTTTTTTTTAACAATAATGTTAATCAGGTTGTTGTTTAAGAAATTTAGAGCTTAAGGAAATGACTGACTTAGATCTTAAAGGAAAAAAACTGAGAAAGAAGACATTGTTTGTGGCTGCAGTTAATCTACCTAGATGTCCTGGGACAGAGTAACAGAAACACAGTGTGATTGTTGTGATAACAAGAAGGCATGAGCTAAAGCTAAGGAAGACTTTGGACGTCGTCATCAAGATCATCAGCAGTAGGTACCACCACATCAGGAAGCTTAGAACTTTGTCTTATGAGATAGAAGCAAAATGAGCAAGAGGGAGAATACCCAGCAACCAGCAGCTTTGATCATTAAATCATAATCAAGAGGGCACCTGTCTTCCAACTTCAGCGTTAGTGGGGCTGGGTACTGACTTTGAATAAATACTTGCTTGGACATTTTCCTCTTGATGATTTTTGGAAAGAACATGGTTTCTTGGGCTAGAACCATCTTGACTTCCAGAGAGTATCTTACATTCTCACTACATTGGTCAGTGTAAGAATTCCCCTTTGAGCTGGATGTAACTGTGGGTAATTTTTTTTCAAAATAAATAATCATATAAAACAAACGCACCAGGTGTAGCAGCACATACCTGTAATCCCCACGACTCAGAAGGCTGAGGCCAGAAGATCACAAGTTCAAGGCCAGCCTTAGCAACTTAGCAAGGCCCTAAGCAACTTACTGAGACCCTGTCTCAAAATAAAAAGGGCTGGGGATAAGACTCACTGGTAAAGCACCCTTGGTTAACTCCCCCAAAACAAAACAAAAACTCTGTATTCAATTTAGGAAGCCCAAAGAAGGTTTCCTTCAGTGCAATTAGGCAAAGTACCAGTCTTCCATGAAGATTCTGTTCAAATTCCACCAATCAAGAAGCATAATATTTTCAAACTAACCTACTAAAATATAGTTTGAAAGAGAGAAAAAGGTAGCTTGACATTTGCCGGGCCATGTGAAAGGACTGTCAGACCACAGGTTGATGAGGACAATATGCCCAAGGTGATGATAACTGATTCTTTCTCAAAACACTTAAAGACATTGATTTTGCTCAAATTCCAGGTTAGAAAATCCGCCATCTCTCTATTTTTCCTTTGCAACGTGCCTTACTCTCTATTTCATATCAGTCTCCTCTTTAATGTCCCAGTGCCCTCCTAGTAACTTCTAGGTACTGGGAGATCTTCGATGCAGCAAATCTCCAAATCTGTCCTTCCACTAAGCACCCAGGGCCCAAGAGACACTCTCTTTTCTTTTTGTTCACTCCATTCAAACTCCTGTTTTGCAGCAATGCAAATCTCAATTAAGTGTCCAGAAATCAACCAGCCTGATTCACTAAACCAGACCAATTCACTCAAGATGTGATGGATTGATAACCCCATAAACATCCCATTGCCATTTGCATTGTAAAATAGTATCTTATACACCTACTGAATCTCTATTTGCAACCTTGGGAAGGAGAGATATTTTTGGGTTGTTTGTTTAGTGTGTAACTTGGAATGTCATAGAAAAGATCAATTTTTTTTTTTTTTTTTTTTACCATTGATAATCCGTTGATTAGTTGAGTTAAAATCTCTGGTCCTGCACTATTACCATGGCCATATGCCTGATTAGGCTGGGCCCTGCCTTGGGTAGAGCAATCTGATGGCACAAACACTTTCTCTGAGCTTGGCTGCTGTATACAATCCCTGCAAATCCAGAACTGAACTGAGCAGTTCCTAGTTCCAGTTTGTCTCAACCCACCTGAACAAAGTGCCCCAAGCAACCAGTTCAGCTACATTTAGGCCACTTCTTGGGTGGCACTTAGCAAAATTTCTGATTTGGACACTAACCTTCCTGATACCTGCCTTCTACCTCCTCATAGATTCTGTGATAGCCTTTTAACCCTCGGAAAAGTAGATTCAGTTCCACTTCCAAGACTCTGGGCTCTGGGCATAGCAAATGCAAAGAACCCAGATGAGCTGCTCTTTGAAGAGTAATTCTCTTTGGAGTATTTTTTTTTTAATCATTGCTAACATTCATTTACTGAGCATCTATTAACTGACAAGCACTATGTCAAGTATCTCTGCATTAATTCTGCTTAGGAAATATCATTTTCCTTGTTTTACAAATAAAGTAACAAGACTCAGAGAAGTTAAGCAATTTACCTCAGGTGCCACTGCTAATAGAGCAGAGCCAAGACTTGAATTCATATCTTAGTCTTAAGCCCTTATTTTTACCAACTACAATGCAGTTTGTGTAGTAAAAGGAATGTTGTCATAGAGTCATTTCACCAGGATGGCCAACTTATTCAGATGTGTCAGGCCCAAAGCCTAGGGCTCACAATACTTTTAGAGGCCCATGAAAATGTTTTAATTAGTTTTAAAATAAAAGTTAGAAGTTAACTTTTAGACTAAAAAAAAAGTTTTCATATATGTTAATACATTCCTCTTTATACTACATTGTGAAACAAAATATATATATATATATATATATATTTATGGTTGAAGAGATCCACAAAAGTAAAAGCACCAAGGGCCATGAAAATCCTCTTGCAGCTTAGAAGTGATGTCCCCTAGCAGGTTTTGCTGTTCTGCCACCTGCATCATTGTCAACTTCATGAAGAGCCTCAGAAGAGGTATACTTTTATTTTCTCTAGTGTCAGAGAAAAATAGATGAATAGAGCAGCTCAGTGAGTTAGTCAGGGTTCTCCAGAGAAACAGAACCAATAGGATATGTGTAGATATATACAAAAGAAGATGGAGTATGGCACTGGCTCATGTGATTATGGAGGCTGAGAAGTCCCACCATCTGCCATCTGCAAGCTGGAGACCCAGGAGAGCCAGTGGTGTGGTTCAGGCCAAGGTTGAAGGCCTAAGAACTGAAGTAATTGCTAGAATAAGCCACTGAGTTCCACGGTTCAAGAACCAGGAGCACCAAAGTCCAAGGGCAAGAGGAGGTGGATGCCCCAGCTCAATATGGGAGAGCAAACTCACCCTACCTTCGGCTTTTGTGTTCTGTGTGGGTCCTGAGTATTTTTATGGAGCCTGTTCACAATGGTCAAGGTGAATCTTCTTTACTCAGTTCACAGATTTAAATATCAGCCTCTCCCTGAAACACTCTCACAGATACCCCAGAAACAACATTTTGCCAGCTACCAGGGCAAACCTTATGCCAGGGAAGTCAACACACCTAAAATTAACCATCACATTAAATAATTCTCTCAGTCAGGGGGTTAAAGGAGGGAGCCTGATGGGTGTGGCAGGAGCTTGGTGGCCCTCACTAGAACAAGTAAGTCTCAGGGCTATCAGATCACATGGGTTTGTAAATTATACCCCTGGTTGGAAATTTGAAGACCAATAGTTTGCACCTTCTCCCCATCCAGGCAAGTCTGACCTGCTGCAAGATCAATCAGATCAGGGTCTTGCTGCCATGTGCCATCAGCTTGTAGACAGTGGGACAGGTAAATGGCTCTGTGTAGACAGTTCTGACCCAAGAGCAGGTCAGAATGTTTCCATCCTTCCAACTTGCTGGCACAGGTGAGGACCGGTCACTCAAGCCAGATTGTCCTCTGCTTCTCAGAGAGAGGTCCCCCCAAAAAGGCTTGTGTCTTAATTTTCTTCAGGGAGTAATATCTTTGATGGCACCAGCTGCCTGACAATTTCCTTTGAGAACTCTTGGCTAACATTAAATAATTTTTATGCAAACAGTAAACTCTAGCCTAGAAAAGGCCAACCTGAGTCCAAATTATCTTTTGTTCCTTCCTCTGTCTTTTTCTTTAACCTAACGGATACTGCTCCAAGTTTTAATGGCAATTTTCAGTGGCACATAATAAGGATGTTGAAAGAAGTGGGATGAGGTCATGCTGGTTCCCTGACACTCATGGTCACAGGGAAATATTCATGCAAGGGCCTCCCACTTTCCATGAACTCCCTTTAGATAAATGCTCAAGGTATGATAATTTAACATATAACATTTTGCAAACTGAAGAACATGTTCAGTATACCAAGGGGTTGACTTTTTATCTGAATTCAGAGATCATTTCTTTGATCTCTGGGACACAGATTCCATTCTCTAAGATCAGGGTGCCTTGCCTACTCTTATGTGCTTCATCAGTTTGGATTTTGATAAATCAAGTCCTCTCTAAATAGAACATGAGCGATTTCTAGTTTCTCCAGTTTGGCCCTGGGCTCTTAACCATCACAGCCATATAAAGTGTTAGGATGGGGCTCATCAACAAAAAGGTAATAGAACTGTATTTTAACACAGCAAAAACAAAACAAAACAAATCTAAGGCCAACATCTTACACTTGGGAAAGACAATCACATTCCTGACACGTTCTCTGAAAGGCATGTGGCCTTCGAGTTGTTTTTCCATATGTGGCACATAGCCAGCCCCTGGGCCCATCCTCTCTATTTTCAAAACAGCATCTCATTTCTGCATCCGGAGTTGAGGGCAGGCTGTGGTATGGTGACAAAGACACTGTTACCTAAAGAAGTTAATGTCCTACAGGATTAGCTTATTTCATTAATTCATGCAAAATATTTTATTGATCACCTGCAAAGTGTCAGGCACTCTGTTAGGTGTGGGATTCAACTGTGAAGAAGATGGACTAGTCCCTACCTGGTGGAGGATAAATACTAGGGGGTGGGAGGAGCAGAGTGAATATAACCAGTTTGGCCATCAAGACAGTGCCTAAAATGTGGGCTTCATTAGTCATTGGCCAGAAAGAGAGATACAATCTATTCTCAAGAGCTTTGGGCTAATAAGAAGGGTGAAGGACTGGTGGTCCCAGTCCCATCTGGAGGTTGGGACACAGAATGCATTCTCTACATTGTAATTTTTGCTTCCTAGCACATGGCACATGCAATCATTATTAATATATCTTGGGCGTAGCCATGCTCCATATTCTTCTGAGGTTTCATATTAAGTTCCTTTACAAAAGTCACACAGCTAATAAATTGTGGAGCTAAGATTTAAACTTTATTGATCTTAATGGCTGAATTTTCTTTTACTTAGTGTTTTCCCTATTAGCTTTTAAAAACATTTTTATTATAATTATTAGCACATACTTTATAATTTTACAAAATAATAGGTTTCTTTGTGACATTTTCATACATCTTCCCTATTATCTTTCCCTATTAGCTTTTTAATTTCTTTTAATTAAAGTAACATGTAGACATAGTTTGATGGATTAATGTAGCTCTACAAGTCCTAAGGCATACTTCATGAACTTCATCTCCATTCCCCTTGAATATAATTCTTTATGCACATTTGTATCTATATGTCTTCTTAGTTTTTTTTTTTTTTTTAGGCATTATCAGTTGACCTCTTTCTTGGGAAGGAAAATATTTACTTCTCTTTCCTTCTATTCTCTAAATATAATTGAAAAAAATACTTTGGCTAAAAAGTTCAGGTTTATATAGCTGTGACATCATGGCAAAGTGAGGAGTTGGGTAAATCTTCTCCCCTGAAAGCAAGAACAAAATTGGGTGAAATCATCAGAAATAACCATTTCAGAATGCTGGAACTCGATCCAAAGCATACAGAGCTTAAGAAACACTTACTAAAGAAAAACTATTGAAACTTGTATAAGAGCAGTGGAACTCTGTGGCACTTTGACCTCAGGTGGATACCAGCTAGTCCTCTGCTCTGCCCAGATCTAGTTTGGTAGATCCAAGGCAAAGCAAGCCATGAAAGCCAATGGCTTCACCGGGTGTTGTGGCAGGTTTGAAATAAATCACTGGGTCAGTCTTGAAGCAGGACAAGGAACTTTATTTGCTGGCAGGCTGAAGGGCAGTGACCAAATTGACTCTCCACCCTTCAACCCCCAAAGGGAGCTAAAGCACATCATTTTGGGGGGTGAGGGTGGGTACTGGGGATTGAACTCTGAAGTACTTAACCACGGAGCCACATCCACAGCCCCCCCCCCTTTTTTTTTTTTTTTGTATTTTATTTAGAGACAGGATCTCATTAAGTTGCTTTCTGCCTCGTTTTTGCTGAGGCTGGCTTTGAACTCGCAATCCTCCTGTCTCAGCCTCCCAAGCCACTGGGATTACAGGCATGCACCACCATGCCCAGCTAAAGCACATCTTTTATAGCCCAAAACCACAACAAAAACCTCAAGCAAAGTAGGAGGTACATCAAAATGACCCAAGTCTAACCCAGGCCAGGGTACATGGCACAAGAATACATTGCTCAGGAATAAAAGAAACATTTTTCAGCTGCTATGCATTGCCAAACAGGGTGTGCTTAGCAGCATGTGGGTTACAGAGGACGGGTTTTCACATGGGAGAAACAGTTCTTAAATGAAATGGAGTCTCAGAGTAAAACAGAGTTTGTCTGGTCAAGAAAAATATGGTTTGACCCACAACACAGGAAGCTGGTTTTATTGGGATAAAATATAGAAAAAGCCATTTCCTGAGCACAAAACAATAGTGATCCCAGTTCAAAAAAAAAAAAAAGCCCAATGTCAATGTCATAGCTAGTTTGTGGCTGGGGCAAATAATAGACTGTCAAACTAATAAAACTATAACTGAGAGATGGAGGGAAGGAGGCAACCGTAACTACCTTGACAGTGTCTCGTAAATCCCCGACAGTCTGCACAGCTGTACCTGTTTGCAAGGCTTTGTATGTGCTTAGAAGAGACCAGAGAAAGCCCTGGCTCTCTTTGTATCCCTGGCTAACTGTGAAATGTTGTGCACACACAGAGAAGAGACAAAAGGAGCTGGTGAAAAGCAAAGGTAATGACCTCAATTTTGAGTGTATTTCCAATGTCCCATATAGATCTGTTAACAAAAGATGAAAATATTACAGTCGTAAGGTGTTTGAGTACAACTTTTAACAAATCACTGATGGATCACTATGTTACAAAGACACAGGGATGACCCTTAGGAAGCCAGGATTCAAGGTGAAAACAATTTAAGTTGAGCTGACAAGAGGCACCAGCAGCTGCCCATTGCAAGGGAAATCAGGCCAAGAACGTTATGGTTCACACTTGTAGCCCCAGCTACTCAGGAGGCTGAGGCAGGAGGATGACCTGAGCCCACAAGTTTGAGACCAGCCTGGGCAATATAATGAAAGCAAAATTTTTGTAAATTTACTAAAAAAGTAAAGTAAAATTTCTGAGGCCTAGAATATCTGGAAATATTTTTATTCTAATCTCACACTTGTTTGAAAGTTTTGCTGGGTATAAAGATCTAGATTTGAAATATCTTCCTTCAGAATTTAAAGTCATTATCTCATTAAAAAAAAATCTCATTGGTCTTTTAGCTTACAGTGTGGCTGTTGAAATTTCAAAGCCATTCGACTCCTTATTCTTTATTTGGGCCTGGTAGGGATTTGTTCATAGTGTTCTACAGTTTTTTGTGGATGTCCTTTGGTAGGAGTCTGGTTTGGTTTTTTTTGGCATTAGTGCTTTCTGTGCCCTTTCAATTTATAAAACACATGTGTCATTCAAGAGTTCATCTGATCCCTTTCCTCTGTTCTCTATAGAATATCCGTTGTTTGGATATGGGATCTCCTAAATTAATCCTTGAGCTTTCCCATATATATTTTCTATTTTTCATCTCCTTAAATTTTTTCTCTATTCCCTAGAAGTTTCCTCAGGTTACCTTTCAATTATTTTATGTAGTTTTTTATTATGTCATCTTACTTTTTAAAATAAGCATTTTGTGGTTACTGTTCTCTGAATGTTCTGGTCTTAATAGCATTCTGTCTTTTTTCATGTTTGAGGTGTCTTCTGTAGTAGTTCTGAGGGTCTCAATTATATTTTTGGAATTTCTGGCCCACTGCATAATTCCTGCATGTCTATGTTTTGGTTTTTTCTCCTTGTGCATTTTTTCTCCTTGTGCACTATCTTTCATATTTTATTTCCCCAGCATTCTGGTTGCTTGCTTGTTGATATTTAAGTACATTTAAGGTGTCCTTCAATGGATGAGTGGATAAAGAAAATGTGTGTATACACACACACACACACACACACAATGGAATATTACTCAGCCACAAAGAAGAATGTAGTAATTGTATTTGCTGGTAAATGGATGGAACTGGAGAATATCATGTTAAGAGAAATAAGCCAGTTTCCCAAAAACAAAGGCCATATGTTCTCTTTGATATGTTGATGCTAATCCAAAACAAAGGCAGGTGGAAAGGGGAAGAATAGAAATCCATTGGATTAGACAAAAGGGAATGGAGGCAAGGAAGTGGGGAGGGGAATAGGAAAGGCAGTAGAGTTAATTGGACATAATTTTCCTAGCCTTGTATTTGAATACATGACAGGTAACTCCACATAATATGCAACCACAAGAACGGGATCCTAAATAGAATAAGTTATACTCTCTGAATGTATAATTTGCTAAAATATGTTCTACTGTCGTGTATAATTAAAAAGAACAAATTTTTAAAAAGCTAATTAGAATCTCTGAGCATAAGGTTGAAGGTCTGAGTTTTCTTTGTGGGAGTGTTTGGTTGCAGATCCATTATGTCAGTATCTTTTGGACTTTTGTGCTATGGTCAGATTACCTTGAAAAGATCCTTTAAATATTTTGTGGATAATCCAAACCTGACTGCAAGTATTCTGACATTTCATCTCTTTGTTTTCAGTACAATGCCTATAATTTTGGGTAGAACCATTGCCTTCAGCCTGCACATGCTCTAAATAAAGCCTCCTGCAACTATCAGCATTGGGACAAAGATATCCCCTGTCTCATGAAAGAAAGAGGGATCAAATGCTTTGAAAACAGTGTTCAGCGAATTCTTCATAGCTTAGCTTCCCCTTTCCCTAGGATACAACTTGCCCTTGGTTCCTGAGGTTTGGGGATTTAGTATGCAAATCAGCTGTTCCTTGGCTTCTCCATTTATAACTTGGAATTCAGCTTTATTCTGTTTGCTAAGCCACTTACTCATATTTCCAATTTCCAGCTTCCAAAACTTTGTTGCATTATCTCCTCTCCAACACTATCTATCCTTGATACAATATTATCACTTGATATAATACTATCCATCCTTATAATTTTATACAATAAAAAGTCCTCTGTTATATTTTTAGAGGGTTTTTGATAGGAACTGGAATTAGACTAAGTGTTCCATCCGTCTTCTTTTCAACCAGTTGAATGTTAGCCCCAAATATAAAAAACCAGTCAGAAATGTTCTAGCTTTCTAGAACCTAGTGGCCTTTATGAGAATATTCACTATCTTTGGGTATTTCAAATTTAAAACAAAAATTGCAGGACAATGTTTAGTCTTTTATAAGCATGAGGTTCTCAGGGCTAGAGAGAGGAATATGAAGACATGGCCCTAACCAGCTTGTGAATACCACTAAGTCTTCCCTGTGCTTAGTTTTCAGCATCTGCAAAAAAGCACGTGTTAAAAACCCCTCCTCTTGTTATGTGGATCCAATGAGAAAACCCATCTCAAGGAGCTGCTACAAAGCAGTCTCTGAGACTGCAGAGGCTCATTCCCACCCTGACCTCCTCATAAATGGACTGTCATGCAGCATACGGAATTAAATGGGATGGTGAAAATGTTCTTTTAGAACCTGTGAAATCCATAAATGGTATCCTTCTAAAACCATTTTAGAAGGTTTTTCTCTGGATGTAGAATAATAAGATACATGATTGTGTGAACCTAAGCATAATATTCTAAAATATCACTCAGGGGCATAACTAAAATTTGGGCAATAAAAAACTCAGTTCATAATTTGTTGATCTTTAAATTTATTTTGATGACCACAGTGAAGAATAATTCTCCCATCACTGATCACTGTCAGAAAATGCTCTAAAGAGAAGGAGGAGGAGGAGGANCATTTTCTATTACTAAACATTAGTTCCTCCCTCCCCATTTTAAAGCTTGGTATGTATTCCTAGTGAATCAATTCCTATATCATTATATAATCAACCTCTTTATCCTAATTCTGAAAATTTTTTGTTTGTAAATATATTTTGTCTGGTATTAATGTAACAATTCCAGGATTTTTTTTCTTTTTCTTTCTTTCTTTCTTTCTTTTTTTTTTTTTTTGGTGTGTGTGTGTGTGTGTGAGAGAGAGAGAGAGAGAGAGAGAGAGAGAGAGAGAGACTAAGAATTGAACCCAGGGTGCTTAACTACTGAGTACATTGCTACATTCCCAGCCTTTTTTTTTTTTTAATTTTGAGATACCCTTGAACTTGTGATCCTCCTGCTCAGCCTCCCAAGTTGCTGGGATCACAGGTGTGCACTGCTAGGCTAGGCTCCAGCATTCTTTTGATTGGTTATCAGCATGCAATGTCTTTTCCATCTCTTTATTTTTAATCTAATTGTGTTTTAATATCTAAAATGGAATTCTTGATGGAGTGTATAATTGAATCTTGCTTTTTAATCTACTTTAATAGTCTATGCCTTTTATTTGAGGTATTAGGCCATTTATATTTAATGAATATTCATATATTAGATATGAACATACGTGTTAATATTTGTTTTTAGTTTCTCCCATCTGTTCTTTTTACTTTTTTCTGCTTCTTATATATTAATCAAATTTATTTATTTTTTTATTTTGGTACCAGGAATTGAACTCAGGAGCACTCGACCACTGAGCTACATCCTCAGCCCTATTTTGTATTTTATTTAGAGGCAGGGTCTCACTGAGTTGCTTTGCACCTTGATTTTGCTGAGGCTAGCTTTGAACTCATGATTCTCCTGCCTCAACCTCCCAAGCTGCTGGGATTACACGCATGTGCCACCATGACCAGTTATTAATTGAATATTTTTAATGATTTTATTTTATTTCTTGTTGACTTAATAGCTATAATTTTATAGCATTGTTTTTTTTTTTAAAGAGAGAGTGAGAGACAGTGAGAGAGAGGGAGAGAGAGAGAGAATTTTTAATATTTTTTTTTTTTTTAGTATTTGGCAGACACAACATCTTTGTTTGTATGTGGTGCTGAGAATCGAACCCGGGCCGCACGCATGCCAGACGAGCGCGCTACCGCTTGAGCCACATCCCCAGCCCCTATAAGCATTGTTTTAATGGTTAATTTAATACTTGTAGTGTACTTGTTTAATTTATCACTTAAATCATCTACATTCAAGTCATACTACTTCACATAAAGCATAAGAACCTTACAAGAACATATTTTTCATTTCTCCCTTTCTGATTTTTATACAGTTTCCACACAATTTATTTCAATACATTTTATGAAATCTACAGTATATTAGTATCTTTAAGTCAGTAGACTATATTTTTAATAAATTAAAAAAGAAGAGTCATTACAATTATTTATATAGTCATCTTTTCTGATGTTTTTCATTACTTTAGGTGGATCCATATTTCTGTTGAGTATCATTTTCCTTCTGCCCAAAGGGCTTTCTTTCAGCCTTCTTGTGTACTCTGCTGGTAATGAATTCTATCAGTTTTTGTATCTCTTTAAAAAAAAAGTCTATTCCACCTTTGTTTTTGGAAGATATTTTATTTTCACTAGTTTTATAAGGCAAGGTTTCCTTTTTTTTTAATTCAGTATTTTTTTTAAATTTTTTTTAAAGAGAGAGAGAGAGAATTTTAATATTTATTTTTTAGTTTTCGGCAGACACAACATCTTTGTTTGTATGTGGTGCTGAGGATCGAACCCAGGCCGCATGCATGCCAGGTGAGCGCGCTACTGCTTGAGCCACATCCCCAGCCCTTAATTCAGTATTTTAAATGTTTATTTTCACCATCTTCTCATTTATACTCATATACAATTTTTGAAAAAAATCCAGTCACTCTTACTTTCTCTGTATGTAAATGACTTCTTTCTCTGGCTGCTTTACCACTTTATTTACTTTATCACTGATTTTGAGCCATTTGCTTACAAGGTGCCATAATGTAGTTTATTTCATGTTTCTTATGCTTGAGTTTAATTGAATATTATAGGTCAATAAACATTATAGTTACATTGTATCAACAAATCTGAGCACTTTCATCCATTGTTCCTTTGAGTATTTTTTATTTTAGGAAGGAAGTATCCCTCTTTTAGGAAATTCCAATTAGATGAAGCTCAGGCCACTTAAAAGTCCCACAATTCACTGAGGCTTTTTCCATTTTTATCACACTCTTTTTTTTTTTCTGTGCTTCCTTTGTTTCTGTCTATTCCTTCAAATTCTCTAATGTTTTCTTCTGAACTAACTAATATGTCGTGAATCTTTTCCAATATACTTTTCATTTCAGACAGGGATGTTTTCATCACTAGAAGTTTAATTTTGGTGTAATTTAATATTTTTCATATCTCTAACTTTCTGGATTATGGAATACAACTATAATTACTGTCTTAATATCCTTTTCTGCTAATTTATTTTAACGTCTATGTCAATTCTGGGTGAGTTTTGATGACTTTATTTTCCTCATTATTAATTCTTTTGTCGTTTCTTTGCATGTCTGGTAATTTTGAGTGGACGACAAACACCAAAATTTTTTCTTTGTTGTGTCCTATATATATTTATATTTCTGTAATTTCTTGGGCATTGATTTGGGATATAGTCAAGTTACTTAGAAACAGTTTGATCCTAGTAAATCTTTCTTTCAGGATGTGTTAAGCAATTCCATTGTCATGTTTAGTCCAGATTCTCCATTTCTGGGCAAGATCCTCCGTAGTACTCCACCCAGTTTAAGAATGATGTTTCCCAACCTGGCTGGTGGGAACGAGTACTATCCCCATTCCTACATAAAAATTGGACACATGTATCCTGTTGGATGATGTCTAAGGAATGATGTAACTCCTACAGAACAGAGACAATCTTATTTAGTTTTTAATTCTTAGGGCTTAGGACAGTATCTGACATATAATAGGTATACAATGCCTACTTTTTAGAGAAAGAGTAAGAATAATGGGGGGTAGAAAGAATAAAGAGAAAGAGTCCACATCCTGTCCCACTTCAAGCAGCATGTCCATGAAAGGGAACTGAGGACAAGAGGAGGTGCAATAAAGAGGTCTCAGTTTGTGAAGCAAAGTCTCTGGATCTCAGTTTCCTTATCTGTATAGTGGGAAGAACAACCCTAACACTGTGGGTTTGCTATGAGGATTACAAGAGCCCTACACTGAGGAAACACTCATTGGGCCTGTGGTTGCTATTGTAAGCAGTGATGATGGAGATCTTGAGGGTGTTAATGTTGATCTGGAACTGAATTTAGGGAAAAAAGTTGATTTTTTTTCAAAGCTATTTTCAATCATGCTCTGAACTTTTGGGGGTCAGAGGCTAGGAGTGGGGAGGGAGAGGTAGAGAAAATTCTAAGTTCTCCTTTAGTGACATCTGCCATCTCCTTTTGACCTTTGATGACAAATAGAGGTTCTTTGGAATTTATAATCTATAAGACCATAGACATGTTTCCATCCAGCAGAAAATCGCCTTTCAAATTCTCATTGTACAACACTGAGGAGGTAAGACCAGCACTAAAGTTTGGATCTAGAATGTCCCCGAAAGGCCCACATGTTCAACCCACCCAATCCTGGGTTTCAAGCAATTGGGAGGGAGTGGAACCTTTAGGGTGGGCCTAGGGATGGGACGGCCATTAGTCACGGGGGCTGGGGGGGGGTGTGCCCTTGAAAAAAATTAAGAGATCTCAGTCTCTTCTTTCTCTTTTCCACTTCTCAGCCATGAGGAGAGCTGCTTTGCTCCACCATATGCTCCCTATCATGATGTGCCAACAGGCCCAACCAACGATGAACTAAAACCTCTTAAACTGTAAGCCAAAATATACAATGCTTATAAGTTGATCATCTCTGTTATTTTGTTACAGAAAGCTGACTAATACCACCCGTGAGCTCTGAATTTACCAATAATTTTGCACCATGGATAGACAAAGCAGTCTTGAGTACCAATGTCTTTTAGAACACAGCCTTTACCCTTTGCTCTTGTGACTGCCTTCAGAGGAAGATTCACCAGGCACAGAGGGCTGGCTTGATAGAAGCCTAGACGGGCTGGATGTTCTTTCTCTCCATTTTGTAGATCTTACATATCCCACATCTGCTTCTGTCTCTGGTTCTGCTGGTTCTCAAACCAAAGGCCATTTAGAGATATGGTGGGGACTTGAGTCATGTGGGGTGAATGGCTGAGACCCTCACATAGAAACTGGGGGTAGGAAGAACCTCTACAGAGTTAATTTCAAGCCAGGAGGCAGCCTTCTGCTTTATGTTGGGAAGTCTTCTGTGGGAGAACAATGCATGTCAGTTCTTAACAGAGATGAGATCTAACTGAGCATGAGATGATTTGATGGAAGCTCTCAAGACTGTGTAGCAATAAAAGGCTATATACTTTTCTTCTTTTAGCCACAGGAAAAACGATAAGGACACCCTTTCCTGCTCCCTATGAGGGAGCAAATTCAGATGCTGACAGGCTGTGAGTCAAGAGTATTCACTCTGCCATGGCCCTACATCCACCCAAGAGGAGCTGAGCCTGGGTTAGCTCCCCTACTAGATGCAGGTTCCTGACCAAGACTTTGAATAAACCATCACAAGTTAAAATTGCCCTCTGGTTTTATGGACTGAAGTTTTATACTAAGACCATGGGACCAGGGAATGGAAGGTGAAGCACTATCCTCCTAATAGCTGTTATATCACAGCCCATGAGGGCCACCTAAGTTCTGCAGTACTGCCAAGGAACTATCATTACCACTTACTACTTTTTTATGTGGTGCTGGGGGTTGAACCAAGGCCTGTGCATGTGGGGCAAGCATTCTACCAACTGAGCTATATCCCCATCCCTAGCACTTACTATTGTTGAACAGCTGTGGAACATTTATTACATGTCAATCACTGCCCAAGAAGCTTATGAGTGTCTTCTCATTTTCTCAGTTAGCACATATTGATTGAAAGCCTGTTCATGCCAAGCATTGACATTTAGTTCTCTGGATACACTGATAAGATAAAAATAATTATGGTAACATCCCCTTATCCTCAAGAGAAATGTTCCAAGATCCCAGTTAGTGCCTGAAAACACAGTTAGTACCAAACCCTATATATTTGTTTTTCCTATACACACACCTATGACAAAGTTTAATTTATAAGATATTAATAGTAACAATAAATAATAATAAAATAGGATGATTATAATATACTGTAATAAGATTGTCATCATCTCAAATAATACATTTTGAGTAAATCATGGTTACTTGAACACAAGCACTGTGGTATTGTGACAGTGGATTTGAGAACCTAGGTGGCTACTAGGTGACCATCAGGTAGAATACCGCATGGATACACTGGAGAAGGGGTGATTCCCATCTCTGGTGATGCAGAGTAGGATGCCCTCACCCTATTCAGCACGGCCTGCAACTTAAAACTTCAGTGTTGTTTATTTCTGCAATTTTCCATATAGTATTTTCAGGCCACAGTGGACCAGGAGTCATGAAACTACAGAAAGGAGACCCGCTACCATTCTCCCAATTCACTGACAATGAAACTGAGGAGGCTTGGAGAAGTTCATTGATTTGCACGATGTCCCACAGCCAGCAGATGGCAGAGCTGTGATTCAACAATGTCTGCTTCTCTCTACAGGCAGCCCTTACAACCACTTACCCAGTCCCTGAATCTCTGACATGGTGCTGAGAGAAAAAGTAACACATGATTGTTGTTGTTCATGAACTGGGGAAAGATTCTGTAGCATTGTCCTAAAAAAAAAAAAAAGAATTTTTTTTCCCCTTCATCTGCTAGAGGTGAGGCTAGGAGTCAGGAAGGAGAAGACACAAGGCAGGTCCTAGTTTCCCTTTGACCTAACACATGGCTTCCGAAAACCATGGGAATCTTTTTAATCAACTAGATTAACATTGGTTTTGGTAGTGTTTGCTAATATCACCTGCGTCCCACACACCTTTCTTCTTCTGGTTTTGGTGCCACCTGGCTAAGAGTATTGCCCAACACTTTCACCATCCTCAGGCCCAGCCACATGCAGGGTCTACTTCTCCCAGTCCGCAGGCCAACCCAAATCAGTCCCCCGTAGTACACGGCATATGGAGTTGGCTTTGCTACTGTCACTGTAACTGGCAAGCTTGGGGGTCCAACAAGAAGAGGGGAGGACCAAGACCCTGCTGTCTGCACTTCTCCCCCTCCCCCTCCTACCTCGGTCAGCTATGTCCTTTAGGACCAGATTTCTGCCTTGCTTTCTGCTAGTTTTACTGGTGCTGGAGGCCACATGAACTCATGTGTGTCATCTGTTTGGCTAACCTTCCAATTAATTAGCCCACATCAGGAGGCTAGTGCTTCCCCCAGGGTCCTTGGCTGCTGATAGGAGTCTCGGTTCAAGTTTGATGGACCCCTTGGAATTATCATGTTTCCACTCACCCAACTTCGTCTCCATCTGACTATCTTCCCAAAGTATTTGGAAGTGAGGAATAAGATTTCCATAGAGGTAAACTATACATGAATATAGAGTAGATGCCAACAGAGAAATGGAAACACAACGTCTCAGGCCCACACAACCCTCACACAACCCTGATAGAATGTGAACCTTGCTAAAGAAAGAAAACACCAATGGAAAGGCAAGTGGGTCTGCAATGGGAGGCTGGAAAAGAAAAGACCCAAGACAAATGTTGACAGTGCTCATCTCATCGCCATATGAAAACAAGGCAGTTTGCTCTAGAACTTGATCCAGCTCTGGACTCGTGGCAGGATTATCTTCCAGGGCAAAGCATGTATCTGTCCATCTTTGCCTAATACTGTTATTTAAGGTATCTACACTACTTCCTGAGTTTCAATTCAAAATATGCTAAATAACCTTCTAATATTAATACTGATAATTCTGACAAATCTACTTTTTGCACAGCTTATCTGATGGAAGCTGTGTGTTAATCTGATCAACTGAACCACTACATTCTCATTATTAGTGCTGTAGTTTTAATAAGGTTTTCCCCTCCAAAATTCTTGTTGAAATTATCTACCCATTATAAGATATTAAGAGGTGGAGGGCTGGGGATGTGGCTCAAGTGGTAGCGCGCTCGCCTAGCATGCCTGAGGCATAGGGTTTGATTCTCAGCACCACATAAAAATAAAATAAATATATTGTGTCCACCTAAAACTAAAAAATAAAATATCAAAAAAAATGAGGTGGAGCCATAGGGCTGGGTGTTGCACACCTGAAATCTCAGCGACTCTGGAGGTTGAGGGAGAAGATTGCAAGTTCAAGGCCAACCTCATCAATAAAGCAAGACCTTATCTCAAAATAAAAAATTAAAAAGGACTGGGTATGTAGCTCTGTGAAAAAGTATCCCTGGGTACAATTCCCAGTTTAAATAAAAGAAATGGAACAAAGAGTTGGTTAAAGTGATTGGAGCCCTGTCCTTGTGAAGGGTTTATCCATTCATAGCATTAACAGATTAATAGATTTATGGGTTAACTTGAGAGTGAGGCTGCTATAGAAACGGGGTATCTTGTCCTTTCCCTCAAATGTGATTTCCTGAGCTGCCTCAGTATTCTGCCAGCAAGAAGGCCATCAATAGATGCAGCCCCTCAATCTTGGACCAGAATCTTGAGCCAAAATAAACCTCTTTTCTTTATAATTTGCCCAGTCTCTGATATTGTGTTATTAGCAACAGAAAATGCACTAAAACAATTATGAACTTGCATTTTAATTTTATGCATCAGCCTGATGTGATCTTTGTTAAGGTGAGTCAGAACAATGAAGTTTGATTAATCTGAAGGAAAATAAAATCTGATCATTCAAAGCACAGGACCGGGCACATGCTGGTCACTGGTAGACTATCTTCATGACCATCACCTTATAGAAGTTGGCCAACCTTCTCATCTATGATCTTGGGCCCCTTGCACTACATGTCTGGACCCCTTTGGAAATCACGGGTAGTTAGATCCAGCCCTGATTCTCCAGACCTCTGGCCATGGACTATTGGGCACCCTAAAATGAGTTTGCCTGGATATCTTGGATATGAGACTGATGTACAGGTCCTCAACCAGGGCAAGGTGTGTCAGTTGAGCCCATACACTGGTATGGCTACTGGGAGCCCCTGCTCTTGCCCCACCTTCAGGAGACAATTCTCACCATAATCTCAGACTTCTTCATTAGCCATCTATCTTAATTGTGAACTCTCTCTTACGGAACAGCTAATAATCACAGTTTCACTCAGAGGTTCTATTTACTAAGCATTTTCATATTCTTTCATTTGAGTTTTGCATGTAGCAGGTATTTTTAGCTTTGCTTTGCTGTTGAGAACACCTAAGCTTAGAGAAGATAAATGACTTGCTCAAGGTCACACTGATAATAAAGCGTTGGGACCTGCAGATCTGCCTGACTGCAAGTCCAAGGCTGCTTCACCCCACCAGAGCAGCAACTCACACCAAAAGGGCTCAGGGGAAGGAGTCAGAGTATCAATGGCCAGCCCCACTGGCACAACAGTCCCCCCAAACAAATCACAGACACCCGTGGCTGCCACAGCTGCAACAAGGAGCTCCACCACGGGGTCCGTGACATGGCTCACTGATACAGGAGACTGGGGGTTTTCTTGTCACTTGTACCTCAGGCACTCCTGCAAACACATCTCCTCCAAGACTGGCTTCAGACAGAATTTTGTATTCAGGAAGGGCTTCCCTGGGCTTCATTTACCTTGAGTGTCTGGGGCACCGGTGTGGCACCAAGACCTGACTATAACAATGCTTCCAACAAGTGAAGTAATGATCACTGATTCCACACAACCTGAAAAGGGAGCGAACGAAGACAGGAACATACCAACACAGCTTTCCATCATCCCGAACATACTAATATCCAAAAAGACATAAGTGCTTCCCACTTTCAACCTCTCTGTCTCTTCTTCGGATCTGTGGATTCTCCACCTTCTCCCCCAGGCCCCACTCTCTGCATCCCTAGCCCAGCGTGTCCTTGAAGGACAGGACAGGCCCTGAGGGATTTTCCCTGATGATTTGCATTTAACAAAGAGCCTTCACCTGCCAAAATGAAACCTGACTGCTTAAAAGTCACACCTGTTGTGATTTATCGAGGACCCCAGCCACCCTGGAAGAGGCAGCGTTGGCTATGCTCATCGGCAGAGGAGAAAACTGAGGCTGGGGAATGTCCAGGGGAAGGGTTAGTCGTTCTGATTCCGGAAGTAAGGAGAAAGGAGGAAAATGGGAATATTGGGAGGGGACAGGAAGGGAAGAGCTTCCCTTGTGGGTCACCTGCCAACAAATGCACCGTGAGTCCTTTGTCCCTGGACAGCCACCATGCTGTAACTAAAAGGAGAAGGGACCCCAATCCTCCAGAGCCTGTGACAGAATGAGATGTGGATGGCCCTGAGGGGGTGGGAACACAGCAAATGCTCACCATGTACCAGTGGCCCACACCGGGCTTTGTTCCAGGTGTTTTCCTATGTTGTCTCCTACAGCCCCGTCAGGTAAGTGTGTGAGTTCCATCTTGGAGATAAGGAAACCAGAGCACAGGTCTGGGAAAGCACAGATTTACCTGTTTCCCAAAGTGCAGGCTGTTTCTGCTCTATGGCGTAGACCATGCTCCCCTCTCCCCCGATGTCTTTCCTACTGTTCACCTGAACAACACCTTCTCATTGCCCAAATCTCTGCTCAAGAATTACCTCTCCTGACAGACTCCTCACATGGGGCTTTGGCTCCACTGTTCCACATGGGAACTTCCTGATTTTTCTTTCTTATACATATGTAAGGCTCCATATGGGCACCAATGGTGTCTCTCATTTCTGCCTTACCTTGACTTCTAATATGTCACAAAGCTGGCTGTTAAATGAGTAAATGAATGAAGAATGCAATGGTCATACTGTGTCAATGGTGGCTTCTGGTTCTACCTATCATGAAAACAGCCCTAGGTTTTGCAGTGAGCCATAAAGTGATTATTGAGAAAACTCAGCCCCTGGCAGGCAAGCACAGCAGCCTGTCCTGTTCATTGTCGTTCAGACCTTCAGCTGGAGCTCCACCCCTCAGTGCCTCCTGCCCTGCAACAGTCCGAGACTGAGCTCCAGGCTGGCATCTCCAGGAGTCACCTGGATGGCAACCAGCAGTCCCTTTGTCCAAGGGCCTTTGCAGGGAATGTGCTTCATTCCGACAGTTCATTCCCAACCCAGAAATCTAAACTCCAAATCTCGATTGATTGTGCCTAATGGAGGGGGGTTAATCTGTGGTCCTTGCTCTTAGCTATCACTAAAGAAAATAGAGATAGTTCATTTTCACATTTGTGACAGAGGGCAAAAGAAAACTTCAGTGCCTTTTTTTTTCTTTTAAAGAATATGACCCTTGGATCTTAGGAAACAAGTGACCTGTAAGAGCGGCCCATTAGAATGTGTGATAAAGAAATTGTGGTATACATACACAATGGAATATTACTCAGCATCAAAAGAGAATAAAATCAGGGCATTTGCAGGTAAATGGATGGAGTTGGAGAATAACATGCTAAGGGAAGTAAGCCAATCCCAAAAAACCAAAGGCTGAATATTCTCTCTGATAAGTGGATGCTGATCCATAAGCGGGTGGAGCATGGGAAGAATGGAGGAACTTTGATTGGGCAAAGGGGAAGGGACATAGGGACAGGAAAGATGGTGGAATGAGATGGACATCATTACCCTAGGTACATGTATGACTGCACATATGGTGTGACATTACATCATGAACAACCAGAGAAAAGTTGTGCCCCATTTGTGTACAATGAATCAAAAATGCATTCTGCAGTTATATATACCTAATTAGAATAAATAAATTTAAAAAGAATGTGGGAGAGTAATTAGTGCTCACTGTGCATTTAATTTGTAATCATAAACATCAGCCTTAAAACTCTATACGAGGGCTGGGGATGTGGCTCAAGCAGTAGCGCGCTCGCCTGGCATGTGTGCGGCCTAGGTTCGATCCTCAGCACCACATACAAACAAATGTTGTGTCTGCCGAAAAAAAACTAAAAAATAAATATTAAAATTGTCTCTCTCTCTCTCTCTCTCTCTCTCTCTCTTATCTCTCTCTCTCTCCATCTATTTAAAAAAAAACTCTATAGGAAAAGAAAAAATATTAAAGCAAAAACAAAGACTCTGTTCTGAAATGTCCTTGAGACTTAGATTGTAAATGAAAAGAAAAAAAAAAGCTAAATTATCCTTCAGAAAATGTTCTTTTAGCCAGACTAGGCCATACCTTGTAATCCCAGCTACTTCCATGGATGAGGCAGGAGGATCATAAGTTCAAGGCCAACCTAGGCAAATTAGCAAGATCCTGTCTCAAAATACAACATAAAAATAGCTGGAGAGGCAACTCAGTGTGAGGCCCTGAGTTCAATCCCCAATATGGGAATAAAAGAATCTTCTTTAAAAATGCAAACTACCCATTCTGAAAAGACTTTCTCTTAATACTATTTTATTCCTTAGCTAAGAAGTTGATTAAAATAAATACTGACTAAAATAATGAAAGATCTGCATGGACTCCTGGACTTTGTTGGTCACTGTGATTGATTGAAAAGAAGACATGATATGCAAAACTGCTGTGTTAATGATGCTTTGGGAGAAAATGGAGAAGGGACTAAGTTGAATAGGGGAAACGTTCTATAGAGAGAGGAGGAGGACTTTGGTGGATTCTCCAAAATTGTGGAGGACATTGGACTTCCCATGTGTATTAATAAGATTTTTGTTACTATAACAAGATACCTGCAATAATTAAAGAGGAAATTTTTATTATCTTTGCCCACTTTTTCAGAAGTTTTACTCCATGGTTGCTTTGCCCATTGTTTTTGGGCCTGTGGGGCAGTAGTGCAACATGGCAGAAGTACATGACAGAGGAGGTCTTGTGGTGGCCAGGAAGCAAACAGAGGGAGACGAAGGGGCTGGCGTCCCAATATCCCCATCCAGGACACACCCCCCCCCAATAACCTAACTTCCTTCCATTGAGCCACACCTCCTAAAGGTAACACCACCTCTCAATAGCTTCACAGGCTGGCCACAAAGCCTTTAATGAATAGGTCTTTGAGAGACTCTTATCTGACCTAAAGCACCATGTTTTGGGATGTGGTAGGGAGGCAAGCTATTCCAATCAAATATTAAAAGAGGAGCCTATAGGTTGCAGGGTTTCAGCATCCTCAAATGACAGATATTGAGTCAACCTCGTTTAAAACACTTTCCAGTCAAGTGCAAGGGTATATACCTGTAATCCCAGTGACTTGGGAAGCTGAGGCAGAAAGATTGCACGTTTGAGGTCAGCCTGGCAACTTGATGAGACTCTGTCTCTAAATAAAAAATAAGGGCTGCTGTGTAGATCAGTGGCATAGTGCTCTGGGAAAAATAAATGGAATTCAGAAAGATCCGTATTTGCTGAGTTGCTATGTGAAGGGCCTGGCAATGTCAAGTGTAGACACATACCAAATATATGCTTTTGGATAGCTATGATTGATTATGATGAAAATCAGTTGGCCTTGGGGAATCTGTCAGTAGGGCTTTGTGCTCAGCTCCCCTCCACCAGCTCCAGCTTCTCCAAAACAACACCAATGATTGACTCTACATTATTTATCTTATGTAAATATCATCTTAAGGTAGGACACTGCATCTGAATCAAAGTCTTTGCCAAGTTCAGGGAATTATGCTGTGTTTGGGAGTCATCATCTCTGAGCCCTTCAGCTTATACATCTCAGTATGAGTTGCCATCAGTTCCCGGATTCTCCAAGGCCTTGGGTGCTCTATAGGGCAACTATAGTTTATACATTATTGACATTCCTAAAGACTCAGATGCCAATCTCAAGGTAAAATACAGGATGCACTCTTAGAGGTCCTTGTACACAGGATACCAAAGTATAATTCGTGATCCCTGCTGTGCCCCCTTTGGCTCACTGGGGTCTGGACAGACCATGGTGAGCAAGGCAGCCTTCCTTGAAGTAGCCATACTTGAAAAAGCAAAAGGATGTTGCAAATTAAGGGATGTCCTCCCAGTGCTCTAGAAGGTGACACTGCATCCCTCAGGAATCTCTCCAGCTGCAAATGACGGGACATCTATTTAAACACATAGGTCCTCTTGATAGATGATCCGCAGAATCATATAAACAGCCAGGAATGGAGCATTGAGGCCATTGACCACTTCAAAAAAATTTCCATGGCCAAATGGTGGCACATACCTGTAATATCAGCGGCTTGGGAGGCTGAGGCAGGAGAATCGTAAGCTCAACGCCAGCCTCAGCTACATAGCAAGTCCCTAAGAACTCAACAAGATTCTGTCTCTAAATAAAAAAAAAAAAAATGGTTGGAGATGTGATTCAGTGGTTAGGTGCCTCTGGGCTCAATCCCCAGTACCAAAAAAAACTTTCCATGATTCCACCACCACCAAGTTTTAATTAGATGATCTCTGTGTTAAGTGTATATTTCTATCCATATAAAATTATAACCACTGCTTCGTAAACATTTTAATTACCTGACTCTATAATTGTTTCACTAATTGAAAATAATACTACTTAGCTTACTTTCCATTCATTGTAACAGCAAAGCAGTAATACCCAATATTGTTGAAGATTTAGGGAAATCAACATCTCCAAACCCTAATGGTAGAATGCAAATTGGAATTAGCAGTATAGAAATGTATATTTAGTGTCTTTAAAATATGTGTCTGCTTTGACTCAGCAATTTCAGTTCAGGTTATTATTCTAGAAAAATTAATAATCATATGGATAAGATGTTGCTAAAAGAAGCATTTCATTTTTATAATATTAAGTAGTTGAAACATATCTAAATGTCTAATAACAAACAATATGTTAAATTATTTTTTTTTCTTTCTATATAATGAAACTATCTTTGGGTATTTAAAATGTTATTTTGCCTGGTGATATATTAATAAAGAAAAGTATTCTATTGAAAAGAAAAAAATCAAATCCCAATAAATATATGATTCATTTTCACATTCAAAATTCAATTTATAGCCTGGCATGGTGACACATGCCTGTAATCCCAGCAGCTCTGGAGGCTGAGGCAGGAGGATTGAGAGTTCAAAGTCAGCCTCAGCAAAAGCAAGATTCTAAACAACTCAGAGAGACCCTGTCTCTAAATAAAATAAAAAATAGGGCTGGGGATGTGGTTCAGTGGTTGAGTGCCACTGAGTTCAATCCCCAGTACCAGCCCCCAAAAAAGAAATTTATATACAGAAAAAAGTCTGTAATAACATAAAATAAAATACTAATGGCTATCTGTTAGGTTTTTCAATGTTTTATTTACATGACATTTCTACAATTTAACTGTGAACATGTGATACCTTCAATGAGAAAAATTTTTATATAAAAAATTTATTAAATAAAGCAAATTAATAAAAATTCAAATGAAGAATACATTTCCATCAGACCTGCAGAGGGAGGACAAATGGGTAGAGATATGAAGGGAAAAAACATGACCATGAACTTATAATTGTTGAAGCCAAGCAATAGGTACATAGGGGTACATAGGGGTATATACTCTTTGTACTTCTGTGTATATTAGAAATTTTCTATTAAAAATTAAAATTGTGTGTGCAGATCTATAATGCCAGATTCATGAGAAAATAGTTAGAAAAAAATTAGAAAAAGCCTGCTCTGTGATATATGGCCACCATTAACAATATCATAATAATTCCAGGGGCCCTTCTTCTCCCCACTCTCCCTAGACAGTCTCTAGAATCCTTTATTCTGCATCATACAGACACATCAGTACTCCCTCATCTCAGTTTCTCAGGAAGCATCTGTTGTGGTCCTTGGTTACAAAGCCAGAAGGGAAATGGTCCCAGGGCTGCCATTCCTAATGTTCTAATACCATGGACACTTGTCATGGCACTAATTCTTTTTTTTTTAAATTAATTAATTTATTTGTTCTAATTTGTTATACATAAGAGCAGAATGCATTTCAGTTCATAGTACACAAATGGAGCACAATTTTTCATTTCTCTGGTTGTACACAAAGTAGAGTCACACCATCTGTGTCTTCATGTATGTACCTAGGGTAATGATGTCCATCTCATTCCACCATCTTTCCTATCCCCATGCCTCCTCCCTTCCCCTCCCTCCCCTTTACCCTATCCAAAGTTCCTTCATTCCTCTCATGCTCCCTGCCCCCCAATTATGGATCAGCATCCACTTATTACAAAAAAAAATTTGGCCTTTTTTTGGGGGGGGCTGGCTTATTTTACTTAGCATGATATTCTCCAGCTCCATCCATTTACCTGCAAGTACCATGATTTTATTCTCTTTTCATGCTGAGTAATATTCCATTGTGTATCTATACCACAGTTTCCTTATCCATTCATCTATTGAAGGGCATCTGGGTTGGTTCCACAATTTAGCCATTGTGAATTGTGCTGCAATAAACATTGATGTGGCTGCGTCACTGTTGAATGCTGTTTTTGCAATCTCCTGACCATTCAACTGGGAGATCCTCCCCTGATTTAGCAGTCTAGGGATCTTTGTGCAACCATGCCTGAGAGTGGGCTTGCTGAGGCTCAAGGCAGAAGTGTGGCCAGGGACAGGTAGATGAAGATGTAAGCACCAGGAAGACTATTGTGATCACTTCTACATAAAAATAAGAACTTTCAGGTAAAGGAATCATTATACTCCAATATACTTCTTATGTTTTTCCCATGGCGACGATTTTGATAGTGCTCTAGAAATTGCAAATCTTATTTTTAAGAGTTGTCACAGCTCCTTCACATTACTGAAGCCCCAAAGACAAGCTGTGTCAGACCCTCAGTCCTCTGGTGTGCTCCTACTGGGCTCCCAGGGAGTACATTTGATATCATTGCACCATTAGCATAGATAGAAATTACCAAGCATCCATCCAGAAAAGGCTCCTGCCCGCCCTTAGGAGCACTTAGCATCCAGAGGACTGATGTCCTCCCCTCTTGCCTGGACCATGACAAACCCTTCCCCAGTGGCTGCCTGAGTAGGCCCAGGAGAATTCTGGACTGATTCAGGAGCCTACCTGGGGCTGGGTTTCACAGGTAAAGAGAAGGGGAAGTGAGGCCCATGTTGGATACTTCATCTAACAAGCCATACCTTGCCTTCTTATCTGGAAAATTATGGTGCAGAGGAGATGAGGGAACCGAATTAACAAGCTCCCTGCCTCTGGGGAGCACTTTAACTGTCTCCTGTGACCACATTCATGCCTCTTCCTTTAGAAAATCCAGAGTGAGTACAAATCTTACTTAATCCAAATTTTTAAGTCTGTTCTTTGAGAACTGGTTTCCAATAAATAATTTTAAAACTGTTCCAGATGGGGAGAACAAAAGACTTGTACAGTATTTAGTCACTAATGCTATTTACAGAACCTCAGGCAGAATGATTTTATACCAGTCTATCTCAGTTTATACTTTAAAAAGAATAAGATCCACCCCCACCAAGAAGAAAACCCTCTGTTAAACTCCAGCACATTTCAATCTATGCATTGATGACTAGGATGAATATATTTTCTTCCACATAGACATAGTTAAATCCTTGGCCTTTATTTTTAACCCAGCACCATTTCCAAATCAATTTCTATGGAGAGAGAATACCTGGACATTTAAATCCATCAAAAAGGAGTAAATGAGCATTTCAGATACATCTATCAAGAAGAAATGCCCCTTCTCCCCATCATTGTGGAGCTTTGTCAGTCGCCTGTCAGATGAATGTCCCTGTAAGTGTTTATTAATCACTCTTGAGCTCACTGATGGGCCCAGAACACTTTGCTCCTCCGCATCTCCGACATGCACAAAGTATGCAGTGGGTTTCTTCTATCTGTCTCTCAAGCGCAGTTGCTTACTTTGTTAAAGTTAATTTTCACTCATTTCTGGCTTTGATGGGAAGATTCCTTTATCAATTCAATTCATGTGTGTTGTCTGCAATCAAGGCAATATTGTCTGCTAATGTGAGGTACATTCGATGCTGTCTCTCCATTTTATGCTAACGCCTTTCTTCTGCTGGTCCTGCGTTGGAGACTTTGGGGGAAGAGACGGTCTCCCTGGTCCTCAGAGACAGCATTGCATGACTGCCTGGCAGCCATTTTCTCCTCCCAGAACTCCCTGGCTGGAGAAATGATGAACTGCTTTTCCCCAGGAATCATCTGGATTGAAAAACAAGTCAGTGGGGAAAAAAGAAGGGAATGGGAGATGTGTAATGACAATTTGGTGTTCTCACTACTATCTGTAGGGCCAAAAAAGAAAAATATTTGGGAGGGTAGATCCTGGGGATTGAACCCCCATGGGCACTCTATCATTGAGCTGCATCCTCTACCCTTGTTAGTTTTTATTTTGAAACAGGATCTCGCTAGGTTGCTGAGGCTGACTTTGAACTTGCAAACTTCCTACCTTGGCCTCCCAAGTCATTGGGATTACAGGCATGTACCACTGTGCCCAGCTGTAGGACCAAATCATGTTCTGAAACTCAACACATTATATACCATGACATACAACTAGCTCTCCCTCTACTACCCCTGAATATGCCTCTATCCTCACAGAAATTCTGTATATCCCCAGCACAGATTCTTGTGTACCTTCTCACCTGTCTTTCCCAGCTTCTCTCTTTCCAACCTCATCCAGGTGTTGGCACCCCATGATCTAAGTCCCGTCCTTCCCAAAGGACTCAGTAAAATCTCTTCTCCTCAGACAGGCACTTCCTCCCTACCTTAGGGTAGCAACAGCTCTTCTCTGAATGCCTCTAGAAATAAATCTTTCACCAAGATTGCACAGGCACACATCACCTTGTGTTTCCCTGCAGCCAGGAGTGGACAGAGCTGGGCAGCAGAGCCAAGTAGATCTAAGTTTGAATATGGCTCAGAAATCTAGAACTACATGACCCAGAGCAGTCACCAAATCCTTGTGAATGTTTCTTCATAAGTAAAATAAGTGAAATATCTATCTTGAGGGACAGTTTGTCAGCATTCTCAATAATTTCTGTAACCCACCCATCACAGTTCCAAGATGATGATGTGGGAACCCATTAAGTGGTAGTAGTCATTGTTATAAATCCCTACTAGCCCCTAGAGGCTAATGAGGTATGAATGGTGCTTTTTTGTATTACAAAGGATGGAAAGTTAAACCTACATATTTCAGACTCCCTTGCAGTTAAGATTTAGGTTAAGCATATTATAAAAACAATTAGATGGATTCATACAATATTTGGAAGACAGAAGTGAGGGGAGACATTTCAAGAACTGTGAATAGCCTGAGATTTTACTCTACATGCAGGCTAACAATTAGCCTGCCATAGTATCATGCATACTGGTAGAAGACACAAGACTCTTGGATCAGAGACAAAGGACTTTATTACCAACAGCAACAGCCATATCCATTTCCTAGTGCTAGTTCCTCAAGCCCCAATTCCCAGGGCAATGTGAAGATGGCCAGGTGATGCCTGCACATATAGTGGGTTCTATTACAGGAGAGGCAGGCTGACCTCAGAGAATCCAAATCTTCTCTAAATACAGATAGTAGGTATGCCTGCCCTTTGCTCTGGAGGCAGATGCTACTTCTATCTCTAAGGCTATTTGTTACATAAGCATTCTTAGAAAGACAGTCTAGAGCAAAGATACTACTTCTGCAAGATGTGCAGAACTACAAAAGACCCATGGAAAATTGTAACCTGAAAAGGCCATTTTCCTGCTGCCAGGTTGCCTCTGCAAAGATGGCCATAGAGACTTGGGGTTTCCCACAATAGCATTTTAGAGTCAAATCACTATCTTCATGATATCATGGGAAATTATAGAAATCTTGGATTCCTAAATGCAGATCGCAGTTAAAACAGTGTGACTTTGAGATCGACCTCCCATGGCAGTCTTCTTCAGACTTTTCTCTTTTGTTTGTGGCAAGCTAATTAGGTTCTTATTAAACTTCCTGTAGGGCCAGCCTAGTGTCTGCTGACCCATCCAGAACGGTCTGTTTTCTCACTCATATAAATAACAGTTAAATCCCCCAGTTCTCTAAAGCTCTGGTGCCTTCCAGTATAAACTTCTGATGAGGGTAAAAATGGTAGTGATGACGGTGGCAGTAGTGGTGGTGACGATGATGATAATGACAACACTGAGATCACAAGAGAGAATGGAAGTAAAGAAAGGAGTAGTGGAGAAGGAAAAATGGAAGGATAGAAAAGAAAGTCATTATGTCCTTCCTTCTTTCCCTACAAAAATATCATGTTTTCCAAAGGAAAAAACTCCCCTTGAGTATCCCTCTACCAGTCAAGTAAATTACTAATCAAAAACTGTCCCAAACTATAATGTATAATCAATAAAATACATCTTTTAAATGTCTAACTTGAAATTCATTGTAATATTGAGAGAATTAAATAAGCACATATGCTTGGCATATTAGTATTAGATTTTGGTCCATTGATTGAACTGAACTGAAAAGCATTGTATAAATCTATCTCGACAAAGAACTGAGAAACCCCAAAGAAAGCTCTTCTCTTTCTGACTCTGTCACAAAATAGAATCACAACTTACTTAACACTAGGGTGAAATATCAATTAGAAATATAAAATCAGATATTATAATTGTGGACAGTTTAGCAATTTACTTAACACGATTTTTAAATATTTTCAAAATTAACCTTTCATATACCAATTGTGTCCAAAAGAAAAATTCATAGAGGAGGCATCAGCTTCTGCTATCATCTTCCCTAAAATGCTTATAGTAAACAATCGACAGTCCAGTCCCCCCTCCCCTAAAACTACCTTGTTGAAGCAACTTCTCATAGAATTCAGTCCCATGAGCATCAAGTGTGGTACACATCTTTGCACACATCACAGAATCAAGAAATCAAGAAAAAGACACTGGAAAATTGGAATGGGCAATCTTGGAATCTTTCCTACTAATGATGTCTTGGGCTGGAGCTGGGAGTGTGTAAGGGGGTGTTTGTCCCTCTACGGGCCACTCACATTATAAATGGAGTTACTGCCAGAGCAGAGTCATGGGAAGTGAAGTTCCTGACACCGTCAGGAGATTATTCAAGAGGTCTCAAAACAGGAGAGTAAGTTGGAGAGACCTTGCAGGTTGTTCCCAATGTAGCTTTGATCCTCAATGAGTAACAAAATCTTAGGGAAGTGTTTGTGTCTGTTGTATGAACCAGGCAAGGTAGACGTGTTATCTTCTTGCTGTCCCAGGACAGAGCCAGCTAAGCTTAGCTCTAAGACATTATCTGATGTGATCTGTTCCATGGTGTTGACCTTTACTGACTAGTTGGAATAGTAAAAGAAAGTGACTTTACCTACAGATTCAGTTTATTCCTTAACTCTACATTATTATCTGCCGCAGTCTGGCTGGGCACAAATAACCGAGCGGCCACGAAGCACTTGTAGGTTCAAACAGCAACTCTTTATTGCCGAACTCCACCAGCACTCCACATACGCTCCCCCCGGAACACTCTCTCCCCCGGGCTCACGCGCACTCTCTTGGAACCCTGTGAGAACTCAAGGGGAACCTCCAAAGTTGCCAGCGCCCGAGGCAGCAATAGTCTATATACAACTGAATACACAGCTTAACTTAACCATCATCATCTCAATGGCTCGATGGCCTCATCTCTCAACCACTCCCTTCGGGCAAAATGCCATTCTGACTCAGCTGTGGCCCTCAACAATTATCCAGAAACAGACATTCTCTCAGAGGCCCAAAGCCTCCTCAGAGAAGATCCACTGGTAAACAATCACCTGTGGATTCCAAATGTTCAGTGCGTTCCTTCTTACCTGGCCTTACTAGGAGACATTAGCCTAGTGTGCCAAAATGACACAAAGATCTCTGCTATTACAATTACTCAAATAATGATGACAGGTACAACATTTTTAGTGGTAATTGCTGGGGTTTCTGAGTGTTATGGTTTAAATATGAAGCATCCTCCAAAAGCTCATGTGTGAGATAATGCAAGAATTTTCAAAGGTGAAATGATCATATTATGAGAAGGATAATCTAATCAGTGGATTGATTCACTTATCTAGATTAACTGGTCTATACCCAGTAGCCAAGTAGGGAATGACTAGAGGAAGCAGGTCACTGGGGGTGTGCCTTTGATGTTTATATTTTATCCTTGGTGTGCTGAGCGCTCGCTCGCTCGCTCTCTCTCTCTCTTCTCTCTCTCTCTCTCTCTCTTTCTCTCCCTCTCTCTCTCGCTTTCTCGCTCTCTCTCTCCATCTCTCCATCTCTCTCTCCTTCCTTCCTGGTTGCCATGTCCTGAGTTGCTTTCCTCTGCCACGATGTTCTGCCCTACCTTGGTGCCAGAGCGATGGAGTTGGCTGTCTATGAACTGAGACCTCTGAAACCATGAGCCAAAATAAACCATTTCCCTTCTATGTTATTCTTGTCAGGTTTTCTTTTTGGCCAGAGTGGCTCAAAAGCTGACTAAATCATTGAGAATGGGGAATACTAGCTAAATGGTAAGGTCCCTATCTTTTGGAATCACACATGAGTGCAAAACAACCTGGTCCCCTAACCCATGGGTAGTCCATTAGTCTTTCTGGGCAAAGTAAGAGCAGAACTACTCAGATCCCTGCCAGGATTTTGGACGTGGGTAAGAAAATCCCAGAACAACCTCTGCAAGAATCCAGGTATCTTGGCAGCACCCTTCTCTGGGAGTCTCTCCTTTCCTTTAGCCTCTTCATTTCTTCTGAAATATCTTGAGGGCATAGCCAGCATCCATTGCTGTGTCGATAAGGAAACGCCAAACCAATTATTTTGCTGAATAAATATTTGGCTATGTTAGCTGGGGGTGTGGGTGAGGAGGATGGTCACTGAATCCCTAGGACTTTCTCTCTTTGCTCACTTTTTTTATGATAGGATTCATTGTTACAGTTCTTACATACAATATAACAAGATAATTTAGGCAACATCCCTCACCAGCACTTCTCGACCCTTTGTCCCCACCTCCCACACCCTGGTCTCTTTCCTGTACTGGTCTCCCTTGGATTTTATGGGATTCCCTCTCCCCCACCTTTTTTTTCTTTTTTCCACACTAGCTTTCACATATGAAAGGAGACATACAACCCTTGACCTTCTGAGTTTGGCTTTAAGGGTCCCATTGAGAAAGTCGTTGCCTGTGCCTATATGCTAGAGTGTTGACCCTACATTTTCTTCTAGGAGTTGCATAGTTTTGTTCTAATTCCTAGGTCCTTGACCCATTTTGAATTTGATTCTTGTACAGAGTGAGAGATAAGGGTCTGGTTCCATTCTTCTACGTATGGGTGGCCAGTTTTCCCAGCACCATTTATTAAAAGTCTGTCTTTTCTCCAGTGTATGTTTTCAGCACCTTTGTCAAGAATGTATGAGTTTGTCTCTGTGTTTTCTATTCTGTAACATTGGCACGTTTTTTGTTGTTGTTGTTTTGCTTAGAATTTCTGAGGGCTATTCTGGGTCTTTTATTTTTCCAAATGAATTTTACAACTGTTTTTTCTAGTTCTGTGAAGAATGTCAAAAAGCATGTTTATGGGGATTGTGCTGACTCTGTATATTGCTCTTGGTAGTATAGCCATTTTAACAATATTAATTTTGCCTATCCATAAACACAGAGGTCTTTTCATCTTCTCAGGTCTTCTTTAATGTTGTGTAGTTTTCATTGTAGAGGTCTTCTATCTCCTTGGTTAAATTAATTCCTAGGGTTTTTTTGTTGTCATTGTTGTTATTGTTTTGAGGTTATTGTGAATGGAATTGTTTTCCTGAGTTCTTTCTCAGCAAATTCATTGTTGGTATATAGGAAAACTATTGATTCTTTTTGTATGTTGATTTTATAACCTGCTACTTTGCCAAATTTGTTTATCAGCTCCAACAGTCTTTTGATGGAGTTTTTAAATCTTTGAAGTATAGAATCATATCATCTACAAACAGTGATGATTTGATTTCTTCCTTTCCTATTTTTATTTCTTTTATTTCCTTATCTTGCCTAATTGTTTTGGCTAGAATTTCTAGAACTATATTAAATAGGAGTAGTGAAAGTGGACATCCTTGTCTTGTTCCATATTTTAAAGGAAATGCCTTCAGCCACACGTGGTGGTGCACACCTGTAATCCCAGTGACTCAGGAGGCTGAGGCAGAAACATTGCAGATTCAAAGCCAGCCTCAGCAACTTAGTAAGGCCCTGAGCAACTCAGTGAGACTTTGTCTAAAAATAAAATACAAAAAAGGGCTGAGGATGTGGCTCAGTGGTTAAGCATCCCTGAGTTCAATTCCTGGTACCAAAAATAAATAAATAAATAAATAAAAATAAAGGAAATGCTTTCAGATTTTCCCTGTTTATTATAGCTTTGGGTTTTTTATATATACACTTTGTAATGTTGAGGTAGGTTCCTTTTATCCTTAGTTTCTTTAGTGCTTTTATCATGAATGGGTGCTGAATTTTGTCAAAGGTTTTCTCCACATATATTGAGATGACTAATTGAGTTTTATGCTTTATTTTATTTATATGATAAAGAAAACCAACTTGGTCATTATGTACAATCTTTTTTTTTTCTTTTTTTTTTGGTACTAGGAATTGAACCCAGTACCACTGAGCCACATGCTCAGCCTTTTAATTTTTTTTTTCTTTTGAGAAGGGTCTTGCTAAGTTCCTCAGGGCCTTGCTAAGTTGCTGACACTGGCCTTGAGCTTTTGATCCTTCTGCCTCAACCTCCTGAACAGCTGAAATTAAAGGTATGCACCACTTATTTGGTTACAATCTTCTTAGTAGGTTGTTAACATGACTTGATAATATTTTATTAAGTATTTTTACAGCTTAGTTCATCAGGGATTTGGGTCTGTAGTTTTCTTTTCCCCAGGGCTTTTTAAACCCATTTTCTCTGCTCAGCTTTGAATAACATACTACAGAATTTTAACCTTAAACAAGTCTTCAGTTTTGGTCTATGGTGACTTTTTAAATTTTTCCTATTACTGTGACTGAACCCATGGGTGCTCTACCACTGAGCTAGATTCCCAGCACCCCCACCCTGGCTTTATTTTAATATTTTAATTTTGAGATAGGGTCTCACTCAGTTGCCCAGGCAGGCCTCAAACTATTGATCCTCCTGCCTCAACTTCCCAAGTAGCTGGGATGACAGCAGTGTGCCACCATGCTCAGTGGGCCTTGGGTGACTTAGAGCTAACGTTATTCAGAGATTGGGAAGTTGAGGGAGAGGATGTGGCCAGGGTTTGCTCTGATAAAAATGGGGAAAGAAGAACATTCGTGGAGAGAACTAAGTAGCCAAAGGATATGTCCAAAGGGTGTCTGAGGGTTTATTGTGCTTTTGCCACCTGGTTGATCCCTGAACTGTAGGCTGGGCGGGGGTCGGGGGGGGGTGGCAGGGAGGAGAGAAGAAAGGAACACTTATACAGGAAAGTCTCAAAATCAAGCTTCCTGATGGTCATCCTACGTTAGGCCACAGACAATCTAACTCAGCCTTCTAACACTAGTCACTGCCACCCATAAAGGCAAAACAGCAATTAGTTCTAAAGGCGAACTTAAATATCAGGTAAGTGTTCATTCATCAACAGTAAACACTTTAGGTGCGTCTGGTTCTGTCTGTTTGAAAACCGCCACGTTTTTCTTCTTCTTTAAATCTGCAAACATGTCTTATTGAAATCCTTAGTAGGATGTTCCATACTCATCTTCAAGGGCCCTGAGGAAGAGAATTCCCTCACCCCTGCAGAAATTATCTTTGCTTTAGGTGACATCAATGTGGAAGAGAAAAAGAAAAGGTTTGGGGTGGGGATTAGGCTGGTCAATCCAGACCCAGAGAAGACTTCATTAATTGTCCTGCATCTTATCACCCAGAAATGATATCAGATTCAACTCACTAGTTGTATGTACTGAGGGCCAAGTCTGTCTTGGATAGTCTGCTCAGGGTTTTTACAAATGCATATGAAATAAACAGTGGTTCCTACAGCAAGACAAAGTAGAAGGAAGCAAAAGACCTACCCCAGGCTAAGCATGTGGGCTCAGGAGAAATCTCACCAAAAGGAGAGAGTATGGTGGTGTCAATCTGGTGAGGGACTCCTTGCCACATCATCCCATGGCCAAAGGCAGAATGGCAAGAAAGCATGGGCGAGAGAAAAAGACAGCAGGAGAGGGCTAAAGTCAAGCTTATAACAAACCTGCTCTTGGAATAACAACATTAATCCATTCATGAGGACACATCCCTCATGACCTTTTCATCTTTTCCAGGTCTGGACACAGTTGCATTGGGGATTGTTTCCAACACATGAACTTTAAGGGACAAACCACAGCAACTGGTAATTTAAAAATTAAACAAAAGCTGAAAACTGTCTATTTTCTAAATATAGAAATCTGGGAATTCAAATGGTCTTTCCAAAACTTTCTGAGCTGCCTTATTAGTAATGACCTGTGGTCAGTGATGGTAAGCCATATATATTCTCCAACTTTAAAAATTATAAGAGAGCTCCAGGGTTGGAATGTTTCTACAATCTTTCTTTCAGACAACTTTAGAGTACTGATGATCTTTTTGGTAGAATTTTTGTACATTCCTGCTTTAGCCTTCCAGGTGAAAAGCTGCCTCTAAAAAAATCAGAGTTCTAAGTGGTATGTCTGCTGTGTCTGCATTATGTGAGTTGAACACTTCAGTCCTTCCCAGGCGGCTTAGGACATAACTCTAGAATGCCTCTGGATGAGGGTTCAGCATTGTATCTCAACTTTGAAATAGTTCCTTGGCTGGGCATGGTGGCATGTGGCATGTCCCGGCTACTTGAGAGGCTGAGGCAGAAGGATCACTTTGAGTCCAGGAGTTGGAGCCTAGCCTGGGCAACATAACAAGATCCCCATCTTAAAAACTAATAATGGTAACAAAAGTTTTTCTTTCCACTTACGTGAGGTTTACTTTGGGCAGTGCTGGGATGGAATACAGGTCCTCATACATGCTAGGCAAGTAGTATACTCTTGAGCCACATTCTAGCCCCAGATGGTAAATCTTATATTGTGTGTTTCTTTTCTTTCTTTCTGTCTGTCTATCTTTCTTTTTCCAGTCTTGGGTATTGAACCCAGTGGCATTCTGCCACTGAGCTGTACTATCACAATCCCTACAACTGACTCACAAGTCTAGGGGAGGAAAGGGTAAATAAAAGTCATGTGTGTTTAGTTAGGTTTCTATCAGTATAACAAAATACCTGAGGAAAAACCTTTTTCATATTATTATTGGTACATTCTAATTGTACTTAATAGTGGGATTTGTTGTTACATATTCATGCATGAACACAATATAGCAATGTAATTTGGCTAATCATTCCCTAGTATTTCCCCTTTCTCTCACCTCCCCAACCCCTGATCTCTTTTCTACACTTTACTCATCTCCCTGAGAAAAACAACATAAAGGAGAAAAGATTGGCTTTGGCTCACAGTTTCAGAGGTTTCAGTTCATGGCCAACTGGCTCCATTGCTTTGGTCCTGAGATGAGGCAGAATATTATGGCAGAAGGGTGTGACAGAACAAAGCTGCTCAGGGCATGGCAGAGGGGAGTCAGAATGTGGGAGAAGGAGCTGGGGACAAGATATAGCCTTCCAGGGCATGCTCCTATTTCTTCCAAATATGCCCCACCTCCTACAGTTTCCACCAATAACACCATTAGCTGGAGACCAAGGCTTCAATACATGAGCTTTTGGGGGACATTACAGTTCCCAAACCATAACAGCTTGTGAACTAAGACCTGCTCTCCTCCCTTAGCCCAACAATAATAGGGAATCCTTTGGAGATGGGTCTTTTAATAATAATCCCACCTAAAGTGATGCTGTTTTCTACAGGGCTCACAGTCCTCAAAGCAGCCTGTAAATAAAGATCATACCAAGGCTTCTATTCTACTTCCAGTGCTGAGCTTTTGCTCCCAGTCAGATGCCATCATGACCTGAAACTGTGGGACATACAGACAGGAGAACGTACCCCACTTTGCATTCAGAAAACCTGGCTAATTTACATAGCTGTAAGTAAGCTAGCTGTGTGGTCCTGAACAAATCACTCTTTCTCCCCAAGCCTCAGTTTCTTCATGTCTAGAAGGGGCGGATATACTGAAATGCTCTCTGTCGATCTTAGTTGTTTTATAGTGACCTGGGAATAGGGTAGTCAATTAAAATGGAGTACATCATTATATTTGAATTTCTTAACGAAACAAATATTTCTATACTAAACAAATCATTGTTTAGTATATACATGTTCTATATATTTACACAGAATTTGGGACATAATTGAGCTTTTTAAAAAGTTTGCCATTTATCTAAAATTAAATTGAACTAGGTATCCTATATTTTTGTTGTTATTTTTGTATACATGTGGTGTGTGTGTGTGTGTGTGTGTGGGTGTGTGCGCGCGCGCGCGCGCTGGGGATTAAACCCAGGGCCTTGTTCATGCAATGGTGTTGTTTTGTTTTTTGTGGTGCTGGGGATTGAACCCAGGACCTCACACACTAGACAAGCATGACACCACTAAGCTACACTCATCCCCCAGGTATATTTTATTTTATTTGCTAAACCTGGCAGCCCTGCCTGAGTGGACTGCCCCTGTAGAACTCTTCCTTTTTCCATTTTCTCCTGTCATTCACTTCTCCTTTTACCTATGGTTGTCTTATTTATCTATTTTGCAGGGAATCCTCCCTCCACTTGCTTCCTTAAATGTGGGTGTTACGCAGGGTTGCATCTACAATCCTGTGTTTTCTCTATAGTCCCTTCCTACCCTATCCATCCTAAGACTAAAGCTATCATTTTTGCATACATAAGTTCTAAATCTCTATCTCTAATCTCTCTATTCAACTCTAGACACATTTTTTCTGAGGTTAAAGATTAAAATGCAACACATTCGAATCAGACAATGTTGCACATCCCCCAAAACAAAAGTAGGTCCTACCCTTAAGTTCCCTGTCTTTGCCTTTAATGTCACCACTTACCTATATTAAGTTTATATTAAGTATTAAGTTTCTCTCTCTTTCATGCCTTTGCCCTCTAAGGCATGCACACCTGAATACATGCATGTGCATGTGCACACATGGCATACACATCCCAGTTGGCCCCTTTGAACTCTCTCAATATTTAGTTTTTTTGGTCCTGCTGTCCCCATTCCAGTTCAGGTGGCCATCATCCATTCACTTGAACTTATATAATCTTCTCCTTGCTTCTTCCCCTATCTTTGTTCATTTAATAATTTAATAAATATTACTCCCCAGGCCAACTCTGTGGACTGTGCTCTGGCCTCTCACTCCAATAGGACCTCCAGTGATACTTCTCAAAATCAGATATGACTCCATAATCCCTCTTGCTTACAAATGTTGGCTCTAACCCAACCTGTTTGCATGGTCCTTCATGACTTCGCTGCCACCTCCTGTGCACACTTGTGTAGCCGCTACTTCTCTGCCCCTTCCTTGGACACCTTCCACTTTTGGCTCCCAGATCCATTCAGCATTCCCTGGCACACCAGACTTTCTGCTCCTGTGCTTATTTAAACAGCTTGCTTTCTCTCTCCTGGGAAAGTTATCTGAATCCCTGGCGGTCGCGGGAGCAGTTACTTTCTTGACAACAAGAATTCCTACTCCATTGCCTTCAGCCAGAACAAGTAGAAATGGTTACTGATAATTTCAGGGCATATAGCCAATTTCTTCTTTTTTTTTCCATCAATCCCTTATATACCACAAAAGACCTTAATGACAACCCCTAACCTTGAGCTACCAGTGGGTTCATCCAACTTCTTCAGAGCGGGATACTGAAACTGCCTTCAGTAGGACTATCCTGACTCTATGAGAACCCACCTTTGGGGGGCTGGGGACCCACAGACTGGCTTACTGCCTGCCATCACATTGAACTCCTGTGACGTTCCAGACCCTGGGGGTGTAGAGGAACTGGGAGAGATTAAGACTGCTCTTGACCTCCAGAGTCTCACCCCATCAGTTACGCCATGTCAGCTCCTAAGTGCCTGGGTTCATTAAGCAGGCACACCATGAAGTCCTCCTGGCTATTCCACCTCCTGAGTTAGGTCTCTCTCATTTACTTATTCATTCAGTCAACATATACTGAGCACCTACTATGTGCCAGGAACTTTTCTGAGATATAGCAATGCACAACAGACACACACACACACACACACACACACGCACACACACACACACCTGGCTCTCACAGAGTATGTATTTCACGGGTGGGGAAAAAACAAATAAACCAAAGACATAGACATTGAAGGTGCTTACAAAGCAAGGAACCAGGCAGAATATGGAGGAAGAAGGATGATATTTTAAATAAGGTCGTTGGCCTCCCTGAGGAGGAAAATGGCATTTGAAGAAAGATGTAAAGGAAACAGACAGCATCATCACTGTGCCATTTGTACAGTGTTTCAAATCTCTTAGATCCACAATGGCAGTAGGAAAGTGGTGTATTCGCCCTACCAGCAGGAAAAGGAAGGACACAGTGTAGCAGAAGAAAAGCCCGGGACAACAGAAATTATTCCATGTTGAACTGTCCCTGATGGACACTTGAAAACCAGCTTTGGCGGCCGAGCCCTAAGGCTCCCCGGGGCCCCTCTCTGGGGCTGTCAGGCTAATCCCGCCGCCTCCTCCTCCCACCCCGCCCCGCCCTAGGGGGCGTTTGCTCGGGTGAGTAAAGTTCAAACCCGGCTAAACCGAGCCCTGGGAGGCGCTTTCAACAGAAAAGCTGCGCGTCTGCGGGAGAGAACGCAGGCGGTGACCCCCGGAAACCAGGCGGCGGGCAGAGGCCATAGGGTTGGGGCGCAGGGCGGCTCCCAGCTCCCTGCCGCCGGTGCATCTCAGCACCTGCCCGGGCTCTGGGCCTGCAGCCGGAGATGGACTTCAGTCCTGGACGAGTGCAGAACTTCCCTGAAACAGGCACATTCCTGGGCGCGGTCGGCTGTCCCGGGCGGTGAACAAGGAGCCCCCTTTCCGGCTGTAGCCCACCGGGTTTAGAGGTGGCGAATTAAGTGCGCCTTGGTTCCAAGGCGCCGAAAACACTCTCAAGGATGCTATTTTGCTTGGGCCCGGTTCTCTCCCGCGCCGAGTTGCACAACAAACCATTTAAACATTTCAGCACAAAACCCGATCTATTGTGGGGCAGCACATTAAAAAGTGTTATTCGCTTTGAAGTTTTTGTCTAATGGCTCTAAACTGAAAGAAAATGTTTTCCTATTACTTAATTCAATCATAGCGAAGAGACTTGGTAAAAAGCCCACGGATTTTGCCCCAAAGTGTGACAGAGTTCTCTTTGTGTTTGCTTATCCTCCGCTGTCACACACTTTAATTCGCCTCTCTTTATCTGGCATTCAAAACTTTCTTCAATGACATTCAATAAGGTCCAGAGGCTGGAGGGAGAGGGGGGGAAAACTGGTTATTCCCCCCCCCCCATATTCTTTCCCAGTAGCTTTGGCCTTGCTCGCATTCAGGGGCTCTTAACCCCTTCATCCCCGGGAGCACGGGGTGACTCCCAGGAGAGCTCCGCACTGTCCCCTCGCGGGCTCCCAGCTCTGGAGCTCAGCGACTGCCCCATTTACTCCCAGGCCGGGTCTGCCACCCGCTCCTCTCAAAGCCGCCTCAACCCAGCGGGGAGCCGGGCTGGGAGCCTGGTCCCCGCTCTTGCCTTGCTCTCAGCGGCGCAGCTCGGCCCAAATTTCCCAGAGAGCAATTAGAACGGGAATTAGTCTGCATTGATGCGTTCCGGCTGGTTTGTAGGAACCTTGGGACCGAGACCATGGCATGGGGAGGGGGGGCACCCATGCCAAGCAAGCAAGGAAACATTGAACCCCTCCCTACTCCTGATAGATGACACGCCCTTCATGCAGGTTATTTTTACCATTGCCCCTCTCCCTTTATTGAAGCAGGTGGGGTTTTTCCCGCCCCTTCCATAACAAATTCAGTTTGCTTTTTTAATCAGTTATAATTTGTTGCTGTTTTAATAGTAAAGATGGCATCAACGATTTAAAAAACCTACGCAGGCCTTTGGGTCTGGGCAGTCTTAGTCCTGTGCACTGATCTTATCCCCTCCAGAAAGCTTCTCACAATGCCATTCAAGGTTCAGAGCAGGTGACTGCAGCGATTTGGTTCTAATAAAACCGAAAGTAAACGTTTCTGGTGAAAAGGCCCAAAGGAAGTAAATTCGAAATATGTATGCTAATTTCCCATTGTATGATAAAAGCTCCTGAAAGAAACAGCTTTGAGCCCGAGGATGATTTTAAAAGCTGAAGCTGTGTACACACCGCCGGGCTTTGAAGTTGTTTAACCATTGTGCGACCAGAAAGAAGAGAGCGACGGCAGGAGGAAGGAGCTAGGACTCGGGAGAGGGGAGCTCAGTCAGAGTGGGCGAAGGCAGTCCAAGCTGGAAGAACAACTGCCTTTTGCTCCGCTCCGAATTGTGGGAAGGCAATGGTTTTGAGGGCACAAGGGGGTCTACTGAAGTGTGAGCGAATGGAGAGGGCGTCCACAAGATCCGCTCAGGCAGAGACTGCCCATACTTGTCACATTTGATGGGGGTGTGGGATCGCGATGTGCGCAATCTAGGCTTCCACTCCCCATCTCAGTCCGTGGCTCTCAGCGAGTGCCCCCCCCCCTTTCTTTCTCCTATTTTATTTTAGTTTACTTCCATAGCCCTGTTGTTTGAAAGAAAGGGCTGGTTGGCCAGGATCCTCGGAACAAAGACTGGGCGTTGTAGGCAGCACCAAAGTTAGGACCATTTGACAAACTCGGAGGAAACAGAGGGACAGTGATGGAGCTAGCAATGGATGAGGAATTGCGAGCCGTTCCTCTCCCTCCCTAGAAGTGCCTCCCCCACGCAGGAACCCTGTCCTCCTGCTTCCGACACAGGGAGAAAAGAGGGGATTCCACAGGTGGAAATCGGAAGGCAGCTGCAAGGACGCTCGCAGGATGCATAGAGTTGAGCTAGGAGAACTGAGTGGAAGCATCACGCTGGCGGGAGGGGGGCAGGAAGAGATAACAGAAAGAAGGGGACTAGGATCGAGGGGGCCGAGGACCTGCGAGTGTGCACCCATGGGGATCTGGGGAAGCGAGGCAGCGGGGGTGCAAAATCAATAAGACAAATGGACCAATAGCCATTGCAGAGCCAAAGGGGAGTAAGGAATAAAGAGAAAGAAAAGAATATTAAATCGCGGGAGAATGAGAAAATAAACCCGCAAAAGGAAGAGGAGGGGGCGAGGGCGCCTGTTACGGCGTGGGTGGGGTTGACAAGAATAGAGTACATTATGCAGTTCATTTAGTTAACAAGTGAAATAATGAGGAAGCGTGCAGAGTGAATGCCAAGAGAAAAGGCACAAAAACCCTATTGAGAGGCCCCGGCCGCTCCTGGCGTAGCCCATCACATGGCAATAGTCCTATTTAAGCGGCGCCGCCGGCGCCTTTCAGCACCACTAGCGCTGGCCAGCACCCCGCGCTCTTTGGGCGGCGCCGGCGGCAGCAGAGGCGGCCGTTTCAGCCTGGGCCTGGGCTGCGCCTTCAGCCTCCCCAGAGGAGGCAGCTGCAAGCGGCCGCGGCCGGAGGAAGCTCGTGGAGAGCCCGGAGGTCCGGCGAGCGCAAGGGGAGGGCTGGTGGCGGGGCGGCCGCGCGCCGAGGCCATGCCGCGCTCTTTCCTTGTGGACTCTCTGGTGCTGCGCGAAGCAGGCGAGAAGAAGGCGCCCGAGGGCAGTCCGCCGCCGCTCTTTCCCTACGCGGTTCCCCGCCGCACGCGCTGCACGGTCTCTCTCCCGGCGCTTGCCACGCGCGCAAGGCCGGGCTGCTGTGCGTATGCCCGCTCTGCGTCACGGCCTCACAGCTGCACGGGCCCCCCGGGCCGCCCGCGCTGCCGCTGCTCAAAGCATCCTTCCCGCCCTTCGGCTCTCAGTACTGCCACGCGCCCCTTGGCCGCCAGCACTCGGCCGTGTCGCCCGGGGTCGCTCACAGTCCGGCCGCCGCTGCAGCAGCCGCGCTCTACCAGACTTCCTACCCGCTGCCGGATCCCCGGCAGTTCCACTGCATCTCCGTGGGTAAGAGGGGCCGCTGGTCAGAGGGACAGGGCAGGAGTTATCCAAGGCAGGCTGGAGAGCGAGGGATGGGAAAGAGGGACCCTGGGCATCCTGGGGTGGTGAGTGTCCTGTCAGGGACCTGAGGGGGGCGCTCAGTGTGGTGGGCTGATGGGAAGACCGGGGCAGGAGGTGAAAGATCCTGGTCCTGGAGGGGACGTCAAGGGGTATGTGAGGGCTGAGGTCCAGGGCGCTCCATAAAGGGCTACCAGGGCCAAGTGACTCCTGGAGAATCAGGATCCTGCAGGTTGGCAAGGAGGCGCGGTCACACTGCTGCGGATACAGTTGGGGAGAAGGGGTGTGTGAAAGTCCAAGGTCGGGAATCTAGCCATCACCCAGCATGGAGTTGGGCACACAACGCAGGGGTCTGACCACTTCCCTCTCTGCATCGCCACCCCTTCTAGACAGCAGCTCGAACCAGCTGCCTAGCAGCAAGAGGATGCGGACCGCGTTCACCAGTACGCAGCTGCTGGAGCTGGAGCGCGAATTCGCCTCCAATATGTACCTGTCCCGCCTTCGCCGCATCGAGATCGCAACCTACCTGAATCTGTCCGAGAAGCAGGTGAAGATCTGGTTTCAGAACCGCCGGGTGAAGCACAAGAAGGAGGGCAAGGGCAGCAACCACCGCGGCAGCGCCGGCGGTGTGGCTGCGGGTGCCGGCGGGGGCGCACCGCAAGGCTGCAAGTGCGCGTCGCTCTCCTCAGCCAAGTGCTCAGAGGATGACGACGAATTGCCCATGTCTCCGTCCTCCTCTGGGAAGGACGACCGGGATCTTACGGTCACTCCTTAGGCATACGTCCCTCTAGGCCGCCCACCCCAAGACCTCCCGGCGCCTGAAAGACTAGTCTTGGGACGCAACGCTGGTTCCCAGGAACCCGCTGCCAATCGACTGTCTCTCACGGATTTGGCATGGCTTTGCCAAGACCCCCAGCTCTGGGCAGAGCTGAGAACTTAGCAGAGACTCGAGGATGGTATCCCGGTCCCCAAGGGCGTCCAAAGCGAACTCCAGACTCATCCTACAGCGTCAGCAGTGCAGCACCACGGCCCCGGCGCCATACCGCCCTGTCCAGCGCCTTGCTGGTGGTAGGCGCCTCCTCGCCTGCCCTATGGGCTGGCTCAGGCTTCCTCACTTCCTCCACTCTTCACCCTGTCAAGTTCAGCCTTTCATTCCTCGGATGCCCTTTTGCTTCCCGTTTTAAAAAATCTCTCTCTCCCAATTCTTTCCTGCAGTTGTTTATCCATGCCCCTCCACAACACACACACACACACACACACACACACACACACACACAATTTATGAACTTTTGTTTTCTTTGCCCTTTCCCTTCCCCTCCTCAGGGAGCCTTCTCCAACAGTGAGTTCATTTGTCCCTTGATTAGGCCTTGAGGTCCGGAGTCCCCGAAACTCCTCTCCACGGAGAGTTATCTCCTGTGGTACCCTAGTGAGGAAAAGGATTCATTTTGTTTCCGACATGCACTGCATTTCCCCCAAACCCTAGACCCCCGGCTCTCCGCCTCGGGTGACCCCTCCCTTCCCCTCCACCCAGGTCTCGGCCCCGCCCTGGCCTAGCTGTGTAATTGTACGGTTTCTGTAATACCAGAAGATATTTATTTATTTATTTATGTACAAAATTTTAAATAAACTTTTTTTTTCTTAGAAATGCCGGCGCCTGTGAGCCTCAAGACCTCTGCTCTGGACTAGACAGACGCTGAAGTGGTCTGGGCCTCCCTGCTGGGGTTGCGGTTGTGTGTGTGGGAGGGTGTTCTGAGCCCGGCTTCTTACTTTACAACTCAGCCAGCACCCACAGCCCCTCAGAGATCCTGCCTTTCGTTCCAGCCGGTGAGCTTTCCAGTGTCCCCTTATGGCCTGCCGGCACGCGCCCAGGCGCACAGAACAGAGCTGGAAACAGAGGAGGGAACTCTCCTTAGGCTGCACCTTGAGATCCCGACCCCTGCAGTGCCTCTGGTCCGAGATCCAGCCACATCTCCAGCCCTATCCTTTCCCCCGCGAGCGCAAGAAATTTGTTCTTTGCTGCTCTCGCGGATTGATAAGTATAAAAGACAAATTCCTAGTCTTCTGTATGGTGCCGCTCCCTCTCAGAAAGGCCCCCTTGCTTTGTTTTGAAGCAAATTCTGTTAGCTGGGTCCCTGTTCCCGATCATTGCAGGCGAGAATTCCGAGAACTCTGACCCTGGGGAGTCCTCGAGGGACTACGCAGAAACTGAGCCTTGTGTCTCTGGGACCTCTTGTTCTCACCCCATCTCCCACAGCCCCCTACGACTGGGAATCCACTCCCCATCCTCCTTTGAGACATATGCGGGGCTTTTTGCGCGCTAGAATGGACGTGGAGAAGGAGGTACAGGGATTAAGCCCCAGAGCGCATAACCACGGAAGGGCAGGTATTTCTGCAGCTTAGAGAATCAAACAGCGGATCCAGGTTCTCACTTTCTGAAGACTGTTCTGCGACCTGGGTCTTTTCCCCACACCCCACCCCCGGCAGAAATCCTCCGCTTTCTTACCATACCCTGAGGAGCTCCGGACTCCTTATATCTAGACAAAGCAAACAAACGCGTCTCTTTCTGCTGGGAAGACGCCCCAGTTGAGATGGCTCAACATTTGTGGGACTCATTTCTAAAACCTTTTGCTTTTCCCTTCAAATCAAGCTGACTGCAAAGGTCTCTCTAGTTCCCATAGAAAGTGGGTGGGTTTGTGAACCCATTTTTGGTTATTTCTGGAGAAAGTCTCCTGGGTTGTGCCCCGGATCCCCAGACCAAAGAGAACCGCCTGCCCGCTTCTCTGCCCTCTCCCACCTCCAGCACACTAAACCTCATTCTCACCCCAGGCTAATTTTCCACCCTTCCAGGAAGGGACAATATGCCAATCCAAACGAAGACCAAATGCCTTAGGGTATATTGTGATTAGAATCCTGTGATTTGTTACTATATGCTTCTGATGCTTTCTGAGCTGTGCGCTGCTGGCGCGCTGCCCTAAGTTTCGGTGTGTGTAGTTATTCGTCCTTCAATTCTAGTGAAACCCACTAGTCTACTGAGATTTGGGGGCTGACGGCAGCATGACCTATAAGGGAATATATTCATTCATAATTGTTCCAAAAGTCTCCCTTAAAGTCAGGTAGGTCTGGTGGTCACCGAAGGGAGTGTCTTTCTGCACCTAGTACAGGCTCTCAACCGCGCTCCACCAGACTTGCAGTATCAGACCTGCTAGGAAACCGAGTTGGGCAGGAAAGGTGGGAAACCCAGATAGGAGGGATGTAAAGAGACGGAACACCGCCCTCAACCCTACACACACACCCCTAATTGCCACCTACAAACCGCATCCTTCTGTTTGTCCCCCTGCAAAGGCGTCTCTTCTGTTTCCAGCTTCTCGCAGAAGCTAAAGATGGACCGCGGCGCGCCAGTTCGCACGGGTTTACTTTTCCCAGGAAGCGTAAATTTCTTCCTCTTGGCTTCCTCCACCTGGAGCTTCATTTTCCCGCCTTGCTCCCGGAACACAGGCTCTGCAATTTCCAGTGCACTGCCCTAGCGAGCAACCGGAGAAAAACGTAGCCTCCTTGTGGCTCGCGAGCGCCAGTTGTTCGCAAGCCCTGTTGGGAGAGCAGAGCTTTTAAGTGTGCAGCAGTCCCCGCGAGTTAAGGTTCTTGGCATCTCTTAGCCTCCTGGAGGGCAGTGATTCCACTCAAACACTCCTCACACAGATGCTTGTGACCTGAACGCACAAATAATACGGGTTTCGTGGGGGAATCAGTCCGAAGGCCTCGGTACTGGCCAAAGCCAAAAGTCTGATGCCTGGGTTGGGGCCAGTGTAGGGTGCGACTGCAGACTGGAGATACTTGTCAACTGGAGCTCCTCATTTGGAGTGAAAAAACTCAGCCTTTAAGCCACATTGTTCTGAGCTGGAGTTTGGAGCCTGCAAGGTAAATTGTGACATTAGAATCAAACTGAGTCATCAGGATGAAATTTCCTGTTAAGTACCATATCTACATTTAGACCTCTTAGTTTATTTCAGGAATAAAGTTCTTCTTTTCCCTGGGAAGTTTAGTTGGCTAGGAATTTGGAACCCAGAATCCACATGCCTGGGTTTGCAATGCATTTCCACCATTTACTTACTAGCTAGGTGATCTGCGGTCAACCAAGAGTCCTGCCTAAACCAAAGGTTCTTCCTAAACCTCGATTTCTGCACCTGTAGGTTGGGATTATGCTAATAACTGTGTAATATTAAGGGATAGAATTCACATAAAAAGCTAAGCACAATATCTGCCAAGTTTCAATAAACACTAATATTTTAGTTATTGCATTGTAATTGTTACTTTTTAGAGCATAGTTGGTGCTGAATTATTCACTAAATGCTGAAAAATATCCAGTCACATGTAGGCTTAGACCTGAATCTACCTCTGAAGGGCTGGAGAAGAGACACAATTAGAAATATTTCAGGGACTGAGGGAGTTAGTGGATCTGAGAATAAGGAATGACCCCCGCCCCCAGACACTGCTCAGGTGCCAGCAATCATTTAAATCTAAGCAGGGGTCTCTCTTCCAATCTTCATTTAGACCAGCTCCTCCACCCTACACTATTGACATCCTGGGCTGGTTGCTGCTCTGCTGTGGGGGGCATTGCAGAATGCTGAGCAGCAGCCCTGGCTTCTACTCATTAAATGCCAGTAGCACCCTCTCCCAGTTGCCACAACCTAGAATGTCTCCATTGCTTCCAGCTGTAGGGCCACTCAGAACAGGATGATTTCTACTAACATCTGGAGTGACTAGGATTTGACAACCCAGCTCTGAGCATGCCTTCTTTCCTTTCCTTCAGTTATCCTTTCCTTGGACCTTATATATGGGGGGTACCAGGCATGCATTGCAGTGTGGTATAAGAGGAGGAAGGTGAAAGAGAAAGTGATGAGAAAGGGTTCTGAGGGACAGAGCTAGAGGGAGGCTTTATGCTGCAGAGAGAGCATGGAACTAGCCTGAGGCATGCAGATTGAAAAGGTGAATCAGTCAGAAGCTTGCTGGCTGACCAGTGTTTGCAAACTCACCAGGGCCTTTCCAAGAATATTCTATCCACATGTCTCATGACCTGCAAACAGTTGGCTCCCTCTTCCATCAGCTGGCTCACAAGGCCAATCTTTTGCCTAGAAAATTTCAGGAACGTGAGGTAGCATTACCCCAAATCATTCCCCCCCACCACCACCATCAATATGGTTCTTCCCGTATTACACACCTTATCTGTTTTGCCCATGCCTAAGAGTCTAAAGCTAGAAATCAATTCCTTTTGATGAAGGTTCTTCATATTTGATTCAAACACAAACACCCCTGAAAATAGTAACCAATGAGCACTGACAGTCATTCACTTTTTAAGAGAAAAGATTCTGGGCAGACAAAGAAGTAAAAAGTCCCTGAGGACTGGGGGATGAGGGGCAGACAAGTGTTGCAAGGGCAAGAAAAAGGCAATGGATCAGAGAGAGTTCTAGAAATCTCTCTGGCATCAACCAATGCCAATTAACTACCCCACTCCTGAATTTAGAGGATGAGTGGGTGAGTTTGCCAGTCACCTTCAGAACCTGTCTTTACCTGCAAAGTAACCAACAGCAAAAACCTCATGAACCCACTTTTCCCCAACGTTGTATGCGGTAAACAACAGGTGAGTTCCTAATACAGTAGTTCAGGTCATCCACAGGGATACATCCTAAGACCCCCAGTGGATGCCTGAAACCAGACAGTACCAAACATACGCAATGTTTTTTTTTTTCTATACATACGTACCTATGACAAAGTTTAATTTATAAATTAGGCAGCTTCCTTTGAACTGCACCACTGGCTTTCCTGGGTTTTCAGCCTGCTAAGTTCTGATCCTGTATCTTGTCACCCTCCATAAGTGCAGGACCATTTCCTTATAATAAATAAATTAACTTAAATATATATTAAATAAAAATTATATACATGCACATTAAAAAAATTAATTAGGCACAGTAAGAGGTAAACAATAACAATGTTTAAACAGAACTTAGCAGTACTCTGTTACTTAAAATGTATGAATTGTTTATTTCTGAAATTTCCCATGTATATTTTTTTTATTTTCTTTTTCTTTCTTTCTTTCTTTTTTTTTTCCGGTACTGGGGATTGAATCCAGGGGTACTTAATCACGAGCCACATCCCCAGCCTTTTTTGTATTTCCTTTAGAGACAGGGTCTCATTGAATTACTTAGGTCCTTGCTAAGTTTGGGGAGGCTGGCTTTGAAATCAGGAATCTCCTGCCCCAGACTCCTGAGTCCTGGGATCACAGGAGTGTACCACCATGCCTGGCTTCCATATATTTTTGAAATGGTTGAACATGGATTGGAACCAAAGAAAATGAAACCTCAGATAAGGAGGAACTGCTGTACTCATGGAGGTATGTTCAGGTGTGTGTGTGTGTGTGTGTGTGTGTGTGTGTGTGTGTGTGTAACAAAATGAAGGTTTAAAAGAAAATCTGATGGGTCTAGGAGGAGATGAGGTTGTATAGCCTGTGTTAGTGACCATCTTGTCATTATGAATTCAATCTATTGTGAATCCTGCTTTTAGACTCCATCTAAAGCAACAAGGAAAGCCAAGGCCCTGTGCCCCCCGCTTCCTACCTGGCCTGGTTTCTGAGCTTCTACTGGTAGTGACATTCTCAGCTCAAGAGAGGAGAGTGCCTTCTGCCTTAGGTTGGAGGCCTTTGGTTTAACATTTACTTCAGGCAGTGGTGGGTAAGGAAGATGCAGCTTTCAAGAGGCCTGCCCTGCCTGGCCAAGGTCCAAGATGCAAATGGTCATGAGATTGGCAGACTGGGCATGAGTTTGAAGTATACTAGACCTCACTCAGGGAAGCCACAAAGGGAAGAGTTTCCTTTGCTCATCCATTAAAATCAGGCTGTTGGTCTAGTCAACAAAGTCAGTGCAGGGGCCCCTCCATCGTCACTGTTCTCAGAGCAGTGCCAGTGAGGAACAGATATCTGTCCTTGATTCCACAGCAATGTGTCTTTCTAGAGTAGCTCTGTATGGCTTGACTGAGCTCATCTTAGAATTAATACATTAAAGTCATACACTTCAGAGCTGTAAAAGGTAACCATAGTTGGAGGGAGGACCTATAAGCCATTAAGGCAAAATGTAGTCATATCCAATATAAGTGGGGTCTTTTTTTAATGCCGCAGTCTGGCTGGGCACAAATGCCGCAGTCTGGCTGGGCACAAAATCACGAGCCACCACACAGCTTGTAGATTCAAACAGCAACTCTTTATTCCCGAACTCACACCAGCCGTATACAGACACGTTCTGGGGAAATCCACGTTCTCCGCCCAAATCCACGTTCTCTCCCAAATTCTCGTTCTCTCCCAAATTCACCTCCACTGGGCTTCTGTCTCCCAAAATATACTGTCTGAATCCCGTGAGAACTCAAGGGGAACTCAGGCAGCAGGATACGCCCTATTCCCAGCAGGAATAATCTTAAACCTTAAACCTGGAACCTAAACTGGGAACGCCCTAAACCCGATTATGTTAAACCGGGAACACCCTAATCCGCCCTGGTCCTTGAGCAAGGTCAACTACATTCAATGTCACTGCAAAATGTCAGCAACATGGGGTACGCTGGCAAGGAAATTGTCATACCTACTTGGCTAATGGCTCCCAGCATCTCCCCCCTTCTGATTAATTAAACAACAAGCAATGTGGCTTAAGGACCGTGCCTGGTAGGTTGTCCAATTCAGCATATGGTTCTTACCCGTCATCGGAAAACTGACCTTTAGGCGTCAGCCTCCTGTCTTAGGTTGATACCACTGCAATTGGATCATACCCGTCACTGACTACCGGTCCAGCATA
>NW_025999932.1:23398132-23415632 GCF_001458135.2 Marmota marmota marmota
AAAAACAAGATAAATCAAAACAATAACACATTGTTTTTTGAATTGGTCACCCATTCTTTCGCTCTTCCTCAGGGGCAAGCAATTTCACTTACCTCCAAGCTTCAGAAGTTCCCCGCACGGGCCACCAAATGCCGCAGTCTGGCTGGGCACAAATGCCGCAGTCTGGCTGGGCACAAAATCACGAGCCACCACACAGCTTGTAGATTCAAACAGCAACTCTTTATTCCCGAACTCACACCAGCCGTATACAGACACGTTCTGGGGAAATCCACGTTCTCCGCCCAAATCCACGTTCTCTCCCAAATTCTCGTTCTCTCCCAAATTCACCTCCACTGGGCTTCTGTCTCCCAAAATATACTGTCTGAATCCCGTGAGAACTCAAGGGGAACTCAGGCAGCAGGATACGCCCTATTCCCAGCAGGAATAATCTTAAACCTTAAACCTGGAACCTAAACTGGGAACGCCCTAAACACGATTATGTTAAACCGGGAACACCCTAATCCGCCCTGGTCCTTGAGCAAGGTCAACTACATTCAATGTCACTGCAAAATGTCAGCAACATGGGGTACGCTGGCAAGGAAATTGTCATACCTACTTGGCTAATGGCTCCCAGCATTTTAATATCTATTTTTTAGTTGTAGGTGGACACAATACCTTTATTTTATTTTTATGTGGTGTTAAGAATTTAACCCAGTGCCCCACACATGGCAGGTGAGCGCTCTACCTCAGCCCCTACCTGGGGGTCTTTATAAGAGAAAATGAGAACACAGTCACACACAGAAAATGAGGACACAGTTACACACACAGTCTTCCCATTTGAAGACACAGGGAGAAGGCAAAAGTGAAAACCTTAAAAGGAAACAACACTACAGAGTGTGGTGGTGCACACCTATATTTACATCTAATCAAGAGACTGGAGTGTGTGGATAACAAGATCAAGGCCAGACACTGTCTCAAAAAAAAAAAAAAAAATCCACACTGCTGACACCTTGATCTTGGACTTCCAGCCTCCAGAACTGTGAGACAATAAATGTCTGTTGGTTAGTGTGGTACTTTGTTATAGCAGCCCTAACTGACTAATACAAGTTTATAGGTAGGGGAGAGCTCTTTGGATACCTGCATGTTAATGTAGCAATGTAATAAGATTATGGAGGAAAGATTATTGGGCTGGCAGCCAAGAACCTGATTTCTTGACTCCTGTAGGCCAGTAATAAGTTCTCTGACTTTGAAGAAATCATGTGGTCTTCCTGGATCTCACTTTTTCTTTCTGTAAAGTCGGGGCTGCATAGACATTTGTTTTGTTTTCTGCCTAGCATCCATTTCCTGCTTCTGGTCATCATCATATCTAGATTTTCTTTTGTCAAGTCTAAATTATGATTAGTTCTGGAAAAGAGCAAGAATTCCCCAAAGTGACACTGTTCTATGTGGGAGTTCTCCATGAGCAGGACCAGTCTCCTACCAACAAATCGAACAGAAGCTAAATATGTACTGCCCACTCCATGTGGCAACTCAGGCATGGGTATAGGACCTGGATTCAGCTAATGGGACATTTACTTCAGAAGTCTGGGTTGAAAGGAGAGTAACACAAAGGTGCATGCCTCTTAGTGATTGTTTACTTGGCCATGAAAGCCTTTACATGATGGCAAATGACATTAGCCAAGGTAGAAGTCATTTCCAGGTAAACACTCCAGAGGTAGCCTCTAGCAGGACTGCCCACCTTGGCTTATATCCACCCCACCTTCCTGCTTAGTTTCCAGGCCATTTTCCCAGGTTTCGCATTGATTGTAGAAACTACCCAATGAGCTTCCCTTCAATACCTTCTCTGCTAAAGTAGCCAAAATTCATTTCTTTTGCCTGCAACCCAGAAGGGAGTGATGTAGTAATCCACATCACGTACCAGTGTTTAGAACCTGCACAGACTCTGAACAAGCCTGGGATAAGTATGTTGGTTTTGTCCGTGGAATGGAGTATCAGTGCTTATCAGGTGAAGAGTATCACTCACACAGAATCCCCTGCACCTTGGAATTCCCTGTGAACACACTGGGCATTTAAATTTTGGCTGATGGTTTCATAATTCATCATTTAGTGGTGACCAGCATGAGTCACAGCTAGAGTAGGAGCTGGCATCTCCTTGGAGGAAGACTGGATGTCCAGGGGGAAGGGCAGCAAGAATGGCACTCCCTCCCATTTTGCACATCTGTGAGAGAAGCCACGCCATACCCAGGTCATGCCCCTTTGAGTGATCCTCTGCCTTCCACACACATTCATGTAGCCGCTCACTCTGGACAACTTTGCTCTTACCCCCAGGGAAGAGATATTCCCTATATTTATTTTTCATTGAGATGACTCTGTCATAGTTAAGAATGTCCTAGAGATATTCAATAATTCTTCCCCCTGATGGCTCCTTACCCCAGTACTGGGGATTGAACCCAAGGGTGCTTTACCATTGAGTCCCTTTTATTTCTTATTTTGTGACTGGGTCTCGATAAATTGCCAAGGCTGATCTTGAACTTGAAATCCTCCTTCCTCAACCTCCAGTGTAGTTTGGATTACAGGCATGTGCTACCTCACCCAGCTCAATAATTCTTTGAATCACAACACTTTTTTTGCAAGTGTCAGAAACAGAAATTCAATCTACTTTAAGCTTAAGGGTGTCTTTTGGCTCATAGAACCAACTAAGGTCAGAAGTGGCACTGTCCTCAGAAGCTCCAGGGACTTAAACGATATACCGAGATGTGTTTTCCTCTCTCCCTGTCCCTTGGCTCTGCTCTTTTTGTGTGCTGGCTTCATTCTTTCATGTTGTGGATAGGCTTTCTCTTTGCAGGATACAAGTAGTGGAGATAGGGATAGGGAAAAGAGGGGATGGCAGAACCCAGCCCCAACAAAAGAGCAAGAATCTCTCTCTTCCCATACTCCAAAGTCCTACAGTAATGTCAAGTGGCCTGGAGAGCCCCAGAGTGTAGCAGGGTTTTTCTGCCACATGTGATGATTCTAACCACAGATAGCCTCTGCATGCCAAGCCCGTGGCTATAGGCAGTGTGGCACTCTGGTGGGACGAAGACTGGAGGCTCCAATAGAACAGAAATAGGGGTCAGGGTTGCTGGAAGGAAAGGGGATGCTGAGCAAACACAACTGGAGCTGGGTACCAATCACCACCTTGTGTATCATGTAGTGGTTCCCAAATGGTGAACCGTGGGCCAGCCCTTAGGCTTCTCTCAGAAGATCAAAGCTATTTCCACAATCACACTAAGAGGACATCCACTTTTTTCACTGTGTTGATATTTGCTGAAGCAGATGGGAGCAAAACTGCTGTCACAATAGACAAAAGCAGGGCAGGGGCAACAAGCTACACCAGTCGTTACTGTTCTCCAGACCCTTGCACACCCAACATTTTCTGGTTGTACCTGAAAATGTCCTTGATGAAGTGATTGCAATAATTTTGTTAAAGCTAGACTTGGAAGACGTGGCTTTTTTAACATTATGTGTGAAGAAATGGCAAGTTTTCAGCGGCTGCAAACCAAAGTATGCACAACAGCAGTTGTGTCAGGAATAAACCACTCACAGAAGTGAGTGAAGGGCTGACAGACAAACTGGTGATCCAGACTTGAATATCTGGAAGATACTTTTTAGAAAACAAATAAAGTGAGTCGGTTACTTCAATAAAAACAATTGACAGTAGTTGTGGTCAATGATAAAATTTGAGACTTCAATAAAAAATTGGAATGCTGGACACATATATCCATCACAGTGAACTTGACAATTTCTCAGGGCTTGAAGACTTTTTGATGAGATCAGCAGAGACATTAACAAATCTAAATTGCTAAAAAATATGATGAAAAATGCTAGCATGTCAATGATTATCATCAACTCAGTAAGCCAATATGTTGTTACAAAATTACGCACAAGTATAAGATCTATTCAAACTACGAAGTGGATCAGCACATTTTCAGGTATCAGGGCAGGAAAGTTTTACTGATATGATTCCAGATTCCACATTATAACTAAAATGTAAGGATTTCATGTTTTAATGTAGTACCAAGAAAAATACCCACAATTACATGAGAAGACTATTTAAATACCTCTTCCCATCCACTACCCTCCACTTTTTGAGGTGCTGGAGATTGAACCCAAGGCCTCATACATGCTAAGCTCTCTTCTACTTTATAAACTACTCATCTATCTCATCTATATGAAGTCAATTTCCTTCTTCTCATCGAAGAAAGACAACACATCACCAAATATTGACTATAGAAAGAGATTGGAGAATTCATTGTCTTCCATTAACCCAACATTAAAGAGATTTGCAAAAAACATAAAGCAATAGTGTTTTTCTCACTAAATTTTTTGAAATTGTATTTATTTTTATAAATAATAAATGTTAATTTATGTTCAAAGAGGCTTATTAGCACTTTCTTAAAATAAATTATTAAATATTTCTAAATTTTGTGTTTTAATTTTAATGCAGTAAATTTTAACAGAGATGGCCCACATAGATAAAAACTCTTTGGAGTCCTCAATGCTTTTTAAGGTTATAAAAGGATTTCAAGACTAAATAGCTTAAGATGGGCTGTTGTAAATTTTTTTTTTCTTTTTGCACTGGAAATTGAACCCAGAGCACTTTACCACTGAGCTACATACCCACCCCCTTCTTATTTTTTCTTTTGAGAAGGGTCTCACTAAGTTGTTGAGGACCTGGCTAAATTGCTGAGGCTGACCTCCCACCTGTGATCCTCCTGCCTCAGCCTCCCCTAGTCACTGGGACTACGGCATATGCCACCACACCGGCCCTGTTGTGATGTATTAATGATAGTAGCAGCTGGCCCTACCAAACAGGCATTATTCCTCTTGATCCTTATCCTAACCCTGAGGCAGGAATGATTGTAACTCCTACTGCATAGATGAAGAAATTGAAGCCAGAGAGGTTAAGTGGCTCTCAGAAGTCATACTGCCCAGGGATTCTCACTCAAGGACCCATGTTCCTAAATTGTTCAAAATGTGGCTTCTCCCGATGAGCCATCTCTACAAGGCTATTAATTTGTTGTTCATTTGGGTAACAATCTGGGTACCCATTTCATTTCACGAAATCAGGAGGCCCCAGACATCATGCCCACCCCCCAACCCCAAAACCCAAGCTTAGTGGCTGCAAAAATAATTTAAAAAATAAAACACCAAACCACTTAAAAAGTTGTGTTTAACACAAAATACGTCTATTTCTTTCTTAAAGCTGTAAAAATGGCTCTCCTAAAGGTAGGTTTGCTCTGCGTACAAAAAGGCAGGAAAAATCATCCTTTCCAATATTGAAGAGCAACCATAATCCAGGACACGTGTTCCTGAACAATTGCGGTATTATCAATTCACCTCCTTGTTGCTGTTGTTGTCATGACACTCCTAAAATTGGAAAATTACAGATAGGTATGTGTTTCTACGGCTTGTTCATTATGCCCAAGGCCCCTATATATTTTGTTTGTTTATTTATCTATTTAGTTATTTTTACAGTGCTGCGGATGGAACCCTGGGCCTTAGGTACCGCTGAGACACACGCCTAGCTCCAGTGTGCCTGTATTAATGTCATTTAACAGGCCACCGGTGCCAGGGAATTCTACCTGTGAGGAGATGGCCCTGATAAGGCCCCTCTGCTGAGGTTTGTTCAGGTTCAGGGAGCTCTCTGCATCGCTTTAATGACCACTAATAGATCTGTGACTATGTAATCGCCCTTCATAACCTCGGGGCCATATACCCAGCAGAATAGGACACTTGGCTGAATAACCAAAGTCCCATCTCCCTCAAGTATCTTTTAATTAAAATGTTAATTTGCGCCTGCATAAGTCATCTCAACTCCAGCCCAGAAACAAGGGTTTAAACTGTAAAGGGATTTTGAAATTCTTTCACCAACTTAAGGCATTTGGGGGATACGGTTTGTATGAAAGATGCTTCAGAAAATGAAGTTGTCACGTATTGTATGTGTAAATAAACCTTTCAGCTCACGGGCAGGGTCCCAGCGCAGTAGGGCTAGAAAAGCATTCTGGGTATTGGCATGCAAATCAGCGTGTCCACAGCGGTTCGAGTGTACCTTGGGGTGGTAAACAAGCTGATTGTCATGGGAAATGGAGTCGGCTCTACTCTGTTTGAAACTGTTTTGCAAATCCCTTGTTTGGTTAGGTTTCTGAAAGTTGAGTTTGTGAACTCCATAATACAGCTCAATACCAAACTCCCAGTCACATCATCTTTGGATGCCTGACAGGACCGTGCACACCATAAAGGCCCCTACAAGCTGGCATGCCCAATTAGGCCTGGAATGCATGGGGCCTGCAGCACAAACAGAGTAAGATGTCGGCCACAGTTAGAAAATGGCCAGAGAATGAGGATCTGTGTGTGGATCTGGGCTCCAACCGTGGGCCAGCCCAGGCCATTCGGTTGCCCATCCCCCTCCTTTGCAGATGCTCTCCCTTTGCCTGAGAAGCCCTGTCCCTCCTCACCACTCATAGCTCAGCCTCCTCCAGGAAGCCCTCCCACCTTCCCCACCTCTCAGGCCTTGGCCCTTTCTTTTCCCTTCTATCCCTTTTCCCTCCATCCATGAATCAGGAGCATTTCCCATGCTGGACACTTTGCTGGGCACTGACCACCATCTGCCTCCCCAACTATGTGGTGCTCCTCAAGCAGGGAGACAGAGTCTTCCTCAGCTGTGTCCCCAAGACCTGGTACAAGGTCAAGTACTTGGTGAGCATCACAAGTTCAAGGCTTGTGCTTCCCCGGGAGATGGAGTCTGTAAAACACGGGGTCCTTATTGTTTTCCTTACTGCCTGTTTCCTGGTCCCACGTCCTCCTGCTCAGAGACCCTGCTGCCTCTGCTGCTCCCCATCACCATCCAGGCTCCCCTCAAGGGTCTGACTCCTCTCATGTCACCTCCCTATAACTTCAATCCCCCCCCCTTACAGAGACACCCCTCCTCCTCTTCCTCTTCCTCCTCCTCGTCATTTTCCTTTTTTTTTTTTTTTTTTTTGGTTCAGGGGATTGAATCCAGGTGTGCTTAACCCCTGAGCCACATCCCCAATCCTATTTATTTAGAGACAGGGTCTTGCTAAGTTACATAGGGACTCAATAAATTGCTGAGGCTAGCCTTGAAATTGCAATCCTCCTACCTCAGCCTCCCAAGTCACTGAGGTTACAGGCATGCGCCACCACTCCTAAGTACAACTCCACTTTTCTTCCGAACATACCTGGATGCCTTAAACTCCTCCACCAAACCCTCTTCTCCAAAGAGTCCTTTGTCAGTCAGTCAAGGTGGCCATGGTGGCACTTGCCTGTAATCCTAGTGACTCAGGAGGCTTGAGACAGGAGTCTCATAAGTTCTGGGCCAATTTCAACAACTAAGTGTGACCCTATGTCCAAATAAAAAAGGGCTGGGGTATAGCTCAAATGTAGAGCACCCCTAGGTGTTCCCCAGTACTGAAGAAAACAAAACATTGTATTGTCTTTGAACCCAGTTCTAAATATTCCTACCAGAGAAAAGGAGAGATGACAGGTTCCCCAGCCGTACTGTGCTACTTTTTGAAGGAAACCTGGGTCATGTTGTACATAGTCTTCTTCAACAATAACTTAGATGGCCCACTTACATAATGATAGTTATGGCCTGAATTGTGCATCTTTCAAAATCTATATAGGTTGAAGCCCTGATCCCCAGAAACTCAGAATCTGGCTGCATTTAGAGATGGGGATTTCAAAGAGATTAAATTCAGATAAGGCTGTTAGGATGGGCCCGATCCAACGTGACCAGTGTCCTTACAAGAAGAGGAGATTGGGTCATATAGGGAGACTCTGGGAGTGTATACACATGGAGGGAGGTCACGTGATGACCCAGCAAGAAGATGGTCATCCACTAGGCAAGAAAAGAGGCCTTGGAAGAAACTGAACCTCCCAGCACCTTGACCTTGGTCATCGACCCCCCAGAACTCTGAGAAAATCCATTTCTGTTGCTTGGTACCCAGTCTAAGGTATTTCGTTACGCAGCCCTAGCCAACTAATATACCTGCTATATGTTCAGATATGTTCTTCACGCAGATCCTGTGCACAGGAGTTGCTCCTTGGTCCAGTTCTGCCTCGGCATGGGAGGACAGCACAGGCTGCCCCCTTAAGGGCTGTGGCTGAGCCAGGGCCTGACTTTTCCAGGCATTCCCCAGCAAGGCCAAGCAGAGGCAAGGTGGACAGTCCTGGCAGCTGTCAGACCCCTGATGCCTTTCCTGATGTCTGGGGGACTCGGACGCTCCCTCCCTGCCATGTGGGCATCTGCTCATTCGACAAATATTCAGTGAGTACCAGGTGGTCTGTGTATCAGGTGATGGCGAGAAAAACTATCCTGCATCATGAAGCTTGCATTTGACAGGAGGAGAAAGACTTTAAGCAAATCAACTCAACCTGGAGGAAAAGCCACAGTCAGATGTGGAGAGCAGAAGAGAGACACCAGAGTAGGATTGGGAGGGGCTGAGGTTAAGGCTGAGTCAGAGTTAAGAGGCAAAGGAAGTGGTGGAACAGCAGCCTGTACAAAGGGCCTGTGGTGAGAGGGCACGGTGCCTCTCTGGTCACTGAGAGAGGGCTTAGGGAGGGGAGTGCAAAAAATAAGAGCCAGATCATAGGAGGGAGGGTTGGAAAGGCAGGCAGGGACCTGGTGCTGAGTCTGCCTGACTGCATAAAACACTATGGTTCTTGTTTAAAGAGCAATGGAACTCACTGAAGAGTTTGAAACAGAGGATTGACAAACATCAGACCCCTGGCACTTGCTAAATAACATCCTGCAAGTGCACCCGTGGCTCAGGAGTCAACCAAGTCCTTTCTAGTGGGACACAAGCAGAGATCCCTTTCATGCTGCCAAGGAAGTCCCCTCTCCTGTACCCGCTGCAGAGCCAGGATCCTCCAGGAAGATCTGCGCCTTCAAGTCAGGGTCCTCACTGAGCCCTGATGGAATGCAAGTATGTCTGCAGGACCACCCCTTGCCTCAGCAGCCTCATTGGTAAGCTACAGAAATGTGCTCACTGGACACTGACAAGCGCTGGCCAGCCAGAAGGTGCTGTCTTAGAACAGGATCTCCTCTGTGATGGCTCTGCTAGGGGCATGCAGGCCAGCTCGGAGGGACAGCACCTCTTTTCTCTTGAGCAGGACCACAGAGGCAGCGTGGCTAAGGTTGACCCCAGAAGTAGGCAAGGCCAGGCAGGTCACAGTAGGGACTGGAGGTGTGTTTTAGTCAGCTGTTTCACTGCTGAAGATTCGACCAGAACAATTTTAAAGAAGGACAAGTTCATTCCGGGGCTCACGGTTTCGGAGGTCTTAGTCCACAGAAGGCCGGCTCCATTTCTCAGGGTTCAAGGTGAGGCAAAACATTATGGTGGGAGAGTGTGGCGGAGGGAAGCAGCTCACCTCACGGTGACCAGGAAACAGAGAGAGAAGAGACCCCGTTTGCCAGAAATATATACCCAAAGCCACGCCCCAATTCCCACCTCCTCCAGCCACACCCCACCACTCCAGGTACCACTCAGATGATCCCTATCAGGGGATTAAGTCACTGACTGAGTTAAGACTCTCACAATCCAATCATTTCTCCTCTGAACCTTCTTGCACTGTCTCACACGTGAGCTTCTGGGGGACACTCACATCCAAACCAGAACAGGGTCTTCCTGGCAGGACGGGAAGCTGTTAGAGGCTTCAACATGGGAGAGGCCCTGGGATCACACGTTGGGTAGAATGTCCTGGCTGCAGGGTGGAGAAGGGATGGTAGCAGGGAGTGGGGCTGGGGAAGAGGGTCAAAGGGTGTCTCAGTGACCGGAAGTAAAATGCTGGGGGCTTGGTCAGTGCTAAGCTGTGGGGCGGTGAAAAGCAACGGATTGAGATAGATTTTGGAGGCTGAGCTGGTCAAGTGACTGGCTGGAGAAAACGTGAGGTATCAACTTGGGAGTTGTCCGAAGCCTCGGACAGAATGAGACAGAAAAGAGATGAGGCCAAGTTCAGCACATGCCTGTCATCCTAGTACCTTGGAAGGCTGAAGCAGGAGGACCACAAGTTGAAGGACAGACTGGGCAACTTAGCAAGAGCCTGTCTCAAAATAAAAAAGTGCAAAGGGCGTAGGATGAAGCTCAGTGGTAGAGCACCCTAAGTCCATCCCTAGTACTAAAAAAAGAAAAGAAAAAGAGAGAGATGAGGACCGAGGGCCACCAGCCAGGCACTCCAGGGTGCAGCCTGTGCAGAATGAGAAGGAAGGTCTGTGAAGTAGGAGGAAAAGCTCACCCATTTGTAGTCTACCTGGAGGAGGGCTTCTCAGCCTTGCACTATTAGCATTTGGGGTGCATCCTTTGTTGTAGGGAACTGCCCTGTGCATTCACAGCATCCCGGGCCTTTACCACTAGATACCAGGAGCACCTCACCTCACAGTTTGATAACCAAAAACATCCTCAGGCATTACCAGAGGCCCCTCCCGCTAAGAACCACTTGGTGGAGAAAAAAAAAAGCAGTTGATGAGAAGCAAGACCACCTCAGGGTTGAGAGCAGGGACCCAGAGTCAGGTCACCAGGTTCAATGCCCACCCATCTCTACCACATGCTAGTGAGGGGCTTCGTGCACTTTAGGTACCTTTCTTTGCCTCAAACTTCTTTATCTCTGAAATACAAAATAAAGTGTCCCGTCATCCAGAATATTACAGGGATCAATCAATGAGCGAAAACAACTGACGAATCAGTAACAGGTAATAATAAGAAGGAGTGATTCCACAAAGTGCTGGGGTAAGAGATGAACAGGGGGCGTGCACACAGGAGGAGTCTGTCGCCCAGTCTAACCTCACGGACTGGCACTTGATGAAAGAAGCATCGGTTGAGCCCCCAAGAGGGCCTGGGAGTCAGCCAGGGGAAGGGTTCAGGGTAGACAGGAAGAGAAAACAGACTGAAAATTTCCAGGGGCAAGAGGAGAGGTTGCCACTTTCAGGAAGGGACACAGATCCACATGGGGAAGAGCTAGAGAATCTGCTGGTGGCCCAGGGGCCATGGTCAGCGGGAGGATAGAGTGATGCATCAAGGCCAGAGGTCAGCACGGGTGCCATGGTCAGCAGCTGCACGGTCCCTGAGGTTGCTGAGAAGTCGTGAAGGGTGTTAAATAATGTGGCCAGATAGACCTCAGAAAGGTCACGAGCCGGAGAGCAGCTTGGCCTGCCCTTCCTGAGAATCCACCAGCTCGTCCTGCTGTCTGTCCCTTGCCCTGCGCGACATCCCTCCCAGGGCTTCTGCTGGCCCTCTTCCACTTACCTCTTTCCCTGGTCCTGGGCTCCCCTCCTCCCTTCACACTGTCTTCAGGCCCTGCCTTTCGAAGCCACCGTGTACAAAGGACTGCCAACGTGAGAATCGTCCATTTGTTGCTCAAGTCTCTGGAGGACAGTGATGTGGCAGGTGTCATTCTTGACATTCTGGCTACACAGTAGGACAGACAAGTTCCCTGCCCTCCTGGGGCTCGTGTCCCAGGAGGGGAGACAGCAACAAATGATAAGTATATAAATACGGAGGGCATCGGTTATTTATTTATTATATGATGATAAATGCTATGAGGGGGTCATAGGCTCCTAAGGGAGAAAGACGGTGTTGTGCAGGGTGGGGTCAGGCGGTTTTAAACAAGGTGGTGAGGGGAGGCCTCACGGAGAAGGAGGGATCTGAGGAAATGAGGACGTCGCAGAGGCTGGCAGGTTGACATGGGACTTGGCCTCCCTTGAGCCCCTGGAACCCACAACCAGGTTCCCCGTCCTAAGAAACAGCACTACCAGCCATCTGCCAGCTGCCCAGTCAGAAAGTGGGAGGCAGCCCTCTGTCTCAGAGGGTGGGTGGACAGTCCGTCATCACAGCCGCCATTTTCACCTCCTAAAACTACACTGAACCCATTCCTCATTCTCTCTTCGTGACTGCCCACCTCTCTCCTGGATTACCCTAAGTCTCCTTACCAGTCCCTCAGTTCTGTCCGCTCAGAAGCCAGTGTGATTAGAACATTTGCATAATTCAGGTGATGTCTTCCTTGACACCTCACTAGGATTTTATGGGAAGTGAATTCTAAACTCCTTCCTGTGACCTCGAATCAGCCTTCTCCGTCTCTTAACTCAGGCCCCCACTTGCAGGCTCCCTCTCCTTCCCTCATTCTGCTCCAGCCATTCAGCTGTGCCCGAGGAACCACTGAGCGGTGGAGACTGTGAGAAGGACGGTCTGAGCCTCCCGGGGGCATTCCTACATGATCTAGCTCCTTCCATCCCATACCTGTCTCCCCCCTGCCTCTCTCTCATCCCTTCCTCAGGGGAAGAGGGAAGGGATCAGAGGACTTTGTTGTTAGAAAACCAGCTCACCATGTCACCCTGTGTCACCCAAGCCCTGGCTGTTTTCCAACAGAAGTCCAAAGAGGTCAAATTCTTTGGTCAAGGTTCCCACCCAGTGCATGGAACAGGGCAGCTGAAGTCTTATTTCTTCACTTTCGCTCTCCGCCCATCCTACCTCTTCATAAAGATAGCTTTGACCATGGCCAAAGACCTTACCCTGCTGACCAGGTCAGCCCTCAGAGCTACAGCAAATATGCCTATAGTCGGGCCACGAATAGCTCCTGTCACAGCATAGGATGTTCTCTCCCTTGGGAGCAGAGCGTGAAAGTTGTGACTCCCCGGCAGGCAAGGCTGGGGACCCATGCCCAGCTCTGTAGGCCATAAATGAGGGGCAAGGAAAACTTGGACAGGAAAGGTGAGTGATATTGAGGGAGGGGCAGACAACTGGGGAGGGAGGAATGGGAATTACTCTGTGAGATGAGAGATGCTTATTGCTAGTCTGGAGATTAAATGTCCCACACAGGCCTGGGTGTTAAAGGTTTGGTCCTCAGGGCGGTGCTCTTGTGAGAACCTTTAGGAAGTGGGACCTGGTTAGAGGTCTATAGGTCACTGGGGATGTGCCCTTAAAGGAGAGCATGGAATCTGGGTCTCTTTCTTTTCCTCTTTTTTGCTTCCTGGCCATGAGGTAAACAGTTTGCCACATGCTCCCCACCATTCCAACCAGCACCCCCACCAGAGGCCCAAAGTAGTGAGTTCACCCAACTTGACTGGAACCTCCTGGTCTGTAAGATAAATAAACCCTTTCTCTTATAAGTCAGTTTTACTGGGTATTTTGTCATAGCAACATGAGGCTGACTAATACACTTGTCATCCCTCAAAAACAAGGACCCTGCCCTAGAAGCCTGGGACTGGGACTGAGCAACAGGAGACTGAAGTTTTGAAGCCACCATTCATTCATTCAGAAAACATTTGTTCTGAGATTTTCATAGAGCAGGTGTTCTTTGGGATGCTGGGGAGTTAGATGTGAGTAAGGCACTGGTGGGAAGTCTTCAGGTTTCTCTTGGCCCGGAGCAGATGAGTCATAGACTCTTATGATGTGCAAGAATTCAGGCATTCACACCTTGACCATAACAGCCACCTGACCCACTTTGAGACCATGAGGGACCTTCACAGAAGACCCTGAGGTAGACTTCACGCTAGAAGGAGAACCGGCTTGGAAAGAAGCGGAGGTCCTTATGGAGGTACCAATACTTACCTTTCTATGGATAGTTTTCTATGAGATCTGGAAGGAATCCGTACACTTCCTGCTATTCATTCATTCAAGAATTTCCTCCTCTCGTTCTGGGGATGGAACCCAGGGCCTCGAGCATGTTAGGCAAGTGCTCTGCCTCTGAGCCCCACCCCAGCCCTTGTGTGTCATTGTTATGGTTTGAATCGGAGACGTTTCCCAAAAGCTCATGTGTTGAAGGCTTGGTGTTCAGTGCAACGGTGTTCACAGGCCGCCTCGGGAGGTGATTGGATCAGGAAGCTCTGGCCTCATCAGTGATTGATGGATTTATAACCAAATGGGCAATGGGGAGGTGGTAGGAAATTTAGAAGTTAGGGCCTCGTTGGAAGAAGTAGGTCACTGGGAATGTGTCCTGGAAGGGTGTATTTTGTCCCCAGCCCCAGTCTTGTCTTTCTCTTTCTCTTTCTTTCGGGCCACCACGAGCTGAGTAGCTTTGCTCACCGTGCATTCCCCACCATCATGTTCTGCCTCACCACAGGCCTGAAAGCAGCAGGGCCAGCTGACCATGGACTCAAACTTCAGAAACCATGAGCCTAAATAAACCTTTCCTCTGTAACTTGTTTTTCTCAGTTATTTAGTCACAGTGACAAAAAGCTAACTAACACGGTCATCTGTAAGTTAAAAGTTTTTCCTTAACTGTTTTGTTTGTTTGGTGGTTTTTTATTTTTTGCTTTTGTTTTTTTATTGTGTGTGTGTGCACTGGAGATGGAACCCAGGGTAAGTACTCTACCACTAAACAACACCACCAGCCCCTCAACAATATTTTCTGAGCACAAAACATTGGCCAGAGAAGTACTAGGTACAAGAGAGTTCGTTCCCCGTTCACACAAAGGTAGGAACAGCCTTGCACCTGGCCTTCTTGTTCAATTAGTGTCCAGTATCTCACAAGGCCTCCACTGTGAAAAGGAGGAGAATTCAAACTACACAGACAACCTCACGGCTGCCATCAAGGAGACTGTAAGCCAAGGAATTTAAAAAAAACATTAGAAAAGGAAGGAGGTGGCTGGGGGTAGGGCTCAGCACTTGTCTGGAGTGCATGAGGGCCCAGTTCCCATTCCCAGCACCCCAAGAATGAAAGAAGAAGAAGAAAAGAGAGAAAAGGAGAGAGGCATATCAAGGCCTGTGGTCCCCCAAATCAGTGTTTCTTTGTGATTGCTCTTGCAGGAAGGCAAGAAATGTCAGTCAAGTTGCTTTGCTTGTGTTTGACCAAGATTCTTTGAGTTACAAGTGGCAGATACCCTATGCAAACTAACTTAAACTAACTTCAGGCACAGCTGCATCCAGCTGCTCAAATGATGATGTCAGACCTTTGTCTCTCTTAGCCTGGTTTTCTCTGAGTTACTTCATTCTCAGGTCCAGGAGATTCATATCCAGGGACCCTGTTCTAAACTCTGATGATCTGGTGAAAAAGACAACAATGTCTTGCCCTCCTGCTGCTTATCACTGGGCAGGTTTACCACAATAGGGAGCAAAGGAAGGCCATCAGGCTATCCAGCCTTACATCTTACTAGCTTAACAACACCAAAAATGGGGGAAATTACCTCCCGGCAAATCCTCAAATGCATTTTTTGTTATGCTTTGTCACATGTATTTCCTGTCAATCTGTATACCAACCAGAGAGTCTTCAAAGAGAAATGATATTTCCAAATAAAGGAAATAGCAGAGTGTTACAGTGGTAATATGAGTACCATAGTCAACTAGGTGCATTCAAGGAGGTTGAGGCAAAGGGACGTTTGTAAAGGCAAAAAGGGAGGAATTCACATAAACTACCTGCACACAAAACTTGCTGGTCTTGGAGACTAGAGGCAGGAGTTGGCATCAGCTCATTGGGGGAGGTGCTGTTGCTCAGCAAGTGTTCTGACAACAGCATCTTATCTGGACTTTCATTTTTCTTTAAAAATGCTAAAGATGAGGGGCTGGGGTATAGCTCAGTCAATAGAGTGCTTGCCTTGAATGTACAAGGCCCTGGTTTCAATCCCCAGCACCACACACACACACACACAAAATGCTAAAGATGAGCTTTGTTGCAGAAATCTGTGCATGTGTGCAAGACATGGGGTGCACATAATGCCTTGTGAGGCTTTGGAACATTCCTGAGAAAATACTTATCTGAGACAGGAAGTTCTTCCCCTTCCAAACTTCTGGGCTCTAATTTTGTCTGGGTTTGACAAAATAATTTCATCTTGATACCAGCAACTTCCACCCCCACAAGCTGCTCCATGTGGCAGGAAGAGGCAGCACCCTCACTGGCCAGCTCAAGAACACAGAGCCCTGCAGGATCCAGGACATGCAAGTAGGGGAGGGGTGGATCCTGAGTGACAGTCAATGTGATATGACCAGGTAGCTCTTGAAGAAGGGAAATGGGTGCCCAATAGAAGGTGCTATGTCTGGCTAAAGTGTAGATTAGAACAAGGCCAATTTGGACTGTCAGCATGAAATACAGAAGAAGATATTAAAAGACCCATAGAAGCCATGAGATTGGGGATTCAGTGAGGTAGTCCATGGGAACAGAAGGTCAGGCGCATCAGCCCATAGTTTGCAAGGGTAACCAGTGCCTTTAAAGCTATCATGTTGGGAGATGAGAAGCAAATTCTGGGACTGCATGTTTTGGAAGTCAGGCAAATCTGGGGAAAGTCTTACCTTGCCCTTAATAGCTAGCTATCTGGTATCCTTGGTCAGGTGCTTCACATCTTTGAGTCACTGTTTTTCCACCTGTGAAAGGGGGTTTTTCAAACCCATTTTGTAAGGTCGTTGTAAAAGTTAAGTGAAAAAAAACAACATAACCCCCTGGCACAGGATAGATATGCAAAGGTAAGGAGAAGAGTAAGAAGATGTGGGCTGGCACATGGCTCAGTTCCAAAGGGCTGGGAGGTGCTTCCCTCTAGGAACTTCTCTCCCCCCCCCCCCCCAGGAGGGACATGCTATTTTTGAAGAACAGTACCTAGGGTAGCTCTCAAGACCACATCTCCATCATAGCTGGGGTCTCACCCTGCCCTAGGGTCAGAAACTGGCTATGATGAGCAATCTCCATGTCATGCTCTGCAGTGCTGCTCCCTTCTGAGCATTCACTGCATGGGTTGGATAGTGGTGAAGTTTTAGCCTTTGACCACCAGGAAAGGCTCCTCTTGGAAGTGCTCCAGTTGAGACTTTTGTGGCTCCTTGTATTTCTGGGAAACTCCACAAAAGCCAGGCCCATGCCACGTGAGCCAAACAGCAGGAGGAGGAATTCCTGCTTGATCCTCACCTTCCCCAAACAAAGCTCTTCAACCATCAGGGTCTTAAAGGAATGGGCACAGGCGAATGAGAAGAGACCCTTAGTGTTGGATAGCCTAAAGACAGCAGTTCCTTCATCCAAGAACACCTGGGTGGGCTCAAAACAAAACAGAACAGACAAAGTGTTCCAGTACATACAGAGAAAGCAATTGCACCTTTCCAAACTCTGCAGCACTGCCTCCACAGGTGGAAGGTGGGCAGAGCAGCTCACTCTTGTCATCACATTTGGGTGCATAAGCTCCCTGTGTGGACTGGAGAGATGCCCAGTTGGTAACCCCCTAAAATGCATTTCTGATAAGTCACTGCACCCTTTGTGTGCAGCAGAGATTTAAAAAACAAACAAACAAACAAACAAAAAAAAAAAACAGAGCCACCTGACAGGCTGCTTTTAGTCTCCCTTTACCTGGGGCAACTCAGGAGGCATGTGTCTTCAAAAGTCTGAGCTCAATGATTGTCAATNAACTTTTACAACGACCTTACAAAATGGGTTTGAAAAACCCCCTTTCACAGGTGGAAAAACAGTGACTCAAAGATGTGAAGCACCTGACCAAGGATACCAGATAGCTAGCTATTAAGGGCAAGGTAAGACTTTCCCCAGATTTGCCTGACTTCCA
>NW_025999932.1:23420632-23434968 GCF_001458135.2 Marmota marmota marmota
AAAAGGAGGAAGCCATTCAGCGTTCTCAATTAGGTGCAGAGGTAAGAGGCGTCCAGCCTTGGGCCATATCTCCTCATCAAGCCTTAACTCAAGTGCAGAAGCAAAGCCTTCCTGGCCGTTGGGTGCAGGTGATGAGACTCAGGTCATCCAGTTTCACATTGGATTTTCTTTTCCAGCTTTAAGGAGTAAAGTTCCATGTCAGGTCGTGGCCTTCCATGGAGGAGAGACCAACAAGGCTGTGTAAGCAGCAGTTGAGTCTCCCTGGAGCTAGAAGCCCACCGCAGGTGGACTCCACAAAGACTCCTTGCCTAGGCTAGCAGGGGTTCCAAATCAATGCTGCCAAAGAAAAAGCTAACTTGGAGCTCCTGGAGGTTTGTTTCTTAACCCAGCTATGACCACTGCCTGCCCAGGAGAGAAAAAAGAGGGAAGGAAGAGAGACTGTAAACCTTGATACCTCACTCCACTCTAAGCGCAATCCCTTTGGGTTAGGGAATGAGATCCTTGGGATGCATACAGAAGGAGTCCACCAGAAGTGGACCTCAGTGCCAGCCAAATCTTAGCAGGGGATTTGTTTGCCCTTTTCTCCTTAACAAACAAATCCCCAGGATCTCCAGTTCCTTAGCAATGCCCTATCTCATACACACATAATCCAGGATCCCAACCTGCCCCAATATCATTGCTGTGAAGAAAATTTGTCTCTGAGCTCCATCTTCTTAGTGGGTTTGGGGTTGGATGGCAGCTGGCTGCAGGCAGGAAAAATGTCACATGCCTGCTGTATTGAAGCCTCCTTTTTTAGCTTATGGCATTCTGCACAACCTTCTGCCATGAATAGTTCCTCAAATTGGGTATTTTCCTACTGCAGTTATAATGAAGCAAGCCCCAGACACTTGCTTGATTACAAAAAGTATTTAGTCTACTTTCTTGGTTTGCTGCATGTAAGCAATGAACAGAAAACATAAGCACAGTATAAAATGAAATACTAATCAGTATGTCCCCTGGAGAAGCTTTTGGACAGAGGGCCAGGCAGAGGGTGAGCAGGGCATTGACTGCAACCCCCAAATCTTGGGGAGAGTCCAGCTCTGGCTGGGTTCCATGAACAGCTCTCTGCAGGCCTTGGCAGCTTTACCCTGGGTTTGCAGGCTCCCAACATGTGCTCTGAGAACTAAGGAAACTTAACCAAAGCAGAGCTCTGGAGCATTCACTTCAATAGTAGCTTGGCTTTCAAACAGTGAAGTTGCAGCGCCCCCTGCCTGTGCATGGCTACAATAGCCAGAAAGCTTTCCGGAGTCCGGACTCTGGAGGAGCCTGAGGACCAGGGAAAATCTCCCAGGTATCCGGAAGAGCTCTGCTCCCACAGGGATCTGGGAGTCCTCTGGATGTGAGCGGTCCTGCTCTGTCTTTCCTCCCTTCTCGAGCCACACCTGGTAAAATGAGGACCTCAGGAGCCAACAAAGTACAGAAGGCCCCCTTCATTTGGTCATAAACTTCACAAGAGTAAGGAAAACTTCTGCTTTGTCCACTGAAATGTCTCAGCACCAAGCCCAGTGGGCGTAGGTGTTCAGGCAACACGTGTGGAATGAGTGGGTAAGCAAAGGGGTTCTGTGAAACTGATGTTAGCTCAGAGAGGTTTGGTGAGAGGCCTGTTGCCACAGGGCTAGGAGGGGGACTTGCAGCTCCTAGGTGAGTTCGTCATCTGGAAGACTGTTAAGGAGAAAAGGGCAATGGGTAGGCATGCAAGAATGTTCTAGAACAGTAGTTCTCAGAGAGACCTCTAGAATGGCACTGTGTAAAAATATGTGAAAATCATAGTAAGTGTTCACACTGGTTGGAATAATATCTGGTTTGCAGAATGTTGAAGTGGAACTTTATTTAAGACTCCCTCCTGACTGGGAGGACAGCAGAAAATACAACGTTTCTTCTCTAAACACAGATTTTGGGGGTTATCAGAAGGAGAGGGGCGGGGAAATGTGTGGGTCTGTGACTCAGCTGCGCAGACTTCCGGATACCGGAGACTTCACCGCCCGCTGTGCAGCAGAGGGCGCCAGAGAGTCACCCGCGGTGTCGCCGGGCCAGGTGCGCCTTGGTGCCCGGGGTTTCCCTGTGTACACAGTGCACGGCCAGCTGGCCTCTCCATAGCAGGAGCGGCTCCTTCCTGTGATTTCGCTCTAGATCTGTATGAGGAAAATGCTCAATGACCCCATGGATAACTGAAAACAATGTGTCGACTATTACTATTAATCAGGTGTATAGGGGACAGGTGACCTTAAGGTAGAAGTGTCTGGGTTTAAGCAGGAGTCCGATACTGTGCTTGGATAGTTGGGTTTTTGTTTTTTGGGGGGGTTGGGGCTTGCCTTATGAAATGTGTTGTTTCAGTGTGCAGGGTTCATTGCCCCCCTCCCCCCATCGGCATTGAGGATTGAACCCAGGGGTACTCTACCACTGATTTAGGTCCCCAGCTCCCTTTTTATTTTGAGACAGGGTCTTGCTCTATTGCCCAAACTGGCCTGAAACTTGCTATCCCCCTGCCTCAGCCTCCCCCAAGTCACTGTGGTTGGTTTGTTTTTAGTCTCAGATAAAAATTGTCTTTCTGGGGAAAGGTACTTTTTTTTCCCCAGCGTGACTTACATCTCTGGCAAAATGTATTAATTTTCCTTCTGAAAAGACTGAGGGAAGAGAATGTTGGGAGCAACACTTCATATATTCAAGAAAACCAATAAGGTGTGGAGAGACTGTGAAATCCCTGTGCGCTGCTTTTAAAAGAACCTCCCCAGGGAAGGAGACTCGTTGAGTCAAATAAGGTTGGGGGCTGGGCTGTGGCTCAGAGGAAGAGCTTATCCAGCATGCACAAGGCCCTGGCTTCCATCCCCAGCAACAACAATAACAAAATAAACAAACAGAGCAATGTTAGGGCTGGAAGAAACTTTGAAATTATTTCCTTGTTCTAGGGAGAACAAGGACTTGTTGAAGGTCTCAGCCCCATTGAGTAGGGCAGGGGTGGGGGGCTGATTTCCAATCTGGAGCACAGCAGGAGGCCTGTCTCAGCGACAAGTGTATTCCGCTTTCCTTCCACTCTTCAATGTGTAATCATTTTAGGAAAAATAGAGAAAATGTGATAATTTCAACTGCCTGGAGTCCTCCCATTTTAAGATGGTCATATTGGTATTTTTGCTGAATAATTTCCCGCACTTTTATAGATAAAGACATCAACATGATCAAGACTTATATCAAGGGCTGGGGATGTAGATGGGTGGTTGAGAGCTTGCCTAGCATGAGCCACACCCTACTTTCCATGGCCAGCACACGAATAAATAAATTTAAAAATTTATATCAAAACATACCCACTTACTAAAACTGGATCACCCTATCCTTATTGCTTTGCAACTTTTCCCCCCTCATCAATGTACTTTGAATGCATTTCCCATGCCAAGTAATATACATCTACTTCACAACCCCTGAGGGGTGCTAAACTATTCCCTTCCACTAATACCTGATTTAACCAAACCCTTATTGACAGGCATATAAGCTTTTACAAATATTCAGCTCTTATAAGTGACACTACATGGAGTGTTCTTGCCCAGATGTCTTTTGCCCAAGTGCCATCCACCTGTGGATCCCTGTTACTCTCTGTAGGGATGCAGCCTAACAATGTAGCCCATGTTTGAACTCTGGCTTGGGGACTTACTGTGTCTTTTCACAAACTTACAAGGCTCCAATTCTCTGGTTTTGAACTGGAAGCAATCACAGTACTGACCTTCCATAAATGTTGGGAGAATTAAATGAAATCATACATGGAAAGAAATTGGCCAGTGTTCAGCATGTAGCAAATCCAGAATACACCTTAACTGTTTCAATATTATGATCATTACAAACCCCCCTGAGGAAGATCAGCTCCTCAAAATCATTCCCAAGATTTTCTTTTTACTCTGACTAAGAGTGGAATTGCATAAAGTTCTGAAGTGCTAAATTTGAGTATGAAAAGCAATACCTCCTTTTTTTACCTTCATTTATTCAAAGAAAAATAGTAACAAATTTAAAATGATGGGTGAGCTGTTCTACTTAAATGAACCATTGATGGTATTGTAAGATGGGGCGGTTACTGTGGGCAGTTCCTAAAAAAATTAAACATAGAATTACCATATGATGTAGCAATTTCACCTTCAGGTATATATGCAAAAGAATTGGAAGCAAGGACGTACAGACATTTATACATGTTCATAACAGCATTATTTATAATAGCTAAAGATGAAAGCAACTAAGTGTTCTAAATTGCAACTAGTCTTTTAAAAAACTATGACTGTATAGTTTTTATGTGATATCAAACAAGATTATCTGTGAGTATTTGAAAGGGTAATAAAATAGTTCTATCTTTTCCAACTACACATACAAGTAGGGCTGAACTGTCTTCACATACTTCAACTAAAGTTATTGTGAGAGATAAAAGCAGAAGCAGATATGAAAATTCAGCTGTCTCCTATTAAACCAGGTATCACAGAGACCTGAAAATTACAAAACAATGCCACTTTTCTTATTTGTGTTCCTGTGTTTTGGAAAATATGGTTTTTTTCACAAACATATGCCTTTTGAATTAACAGACTGTGTTGTTATTTACAAATGAATTAAGTAAATGTTTAAATGTCTGTACTTCAGTTTTTCACATGCAATAAATAGATAGAACCAGGAAAAAGGAATATAATATAAATGGAATCATCAGTACATAACCTTTTGAGACTGGATTTTTGTTTCTCGTAGTTTCCCTGAGCTTCATCCAAGTGATTGGGGGTTCAGTCTTCCTGATTTCTGAGTGTAGTTCCGTAGTCTGGATGTACCACAGTTAGTTTAAGCTCTGACCCATTGAAGGACATCAGGGCAGCTTCCAGGTAAGCATTATTAAAAATAAAACCGCTATAGGGCTGGGTTTGTGGCTCAGTGGTAGAGCGCTTGCCTAGCATGTGCAAGGCACTGGGTTCAATTCTTAGTACCACATAAAAAATAAATAAAATAAAGAAAATAAAAAATAAAACCTCCCATCTGATTCAAATGTACGATATGTCAAGGTCATTGTACTGTCATGTGTAACTAATTAAAACAAATAAAAAATAAAATAAAACCTCAATAAACATTCAGGTACAGATTTTGGTAAGAGCAAATGTGTTTAATTTTTCTGGGATAAATGCCCAAGACTGTCATTGCTGAGCTGTATGATAGAGGCATGTATAATTTTTGTAAAGAATTTACTGGGTGCAATGGTGTGCACCTGTAATCCCAGAGACTCGGGAGGCTGAGGCAAGAGGATTGAAAGTTTGAGGCCAGCCTGGGCAACTTAGTTAGACCTGTTTTTTTAAAAAAAGGCTGGGAATGTAGTTCAGTGGTAGAGCACCCTGGGTTTAATCCCTGGTATTGCAAACAAACAAACCAAACCTGCCAAACCATTCTCCAGCACAGTGGTGCCATTTTACACTCTCATCAGCAGCAAAGGAGAGACCAGCTTTCTCCCCATTCTCATCCACATGTGCTGTTGTCATTTTTTTATTGAATCTCTTCTGTTAGATAAAATAGGTACTGATATGTCATTGTGGTTTGAATTTGCATTTCCCTTGTGGCCAGTGAGGGTGGAACTCCTTCACCATCTGCATATCTTCCCCAGCCACACCTCTGTTCCTTTGCTATGTGTTAGTTGGATTCTTTTTATTTTATTTTATTTTATTTTTTAGGTGTAGATGGACACAACACAATGCCTTTAATTTTATGTGGTGCTGAGAATCGAACCCGGGTCCCGCCTATGCTAGGCGAGCACTCTACTGCTGAGCCACAATCCCAGCCCCATGGATTATTTTCTTGTTGTTTTTCTGTTGAGTCTTTTTTTTTTTTTTCTTTTTTCTTTTTTTTTCTTCTTTTTTTTCTTTTTTTTTTCTTTTTTTTTTTCTTTTTTTTTTCTTTTTTCTTTTTTTTTTTCTTTCTGTTGAGTCTTGAGAGCCCTTGATATATTCCAGATCCTGGCCTTGTCAACTATCAGGTTTATAAATATTTCTCTCCCCAACCTCTAGCTTGTCTTTGCATCCTCTTAGTAAGATCCATCCCAGAGCAAAAGTTCTACAAAAAGTTCTTAGTTTCTATAAGGTCCAATTTATCATTTTTTCCTTTTATGAATCCTGCTTTTGGAATCAAATCTAAGAACTCTTCACCTAGCCCTAACCTATGGTCTATTCCCTAAAAGTTCCATGGATTTGCCTTTTACTGTAAGACTGCATTCCATGTTGAGTTAATTTTTTGTGTGAGATATGAGACTTAGGTCAAGGTCATTTTCTTTTCTTTTTGCCTATAGATGTCCAATTGCCCCAGAGCATTCATTGAGAAAGTTCTCCTTCCTTCATTGAATTGCTTTTGTGCCTTTGTCAAAAGTCAGTTATATTGCATTGGTCTATTTCTTGGTTCTTTATTCTCTCCTGTGGATCTAGTTATGTATCTGTCCAGCACTATTACATGGCCTCCATTACCAAAGCTAAGTCGGAGGCCTTACTGTGAGGCACAGTGATGTCTTCTACTTTTTTCTTCTTTTGTAAGATCATTTCAGCTATTCTTGGGCCTGTGGCTTTCCATATATATTTTAGCATAAGTTTGTCTACATCTAAAAATATTATGCAGGGTCATCTCTCCCTCTGGAGAGAGCCTACATTCTCCTTTGAATACATATTTCTGCTTTACCCCAAAGGATGTCTGTCTCTTGAGATTCCCCCATTCTCCCTTGAATATGTATTTACTTTCTTATATACACCTCTGTCTATAAAACAAAACTTTACTGGATTGTTACAGTGTTTTTATTTGTTTTCATCTACCATGTAAAGTATAATTTGACCAAGGACATCTTCAAAGTCAAAAATGCATTGATATGCATCTTTGCAACTTCCAGGTACCTAGGCATATAGTAAGTACTCAATAAAGATGTTGGGCTAGTATATGAATGGGTGCACTTAAAACACATTCTTCATGAAGAGAGATGATTTTGCAATGGGTGAACTCCCATCTTTGATTCTGTTTGCTCTTAGCTTCCGTATGCTTTCAAATGGATTAAAATCTTATCCATTTCTACAAAGCTGCCTCCTCCAAACCCAGGGCTGACCCAAACTATTTTGATTTATTTGAGCCAACTGCATCACTCCCATGCACAAGACCTTTGAAACTACTTTTTTCTCTATACTGAATAAAATTCAGATTCCTCCACAACCTCCCCCCAACCCCCCACCACCCCCCGACACATACAGATAATCAGAGTCATTGGCCAGCAAGAAGTTTTTGCTTGAGATCTTAGCCTGTGAGAGGGACTATGCTAGATGCAAAGAATTGCAAAATATAATTCCTGCCCTGAAGGAGTATGAAATGTGGGTTTGTTTCTTGGGGACTGCATGGTGCAGGTTTCATTTGTCACATGGTTGATCATCTTTGCACTTCTTTTTGGCTGAGTTCTGAATCATTGTCATTTCTGTTCCAGAGCTTTGTGGTAAGGATCAGTTTCCAGCCTGAATACTACAGGCCAGGGGGTGCTGCCTTGTCCCCCAGGATCCTTCAGCTTCTCTCCTGCTCCCTCCTTTTTTTTCAGGGGGCTAGGAAATTTGCTTTTTCCCCCTTATCCTTTGAAAAGCTGCATGAGATGGCTTTAAAGGCCTCTGTGAAATTTAAACAGATTAATTTCAAGCAATGACATTGAAGACACCATCAAAAGCCTACCAAGAAAGCCCAGGACCATATAGATTCTCAGCTGAGTTCTACCAGACCTTCAAAGAAGAACTAATACCAATCCTCCTCAAATTATTCCATGATCTAGAAAAGGAGAGAACCCTTCCAAACTCATTCTATGGAGCTAGTATCACCCTGATACCAAAACCAGACAAAGACACATCAAGGACAGAAAATTTCAGACCAGTATCTCTGATGAATATAAATGCAAAAATTCTTAATAAAATACTGGCAAATCCATACAAAAACATTTAAAAGATAGAACCATGGTCAAGTGGGGTTCATCCCAGGGATACAAAGTTGGTTTGACATACAGAAATTATTAAATGTAATTTATCACATCAATAGACATAAAGACAAGAATCTTATGATTATCTCAATAGATATAGAAGAAGTATTTGACAAAATACAGCATCCATTCATGTTCAAAACACTAGAAAAACTAGGGACAGTAGGAACATATCTCAACATTGTAAAAGCTATATATTCTAAGCCCCAGGCCAACATCATTCTAAATGGAGAAAAATTAAAAGCAGTCATTCTAAAAATTGGAACAAGATAGAGATGCTCTCTTTCAATAAGTTTTATTCAATATAGTCCTGGAAATTCTAGGTAGAGCAATTAGAAAGAAGAAAGAAATTAAAGGGGTACAAATAGGAAAAGAAGAACTCAAACTATGCCTATTTGCTGATGATTCTATATTTAGAAGACCCAAAAATCTCCACCAGAAAACTCCTTGAACTCATAACAAATTCAGCAAAGTTGCAGGATATAAAACTAGCACCAATAAATCAATTGCATTTCTATACATCGGTGATGAATCAACTGAAAAAGAAATTAGGAAAACTATTCACAATAGCCTCAAAGAAAATAAAATAGTTGAGAATCAATCTAACAAAAGAGATGAAAGTCCTCTACAATGAAAACTACAGAACACTAAAGTAAGAAATTGAAGAAGACCTTAGACAATGGAAAGATCTCCTATGTTCTTAGATAGGCAGAATTAATATTGTCAAAATGACCATACTTCCAAAAGCACTATACAGATTCAATGCAATTCCTATTAAGGTTCAGATGACATTCTTCATAGAAATACAAAAAGCAGTCATGAAATTCATTTGGAAAAATAAGAGGTTCAGAATAGACAAAACAGTCCTCAGCAAGAAAAGTGAATCAGGAGGCATCACAATACCAGAGTTTAAATTATACTACAGAGCTATAGGAACAAAAACAGCATGGTATTGTTACCAAAGCAGACATGAAAACCAATGATATAGACTAGAAGAGACAGAGACAAACCTACATAATTACAATTATCCCATACTGGACAAAGGCACCATAAACAACATTGGAGAAAAGATAGCCTCTTGAACAAATGGTGCAGGGAAAACTAGAAATCCAATAAAGTGAAATTAGACTCCTATCTCTCATCCTGCACAAAGTTCAACTCAAAGTAGATCAAGGACCTAGGCATAAGACCAGAGACTCTGTACCTACTAGACGAAAAAGTAGGCCCAAATCTCCATCATGTTGGCTTAGGAACTGAATTCCTCAACAAGACTCCTGAAGTGCAAAAAGAAAAATCAAGAATCAATAAATGGAATTTCATCAAACTAAAAAGCTTCTTTTCAGCAAAAGAAACAATCCAGAATATGAAGAGAGAGCCTACAGAATGGGAGAAAAATCTTTACTACCTGCACCTCAGATAGAGTATTAATCTCCAGGATATATAAAGAACTCAAAAAATATGAAAAACCCATATAATCCAATTAATAAATGGGCTAAGGAACTGAACAGACACTTCACAGAATAAGAAATATGATTGGTCAACAAATATATGAAAACATGTTCAACATCTCTAGCAATTAGAGAAATGCAAACTAAAATGACACTGAGATTTCACCTCACACCAGTCAGAATGCCAATTATTAGGAATACAAGTAACAATAAATGTTGGAGAGGATGTGCACTCATATATTGCGGAGGAACTGTAAATTGGTGTAACCACTGTGGAAAGTAGTATGAAGATTCCTCAGAAAACTTGGAATGGAACCATCATTTGACACAGTTATCCCACTCCTCAGCATATACTCAAAGGACTTAAAATCAGCATACTATAGTGATGCAGCCATATCAATGTTCATAGCAGCTCAATTCACAATAGCTAAGCTATGGAACCAACCTAGGTGCCCTTAACAGATGAATGGATAAAGAAAATATGATACATACACACAATGGGATATTACTCAGCCATGAAGAAGAATGAATTTATGGCATTTGCCAGTAAATGGATGGAACTGGAGACTATCATGCTAAGTGAAATAAACTAATTCCAAAAAAAAAACAAAGGCTGAATGTTCTTTCTGATATATGGAAGCTGACTCACAATAGGTGGAGGAGAGGAGAGGAGTGGAGGTTCACCAAATTGGACAGGAGGAATGGAGGGAAGGGTACGGGGATGGGAATGGGAAAGACAGTAGAATGAGTCAGACGTCACTTTCCTATGTTGCTATATGAGTACACAACCAGTGTAACTCCACATCAGGTACAACCACAGGATGGGAAGTTAGACTCCATGAATGTGTGATATGTCAAAATACTCTCTGCTGCCATGTATAATTGAAAAGAACAAATTTTTAAAAATTCTTTAATTAAAAATGTCCTCTGTGAAGACATGGCACATTCCCCAGATAATCCATGATGACGTTTCCTTCTATCAAAGTTAAGAAAGCCACAAGAGAGGTCCCGGCCTTCCCCATTTTTGCGTGTTGACTTTTTAAAACTGTCTTCCTTTCCAGTCAGCATTAGGAAAACACAATCTGAGGACCATGATTTTTAGGGCCATAAACCTACAAATCTTCCAGACAAGGGTAAATAACTCTCCTTTCAGCCATAATTGAGGAAGTCAGACATATGCCTGGGGGGTGCACCAAAGGCTCCTTGCCAAACCCTACCAGAGGGGTCAAGCCTGGGCTGAGGGACACACTCAACATTCTCAGCCCCTTGGAAAATGACAACACAGCCTCTGAGTGGCTTCCTCTGCTTCCAAGAGGTCACCTCCCAGCCCAGCCTCTAAGTCGTGGTGGTCCCCGGGAGCTGGGCCCGGGTCCTCCTCCTTGCTCCCCATCTTTTGTGGGCAAGCTCCCTGCCCTCAGGGCCTTGTGACTGCCTTGGGAGAGGACCGTGTTCCTCTTGTTCCGTGGGCAGTTCCTTTAGAATGCACCTTCACCTCCGGACTCTTTGCTCTGTTTACCTGGGGGTCTTTAGAGAAAGAATGGAGCCTGCAGCACTGCACCTGGCCCTTCCTCTGCCTTGGAAGTCGACTTACCTGCCCTGCTCTCCGCCCTCTGCTGTGGCCAGGGGCTGAAGGGAAAGGCTGACTGTTCCCTCTAAGCTAGAGTCTGGATGTGTGGGGCCAGTAGTGAAGGTGGAAGGAAGCTCATCTGGACACAGCTCTAGAGTCAAAGGCCTCCATTCAGGTTCAACACATGCCAATACCGATAGTTAGTTAATCTTCATTTGAGAATTCCTGAGTTTACTCTCAGATGGTCCTAAACTTAGGGATGAAGAAGGGTTATGTATGGATACACACACACACACACACACACACACACGTTGATAAGCCCTAGAGATGTTGTGTTGTGTTGTTTTGTTTTGTTTGAAGTACTGGACATTGAACCCAGGGCACTCTACCACTGAGCTACACCCCGAGTTCTTTTTATTTTCTATTTTGAGATAGCATCTTGCTAAGTTTCTGAGGATAGTCTCAAACATGGCAGTCCTCCTGCCTCAGCCTCCTGAGTCACTGGGTTTACAGGCAAGTGCTGCCATGCATGACTACCCCAGAGTTATTTGTGGGGCCTAGATTTCTCTTTTGAGCTACTTAGTATGCTGTATCAGTCCATTTTTCCATACTATGACAAAATATCCAAGGATGTGTACTTATGAAGAAACAAGGTTTATTAAATCACAGTTTTGAAGACTAAAAAAAAATGATTAAGTGGCTCCATTGGTCTGATCTCTGATAAGGGTCAAATCACAGATGGCATCATGGTGGAACCTTCTGTAAGAGAGAGAGAGAGAGAGAGAGAGAGAGATTGATTCCAGGGCAAGAGACCATAATGCATGCCTAGACTTGCTCCTTTTTTTTTTTAACATTTCTTGAGAGAACTAACCAGGCTCCCACCAGAATTACTCCAATCTCTTCCAAGGGCAGTGCCACAGAGACCTAAGGAACTCCCATGGGGCCCCAACCACAGCATATGACACATATCTACCTGTCCCACACTGGACAGACCCCAAAACAGAAGTCTTCTTCCCGGCCCCAGCTTGCTCTTCCTAGTATTTCCCACCTCAGTAATTTTAAGTATATTCTGTTGCTCATTCCAAAAACCAGACAGCTTTTTTTTTTTTTTTTGGTACCAGGGATTAAACTCAGGGGTACTCAATCACTGAGCCACACCCCAGCCCTATTTTTGTATTTTATTTAGAGACAGGGTCTCACTGAGTTGCTTAGTGTCTCGCTTTTACCGAGGCTGGCTTTGAACTCGTGATCCTCCTGCTCAGCCTCGTGAGCCGCTGGGATTACAGGCGTGCGCTGCTGCGCCCCGCTCAGACAGCGACTCTTGACCTCCACCCCTTGACTCCCTCATGCAGCCCCTGACCAAGCCCTATCAATCCTGCCTCCAACACACTGCTCAACCCTCTCTCTCCTCCCACTTCTATGGTTTCTACTGTAGTTAAGCCTGTGTCACCTTCTGTGTCATGTTCTGCAATCACCCCCTCATTATTTCTCCTCATTTCTCCTTCACTCTGCTCCAGAGCACTTACTATGGTTTGTGTAAGTGTCCCCCAAAGGCTCAGGTGTTAAAGGAGTGGTCCCCAGCTTTCAGTGCTCCTGGGAAGTGGTGGAGTCTTTAAGAGCTGGGGGCCTTTAAATCACCAGGACTGTGCCAATGAAGGGGATATTGCACCCAACTCCCTTCCTCTCCCTGTCATTTCCTGGCCATTATGAGATGAGCAACTTTCTCTAGCATGCATGCCCACCATGATGTGGCCTTGCCACAGGCCTGACAGAAAGCAGGTCAAGAAACCATGCACTGAAACCTCTGAGACTGTGAGCCAAAACAAACCTTTCCTCTTTGTAAGTTGATTTATCTCAAGTACTTGTTATAGCAATGGAAAGCCAACACCTCATTCTCCATTGAACAGCCGGAGTTCTTCAGCAAACAAGTCTTCAAAGCAGCCAAAGAAAGACAAGCCCTTTAAATGTACAGAGGAACAATCATTTGAACATCCACAAACTTCTCAGCAAAAGCTATGGAGGCAGAACAGTGTGGGTGGAACAAGAGTTTTCAAGTACCGGGGGTGGAGGGGGAGAACCAAAGATGTCCATGCAGAAGCTGACAGTGAAAATATCACTAAATAAGGAAGATGAGAAAATTCCATGGAGCGAAAAGGGTCAGACTGACCCTCTCACTTTAGAAAACTGAAAAACTGGATGCAACATTTGAAACGATAATCTTCAGGCACTGGGACAACACGTAGCCCAAGAAGTGACCACTGAGAAAAGATGTCTGGTGAGCTCCATGAGTGTCCTGGCTCCGTGCTGGGAGAGTTCCCAGGACATGGTGCTGGGAGCAGGGCTGGACAGAACTCAAGGGTCGGGAGAGACCAAATTCAAAGGGCAGATCCTGGCTAGGAACGTGCTCCTTAGAGAAGGGAGCACTGCCCAGAGAGAGCTCCAGAGACCTGCACAGGGCTCCCCTGTGCCTTCAGCAGAGTGCCCTGTGGCAGCTACTGCAGGGCAGGAAGGGACTGCCGAGAGGAACAGGCCAAGCAATCCCTGTGCACACCCGGAGGCGGGAGTGGTCACCTTCTCACTAGTCAGGGGAAGGTCTCAGAATTCTGGGGCATCAGGTACAAGGCTCAGAAAGGTACGGCCTCAGTGGTGGGGAGACTCAAAACTGTGGTATGCTGTGGTCCCACTTGGCAAAGTTTAAAAGCAAGATTCAAAAGAATCCAACTGTTCCCAAGTGGCATATCTGAATCCCCAGCAAAACACACAAGAATTTTAAAAATGTTTTTTATTAGTGCATTATAATTACACATAATAGTGGGGTTCATTTTGACCCACTCATGAACGCATAGTTTACTCCATTTCAATCCCCAGGGCTTCTTCTTTCCCTCCCCTCCTCCCCTCTCTCCAATCCCTTTCCTCTACTCTATTGGTTTCCCTTCTATTTATTTATTTTAATTGGTGAATTGTCATTACATACAAAACTGGAATGCACACGCCTGCAGCATCTTTTGGTCAACTTCATTCCTAGGTCTCCTTTCTTTCCCTTGCTCCCTCCCGCTTGGTACTCTCTTCTACTCTACCATCCTCTCATCTATTTTCATGAGATCCTCCTCTTTTTTTTTTCTCTGTAGCTTCCACACATGAGATAAGACATTCCACCTTTGACTTCTGAGTCTGGATTATCTCACTTGTCATGATGTGCTCCAGTTCTATCCATTCTCCTGCAAATAACATAATTTCATTCTTCTTTATGGCTAACTAAAACTCCATTATTTATATAAATTATATATATATATATATATAT
>NW_025999932.1:23434991-23488310 GCF_001458135.2 Marmota marmota marmota
TGTGTATAAGAGACAGATATATTACATTTTCTTTATCCATTCTTTTATCCATGGGCACTCCTGGTTCAGCTATTGTGATTGGGCTGCTATAAATATTGGGGTGCCTGTATCACTATACATGCTGAATTTCCAATGGAAGACAAAAGTATCTAGTACCTGTTTTAGCCAGCTTTTTTGCTGCTGTGATTAAAGACCGGAAAAGAACAATTTGAAGGAGGAAAGTTTATTTGTGGATTCACAGTTTCAGAGGTCTCTGTCCCTAGACAGCCAGCTCCATTCCTCAGGGCTCAAGGTGAGACAGAACATCAAGGCGGAAGAGTGTGGCAGAGGGAAGTGGCTCACATTGTGACCAGGAAGCAGAGAGAGAGAGTCCACTTACCAGATACAAAATACATATCCCAAAGCCACACTCTCAATGACCACCTCTTCCAGCCACACCCAGCCGGCCTTCAGTCACTCCTCAGTTAGTCCCATCTGGGGATTAATTCACTGACTGGTTTAAGGCTCTCATAGCTCAATCATTTCACCCCTAAATATTCTTGCATTGTTTCACACAAGAGCTTCTGGGGGACCCTTCACATCCAAATTATAACAATACCCAAGAATGTAAAGTTCACAACATCTGGCATCCACTCAAAAATTATCAGGCATGTAAAAAACAGAGAGAGGGGGAAGAAAAAGAAAAATAACACAAATATCACCCATAATAAAGATAAAAATGATTCAGTAGAAACAGACTCAGATATGTTACAGGTAATTATTCATTTAATTTAATATGAAGGTGCTAAAAGAGTTTTTCAACATTAAAACAGTTATACTCCATTTATGCAAGAGAGTAGAGGAGAGCATGGCTGAGTTAAGGGGAGACATAGATAATACATTTTAAAGGCTCAAATTATAATTCTAGAGGTAAAAAAAAAATCTAATGCCTGGGATAAAAAACACACTGGATAGAACTAATACTAGATATTACAAAAGCAAAGTTTAATCTTAAAAGAACTTTTAAAAAGACAAAAAGGGCATTTTCCAAAGAAAACTACAAAAATTCATCACTCCTATTAAAAATGCTAAGGAAATTTTCATTCTAAAATTAAATAATATCAAAGGGAAACAGATCTTCAAGAAGAAATGAAGATCATCAAAAATGATACATACAGGGTGGGAGGTAGCTCAGTGGAAAGCACTTGCCTAGCAGGCATGAGGCCCTGGGTTCGATCCATAGTACCTCAAAGAAAAAGAAAGGTAAATGCAAAACACTACTTCAGTACATGTGATTTGTTGACCATGACAACCATATGCTGGACCATAAAACAAGGCTCAATAAATTTAAAAGGATTTAAATCACACAGAATATGTTCTAGGATCAAAACAGACTTAGAAATGAATAACAAACAATAAAGTGGGAAGACTCCAAATATTTGGAAGTTAAACAACTCACTTCTTCTTTAACAGCACACAAAGTGTTTAAATAAAAAAATCATAACCTTGTCTCATCAGGTTATAATACAGGTGGAGATGATGTATCAATAAAGCTGTACCCACATATACATGGATCGATACAGTATTAACTCTAAGTAAACTGTGAAAATAAGAGGATGTAGATCTTAATCTCCAAAGCAACCATGGAAAAAGATATGGCTAAAAAGATTTTTAAAAAAGAAATTAAAATGGAATCTCAAAAAATGTCCAAAATAATCCAAAAGAAGACAGGAAAGAGAGCAGAAAGGAGAGTGAATAAAGACTAACAGAAAACAAATAATGAAATGGTGGACTGAAATTCAACTATATCAATAATTACTTGAAATATTAATGAAGTAAATATTTCAATCAAACAGAAGAAATTAACCCACAGTATGTAATGAGAAACCTAAAATGTATGTTGTCTATAAAGTATGCATTTTCCATACAAAACACAAATAAATTGAGAGTAAATGAACAGAAAATGATATACTACGTAAATAGTGAATGCTGGAATAGCTATGCTGGTATCAAAGTATTATAAATGACAGTGAGGCATGGTGGCACATGCCTGTAACACCAATGACTTGGGAGGCTGAGGCAGGAGGATCACAATTTTGAGGCCAGCCTCAGCAACTTAATGAAGCCCTAACACCTTAGTGAGATCCTGTCTCAAAGAGTAAAAAAGGCTAAGGATGTAGGTCAGTGGCAAACCCACCCTGGGTTCAATCGTCAGTACCAAAAGTAAATAAATAGATAAACAAACCAAATGACAAAGGATGATATCACAAGGACAAAGGGGTCAAAACACTAGTAAGACAGAGCATCCTATATGTGTAGGTGTCTAAAAACAGAGCTCCAATATCCCTGAAGAAAACGTGGATATAAATAACCCACAATCAGATGAAAACGAATGTAATATTTTAGAAATGGATGGAACTACTAGAAAGAATTCAGTAAAAAAAAAAAGATGAACATGACTAACCACTTTGATTGGTATTTATAGAACACTACACCCACCAATTTACAGCTACCAAATACACATGCTCTTCAAGTACGTGTGATTTGTTGACCACAAACGACCATATGCTAGACCATAAAACAAGGCTCCATAAATTTAAGGGGATTTAAATCACACAGAATATGTTCTCTGATCAAAACAGACTTAGAAATGAATAACAAACAATAAAATGGGAAGACTCCAAATATTTGGAAGTTAAACAACTCACTTCTAAATAATTAGTGGATCAAAGAAGAAATCACACAATTAGAAAAATACTTCAAAATAAACGATAATAAAAAAAAGTCAAAATTTATGTGACTCAAGTGGCTCAAGAAAAAGTTAAGAGTACCTTGACATTTTTATGTTATGAAAGGAAAAAATGTTGGAGAATTGCAGCCTAATGATTCACCATAAGATACAAAAGAGCAAAATAAGCCCAAAGTAAGTAGAAGAAAGAGAGTAACAGCGATAAGAGCAGAAGTGTAAGTGGGGGGAGTCCTGTGGAATGAAGCCTAGCAAATTGTGCTTTGTCCATATACAAATATATCACATATACAATGATAGCATACTAATTAATAATAACAACAACAACAACAACAACTGGTAGAGCAGAGCCAGTGGATAGGGGAGGGAGACGGGAAGGGAAAGGAGGGTCCTGGGGAATGAGACTTATAAAATGATGTTATATGCACATACAAATATGACATAATGAATCCCACTCTTATGTATAATTATAAATGCACTAATTTAAAAAAAAGGTAAGAGCAGAAACAGAGCACACAGTTGAGGAAATAAGCAAAGACCTTTAAGTTTAACAAGAGTGCCAAGACAATTCAACCAGGAAGGAGCAGTCTAGAACCAGTGGTAGGTAACCAACTGGATACCCACAGGCAAAAGGGTGAAATTGAACCACTTCCTCATACTCTGTACAAAAATCAACTCAAAATGAAGCAGAGACCAAAGAGCTGCAATCATAAAATTCTATTTTTTTTTTTGGTGGTATCCAGGGAGTTTAAACACTGATCCAGGTCCTCAGCCCCTTTTATATTTTATTTAGAGACAGGGTCTCACTGAGTTGCTTAGGGCCTTGCTTCAACTTGCAATCCTCCTGACTCAGCCTCCTGAGCTGCTGGGATTACAGGCATCACGCCCAGCTTAAAGCTATAAGATTCTTAAAAGGAGAAAATCCTCGTGCCCTTTGGCAGTGATTTCATAGATATGACACATAAGCTCAAGTGACAAAAACAAAAAGTATATAACTTAGAATTTATGAAAATTTAATTTTTGTACCTCAAAAGGTAGCATTGAGAAAGTGAATGAAGAACCCACAGAATGGGAGAAAATGTTTGCAAATTACATATTTGATAATAGACATAGGCAGAATATAAAAATAATTCTCACAATGCAATAGAATTACTAATTTTTAAATATTTTTTGTTGTAGTTGGACACATATCTTTATTTATTTATTTTATGTAGTGCTGAGGATAGAACCCAAGACCTTGCATGTGCTAGGCAAGTACTCTACCACTGAGCCACAACCCCAGCCCCCACAATGCAATAGAAATACAATTCGATTAAAATGTATACAAAGATTTGAAAAATATTTGTAAATGGGCCACAAGCTCATGAAAATTCTTATCAATATCATTAGTCACTAGGGAAATGCAAACTAAAACCCATAGGAGATATACCACTTCATACCCACTAAGAAAGATTAAGCAGAAATTTCCCTAACAACAGAGTTGTTGTTTTAAGTGGATGTAATTTATTTGACATAGGTTATCCCTCAATAAGTTGCAACTAAAATGATATAAAAGGCACTAAAAGTGTCTAAGGCAAACAATAAAATATTATTCTAATTTCTAGATTTTATGTTAGTGTATAACATGCCAATAGATATGGCAAATCAAATCCAACTATCCACCTTTAATGGTAGCTTTAATTATAACTAAAATTATATAGAATGCACCATGAAAAAGTATGGTTTCTTCTTGGAATTCAAAGCTGGAAAATCACTCCCTACAATTCATCATGGTAATAAAGTAGAAAAGAAATATAATTTCAATTGTTTTAAACAAGGCATATGAATACAGTCAGCTCTCATTCATGATAGAAATGTTCATACTAACACAAGGTTAAAACACCCCAAATGACCATCAACAGGTGAGTACATAAACAAAATGACATGTGTCCACACCTGGAAGGTTAATCAGCAATAAAAAGAAAGTACCGATACACATGACAACCTGGGTGAATCTCCAAATCCTGATGTTGAGTGAAGAAGCCAGACAAAAAAGCTAGGCAAATACTGAATAAATTCTGTTTATGTTAAGCTCCAGATCAGTGGCCAGGGGTAGAGAGAGATGGATGGCGGAGGAGCACAGGGAAACTGGTCAGTGATAGAAAGGTTCTGAGTTTCCTGAGTGTATCATGGTGTGTAGACAACTGCCCAAACTTGTCAGATTGTCTTAAATGGATGCAATTTATTTGACATAAGTTATATTTCTCAATAAACTTGATAAGATAAAGATCATGCAGCTAAAATTATAGGGGAAAGTATTACAAACGTATTTAAGGCAAATAGTAATATCATGTTAACTTGTGGACTTTATGTTAGTGGTGTTTGTTGTGTTTTCAAATTTTTATCTTCCATGATCTGCCCTTGATTTTTGCTCAGCCATCAACTTCTGGAGTTCAAGTTTAGAGTCTGTCTTACCATCCCCCTCGACCATCTCCATACTTGGTTTCATCCTATCCACACTTGCATTGCTTACCTTATTATGGATAGCTCCCCAATTCATGACTGCAGCCCAGAATGCTCTTCTGAACTCCAAGACTATGATGCTAAGCGGGCCTGCAGTCTACTTAATATCCCTTAAGAGTCCAAAGTCATTGAAACTCAGTCTCTCCAAAACTGCTGTTAAGGATCTTCTCCCAACAAACTCAGTCCTCTTTCCTCTTCCCTTTTTAAGTTGATAAAACTACCCTCTGTCAACTCCATGGGAAAGCCATAAACCCTGGAATCATCCTGTCTTCTCTCCACATCCACTGACTTTGTTGATTCTCTGCAATCTGAACACATGGTCCAAACCATCTGGAGCTGCCTAGACTAGGACAACCACCACCTAATTGCTGACTATATCTGCTGGGACCCTTTCCTGTCCTCCCCACAGCCCCAGTGATACCTGAAATGCAAATCTATTCATGGACTTCCCTGCTCATTGCCCTTCAGGGGTTCCCATTGCTCTTAGAATCGGGACCAAAATCATTAACTTTTTTTTTTGCAGGCAAAACCAGTACTCAGCCAGTGCAAACCAGTATGGCTGTCCCATAGTTAAGATATTGATCGACTTTTATATTATTAGGAAAGAAGATCCCCACTATAATGACCTGAAAGTGACATGAAGGTCCATTAGTAGCCTAATCCTGAATACTCTTTCTTGCCCAGGTCAAGTGGTCACAAAGGACAAGCCACCATATGACTCTTGATGGCCCCTCTGTACCTGCTTTGCATCCCAAAATGAGGAGTCCCAGCATCATCCTCCAAGCTGAGCCAAAGAGCAGAGCTGAGAAAGAAAGAAAACAGAAGGGCAGGAGTCCCTAAATTTTGTGGGAGAAAAGGGGGTTGCAAGTATGTTGGCTTCTGCAAATGCAGGCATCCCAGTCTCCGTCTGCAGGCATGAATGCAGGGCAGCGAGGATTTAAATGCAGTGGAACGAGGGTTACAAATGTCAAGGCTCATGAAACTCTAGTAGAAGAGACCGTAACTCCTCTCCAAAGACAGCTTTTTTGGGGTGTGTGTGTGTGTGTGTGTACTGGGGATTGAACCCAGGGAAGAGTTACCACTGAGCTGCACCCCAACTCTTTTTATATTTTAGTTTGAGACAGTATCTCACTAGGTTTCTAAGGCCCTTGATAAGTTGCTGGGTTTGGCCTTGAAATTTCAATCCTCGTGTCTCAGCTTCCCAAGTTGCTAGAATTACAGGTGTGCTCCCACTGTGCCTGGCTTCTCCAAAGACATTTTTGGTTTTGGTTTGATACCAGGGATTGAACCCAGGGGGGCTTAACCACTAAGCCACATCTCCAGCCCTTTTTATTTTGAAACAGGGTCTAAGTTGCTTAGGGCCTCACTAAGTTGCAGGGGCTGGCTTTGAACTTGAGATCCTCTTGCCTCAGCCTCCCTAGCCTCTTATAATAGCCTCCCAACTAATGACTTAGTGTGTACTCATGCAGACCAAGACGGCTATGGCATGACTAGGAATCCAGTCCTCCTGATCCTTGACTCAAATGTCGGCATGGGACACCTAACTGTGTATTGAATGTAAAACCTATTCTTGCATAGCAGATCTTAGTTCTTTAATATACTAAGAACCTCAAAAATTGGAAATGGTTATGCAGGTTTTGAGAGACATCAGCCATAGTAGGATTTAAAAGAGATGTTATTGTTTAAAAAAAATTAACTTTTTTCTGTTTCCATTAGTTTTGGTTAAGTTCTTCCCTGATGCTCAATCTGCCTCCTATAGACACTTCTGAAGTCACAGCCTAAATTGTGTAGGCACTTGAATGTTTTTCAGGATGGTTGTTTGAAATCCACATCTCAAAGGAGCACAAGACCCCCCACTGTGCCAAGGTGGGGCCCAGTGGGGTGCACAACCTGGAGACTTCTCAGTCTGAGTGGGGAGGGTGTGGCACAGCCCTGGGACAGTGTGTGCAGGTGACAGCCAGGAATCTGGCTCTACAGAGGCCCCTCAGCCCCTTCCACTGTTTCCTTCCAGAGTCCCTTATTTATTGACCCCTAAGAGCTAAATTTGGTTGTGCATTATGGTCACTGTGGAATTGAATTCTAGTCTCTCCCCTCACCCAGACCCTACTAAGCCAAAGATTTTTGAGGTGAGAAATCAGTTTGATGGTCTCAGGATATAGCTCAGTAGTAGAGTGCTTACCTAGCATGTGTGAGGTCCTGGGTTCCATCCCCAGCACCAAAAATAAATAAAAGAAGGGGGCACTGAGCGGGGGGTGGACTTAATGGGTGAATCAGGTGCATCATTGAGTTTGGAACCAAAATGCAAAGCTTTGTGCTTTGTAGCTCACAGATCCTTTCCTTCCTGGCTGCCCCTGAGTTCCAAGGACAGTCAGGGCACATGCTCAGGGACAGGTAAGAGCTTGGTTAGTCACTATGACCTGTGGTGCCATTGCCCAACATGCACTTCAGGCTCCCTGTCTGAAGAAACGGAAATTATTGCCTTCTATAAGGTATTGGGAAAGACTGACTCACGTCAGGAACTTTGAAATCTGCAGATAAAAGGCAATGCCAATCCTCCCACTGTACCTGCCGTCACCAAGAGCATGCTGTGAGGAGATCACAGCTGCTGCTTTCACAGACCACCTGCAAGTGAAAATGTCAGCCTACTTCACTGTCCACCCATCCCATCCTTCATAATCTGAGTGCCCGTGCCCATCCTACACTGCTGAGAATCACACTGTAGTCTCTCTATATTCCAAATGTTTCTACCTGGGATCTACCCAAACCGAAGAATCTACTCAGTTGCGTTTAACCCTATCGTCATGTCTCTGTGGACCTTAAATGCTCCTTATTATATCTGACAGCAGTCAGCATTCCATAGGGTGAAGGGCAACTGGATGACGTCTGTGCAAGGCAGTCAGATGTCGCCGAGGGGCAGGCGGCTTTTATCCTGCAGCTGCTGAATTTCACATATATCAATTTTATCAGCTGGGCTATTGTCAGTTTTATAAACGAAAACTGATTGGCCATAAATCATCCTGTGGGTAGGTCATCCTGGGAGGGGGAGGCGATTCTGATTGTGAGCTTGCCGGTCAGGTGTGTTGATTTATTCTGTGAACAAGTCCATAGCCAGCTGACCCACCATTCCTTCTGCAGCCGCATACACCAGGCAGACAGGGCAGCAGCCATGTCCCATCCTCCAGAGCCTCATTATTTATTTCTAAGATAATAATTAATAATAATTTCCACAATGTTTGGAGTCACAAGACAGTAGTAGCAACTGATGACTTAGAGCCTGAGAACCTACATATGGCACAATACCACCATGGGGTCCCCCAAGCCCACCCACCATGACAAGCTTAGTAGGCTGATTTCTTTGAGATACATCTAATTTCTTTAATTGTATGTAGGTGAAGTTGCATGACTGATAACTCAGAAATTCATCTATTGAGCACTTCATGTGTATGTAGGACTAGGAACTTTATGAAAATCCTGGTCCGGTAGGCCCTAGTATGAGACCAGTTTTATAGGCAGAAAAATTGAGAATCAATCAGGTAACTTGCTCAGGTTTCCATGGCCGGAAAATTGAGAATCAATTAAGTAACTTGCTCAGGTTTCCATGGCGGGGAAGGAGCAGAGCCAGGATTACAAACACAATTCAGTGTGTTTTCAGAACCTGGGCTTTTATAACAATGGGATTGCAAGGCCTTTGTGAGACTGAGTCACGGGCAAAGATCCCCAGGAGACACCCTGATTTCCTGAGCTTCAATCTGGCTCCAATGTTTGGATTTCTATTCCAAGGACAGGGAACATTGTGGGTAAAAGAGGGTTTGGAAAATTGTTCTTCCCTTAGAGGTTCTCAAACTTTGGTATTTATCTGAGCCCACTAGAGACCTTATTCAATCATGGATTGCTGGGCCTCACGCACTTCTCTGATTCAGCACGTCTGGGCTGGATCCTGAGACCTTGCATTTCCAAGAAGGTCCAGTGATGCTGATGCTGCAGGTCCAGGGACCACACTTTGAGAACCCCTGCTGGTCTGTGACACTCACTTGAAGATCTGAGTTACAACTGTTCAGATTTGTCCCTAAACAAAACTGATCTTGCCATCACAGCACCAGGACCCAGTGTCCCTGGTCCAGGGCCCCATAAGGGATGGACTGTTCTCACCATCCAGGTCTCTCTGCCCACAGAGAGTTCTGACGGTCATTGTCACCTCTAGCCACCACCCTTTCCAAGGGAGACACAGGAAACAGGCAGGAGATGGCAAGTTCTGACACAACCGAGTTGGAAAGGTGGCATTTCAGGCATCAGAGGCATGTCTTTGGGTGGTGTGCACTTTCCCATGTCCCTTAAGTTACCCCCCAGGAGGTCACCATTTCTTGTCTTCACGTCAGACTAGCTCAGTGTTCCCAATATCTGAGGCTTCCTATCCAGAGTCCCCTAGGACCCGCCTGAGGCTGTGGCTTAAGATATAAGGTACAATCAGGTGCATGTAAGAGGCACGGCAAGACAAAAGTGGCCAGTAGACAGGGCGACATTGCAGCATTAAAAGAAATGACCGATTAAAGGCCAGTTCTCCCTCCTCTGTGTCAGCAAAAATAAGTGCCTGTGGCTTTCTTTCCCTTTATTGTCTCTCCAGTTAAGTGCTTCATGCTCTTTCCTGTGCTCTCTTTGGGAAGGACTCTCGACCTCCCTCCAGCGCACCCTCCTTTCATCTGCTCCTCCAGCCACCACACCTACCTCTGTCGGCAAAATGACCTTTCCTCAGTCAACTCCAAGCTAGCTCTCGGAGGGCTAGGGCAGCCCCGGCAGCTGGTCACGTAGGCGGGAATGCAACCGCAGTGAGTACCTGGCCACCCTGCAGACCCTCAAGGCCAGTGAAGCCCCTCCACCAACCCACAGACCCTCAAGGCAAATGGTTATGCCTTGTGCACACAGCAAGGATTTGACTGAGGTTTGATGTATGAGTAGGTGAGCGGCACTCAGGTATCCCACAGGACAAACAGACACACTGCATGTTTGCCTCCAGGACCTCTCCCTACAGAGTGACCATCACCAACTGATGCCCATCATCTAAACGTCCAAATATCCCTGCTTTGGCAGGACCCAACCGGAAGGCTATTTGCAAGTGGGAGAACCTGTACTCAGTTCCCCTGCTGCGACGCCCTTCTCCCCTTCCCTCTACAGGGATTCACTGAGCATCACTCCACGTGCACCTTTGGTCGGCATGGTGGTGAAGAAGACCCATGTTAGTTGGTAACCCCAGAAGCCAGTCCTCCTGAAGGCCTCGTGCCCAGGCTGACCTAAGAGGCTGCCACTGCAGAATAGAAGGGAGTGGATTTTTATCCAGGATGAAACTATACATGAGAGGATTGTTCCTGACTCAGCACACAGGGCCTAAATGTTTTATGCAAGTTTAGCAGACACATAGAGAAGTAACCAGCAACCATATCAAGAAAGAAAATGACCAGCAACCCCCAGAAGCTTTCTCATGCTCCTTTTCAACCACCTGTCCCTCCCTTTATCAGTGATGACCACGATCCCAACTTTGAACAATACAAACACTTTTGCCTGTCTCTGAACTTCATATAAATGGAATCTCAGTTTGGACCCTTTTGTCTCTGGCTGCATTTGCTTTGCATTGTCTTTGTGAGGTTTGTACACGTCTTTGCACAAAGCTAAGTCTGTTTATCCATCCACATTGCGGTGGAATGTGCCACGGGTCCAAACACACAGTGACTCTTATCCCTCCTGCTGGTGATGGTATCTGTGTCATTCCTCGTTTGGGGCTATTACAAATAGCACACCTGCAAATAATCTGGTACCTGTGTCTGTTACGTGCCCAGGATGGGGCTGCTGGATCAGAGCCTATGCGTGTTTGGCTTTCTTGGGTACTGCCACAGGGTTTTCACAGTGGTCTGTCGGTCCATGTTCCTATCCCATCGACACCACACTGTCTCTCTTCCTCATTGTGCCATTCTGATGGATACTTAGAGGTGTCACATCCTGTTTCCATTTGTGTTCTCTGATGGCTATTAGTTTTGAATATCTTTTCACAAGTTTCCTGACCATTTGAATATCCTCTTCTGGATAGAAGTTTTCCTAATTTCTTGATTTCCAAAGGACTTTACTTTTTAACTTGCTTTATTTTTTATCAGCATGAGTGAAAATTAGTGCCCACTTAACCTTTGTCTGACTCACATACATGTACATGTTCAAATGACAGAGAGAATAATGACTATACTGATAGAGATAAGAGAGCATTTTGAGTGCTTTGATTCTGTATTATTTTCTTTCATCTGCACGAAAACCCATCCCATTTTTATGGAAGAATAAACAGAGGCACAGAGAGGTTATGAAACTGTCACAAGACTGACACAGCTAAGTAAGTATCAGAGTTAGGGTTAAACCCAGCAGCTTCACTCCAGAACTGCTGCATTAACTTCTATCTTAGTCTGGTTCCCAGACCCTGCTGCTTATAACACTACACCCACAAGAGATTGTCCACTCCCAGCATCTGACCAGGACACTTTACTGATAGCCTTAAAGCTTGAGTTTGTCTGTTCTCCAGCCTCAATGGGCCCTGGTTTGGGGTTTTCATTGCATGCCAACTATGGTCTCCATGTGTCCCCAATTTTTCAAGACAGCCCTTCAGAGCAAGCCAATCCCACAGTCAGATAAGCACTCCGCATCTTTAATTTGGAAGACACAGGCCTCGAACTGTCAATCCATGTTCCAGATTGGACCTCTGAGGCCCCCTCCCACTTGGTCACCTCCTTCTTCTTGTTCCCTCATGTCAGTCTGTGTACCTCCTGATTCCTCTGAGGATCATAGCTCCTTGAGGGAAGAACTATGGCTATCCATCTCAAAATGACCCTTCCTAGAGGGAATGGAGGGAAGACAGTTGACTGTCTCATAAAAAGCTTAATTATCACTACAGAAAGGGCTGGGGAAGATTGGTTGCCTAATGCCCTGGCTTCAACTCGCAGAACCACACGTGCAAAAACTATGACCCAAATTAAAATGACTTACTGCTAAGAGGTTGCATAATCCTCACAAAAGCTGGCACCTACACAGAAGGACAACTGACTAAGAATGCTAGAGATATCCCAAAGGAAAAATACAGGTCTTGCTCTGCCCCTGAATACCCTATCTTTGGGTCAAAACTATGGAAATATAACCACTGCCACCACCACCAGTAATAATAATTGAGATTTTCCAATAAGCTCATCATCATTACCATTTAGTAAACAGAGGCCACATACCTTGATCCAAAGACCAATGAACTTGAACTCTACTGGGACAAATGTAAAAATGTAGAGCAGAGAGTGAAACAGGGTGGGTACACGCTACTCCTGGCACTCTGCTCATCATGGACCCCTACAGACTACATTACAGGGATGTTTACAGGGGGGCCTTGTTGGGGGGTTCTCACATCCTGTAGGACACTGTGTGTGCCTTGCCCTCCACATCTGCTGAAAAACTAAGTCCTGCTGATGCAACCTTGTCTTCTCTCAGGCATCATTATCATCATCTCATTTCTTTTTTTTTTCAGATAAATTTATATATTTTAAAGTTGATAAATAATATTGCATGTTTTTACTGTGTACAACATGAGATCGTGATTCTACCCATTGTAGAACAACAAAACCTTGCTCAAGTGCATTACCTCACATAGTTATCATCTTTGTGGTGAGAGCGGGTAACATTTACTCTCTTTGTAGTTTTCAAGAATAACAATATATCACTAATAACCACAGTTGCCTTGCTGTACAAGAGTTTCCTGAAATGTGTCCCTCCCATCTAATTGTAAGTATGTATCTTTGACCAAGCTGCCTGACTCCTCTTCCTCCCTTCATTATCTCTCCATGAACCATTACGTTAAGACCTGTAGCCTCATCTCTCTCTGGCCTCCCTGGTCACCTGTCCCTCCTGCTGTGTCCCCACGTCCCTGTCTCTACCACTGTTACCAGAGGGTTAAACCTAAGAGGAAACCTGCCCACATACCACTGCAGTTCTCCATCCCTAAGAGCAGGTCCATCGTGGAGGATGCAGAGCCTTCTGTGCCAGCCCCCAGCTCCCTCACCCACCTGCAGCCCGTGGAACTATTGGTCCCTAGCCAACTCCTCCTTCTGCACATATCCGTGCCTGGGCCCACAAGCTGGCCTTCCACTGGCTTGGCCCACCTTTGTGTTGTAAAGACAGAGTTTTCTGGTGTGGCTCCAGGTTGGGCTGAGCACAAGGCTGGCTTCCCCTGTCCATGGAGCACACTAATGATATGCCAAGGCCATCTGTGCCCTCTCCTGCTGGGCCTCTGATTCCTCAGCTGTGTCTTGTCCTCAGTGCCCAGCCTGACAGCTGGTGATAGGCACTCAGGACCCTGATCCTCGCTGGGGAGGGTTTCTGCAATTCTGAGAAACTTGGCTCCTATGGCTAACTGAAGAATCAGGCCAAAAAATAGATCCAAACATCCACTGAGCAGAGGAGAGGACAGAGGTTATGCACAGGGGCCTTGGATATGTGGCAGGAAATGAGATAAATAAGAGACTGCTCTCTGGGACTCATCTGAGGGCAGACTGCTTTTAGTGATGAAGAAATTTTGTGAAAGGGACACATCAAGCTTTTTTTTTTTTTTTTACTATGTTTCATGCTAGGTTTTTTTTATTCTAATTTGTTATATATGATAGCAGACTGCATTACAATTCATAGTACACATATAGGGCACAATTTTTCATATCTCTGGTTATACACAAAGTAGAGTCACACCATTCGTGTCTTCATACATGTACTTAGGGAAATAATGTCCATCTAATTCCACCATCTTTCCTACCCCTATGCCCCCTCCCTCCCCTTTGCTCTAACTAGAATTATTCTAATTCACCCATTCTCCACTCCCCAATCCCATTATGAATCAGCATTATCCATCATCAACTGAAGGGCATCTAGGTTGGTTCCACAGTTTAACTATTGTGAATTGTGCTGCTGTAAACATTGATGTGGCCGTGTCCCTATAGTATGCTGTTTTTAAGTCCTTTGGGTATAGATGGAGGTGTGGGATAGCTGGGTCAAATGGTGATTCCATTCCGAGTTTTCCAAGGATTCTCCATACAGCTTTCCATATTGACTGCACCAATTTGCAATCCGACCAGCAATGTATGAGTGTGCCTTTTTCCCCACATCGTCGCCAACACTTCTTGTTGTTTGTATTCTTAATAGCTGCCATTCTGACTGGAATAAGATGAAATCTTATAGTAGTTTTGATTTGCATTTCTCTAATTGCTAGAAATGTCGAACATTTTTTCATATATTTGTTGATTGATTGTATATCTTCTTCTGAGAAGTGTCTGTTCCATTCCTTGGCCCATCTAATGATTTATTTTTTTGTGTTAAGCTTTTTGAATTCTTTATATATCCTAGAGATTAGTGCTCTATCTGATATGCATGCAATAAATATTTGCTCCCAAAATGTAGGCTTTCTATTCACCACACTGATGGTTTCTTTTGCCGAGAAGAAGTTTTTTAGTTTGAATTCATCCAATTTATTGATTCTTGATTTTAATTCTTGTGCTATAGGAGTCTTATTAAGGAAGTCAGGGCATAATCCAACATGATGGAGATTTGGGCCTACTTTTTCTTCTATTAGGCACGGGGTCTCTGGTTTAATTCCTAGGTCCTTGATCCACTTTGAGTTTTGTGCATGGTGAAAATAGGGATTTAATATCATTTTGTTGCATATGGGTTTCCAGTTTTCCCAGGACCATTTGTTGAAGAGGCTATCTTTTTTCCAATGTATGTTTTTGGCACCTTTGTTGAATATAAGATATTTGTAGTTATGTGGGTTTGTTTCTGGGGACACAGCAAGCTTTAATGTGCCTTCTTGTTCTTCCCCAGATGAGAGAAGAACCAGAATCCCAGGCAAAGATGGGAATGAAGAGAGATTATTTCTCTCTTCCAGATTCTATAACCACTGGCCGTGGAAAAGGGAGGCTGCTGATAGGTCAGCCATGGGTCTTTTCTGGACAGAACAGACAGGGAAGACACTCCCTCTTCCTGAGGAGCATGCACACCACCTCAGGCTGTCCCGTGGAGAGGCCATCTGCCCTCTCTCACCTGATTAAAGGAACTGGTATGATTGACTGCTATTATTGACTGGAGAACAGGGACTGGTAGTGTAAATAATCCAGAGAGTATGACCAGACACTCAGAGGCCAGATCCATAAAAAGCCAGTGACTCAAAGTCAGACATTCATTTATGCACATTTCAAACACAGCACTGAGGCCCAAATTCAGACAACTGAATTTCAGTCCATTGTCAGCCCTCTCTGAAGCTAACAAGCTTCTAAGACTTCTGAAGACAGTCTAGGGCCCTAAGGAAATCTCATTACAGTGATTTTCACCTGGAAGGACCCAAGCTTTATCCAGGATAGAGACACTTCTTATTCCAGGAAAGGAACCTGAGTCTTTGCACCCTCTCTGACAGCTGACCCCTCCAAGTCCTCTCACAGGGCTAGAAAGGACCCTGTACTAGGCTCCTGAATTCTGCCTTGACCCTTACTAGCTGAGTGACCAGGGTTAAATACATTACTGAATCAGACTCAGCACAATACAGCCCATCAGGGTAAAGTCCATAGGTCCTGCCCATCATCAGGGCTTTAGTTAGCAAATGTCAACATGTCCATCCCATGAAACACTACATAGGTATAGATTTTAAAAGTAGTAGTATAGAATTGTATTAGTCAGTTTTCCAGCAAAATATATAACCAATACCTGAGATAATCAACTTATAACAAGAAAAAGATTATTTTGGATCATAGTTTTGGAGGTTTCATAGTTTTGGTTGACCCTGTTGCTTTTAGACCTGTGGTGAGGCAGTATGTCATGGCGGGGGCACATGGCAGAGCAAAGTAGCTTACCTCATGGCCAGGGAGCAAAGACAGTGGAAGGGACTGGGTTCCCAACATCCTCTTCAAGAGCATGCCCCCAGAAACCTAAAGAACCCCACCAGGCCACACCTCTTTATGGTTCCTCCACCTCCCAATAGTTCCACCCTGGGGACAAAGCCTCTAACACATGGGCCTTTGGTGAACACTCAAGATACAAACGACAGCTGGAAAAATCTCCAACCATTACTAAGTGAAAAGAGCAAGGTACAGAACAGTGTCATTTTATGTACTGTCATTCACCTGAAAAGAACAAAAAGAATATTTGCATATCATCATGCATATTATCTCTGAAAGACTTTACAAAAAATTGGATCATATTGATTGTGTCCTGGATGGGGATCTAGAAGGACATGGAACAAGGTAAATAAGAAAACTTTTTTTTTTCACTCTTTGTCCTTTCAAATGTTATCTATGTGGATATATTAGCTATTACCTAAAGCTTTTAAAGTCTAAAAAAAGTCAATAACATTAATAGGATTTAGTGACAGTCGGGGGAGATGGGGAGTAGAGAGGCAGAAATAAAAGTTGACTTTATTGCTAGTCTTGATGACAGAATTCAGCAAGATATGGGCTGTGTGGAGAAAAGGAAGGTTTGGGGAATGGAAAATAAATTCAACCTTGGAATATTGAGGTGGAAATGTCACAAATATCCAGATGAAGATGTGTAGGAGTAAGTTGCTAGGAGCTCAAGACATGACATAGTACCGAAAACATAGATTTGAGTCTATCATTTCGTAAGGAGCTTTTAAAGCAAGCCATGGCAATGGAGGATAGGCTAGTCTTTCAGATTTAGGGAACGGAAACCCAACTGAGCCTACATTAGAAAGATAAAAAGGGGAAAGGAGTTTATTAGAATACATCATGAAATTCAAGGGATGGCACAGATATGTCCAAATCTGAGGATTCGGAAAAGATCATCAGGCTGCTCATGATGGTGCATGCCTACAATCCCAGCTACTTGGAAGACTGAGGCAGGAGAATTACAAATTCAAGATCAGTTTGGACAACTTAGTGAGACACTGTTTCAAAATGAAACATAACAGGACTGGGAATGTTAGCTCAGTGGTAGAGCTCCCACAGATTTTATTTCCAGTACCAAAACCAAGACAAAGTGAAATAAATAAATAAATAGCTGGGTATGGTGGTGCATTCCTGTAAATCCCAGTGATTTGGGAATCTGTGAGGCAAGAAAATTAAGAGTTTCAAGCCAGCCTCGACAACTTAGTAAGACCCTGTCTGAAAATAAAATGGGTTGGGGATATAGATCAATGGTTCCTGGATTCATTCCAAAGTACTGAAAGAGAAGGAGGGGGAGGAAGAGAAGGAGAAGAAAAACTAAAAAGGTCATTAGTACTCTGAGAGATAAAAATTCCTGTTCTCTAAGTTCAAGGAAGATGGGGCTGGGTGTGTAGTTCAGCGGTAGAGTGTTTGCCCAGCATGCTCAAGGCTTTGGGTTCAATCCTCAGTTACCCCCCCACCCTTTAAAAAAAAAAAAAAAAAGAGCTTTTCCGTTAGCCCTAGCCCTAGTCTCAAACCACAAAAGAGTAACCACACAGTGGTTTTAAACTATCATTTGGTATGGCTCTTATCATTTGTCACTTCCACTTTCTGAAAGTCAGTAACAACTCATTCTACAAGTCAGCTACTCCCTAAAATCCAAGCTTCTCAAAATTCTACATGAGGGGGCTGGGGATGTGGCTCAAGTGGTAGCGCGCTCGCCTGGCATGCGTGCGGCCCGGGTTCGATCCCCAGCACCACATACAAAACAAAGATGTTGTGTCCGCCGATGAATAAAAAATAAATATTAAAATTCTCTCTCTCTCTCTCTCCCTCTCTCCCTCTCTCACTCTCTCTTTAAAAAAAAAAAATCTACATGAGATCAGCATGTAGAATCACAGGTGTCCAGCTCTAGGTGAAAGCCCTCATCCCTCACCATATACAATGAGCACATCATTGAAGAAAAGAATGGTTACCCCACCCCTCAAAAGGGGTGTTAAGCTGGTTTTAAGGAGATTGTGCTTTGCAAACACAATTCACCTCAATTGCACAAGTGATCAGTTTAGCATCTAGACAGAGAATGATGTGTTCTCTGTGTCCACCATATAACTCAACTGGCCTCTGCTGCTGTTATGTCACATATAACTTCTAGTCCCTTGTCAATTGTTGTTCCCTGGCAGTTCCAGGATCCCATGATCCTTAACCCTTTTGATCCCAGAAATAATAGAAGAAGACACCAGGGATTCTGTATACTTCATTTTAGAGCCGATGCCCCACACTTACTCCATCACAGTGGAAAAGAGAATGGGCAACCTGCTTGGCCAAACCAAAGTTCTGCTGATTATTTCCTATCTGCCATTTCCTGAAGTCCAAGAACACCACTTGAGACAAAGTCAAAATGTGATCCCGGCCCTGAGACACAGAAACAGGCTTCCAGCTGTGAGCCAACAGGAGCACAGTTGTTTGATTTTTCTGTTCCTACAGTGACAACTACCTTTCTACTTCTGGAGGCTGCAGGAAGAGCTCTAAAGAAAACAGAGTGAGCATCAGGGTCACTCGCGGCTATGATAAAAGGCCAGTTATGGAACAGAGGGATACAGAGGATTCAGAGAGGCTAGGAGAAGAACCCACCCCTGCCCCCAAGAGAGTCCTGATCACCTCCTTCCCCAAACATGCACTCCCATCCCAGGGCCTCAGGGAGAGGGCACTTGTCTTCCTTAGGTTCCCATCAACTTTGGAGGAAGAAGGAGAAAGAAGTACATATGAGGGAAAGGGAGAGAAAGACTTGTAAGAATGTCATCCTAAAATCAACAAGGCCAGTGGGAAGACTTTTCCAAGTTTCAAGCAAATTCAGATGCCCCAAGAGAAAGTCATTGAACTTGGATATTTAATCTATTATGAGTAATAAGAAAAACCACAATAACTTAACAAAATAAATAGAAGAGTTTTGCTGGGAGTGATACAACCCAGTGAAAAGAATTTTCAGGCTCTAGGTGTGCCTCAGGCTACACCTTAGGGGGATTCACTAAGGATTCTGGTAGTTTTCACTGTGAAGAGTAGTCACCATAACTGTCTGTGACCTTAGTGGATCCTTCTGTTGAAAGTTCCTCCCTGGGTTACATTCCCTTCTCCTCAGAAAGACAAAACCACCAAAGTTTAGGTTCCTCAACACTGCTCAGGCCTGGTCAGGTGGTCCCATTGTCTGTAGGAGACCCAGGTCAGCTTGGGCTGAGGGTGGAGCAATTAGAAAAACAAATGTTTGTTGCTAAGAATTGAGCTGTGTTTGCAAAAGGACCTTCATTCCCCAGGACCTACTCCAATCACTCTGAACATCTATGCCTCCAGCCGTTAGGACTGAGGTAAATTTTTGTCACCTCTCCCATTTCTGGGGCAGCTGGACTCCAGAATACAAAAGAAGGGGGCTCTGCTATGAAGAATAACAGTGATCATGGGAATCAGCATACTCTCCTGACTCTGGATGGCAGGACATCTTCCAAGGGGCTGCAGTGTCCAGGCTAGGCACTCGTGATCCTTGGGTCCAGCAAACAGAGGACAGGAGCTTGAGTCAGGCAGGACACATAAGCCTCAGCCCTGGGTGCAATTAGGGAAGAGTCAAAGTCAGTGCTAATGGCCTACAGGGAGCCTACAGGGCCCTCAACTCCTCTGCAGGCTGCAATGGCCCTGCCTATCATCCCAAAGCTCAGGTTCCCATCACCCAGCATCCAAATTCTCCATCTGGGTCTGAGCACTGAAGCTGCCATGACTAATTCAAAAACAATGAAAGGGGAAAGATGCCAAGCCATGGATGAGGAAGCACCATGATGGTCCTTGGATGGCTGGAATGGTTCCTATGGTGTTGGAAATAGAAGGGAAAGAGCCAAATGCTGAGTTCCAGCGGCACACAAAAGGTGTGTGTAGAAAGAAAATCTTTCTAATTTACATTTAATCCAAGAAGCAATAACAGGTTTATAATTAGAAAAAACCAATTGAGTTCAGTAATATTCTGACCATTGTAGTCTCCTAGTCACTTTTATTGAATGCACAGCTCTGTCCTCCCAACCTTCTTCATTAAGTCACCCATGAATATTCTTAGGCACACTGCATTATTTTAAATTTCCAAAATCAAGCCATTGACGATTAGAACATTAAATTCTATTAAAATTTCCTTCATGTCATTATCCCACAAATTTTATTTTCTACTTAGTTTTGTTCTCATCAGTTCAAACAAACAAATAATCAGCCAAGCCCTAAAGAACTTGTCTTTACAAAAAAAGAAAAGCAACAGATAAAATCAGAATATAAAATTACGTCATATAAAATTAACTTTATAGAACAGTATGTCAAAAATGTATATAAATATGTTTCGATTTTTAAAGAGGAAAATTAAAATGTCAGTTGAAAATGAAAATATTAAATATAGCAGAAATAAAAATAGGATATTTAAAAGGAACCTTTGAAATTTAAAAGTGAAAAAAAAATGCAACCATTGAAATAAAATCTGCAACAGATGGAATAAGCTCCAGACCTGATGTGGTCAAAGACAGTGAGTTGGAAATAACAGTGAGAAACTCACTATAGGAAATAAAAATATTAATGAAAATAAGAGACTTCGAAGCCACACTGAGAGTGTGGCTCCATAGCAAAGCATGTGGGTGGCATGCAAGAGACCCTGAGCTCAATTCCCAGCAAAAGAAAGAAAGAAAGAAAGAAAGAAAGAAAGAAAGAAAGAAAGAAAGAAAGAGAGAGAGAGAGAGAGAAAGAGAGAGAGAGAGAGAGAGAGAGAGAGAGAGAGAAAGAAAGAGAGAGAGAAAGAAAGAGAGAAAGAAAGAAAGAAAGAAAGAAAGAAAGAAAGAAAGAAAGAAAGAAAGAAAGAAAGAAAGAAAGACAGACTTGGAAATAAGATTGAGAGATTTTAAGAAATGTCTAACAGGAGTTTCAAAATAAAAAGAGGGCATGACAGACAAGAAACATTCAAAAAAAATAATGGCATAACTTTCAGAATTAAAAAATAATTCCCATGCACATTAGCTACTAAGCAGGAAAAAATGTTTTAAAAAATTCCACATCCAGAGATATTATAGTGAAATTCAAGAACATTAAGGACAAAGGAACAATCCTTAAAGCTATGACATGATAAAAGATACATTGCCTACCAAAGAATTTCATCAGATTTCTTATCAGTAAATGTTGGAAGGTAATGAGGCATTACCTTCAAATGTGCTGAGAGAAATGACTACGTAGGTATTGTTACTATCTACAGAGGAGTAAACTAAGATACAGTTCAGTTGAGTAACTCTTCCAATTCCAGTAACTCAAGATGCACAGATGGGATGGAAACACAGATAGTGTTAGCTCCACAGCCAGATTCTTAGCTACTACCCTGTAGTAGTATACATAGGAATACAGGGAGAATTTGCAAGGAATAATCCTCCAAGCAAACTGGTTCTCAACAACAGCCAAGTTAAACATTTAACAGTAAAGTGAATAAATTATGGTACTGTCACACAACAGAATACTCTACAGTAAGTAAAATCAAGAAATGGTACCTACAGCCATCAACAAGGATATACTGCAAAAATATAATGTACCATCCACTAAGAACATGTGCGTAAACCCCTGGACCTCTCCACTAAAGAACAGGAAGATTGACAAGAAACATTAAGAGCAAGGTTAAATATTTTTCTTCTGAAAAATTTCCTTCTGGGAAATTTACCTGTTACATATTTTCAACAATTTTGAGATTTGAATGAGAGAAAAAAATCTTAATGTCTACTACTATTTGGACTGAAATGCTTAAGGCACCTGAAAGTCTGAATGGACTATCAATCTGATCATACCTGTAGAACTGATATGAATAAAACAGTTAATTCAAAAATCCAGATGCTTTTATTCATAATCCATCACTTCTCAGTCTTTGGGCTAGAATCACTTGTGAGCAATTTGTGACTGGTCACCTTTTATTTTTCTGCTGACTTATGAAAAAAGTATATGATCCTCTCTCAGTGCTCAGTAATAAGAAAAAAATGGAAATTGAGAGTCAATTTAAGCTTATTTATAAGGATTTATATATAATAAGAAGGTGAAAATGCTCCACAATGACTATCAATAAGATGACTTTGTGGTGTGAGAGAATCTTTGGAATCTCAACTATGAGTATTTGTTTGAAATGAAGAATTTGATAGGATATCTCCAATTGGCCTCAGGACAGTCAACAAGTATCAAATATGATAGCCTTTCACTAACTAGTTAATGGTGAGATAAATTAAAACTACTTTTGGACTTTTTTTTCAGTGCTGGGGATTGAACCCAAGGTTTTGTGCATGCTAGGCAAGCAGTCTACCACTGATTTACACCCACAAACCCTGGATAGTTGGTGCTGTTTTATTACAGCCTCCTAACCAGTCTCCCTGTCTGGAGTCTAGTCTCCCCAGTGTCCATGAGAATACTCGGGACATGACACATAATGGAAGCATATTCTTACTGCATGTTGTTCTTGTGCCAGATGCCCCAAATACTCATGTTTGCTTTCTCAGCGAGATGGAAAACTTTCTTGGCAGCAGGAACTATGTCTTGTTCATCCTCAGAGTTCTGAAATTTATGCTTGACTCAAAGTGGGAAGGAAGGGGAGGGAAAGTACTGGGGACAGAATTAGAACAAATTACATTCGATGATTTTATAATTATACCAAAATAAATGCTATTGTTATAATAAAAAAGAACCATTTTTTTAAATAAATTAACAACAACAACAACAAAAGTGTGCTCAACAAAACTCCAAGCAGCTTTTATGTAATACTAGAGAATACAAGTAGGTGGCGCCATGTTTTGGTTTTGAGCTGAAGAAAGAAATACTTGAGAAAAAACTCAGAAGCACAAGGTAGCTAGAGCCCCAAAGCAACCTCACTTTGATGACATACTCACCTGGGTACCTGGGAAGAGATACATCTGTTCAGATGTATTTCCCAAAAATCCCCTGTGAGAAAATCTGGCTATGAAAGTCTCTGAGAAGTCTCCTTCTAAACATTTTTAGGATCCAAAGTCTTAATTTATACCATTGTGATTATAATTTTAGAAATTAATCTGCCCTTTAAAAAAAAGCAATAAAAGGTGGAAGGATGGCTTGGGGCGTAGCTAAGTGGTAGAGCATTTCCCTAGTGTGTGCAAACAAGGCCTAAGGTTCCATCCACAGCACTGAAAAGGTGAAAAAAAAAAAAAAGCGTTAAGTTTTCTTGCCCTTGGGAAAAGCTATCACTAAATTGCCATCATGCAAAGTTACAATAAAACCATACATTGGCCTAAAACAATCTGAGTCTGAAAAATTTTTAGACTTTAAGGTAAGAAAAATACAATTTTCTAAACTATGAAATCTAAATAGAACTGATTTATAAGTATTTGCAAATATATGAAAGTTTTTAAACTTGACTTTGGTGCCAAGAAAATGTCTATGCTACCCAGACATTTAAATTCTCTGTATGTTCCTGGAAAGTCCAAAGCTTAGATAATTAATGAATTACTCAACTGATATGTACCCAGGGATTAACTATTATGTGAACCAGTTTTTAAATCCATTCTGGAAAAAAGAGAATTCTAAATGCTTAAAAAAAAATTGTAGGTGGGGCTGATAGCCAGGAAACAATTCAATTTGATAAATATTTATTGAATTTCCCCATGAGCAATGCACAGGGTTGGACATTGAGCAGCATCTATTAAAACATAATGAGTTGGGGATTTTGTTGTTACAAAGACTCTTTGGACAGCATTGGAAATTTTTAAAAAGAGAAGAAGAAACCCAAAAGACAACCACCTGAAGATCACTCTGTTAACATTGTGGTGTACTTCAATCTAATTTTTTTCCCTGTTTTTGAAAACTTAGCTTTTGGACTGGGAATACATCTCACTGGTATAGCACTTGTCTAGCATGTATGAGGCTCTTAGTTCAATCCCTACCACTGGGGGGAAAAAAACTAAACTAAATTTTTAACCTCATTATATATAACTCTTTTCATCTAGCATTTTTTTTTTAAGCAGCAAAAAGGTGTTTATTGTGAACTAGCTCGGTCCTCCACGGCACACAGCAACTGGTGACGCTGCGAGGCCCCGAGCCCATCACCTAGCATTTTTAATGAAATTATTTCTCATGTTAAACTAAAACAACTTTCTAAACAAAAAATTAATCTTGGGTATAAATATTCTGATCTTTAGGCTTGACTGTATGTTGTTAAACTACAAAAAAGTTGCATTAATTTATAAATGCACTAATAAAATATTTAGATGTCCACTTCTATGTATCTTCAGCAATATTAGATATTAAGATTCCTTTAAAGTATTTTCCAAAATTATGTGCAGAGCTTATCAGGTGGAGTTTTCCCCTATATTCTGTCTTAAGTTCCAAGTTAGAATTAACATTTTTCATATGCTTAGTGACAATTTATATTGCAATGTATATGTTTCCTATTCAATTTTTAAACTAATTTTTCTTTTACCATGTCTGTCTTTTTCTTATTAAGTTACAAAAATCTCCTGAGTATAATGCCACTAAACCTTTTTTCATTAACATGTTAACTGCACATATTAATGGGCTTCACTGGGGACATTTCTATCCATTGGTAATGACACTTTGGGTACATTTCTTTTTTTTGTATTTCTAAATTGTCTCTTTACGAAAGCCCACAAAAATTGGGATAACTTGGCTTAAGACTATGGATAAAACTGAAGGACTTTAGCCAAGTTTTAAAATTTCTTCACACTGCAATTAAAAGAAATTATGTTATTCGTGTCATACCACGTTGGACTATTCAGTACTATTTTTGTAGATCAATGATTAAGTAAACTGAAGAAAATAGCATATTCCTATTTTTTACGTGAAGGTGAACATTTTTCCATAAGTTTCAGCTGTTTCAGATGTTTGCACAGGAGACATCACGCTTGATACAGGCAGTATTTGCAAAACCAAAATGCCACTGGTTGAGTCAAACAGACTTGATTTACTCCAGCAACATTCAACAAGGTGGAAAGATATTTAGTTACTAAAATAATTGGTGTTGGGGGACTACTATTGGCATTTAGTGGGCAGGTGCCAGGGATGCTAAATATCTTGCAGTTCATAGAACGAATTTGCATAGTAACAAATGTCATACTAAACATTTATGTGAGTGAAAAATGTGCTCATAATTTTCTGTTTGAAAGTAATTTTGTTTTATTATCACAAATGCTTCATTTTGATACATACTGAATTTATAGACCTGTAAGTACAATATAAAAGAAAAAAATTTAGACTTTGATTTGTTTGGAGATTAGTAAGAATTGTTCAACAGTTTGAAAATTTTGTTACTGATGGTGACAAATTTATGTCATTGACTTGTCAATACGTTGGCATCATTATCAATCTGCTTTTATAGCTACCCCATTCACAATGATTCCAGGAACAAGTGCAAGAGTATGACTAAATAAGTGAATCTCCTAGTGTAGGCATACTTAAACATTGACATATAATATATATCAGGGGCTGGGGCTGGGGCTCAGTGGTAGAGCGCTTGCCTAGCATGTGTGAGGCACTAGATTCGATCCTCAGTGCCACATAAAAATAAACAAAATATTGTGTCCTCTACAACTAAAAAAAAATTTTTTTAATAAATTTTAAATTTTTAAATATTTAAAAAATTTAAATATTAAATTTTTAAATATTAAAAAAATATTTTTAAATATATATATTAACATTATATATACATATATCAGTTTATAGCAAATTGCTTTCTCCTTATTTATTTATTTGTGTGTGTATGTGTGCTGGGGATTGAACCCAGAGCCTCATACAAGCATGCAGTTTACTGCTGAACTACACTCTCAGCACCTACTAGTGCAATACTATTTTATTGCTATTACAATTATTAAAATATAGGCAAGTAATATCTATTAATTTAATTTCAAGATAGGAAAGAGGTCTTCTCAAAACACTAAGATTTAAAAGTGGATATTAACATGTTAAAATAATTAACACCCTATGATCAAATTTATATTAGGAAATTAAAAAGGGGTCAATATTAGAAAATATTTAAATATAATTTATAATAATAATAAATATAAGAAGAAATATCACATTATTATCTTAATAAATGCTGAATTTTGTTTTTACAAAATTCAATACCCATTCTTACAAATTCTTTTTTTTTTTTAATTTTTTTATTGTTGGTTGTTCAAAACATTACATAGTTTCTTACAAATTCTTAAGAGGCTGGGGATGTGGCTCAAGCGGTAGCGCGTTCGCCTGGCATGCGTGTGGCCCGGGTTCGATCCTCAGCACCACATACAAACAAAGATGTTGTGTCCACCAAAAACTAAAAAATAAATATTAAAATTCTCTCTCTCTCTCTCTCTCTCTCTCTCTAAAAAAAAAAAAAGAATTCTAAAGAAATTAGAAATGGATCAGCATTTTCTTATATGCTAAATTATTTTTATCTTATGTCTTTTTATTTTATTTTGATACTTAGACATCTGGTGATTTGCTGACCTTGGAGAGAAGATCACCAGGGGCAGCTAATTTCTAGAAATAGTAAACAACTCACCTTTCCTGGACTCCTGAATTCTGGGCTACTATTGACCTGTACTAATCATTCCACGACAGGCATCAGACAACTAGCATAAGTCCTATGCCAAACCTATTGAAATTATTCAAACTAGCTAATCGTAGGCCTGCTTATCACCCCTGGCCAATTCCTTCCTAAATGCTCTTGTCCACATTGCTCCCTTCTTCCTCTGCCTCCTGATGCCCTGTGGCTTCCCCAAGTAGCATGCCCCATGTTATTGGAATCTATGACTATAACAAACTACCTTCTAAATGAAACTCTTCTAATCTGTTGGTCTTGCCATAGTTAAAAATAATTAAAACTGCATTTTAAAACATATGCCAAGATACATACAGTTCCATCCAAAATCCAGCATCTTATTTGGTGAGAAAATCCAAGAACAATCCCATTAAAGTCAAAAACAAGGCAAAATGTCCACAATCTTCACAACTATTGAGCAAGGTATTCCATTGGTACTAGTCAATACAATTTGACTAGAGAAAACAATTAAAGGCATAAGGAAATGAAAACTGAAAATGAAATTATATCTCTATTTGTAGATGACAGAATTGCAAACATGAAAAAAAAAACCTAGAAAATCAATGATACAACAATTCAAACAATAAAAGAATTTTGTAAGATAGCAGGATATAAAATTAACACAGAGAAATCAATAGCATTGACTTCCAGTTTCTGGTCTATCATGTAAAGAGCTTAGAACTCATCATTCTCAACTTCAAAACAAGAAAGAAAGAAAGATGTCTGGGATGTGGCTCAGTGGTGGAGCACTTGCCTAGCATGAGCGAGGGCCTAGGTTCCATCTCCAGTACTGCAAGAGAGAGAGAGAAAGGCTGCACACACTGAAAATCAACAATATTTCTTAGATCCATTGGAGAACTGAAGTCACAATGCAAACTGTTACCCTGAAAGCTAGAGATACAAGCAGAGGCAGAAACCTATAGCTCACATGGGGCAGAAGCTGCAGTTAGAGCCCAGCAGGAACTTAAAAGGTAAATAACCAACTGCTAAAGAATAAGCAAGAACTAACTTGAAAGAGAAAAACAGCATACTACAGGGACACAGTCATATCGATGTTTATAGCAGCACAATTCACAATAGCTAAATTATGGAACCAACCCAGATGCCCTTCAGTAGATGAATGGATAGAGAAACTTTGGTATATATATAAACATTACTCAGCATTAAAAGAGAATAAAATCATGGCATTTGCAGGTAAATGGATGAAGCTGGAGAATATAATGCTAAGTGAAGCAAGCCAATCCCAAAAAACCAAAGGCCAAATGTTTTCTTTGATATGAGGATGCTGACTCATAATGGCAATGGGGGGAGGGAGGGGATGGAGCATGGGAGGAATGGAGGAACTTTAGATAGGGAAGAGAGGGGAAAGGAGGGGAAAGAATGACTGTGGAATGAGTTAGACATCATTACCCTAAGTACATGTATGAAGACATGAACTGTATGAAAATACTTTGTGTACAATCAGTGACTTGAAAAATTGTGCTCTATATGTGTAATATGAAATGAATTGTATTCTGCCATCAGGTATAAGAAATTAGAATATATAAATAATTTAATTTTAAAAAAAAACTCCTGAAAGCCTAGTCTGTGAATACCCCATACTTTCCTGAGTTTTACTTGCAGGTGTCCCCAGGATTCTCAGGGTAAAGGGAAAAAAAAAAACTACTGTGAAATAAGCTCATAGTACTCTGTTCTCCTAAACAATGATTTGCCCCAAGAGAAAAATATTTTATCAGAGCTTAATTGACCTGGGGGAAGGGAAATACTCAGCTCCAGACACCTTAAAGTTTCCTGCCTCACCCAAGGGGGGCACGCAGAAGCACTTGTGAAGGACACAGCCCAGGGACACAGTACTAAAAGACTGAGACCTGGGCTGGGGAGTTAGCTCAGTTGGTAGAGTGCTTGCCTCACATATAAGGCTCTGGGTTCAATCCCCAGCACCACACACACACACACAAGACTGAGACCTGATCATGGGACTCTGTATGAGGCTCCCCCTTACCCCTGTCTTACATGCTGACATGTCAACAGGGCTCCTGTATAACGGGATATTAGAGCTGAAAGAACTGTAAATGCAAGACCCTATTTCAAAAGGAATCTCTAGGTCAACACCAAGGCAACAAGTAGCACAAAAATAAAGGCAACAGAGGATATTTGGATATATTTGGACATCACAGGTGCGGCAGAGTAAACACAGCCTAACCTCTAGCTGATAAACATTAAAACCTTCCCTAAAGGTCTCTCCACCTCAGTGGCTTTTACCCAATACATCATGTCTGCCTTTCAACAGGAAATTACAAGGCATGACATTCCCAGATGTGCTGCATGAAGATGGACTCCTCCGGTGTTCAGCATGAGGGACTTCACTAGGCCAGTAGAGAGAACCCCTGCAGTCACAGACCTCACAGAAAGATGTTCAACTTCAGAAGAAGGAGGTGCAGGTTCCCCAGTGCATAACCCAGGGACAAAAGCAAGATGGATGTGTTCCTGGAGTAATGGATGTGCCACCTGCTGCAAGTGCTTCACCAAATCCAGATCCAGGCTCCTTTCTCTGTATGTATGACTCCGTCTCAAGATTCAGTCTGAGCTAGATTCAGACTGTGGGGGAGCAAAACGACTGGCAATGGCAGAGCCACATCTTTGTGGAGTTTGAATCTCAGGATGCTGCCAAAGTAGTTGCTGAAACAAGGAACAAGGAGTGTTGTCAGTGAGGCTCCGGGTGTGTCATTGTGCACCATCTGAAAAGTACACAAAGAACTTTTTAGAGGGTGAGACGTTCCTTTTCAATAACCCTTATACCCAGCAGTGAAGTGGTCTCATCAGAATCAGATACTCCTTGGACTGGGGAGGTGGTTCATTGGGAGAGAACTTGCCTCACATACACAAAGCCTTGGGTTCCATCCCCAGCACCACAAATGAAAAAAAGAATCAGATGCTTCTACAAAGTTATGTATACAGGAACAATTTAAAAGGAAAGAAAAAATAGAAAGAGATTAACTAAAAAAGGAACAGATTGTAATTTTCCTTCATTGACTCAGAAATCAACAAATGGCCATATTTTGCCTAAAGAAGAAGTGGGGAAAAGGGTGTTTGTTAGAGTCTGTAAACAAGTCAAAATAACACCTGGCATTTTGCCAGGGGAATGTTAGAGTTCGTAAACAAGTCTGGATGGTGCCTGGCAAAATGCCAGAGGGAGTGGTTTGAGAAGTAACAAAAGCGAGCCATTAAGTGTGCAGATTCCTGATTGGTTGACTGATGTATCTAGTTTATGCTAATTAGATAAGCTGTGTGGAATGTATAAATACTGCTCCTGTCCTGCAATAAATGGCTTCCACTCCTGCTGTATCAATCTACACAAGTTCTTCGTCACCCCCCGGTTATTTTGCTGCAGCCGGACTGCGGCAGGTGTTGGGCACTCCTAACACTTCTGAGAATATTGTGGGTAGCCAGTGCCTCATACCAGTTTGTATATGTTTTTTGGAAGGACAAAAATCTGAAGTCGTAGAAACGAATGACAATAATAAAGATAATAAAATAGTTTTCAAGGAGCCTGTATCCAGTGTAAAAAATACAAAACAGGATCTCAAACACCTACACGTTCAGGGGCGAAGTGTGACAAAACAATCAGTGATTCTGCATGTATTAGGCATAATGTATCTTCTGGAAAAAGTGTAAATTCTTTTTATGAGAGTTGATTATATATTTTACTAGGTACAATGAAACATAACCACTAACAGGATTTTGAAGGAAAAATATACTATTTGTTCAAGTCAGTGAGGAAAGCAATCAGAGATTCTGGCTTATCTGACCTTACTAAATTATAGGCATGCACAGTATCTGGGCTCACAGTGCTTTGTTCTGGTCTCCTTTAGTTTTCTTTGCAGATTTCTGAGCTCCCCATAATTACTCTCCCAGGATACAAGGATCAACATTAACTGCAGGTTTAAATACTAAATTGTAGCCTTTTTTCTTGCCAGCAAATAAAGACCACCATTTCTCCTTGACCATCAACATGGTTGTTGCCCACATTTACCCCCTAAGTGTGCTTTAGACGCAACATCACAAGATTGAAACTAGAAGTTAAACTACAAGGAGAGTGAGAAGGCAATTCATGTGTTAACAGAGATTCATTCATTAGCTCAAGTCTTGATACAGATTCAAAAACAACTCTTCTTTAACCAGTAACATTAAATTGAGTTCTAGTGGGCTAGCATGGATTAATAGCTACCATTTTGAATCAGCATAATCTACGTAGATTGTATTCTAAGATGCAAACAGTGACCATCAAATAAACTGTTTTCTACAATTTGTACGTAAGTAGGATTAGGAGTCTTAGGAAACAATAGTAAATTTCCTTCTTCTCACTTGTTTTTAAATTTCTGATGCCCTTGAAACATGCTTTTGTGTCAGCTAATCCAGATTCACTAAAGCCATTTATTGCTACAAAAAAAAAAAAATTACACATCATATTAAAAGGCAAAAAATGCCATCAGGAAAAACAAAGCAAGCACCAGAGCCAGAGTTAGATTCAGCTGCGATTTTGAGATTTGTGGAATTATTACACCAATAATTTAAAATAATCATGATTAATATGCTGAGGACTTTGCAGGAAAATATAAGCCACATGCAAAAACAGATGGGTCATATAAGAAAAGAGCTGGAAATTCTGAGAAAAAGTCAAAAGGAAATGCTAGAAATCAAATATACCATAACAGACATGAAGATTGCTTTAATGGGCTCATTGGAACACTGGCACAGCTGAGGAAGGATCGGTAAACACAGGTAATTCAAAAAGAATGAGGAAGATCTCTGTGAATCCCTGAGGAATGACTTCCAGAAAATGTTATTAATTTGCAGGGGCGGGGGAAGTCAAGTGAGAAAAGAGCATATATAATGTGCTACCTTTATGTAAGAAAAAAAAGGAAATTAGAAAATTCACGTCTGTTTATCATTATAAGAAACAGGGTGAAAAAACAATGAAGTTTGTTACTCAAGGGGCGGAGAAGAATGGGGTGGGAAAAATACAGAAAAGAAGGATGATACTCGGAATATAATTTTTTTTTTGCAGTTGTGGCTTTTTGTATTTACTATTCTACATATTTAATCTTTGTTAATATTATATACATATTTTAAAATAAAATTAAATCAATAAGAATGCTACTTTCTAGGAAACAAAAAAAGTAAAACTGACAGAAAATAATAGAAGCCAATTGTATGTCAAATAAATAGCATAACAGGTATTAATTCCTAACTACAATGTGCTGTTTCATAACACTAAAGGGAGAAAAAGAAAGAACTAATGCAAGTAACCTATGAATACAGTATTTATCCACCCTTGATTTATGACAGGGTGAATTTATGACAGGAAGGGGAGGAGAAGAAAACATTGTAAATAAATCCTAAACTCTTTCTAGTAGGGTTATTTCTAGCAGAAGTATGGGCAAGACAATTGTGGAAGTCTTTTAGATACAGCATTAAACAAATAAAAGACATTTAAAGATGAATGAGCCTGACAAGAATTTGTGACATATTACCATTCCTTCTAGTATACATTGATAACGTCTGCTTCTCTTCCAATAACAACTACGCCTGAAAATTTGCTTACCTAAGCTAGGCAAGGTGGCGCATGCCTGTAATCCCAGTGGCTCAGGAGGCTGAGACAGGAGGATCATGAGTTCAAAGCCAGCCTCAGCAAAATCAAGGTGCTAAGCAACTCAGTGAGACCCTGTCTCTATGTAAAGTACAAAATAGGTGTGGGATGTGGCTCAGTGGTTGAGTGTCTGAGTTCACTCCCTGGTACCAAAAAAAAAAACAAAAAAACTACTTACCTAGTTGCAGGTACTTCTTTTTTTATTTTTTAAAGAGAGAGAGAATTTTAATATTTATTTTTTAGTTATTGGCGGACCCAACATCTTTGTTTGTATGTGATGCTGAGGATCGAACCCCGACCGCATGCATGCCAGGCAAGCGCGCTACCGCTTGAGCCACATCCCCAGCCCAAGGTACTTCTTTTCATAATGTTTAATCTCTCTTTCTAAACTTAAATGTTGAAGCCATCAAAGTTTCTGGAACCTGGGTCCCTGAGTGACTGTGCAGAACAGACCCTTCACTCCACCGTAAGCCACGAGAACTGATAGGATCTCTGAGATTTAGTCACAGCATAAAACCTACTCTAAAATTTTTTTAAAAAGTTCTTTTCTGGGGCTAGGGTTGTGGCTCAGTGGTAGAGTGCTCGCCTAGCATGTGTAAGGCATTGGGTTTGATCCTCAGCACCACATAAAAAAATAAGTAAACAAAATAAAGGTATTGTGTCCATCTATAACTAAATAAATTTTTTAAAAGTTCTTTTCAAACTTAAATGTTTAATACACAAATTGAACGAGAGAATTGCCACTACTATGATTTTTAAAACTGTGGTTTTGAAGACCAAGCAGAAGGAATGATTTCAAACTCTAGGACACAAGAATACAAAGAGAAGGGATAAATAAATGAAAAAAAAAAAGATACCTGAAAGACAAATCCTGGAGACCCAATAGCAAGTAATGAATGGCAGATGGGAAGAAGTAAAAGACCAAGGTATAATAAAGAAATGATCAGGAAATTTTCTGCATGCTTCCAGACCAAAGGAACAAGTTATATAAAAGAGAAAAGAAAATCAACTGGCCCTGAACTTCCATCATGCAACCCCAAAGTTAGTAAAGTGGTAGAGCAATGTTTACAAATTACTAAAAGAAAATGACTAGGACCCTTAAATGAATAACATGTGAAGATATTGTCCACTTATTAAAGTTAAAGAAAGATGTTTACTGGGATGCAGGGTTTCAGAGATCATCTTTCATATAATCCATCTATGGGAAAGACTCCAGAAAGGGCTCTGTCAGGAAGGGAGACGGAGACAATGGGAAAAAGAGAAGGAGGAGAAAGAAGAGGAAGAGGAAATAATTTGGTTAAAAAAAGGGGGGGGTCAATAATAGACAAAGAAATTTGCAATATATATGATTAATCTAAATGGATAATGATAGATTGGGAATATGTACTGTGAACACTAAGGAATCTTGAAATATGAGAAATACTGTAAGAGAGACTAATAATAGTCTGAAACTAAAACTGGTATTCATCCCAGCAATATGTAGAAATTAGAAATTGAGTGGAAAAAATACAAAAGAGTAATTTCACTCATTTTTTTCCCAATCCTGGAGATAAAGCCTAGGGTCTTATGCATGCTGGGCAAGCACTCTACCCCCAGACCATAAGACTCAATTTTTCTCTCTCCCCCTCCTCTTTCTCCTTCTACGTGTGTGTGTGTGTGTGTGTGTGTGTGTACACCCTTTTTATTTTCATTTTGAGACAGCATCTCACTAAGTTGCCTAGGCTGGCCTCAAACTTGGGTCACTTGGAATCAGGTGTGTGCTGCACCCAGCTCACATTTTTTCTTGTGGAAGATGAGAGCACTGGGGCTATAGAGCCCTCAGAAGTAATAGCTGTGGGCATATCATCTTACATAAGAATATAGCAGTATGTAGTCAAGGAGAATGATCAGGCATGGAAATATGGAATAGAAAATTATAGTCAAATTTCCAAATGAGCATAAGGGAGGAAAGAGAATAGAAACTAACTGGATCAATCATCAAAAATTTAAAAAGCAAAGAAAGTAAAACATAACAAAACTAGAAGGTGGAGCCAATAAAAGAAAGACTGAGTTATACATTTATGAGAAATATACACAGAGTTGGGGGAATGTTAAAAAATCAAAAGATGGAGCAAAAATTAAAAATCTAGATTTTTTTTAAAGCTAAGAGCATACAAAATGCTGATATAAAGAATCAAAGACCTAAATATAGAGACATACTATATTCATGAATTAGAAGATTCAACAAAATAAAGATGTCAGTTTTCTCCAGACTGGTCTATAGATATGCTGAGAGGATTTTTTTATGGAAATGGACAAGCTGATTCTAAAATGTATATTGAAGTTGGTCTTGGTGGTGTGCACCTGTAGTCCCAGCTAGGAAGTTGAAGCAGAAGGATCAACTGAAGCCAGGAGTTCCTGCTATGGCAAGACCCCATTTCAAACACAGAAAGAAACTGGGTGTGGTCGTGTAGGTTTATAATCCCAACAATTCAGAAGTCTGAAGCAGGAGTATCACAAGTGCAAGGTTAGCCTGAGCAACTTGCAAGATCATCAACTTAATGAGATCCTGTCTCAGAATAAAAAATAAAAATTGGGCTGTGGTTGTAGTTCAGTGGTAGAGCACTTGCCTAGCATGTGTGAGGCACTAGGTTCGATCTCCAGCACCACATAAAAACATAACTGAATAAAATAAAGGTATTGTGTCCATCTACAACTAAAAAAAAATTTAAAAAAATAAAAAGGACTGAGGGGCGGCTAGGGTTGTGGCTCACTGGTAGAGTACTTGACTAGCATGTGTGAAGCACTGGGTTTGATTCTCAGCATTGCATATAAATAAATGAATAAAATAAAGGTCCATCAACATCTAAAATATTTTTTAGAAGGACTAGGAATGTGGCTCAGTGGTAAAGCACCCTTAGGTTCAATCCCAAATACAAAAAAAAAGGTAACTAATTTAATTAAATGAAATAAAATTCAAAAAACAGCTAAAATAATTTTGTAAATGAAGAATGAAATCACTTTACTAGATTTTAGAAACTTACTCAGTAGTTACATTATCCAAGATACTTTGCTGTTGATGGAGGCAGACACAGAGTCAATAGGACAGAATGCAGAACCCAGAAATAGACACAAAGATGTCCAACTGATTTTTTAATAAGGGTACAAAAGCAGTTAAGTAGAGAAACCCAATAGTCTTTTAACAAATGGTGTTGGAACAATTAGACACTCATAAGCAAAAATAAATAAAAAGAGAAAAGAAAAAGGAAATTGACCTAAATCTCATACCTTTTATAAAATTTAACTCAAATGGATTATAAATGTAAATGTAAAGTGTAAAGCAATAAAAATTTTATACAAAATGTAGTAGGAAAAAGTCACTGGGACCTAGGGTTTGGCAAAAAGTTCTTAGACTTGACACCAAAATCATGATTCACAGGAGGAAAAAAAATGATAAAGTCAACATAATCAAAATTTGAAATGTTTTCTCTGCAAAAGAACCTGATTAAGAGGATAAAAACATATTACACACTTGGAGAAATATTTGTAATCCATGTGTACAAAATAAGGCTTTCTCATTGTTGAGGCTCTGTATTTGGGGCATCCTATATTTGGGGGTTCTGTTGTTCACTGCATAGATGTTTAGTATTGTCTTCCTGGTGTATTTTTTTGTCATTATGTCATTTTCCACTTTATCTCTAGTAATTTTATCTACTATGAAGTCTACTTTAATTTTGATAGAGCTACACCTTCTTTTCTAATGTTCACTAAATGATAGATCCTTTACTTTCCATTTTTTAAAATTTGAAGTGGGCTTCTTAAAAGCAGACTTAGTCCAGTGGGTTTTTTTTTTTTTCTAATCCACTATTCTAAACTATACCTTTTGAAGGGTGTATTTTCACAATTTACATTTAAGGTAATGTAGCTACATTTATGAATACATCAGTACTTATATTTGCCATTTTATTATTTCTTTTCTGTTTATTTCTTCAGTTTCTTATTCCTCTATCCTTCTCTGCCCCCTCCCTTTTTTTCTTTCTGTGAATTAATTGAATACTCTTTTAGAATTCCATCTTGCCTTAGAGTGTTTTTGAGTATATCTCTTTGGATAGCTTTCCTAGAGTTGCTCTGAGTATTACAATATACATATGTGACATCATAGGCTTCTAATATCAGTGTTTTGCCACTTTGAACAACATATGAGAACCACTCTCCCATTTAAGTTCTTTCCCTTCCCCACTTAATTATATATATATATATATATATATATATATATATATACCTTTATTTTTTTATTCATTTATTTATATGCAGTGCTGAGAATTGAACCCAGTGCCTAACACGTGCTAGGCAAGTGCTCTACCACTTAGCCACAACCCCAGCCCTCCCTTCCCCACTTTTAAACATTGCTTTTTTTTTAGTACCATGTGGTGTTATATTTTTGTTTCAGTCATCAAATATGATTTAGAAAATTAATGAGAATAGTCTACTGAATGTATTCACATTTATTTCTGTTTTTCTTCATCCCTAATTGTCCAAGATTCCTTCTTTATAATTTTCTATTTGTAGAATTTCCTTTAGTAATTTATTTAGTGTAGGTCTGCTAACATTTTAGTTTTCCTTCATTGGAGAATGCATTTATTCCTTCTCCATTCCTGAAGGATAGTGTCATCAGACAGAAGATTCAAAGTTGATGATTTTTTGCTCCCAGTACTTGAAAAATGTTGTGCCATTTCCTCCTGAACTCCATTGTCTCAGATGATAAGTTCATTATCACTCAAATTGTCATTTTCCTATGGGAAACAAGTCTTTTCTGTCTGTCTAGTTTCAAGATATTCCTTTGTCTTTTGTTTTCACAAGTCTGATCATGCTGTGTCTGGACATGAATTCATTTAGGTTTATTCCAATTGGGGTTTGTTCAGCCTCTTATATCTGTAGGTTTATATTTTTTACCAAATCTGGTAAGTTGTCAGTCATTATTTCTTCAAATAGTCTTTCAACTCTACTTTCTCCTTTCTTCCTGATTCTGATGATACAAAATTTGGATCATTTATTAGTTACTCATAAGTCTCTAAGGCTCTATCCATTCTTTCTTTCTTTTTTTTTTTTTTAGTATATTTTTAGTTGTAGATGGACCCAATACCTTTATTTTGTTTATTTTTGTGTGCTGCTGAGGATTGAACCCAACGCCTCACACATGCTAGGCAAGCACTGTGCCACTGAGCCACAGCCCCAGCCCCTCATTGATGGCTGCTCTAAAATTCCTACAAGGTAATTCCATTCCAACACACGATTCAGCTCAGTACTGGTGCCAGCTGAATGTCTTTTCTCAGTCATGTTGTGACTTTCCTGATTCTTGGCATGGTGGGTGATTATAAAAATACATCCTTGACATTTGATTAGTATGTTAGAAGTCTCCAGGTCTTGTTTTGATTTCTTATTTGAGAAAGCAGTCACCTGTATAGATTCAGCATGATGATTGTGGCCAACTTTCACAGGTTTGGTTCTAACAACGAATTAATTTTTAGAGCCCTTGCTGTACCATTTTGGTCTGTTTGGTTGTATTTGGTGCAATTGTGGCTTCTATTTCTCCCTGCATGTGCTGCTAGTGGGGCAGAGGAGTTTCTCTAAGTCAGATTACCTGACACCTCTAGGTTCAGGAGGAAGTCTCAGGCTCCCAAGGACGATAAGGCTCCACAAGCTGCCTGCTTGTTGTGGTGGGAGCCCCTGGCCAGAGCCATCTTGCCCTCTGGCATCTCTGGATGGGAGAAGGAAGTCTCTGGCCTGAGAGGAAGGAGAACATGTCCCTTGACCACTTCCTATCAGTGGGTTTCCTGATTTACCCCACTTGTTGATCCCGCTGGGCTCCTGATTGATCCACGAGAAGAATGAAGCCACCTGGGCTGCCTGCTGTCACTATGGCAGTCAGGAACACCAGTTCTAGGCCACATTTTTCTGTTGGTCAGGTAGCTAAAAGATAGGCTGCCACTCTATTGTTCTCGCTGTCCTGAGGTTCCCAGCCAGTCCACTCTCTTTCCACCTTTCAGAGGTGTCCTTTGGTGTCTCTCACTTGGAGTTTACAGTTGTAGTTAGAGGGGAGGATCAGCGAGATGATTCTACACCATCCCATCTAGACTGCAGCGCCTCCTATTGACTGAACCCTACTGTAAAAGACTGTCCATGCCACATACACACGCAGCCTCCCAGAGGACAGGGCAGGATGGAGAAGGCTGAGTAGTGGACATGAAGAAACAAACAGAGACTATCCAGCACTGACCATTTTTGTGTAACAAAAAAATCAAAACATATTTAAATAACCAGGACTAAGAGCAGTTACCTACTGTATACCATCATTAAAAAAAAAAAAAAAAACTGAAGGAGCCAGACTTGGTGGCACACACCTATAATCCCAGCCCAAGAGACTGAGGCAGGAATACTGCAAGTTTGAGATCAGCCTGGGCAACCCATTGAGACCCTATCTCAAAATTAAAAGGGCTAGAGCTATAGCCCAGTGGTAGAGTGCCCCTGAGTTCAATCCTCAGTAACACACACAGACACACTTATACACACATATACACACATGCACACAGACACACACACACACACTAACCACCAGGAAACCTAATTTTGAAATTTAAAAGATGCTACTCGATCATTAGGTTAAAATCACAGGAATACAGTGTGATACCATTACTGTCTTGTTCTGGAGGAACAGCAATCTTGGGTAACTTTAGGCACTGTTGGAAATTTTAAAAGCAAAATGGATATTTTTAAAAATTAAGTGAGAACTGAGGGTGTAGCTCAGTGGTACAGCAAAAATTTAGTATGTACAAGGTCCTGTATTCCATCCTCAGCAACACACACACACACACACACATACACATACACAAATTTAGAAAAGGAAATACTAAAAGAGCAGCTATTTAGTCTTTAATTTTCAATCTTGCTTAAAAATGGGAAATATTGAAAAAAAAAATATTGGAACTAGGGAGTGAACCCCGAGGCGCTTTACCACTATTACATCACCAGTCCTTTAGCTTTGTTTCTTTGTTTTCCTTTTTGTTTTTTGAGGCAGGGTCTTGCAAAATTGCTGAGGCTGGCTTCGAACTTGCCATCCTCTTGCCTCAACTGCTGGAATCCGTGGGATTACAGGGGTGTGTGCCACCGCCCAGAAAAAAAAAATGGGAAATATTGAGAGCTTTATCATTTTAGAGAATGCAGGAATAACGAAGAGGGAAAAGAAACAAGGTAAAGATGGAACACAAAATCAGTTGGTTGTGCTGTCCTAAGGCACACAGAGCTTGCTGGAGACACAGACAAATCGTTTAGTTTAGCAAGATGAAAATGTTTTCATGAACTGGAGGCATATCTTGTGGGGCCTGTTCTATGCTCAAATTACTTTCAAAGGAACAAGGCAGCTTGGCTTTCTCACAAAAATTGATAATTAACCAGTTCTGTGAAGGGCATATATGAGGGGGAAGCTAAAAATCAATCCCTGAAAAAAAACGGTTTCCTGCTTCTCTTTCCTCTTTCCCCAAACACCTGAAACACTAGAACTTAAACCCCCTTTCAGGCCTCAGAGTCTAGCACTTGTTCTATCTCAGAAAAAGAAAGACAAGAGTGTATAAAGTAGGAATCAGTAAGTAAAGCTATTCTTATGAGATTTTCCAAAAACAACCAATAACCCATAGCAATGATGGTGTTTAATTCATCTTTAATTCCCCAACACTTGACATAACAGTGAGTGACACAGATGTTATGAATGCTTCAAAAGAAAAGACAAAGGTGAGTGGGAAAGTGGAAGGGAAAGAGGGAATGAAAATCATTAAGCATTTATTGAGCACTTGCTGTATTCAACACTTGACATGTGTGGAGCACTGAGGAGATAGAATTGCAAAGGCGTGGTGTTTAAATTTCTGGATCAGAATCTGGTTCCTTCAGCACCATTCACAAGAACTGAAGAGATCTTCTGGACAAGGCAGGGGCTGTCACTGCCTGTGATTGGGCCCTCCTCATTTCTGGTCCCACAGCCCCACACACACACCAGTGTCCAATTCTCACACCCACTTCAAATTCCTTTCACCTGAAATTGGAAGCATAGCTTCAGCCCATGTGTTTTTCTGCAAATCTTCCACCTTAGCAACATCTCCATGGGCAGCAGCCATAAATAATAATTCTTTGAGGTCACCAGATGCTTGAGTTTCAGATAATCTCTTCAGGAGTTAGGAGGGTCTTGCACCAGATTCATTGCTAATGGCCGATCCTGAAGGTGTCACATTGGAAACTGTGGCTGGATTAAACGTCCAAACCTCCACTTTTAAATCAGTGTCTGTCCCTTTTGATTCACAGCCACTAAGTAGCAGGGTCAAGTCCAAAATGCAAATCTTCTTGCAAGGTACCATTTCAGCTCTTTCAGTTTTCTCAGTTCAATACCAGTGATGGATCATGTACTGATTTTCTATGGACCCATCCTAACCACTCATTCTGGGGTCCAGAACACAGTTGAGTAATAATCATCTGCCTATCCACCAGGCAGCCCTTAAGGACATTGTCCTGAAGTTTAGAGGAGGTCAGGGGCCACAAGGTCCTGAGCAAAGGATGAAATGGCAACGGATCATGGCAGGAGGAAGTTATTTTCTCAGATGGGAGGACAACAAGAACAGAAGAAAAAAGTCAGGAGTGGTGGCACACTCCTGAAATCCCACGTACTCAGGAGGACAAGGCAGAAAGATCACACATAGTGAGACTTTATCTCAAAATAAAATTGCAAAAAGGGCTGAGGACGTAGCTCAGTGATACAGCGCCCCTGGGTTCAATTCCCAGTACCACAAAAAGAAGAAGGAAAAGGAGAAAGAGAAGAAAAGAAGTGAGAGGAGAGAAGGAGGATAAGAAGACTCTTCTATGGACATAGCAACCTAAGAGTTCTGATTTAAAAAAAAAATTAAGTGGCACACATCTCATGTATTTCTCTTCTAATAATCATGATTTCTTGGATTACACGTGTCTATTCCTTGAAGAACCATCAAAAGTTTGCTAGGGCCATGCATAGAAGGTGCTAATCTGGGCAGTATCATGGGGTTCTCTGAGGGCAGGATACCCCAGGAGATGCTGAGGAAGGGCCTCTTATTGAAGTTTTTGATGCTTAGGGGAGCAGAGTCACCTTGAAGGACTGGTGTCCATTTGTGAAGAACTCAGTGGGCTTTGCGAAGGAGTTTGAATTCACTCTCTAGGCAGTGGAAGAAAATCATTTAGATTGAGAAAATTTAAAAATCCACTTTGTAAGGAAAATAGCTGATGAAGTATACATGCTAAGGTATGAAGAAACAGGCAGAGAGAGAGCCCCAGTGGACACCTGTCACAACTGCCCAGATGAGACCCAATAAGCACTGACCCACCAAGGCGTTAAGAAAAAGCTGATTCAAGAGCCATGTAAGGGGAAGAAGGGACAAGAGATGGGAATACAGTGAATGTAAAATAGAAGGTGAGAACATTGGGTGAATAGTGGCACCCGCAGTGGGTTTGGCAACTCAGAAACCTCGAGTGACTTTTCTGAATCATGATTGACACTCTGGAACCCACTGTTCTAGAGTCACACTTTTTCATGCTGAAGCCCAGTAGTACCAGTTCCAGGTCTAGCGAATTTCCTTTTCTGAGTACACCAATCATCGTTTCTCTTTTCTGCAGTCCTTATGTGGCAATATCCCCAAGAATTTAACCCTTGCTCCTTTTTCTTTTTAGATCAGTCCTTCAATAAATTATCAACCCAGTCAACACTTGGGTCTCCAGCTGTCTACATGCCCAGCCCTGTTCACTCACCCAGTACTTCTCCAAATGCCTGTAAGCCCCTTGAATTATGCTGCCCGCCTTCTTCTCAAACCTAGCACATTCCAAAAAGACTAACCATTATCCTTCCCTGACAATCAGATACCTCTATCAACACTACTTTCTCTGTCCATAGTAAAATCACCATCTCACTCTCTCAGACTAGAAACCCTGAGGCCATGTTGGAAATAGGAGAGCATGAGCTCAGGGATCAGAAAGATCCTAGGTAAAATATGATTTAACTGGCTGTGCATCATACAACTCCAGGCAAGTAAATCAACTCTCTGAAACTCTGCTTCTTCAACAGTAAAATGGAGGGAATAATACCTGTGTTAGTCAGCTTTTTTGCTGCTGTGACTAAAGGATCTACCAGAACAACTGTAGAGGAGGAAGTTTATTTGAGGGCTCACGGCTTCAGAGGTTTTAATCTATAGAAGGCTGTCTCCATTCCTCAGGGCTCGAGGTGAGGCTGCACATCATGGCATGAGAGTGTGGCAGAGGGAAGCAGCTCAAATCATGGTGATCAAGAAGCAGAGAGAGACTCCACTTTCCAGATGCAAATATATATATATATATTCCAAAGCCACGCTCCCAATTCCCACCTCCTCCAGCCACACCCTACCACTTCATTTCCACTCAGATAGTCCCTATCAGGGGATTAATTCACTGATTGGCTTAAGACTCTCACAACCCAATCATTTCTCCTCTAAACCTTCTTGCACTGCATCACACGTGTACATTTGGGGGACACCTCACATCCAAACCAGAACAATACCTAACTCAGAGGAACATCATGAGAAGCAAATAAGATCCTAAGGGAAAATGCCCCAGTACAGAGTCAGCTCTCAACAATATGAGTTCTCACCTCCTGCACCCTTTCCTTTGCTTCCTACTTAACTGGTCTCCAAATATTATCATTTCTCTCTCTATTAAATTCTGCATTTATCCCTATTTCTCTATTTTCATTATGAGTCTTGCCTACATGTCCTTATATCTCCACTACGATTCCATCTGAGTGACTCATTTTACGGTCTACACTTCAGTTTCCCTATATATACTCAAAAACATTGCTGGCAGTCCCTTAGACACACTTGATGTGTACAAGTTGGGTACTTTTACAAATATCTCTAAGATGTGTGTGTGTGTGTGTGTGTGTGTGTGAGATTCTTGACTCCTTTTTTCTTATAACTCACGTGAAACAGATCCTTTTTTGCTCTCTGAGTGTCTTCCCACCTAATGGAGCACAGGGTTCAGCCAACTGAGCTCACCATCAGCTACCTGTTAAGATGCCCATTCCCGGAACACTGCTCAATTGACAGCCGTTAATTTGCTAGAAAACACAAAGTTCACGAATTCAGAGGATTCCAGAAAACAGCAGCAGCAAAAAACACAGATTTACTTTAGAAGGAATCCATGATAGAAAATGATATCTCCACCACCCCCCCAGTAACTACAGTGACAAAGCATTGAGAAAGTATCCTGATGCACAGGTGTGAAGTTCACAGACCCTGTGAGAAGTCAGTCCCAAGGGGTCTGGGGCCAGGGAGGGAATAGGGAGTTTCAGTTTGCAGTTTTACAAGATGAAAAGAGTTCTGGAGATGGGTTATATAAGGTAAATATACTTCTTTACCATGATTAAAACTTTTTTGCTTTTGGTTATTAAAAAAAAAAAACTTTGTGAGGAAAATCCTAAAGAAGCCAAAGGTTTGTGCCTTGGCTAAGGAATAAATGAAGCAGTAATAAAGTCCCTGGAGGTCTGGAGATGTGCCCTTGCCTGGGGTTTAAATTTCCTCTCTAGGAGGCCAGGGGTGTAGCTCAACATTAGAGCACTTGCCTAGCATTCATGAGGTTCCAGATTCCAACCCTAGCACCATAAGAAAGAAGGAAAAAGAGAAAGAAAGGAAATTTTCCTTCCTAGACGTGTCTTTAAAACAGAAACTACTTGTTTACTATGGCATCCCCTGTCCCAGGCACACAGTAAGAACTTCATAAATATCTGTTGAATGTGAATAAATGAATGAACAGTTAGGCATGTTCTTTTTAAAGTGTCTTTCACTATCAACTCATAACACAACTCTCTGTGGTAGAAATTACCTTCATCCGCACTTAGAAGGAAACTGAAGTACAGAGATGTTAAGGAACTTGCCCAAGGCCATTTAGCTAATAAGGGGTGCTGCTGGAATGCCAATCAGGACGGTCCAGCTCCAGATCCATACTTGTAACCACTTTCCAAGCTGCCATTCAGTAGGTGAGACAGTGGAAACTTGAGTAGGCTACAAATTCAAAGCCAAACTGCTAATGATGAGATCTCTCTACTTTCAGGGAAAACTGAGAAATAATCCACATAAAGCAAGATTGCCCATATGTAAGCAAATGTGTTCACCAGCTTCCAATCAATTAGAGGTGGAAGAGCACATTTTGAAGGCATCTGTGTGTGTGTGTGTGTGTGTGTGTGTATACTTGCTTGCTTCCCACTAGTAGAGTCTAAGACTTCCAAAGTAGGAAACATATCTGATTCTGTTTTGTACCCAGATCTTGGCACAGCACCTGGCACAAAGTGGATATTTAGACAAGGGAATGCAGGAAAGAACAATCTTAAGTCAAACTACCATTTGTGCAACAGATCAAGGTCACAGTTAAATGCATCTTAGGTCTATGAATTTCTAATTAATCTTAGAACTATAATTTTAGATCTTCCAAGCTCACCATTTGACCTTTGGAATATTTATTACCCACATGGACAAGAGTAATGCTACTGTATAGAAAGAAAAGAAGGGCTGGAGACAGCTCAGTTGGTAGAGTGCTTGCCTCACATGCACAAGGCCCTGGGTTCGATCTCTAGCACCACCAAAAAAAAAAAAAAAAAGGAAAGAAAGAAAAAAGGGAACAATAATTGTCCAACATGTGAGTCCTCAATATACAGCATGAAGATCCAACCAAATAAACAATGATCATTGTGAATATTGACAAGGAAACAATTTTTGTAAAGTTCCAGATAGTGCCCAGTACCGTCAACCAAAAATTCAGAACAAGAATGAGAAGAACAAGGTGGGCATGGGTTAGTACAGATAAGCCTTACCTCTCGAAGGACAGTGATGGATGGACTTAGAGGCAAGGGCTATGAATTTCCTGAAATCTCTTGTGGAATGTTGTCTGCTCATTCACGTGTGTGTGTTCCTGGGGAGATGATTCATAGTATTCCTTACAATCTCAAAGGGCTTCTTGACTTAAACAACGAAGTCAGAACTATAGCCTTAGCATCTTTGCTCACCTATCGGAGAATGCTTTTCTGCCAGGAATTGAATGAGAAAGAGCTATAATGACTCCTGGTTATAAACTGAGGAGTGGTCTGAAGCTCCTTATAGACAGGGAGAGTTAAGGAAAGGAGGTAACGTTTGTGAAACACCTAATAACTTAATAGATAAAAGAGTCTGGGAAGAATTTTTGGTGCTACAGTGCCAATTATTTCTATCATCCAAATTAGTGATTTTCTTGGAAGTTGAACAAAATCAATCCTTTTTAGCATATTTTGTAGAAAAGTGGAGCTTGAATTAGATGAAGACTATGGAACAGGTTCATCCATGTGCCTTTCATACTTCTTTTAAAGACCACTTCACTGCCCTTTACCCAAAAAAACAAGGGGTTGGGGGAGACGTTCAAACACCAAAAACTATTAAATTATTTGCTCCAGGTTAGGTGTCTGTCTGGTTCGTGGCAGAGCAATTGCCTAGCATGCATGAGGCTCTGCGTTACCCATCTCCAGCACTGGTTAAAAAAAGAAAGGAAGAAAAAAACAAAGTCCTAGAATGTTATAAACAAATAGCAAAAGATCAGCATTTTTTTAAATGGTCTTTCCGACTGCAGGGAACAGGTTCATAAGGAAACACAGTAAGAGAAAAAAGGGAAAATTAGAATGTTTCCCAGTAATTTTCCTCACTGAATTTCCCCAGTTTTTATATTTAAGATTGGCTACTGGTCATATAAACACTAAAAGGTAAATAATGTGACTCTACTTTCTTGAGAAAAATCCAAATTCTGTGTAATTACAGGCCAGGAGATAGATTACGACAGGCCCGGGGTTAGAGGCTTTTGTTTGCCTTTCTGTTATCACCAGTCACAATTTGCTGGGAAGGTAAGAAAACACTGCTGATTATCTGGGTTCATGGAAATCTCTAACTCTAACTTTCAGAAACCTCAAGGTTTGACTGTGACCATGTTGGCAGAGTTTAATAAATGGCTTTGTAAATGAAGCAGACAACGCTGATTGATTGTGTTTTACAATACAGTGTTAGCAAAAAGAGAAAAGGTTTTCTTCTCCCAAATTGAATGTTAGGTCCATGTGTGCCTCTTTCTCCATAGAACCAATGTAAATCAGGTCAGTTTATTATGCAGGCTGGTGATAAAGTCTGGGAAACACAGATCATTTTATTTTGCATGTACAAAAGATAGTGTTGAAAGATGTAAATTTGGTGTCAACATACCTTATATATAATCAGAGATATGATAAATTATGATATAATGGTGTATTAAGAATTGTAATGCAAAAATAAATAAATAATTTTAAAAAAAAATGTTGATGCTATTGTGTAGAGTTGCCTGTCCAGGAACTTGTAAGGATTCCCCATATGAACAATGAAATATGAAACTAGATAGTCTGAACTGAAAACTCAGCATACAAGTGATGAATCTGGATGTGAATTGCAGCACTAAAAACAAACAAACTCAATCTTCTACTCTCCCTTCAATTATCTGAATGAATTGGGTCACATTACTCTTTGGTATGTGTGTATATATACCTGCATTATGGAACAGATGACGCTCTTCAAAACAAGACATGCCTCATGACTCTTGAACTGAATCATCCATATTTACACACAAAGAAATAAACATGCAACACTAACTAGGCCCATTTTCCGCTGTTTTTAATTTCTTAAAGTTAATTTGTTAAAAAAAAAATTGGGGGAGGGGGCTGGGGATTGAACCCAGGGTCTCATGGATATGAAGAACAATGTCTACTACTGAGCCACACCCCAATTCCCTACTGTTCGATAGATAGATTGTTCAGTAGAGAGCACATGTCCTGACTCTGAAGACTCCAATGTCAATTATAAAAGCTCAGGAGAGCAAAGTCTGGGACGAGTCCTACCTACCCATACAGCAAGCAAGATCAAGTTGATCAGATGACCCAGACATGTCATGAGAACTTCCCACTTTTAAGTTTTCAATATTCAGTGATTGCATAAGAGTTGACATTTTATTGGATATAAAAGAAGCAATAATGTATATTAGATTTTAAAAGACCAAATTCTTTCCCATGTTTTAAAATAAAGTGTCTAAGGGAATGGAATTTGGCATGGTTCCTACCTTAGGCACTTTCTCTAGGAACTTAACCTAGTTAGAAACAGTTTGTGAAAAATAATTTACTATCCAGAAAGTTTCCCTGTTTGCAAGATAAGAAAGCCTGTTCTGCCATCCCAGCAGGCAAGAGTTGTTTAAGTTACTAGATAACAAAGTTGTTATTGATTCTATTATTTTTACTCTTCCTGATTCCCTGCAATCCAAGGGAAATTTGTCAGACCAAGAATGATTTTTGTAAAAGAGAGTAGTTGCTTTGTTGTAACTGGCCTCCTTGTGACAGATGGGATCCTCATGTTTTTTTTTTTCACTGCCCTTTACTCAGGAGCTAGGAGAACAAAAAGCAAATAACCAAGAAACCCACACACTCATAGTAATCTGGATTTCTCAGCGTTGGGCCAGAGCACTTGGAAATCAAATATTGGCTCCTCCTGGACTCCCCTTTTAGCCTGTTGTTGTTAACCAGTTTAACACTCCCTTATCACATGCTCATGTAGGCAGAATTAAATGGAATTAGCTACAAATTATATAAAATTCACTTACCTTTCAAGGAAGCTGTTTGGTCATGTTCACTGTGGAGAGAGCACTGCATTAAGACACAAGCTAATGGTACTGCCTGGAAATGAATCGATTTGCTTAGGTTTTATTACCTCCCTTTATTTGCCCTCATGTGTTAGCTGCTGTGGTTGGAAATGCTCGGCTCAGCTTCACTGTGCCCACATTGGAGCCACATTAACATCCCAAGGACAGTCCCACTGTTCCTAAAGAGCTCAGTCCAAGTAAGCACAATAATAAAATAAGATCAAACTAATCCTTTCTAAATCCTTAGCCACATAAAGAAAGATTGGGTGTGTAAAAGAGAAAGGGAACCTATGAAAATGTTTGGGATTTATAACCTACCACAAAAATGTTCAGAATTTACAAGTATTCTGCCCATGCAGAGATTCAAATAACATCTCTTAAGCATCTGCTTCTCTCACTAACAGACATTTTTTTAAACATTTCCTCATTTAAACCTCACAAGAACCTTATAAGATAGAGGTATTAAAAAAAAAAAATCTATGCTTCATCCGGGAGCGGTGGCAGTAATCCCAGCAGCTTGGGAGGCTGAGACAGGAGGATCCTGAGTTCAAAGACAGCCTCAGCAATGGCGAGGAGCTAAGAAACTCAGTGAGACCCTGTCTCTATATAAAATGCAAAATAGAGCTGGAGATGTGGCTCAGTGGTCGAGTGCCCTATACCAAAATTTAAAAAAAAAAAAATCTATGCTTAATTTGTTCTTTAAGATATCTATGAATCTCCATAAAGCAAATAAATTATAGTTTGAGTGTCTGTATTGTTATTATTATTCTCAATGCATAGTGCATAGAAGAATGACCATGTATGTATTAAAAATGCAAATTTCCATCTGGGGGGATAGCACAACAGTAAAGCACTTGCCTAGCATACTGAAGGCCCTACGTTTGATCTCCAGCACTGTGAAATACTATAATAATAATAATAATAATTAATATTATTATTATTACTATTATTATTATTATAAAATACAGGTTTCCAAGATGCCCTAATTCTATCATGTAGCTCTGAGGTCTGGCTCAGGTATTTGCATTTTCTAAGCACCCCAGTAATTTTGATACACATAGTTTACAAGTCACACTTCCAGAGACACTACCCTATGAATCCATGACATGTCAATGATTGATAGGAGTCTGTATCTTTGTTTGATGTGACTAAAGGTAGATGTGTTGCAATGTATAATTGGACAAAAAATTAAATACATTTGAATAATGCTTCTTTCTACATAACAATACACTGTAGGAGTATAACAATACACTGTAGAATTACAAATAGGTAAATTTGATGAAGTTGAGATGACAAACAGCTAGCCTTTTACCTTAATAACTGCAAGACAGGGTGGGGGCTACCATATGCAATCTAAAGAGGGGGCCCACAGCTGTGCCCTCTGAATTGGGGATTGACTCTCTCCTATTGAATACTACAGACTTCAAATTTTACTATTTTTGTATAGGCCTTAGATTTGGGGATACACAGAGAAATTGAGCTGGCAAGGATGTTCCTGCATCTTCCCACAGACCACTACTGTTGCACATGACCTCATTTCTGATCTAGAAAATCGGAAATGGGTCAGGATGCCAGCCTTCCTCTGGCTCAGAAACTAAAATGACTCCCTTCCCTTTTAAGTCATATTAGGGTTTCCTCCAAAACCCTATGAGGTCAGTTTTGTCTCTAATGATGGAAATGGAAAACCCTCAGAAAATGCTGGGGAAGTGGGGAAGTGGCCTTTGGTTAGAAGGCACTATTTAGATGCTATATTCCACAGCTACCTGATGGTAATAAGAGTTCACCTTTTCAAATCTTTTTTTTTTTTTTTTCCTCCAGCTGGGGATGGAAGCCAGAGCCTAGGCATACCAGGCTAGTGCTCTACCTCTAAGCCACACACTTAGTCCCACTTCTTCCAATTTCTTAGGCTTTCCTAGCTGTAGGAAAGGAGACCTTGCCCCTATCCCACACCTGTTCCTGTCTCTGGCTGGGTGGGGTGAGCATTCTCCAGCTCCCTTTCTCCTCTACTCCCTTTTAGTAGGACCCCATTTGGGGGATGTATGTTCCCCTAAAGCACTAAGCCCACTCAGTGCTTCCTCCCAGTGTTCCCAAATATACCCTCCCAGGTCTGCCTGTCTAGGAATATCTGTGGACATGGGCTTGGGGTAACAGTCTGCAAGTTTGGGGGGCATGCAATAATGACCAGTAGGTAAATTCTTATAGGTGTATCTAAGTGCTGCTAAGGGATAAAGAGATGACCATTAATTGAGTGCCTACAAGTGCCAGGAGCTATAGACATTTTGTAGTCTTATTTAAAAAGTTAAAATTTTCTTGAGTAAAAACTATATAGCAAGATAGTGCAAAGTCTTGGCCAACAGGATGAATTCTAAAGGTAGGGCACCACAGCTTGTATCTAGGCTCTGCCACTTACTAGCTGTATGACTCTGGGTAACTTAACATCACTATGTGTCAGTTTCTTCTACTGCAAAATGGGAACGAGAAGCCAGGTGCAGTGGTGCACACATGTATCCCAACAATTTGGGAGGCTGAAGCAGGAAGACCACAAGTTCAAGGCCAGCTTCAGCAACTTCGCAAGGTCCTCAGCAATTTAGTAAACACCTGCCTCAAAAGAAAATAATAATAATAATAATAATAATATAAAGGGCTAGGGATGTAGCTCAGTAATAAAAGTGCCCTAGGTTCAATTCCCAATACCCGCCAAAATGGGAATAAGAAACTAGTTTATGGAATTTTCTTGAGGATTAGCAAATACTGACTCCATTTGTTTGTTGTTATTATTACTCTATGCAATGGACACAATTTTGGGGGCAGTGTTGTGCTTATATTTTACAAATAAGAATAGAGAAGCATAGTGAAAGTTTATAACTTGTCAAGGGAGACACAAATTGTACAAGGCAGGTGTATGTAGCTTCTTAAGAGCGTTCTATCATATACCAGAACATATCTCTACTACCAAAGTGTCCCTCAAAGAGATTTTAGGAAGGCACACAGTAAGGGCTGTTTAGGTATTTGATCAATAAATATGGTTGAAAATATTGGTCCTTCATACCAATAAACCATGTGAAGTGCAGGATGGTGGAGGAAGGTGGCTACAGGGACCCAGCGGTATAGGTCAAGCCTCCTTTAGGCTGCTGCAGGAATCTGGAGGTATGGAAAATGTCCCAGGAAAACAAAGGATTAGTCACAGGAAGCAGTGAAGGAGGGGGCGGGTAGAATATAAAAGAGAGAATTTCAATGGAAGCAAGAAACTGGTTATCAAGGACTTAGCTCAGAAGGCAATGAGCCAGGGCTGAGATGTCTGCAGACTGCCCTTCTGGATGAAAGAGCCAGGGCTGGGTTCCTGGATGGGAGCTGGCTTGAGGGTGGACACAGAACTGCAACAGATCACAGGGGTGCCCAAGGGGGGGAATGCAAAAGTGACTGTGAATCCTTAGGAGTCTCAACTTCCTTTAATACATTCAGCAGCAAAGTGAATTGAGTGCCACAGAAGCATTAAACCAAAAAAAGGATGGGACAGGTGTCTGGGGCCCCCACTCCTGGGAAGGAAGTATTAGGAGGTGGAGGGAATGAGCATCGAACAGTACTGGGGTATGCTGAACCTCCTTGTTTGCCTTTCTCACACTCAAGAGAGCCAGTAAGGTAGAGAATAAGACAATTGCCCAATAAAATTTAATTTTTAAGTTGCATTTCTCTGTACAATAGGAGGGGCTGAATTATCTGGAAAATAATTTCAACCCTCTAGTCATTGCTACTAGATTGTTTTGCCCTATGAGTCAATCAGAAACCTTTGATTCCAGGTGGGAGGTCCTTTCCTCCCTCAACCCTCAGTTAATTTTTGCTGGCCCTCTCCTAACTGGGTGCCAAACTCAGGATTTACAAAAGTAGCAGAAGGGAAGAATTGATTTGCCCTAGGGGAACAAAAACTTGTCTACATCAGTACCGATTAATGGCAATACTAATACACACAAATAAAAAGTCAATTATGTCCCCAATATTGCAAAAAAAAAAAGTCAATTATTAAAGGAGTATTCTCATTAAGGGCATTAAGGGTATCATACTTAATTTACAAAGTTTTTCACCTCAGGATATAACTTAATTTTTATTTTCGACAACAGATTAATTTTAAATGAATATGCTCTAGTAAATCAAATTCCATATAAATTCAGTCTGGGAGTTAAGTGAAGTTTATTTTTGTCGTTTTTTTATCCACCCCATCCCTACACACACACACACACACACTTAGAATGGGATACAGTGGCTTAAAAATTCTTAGCACCAAGCCAAAACCCGCCTTTGACATGCCTGTGAAACCACCTAGGAAGACTTGGTCACTTACTAAAAACAAGGTAACCTGGTTCTCCGAATCTCCACGAAAGGGGGAAGAGGGCAGGCGAGGACTTCCAATATCAGCGAGGACTATCAGGACGTCCTGCTAATAAACGACTTTTTCACTGTCCACACTATAATTGGTTTACAGCCTTTTTTGTTTATTTATCCATAAGTGCTGCTGTTAAATGGCTCGGGAAGGCGCTCGCCTAATGGCTCGGTATCGTGGCCAGGCCTCTGGGAGGCGAGGCGGCGAGCAGGGGGCACAGGCGTCAGCGGGATCCAGAGCGGATACGCATTTCACCTGTAATGGACTTGGCGGTTTTATGGTACCAGGACCTAGATCCACAGAGAAATACATGATCTTGCTCAGTGGAGGGTTCTGCGGGATGCATTTTTCGTAAGGATGTATGTGATAACTAGTCCTGCTAGCCTTGCACTACCTAATACTAAATGGCTGAATGACCTTTGTTTCCGGCGCCTCTTTTAGGAAGCAAAAAGCAGAAAATGCCACTGGTGAAAGCGAGAAAGTGACTCCGGCGACCACCACCTTCAGCACCACCATCACCACCACCGCCCCAAATTTGTGCTCAGACCAAGGTACCCAGTTTTTTGCCACAAGCTCAGCGGGCGAATTTACTTTGTGCTGAAAGCCTCTTTCCTTTCTGCAGGGCCGAACAAAATATTAAATGGGAGCAAATGAAGCATCGAAATGGAGGCAATTTTACAGAAATGTGCAATTAGATGAGAAGTGCAAAGTAAACACTCCGAAGGACCCGGGGAGGGGGTGGGGCACAGGCTGAGTCCAAAGAGGGCGGGTGCCCAGGGGAGGAGCGGGGTGGGTGGGGGGTTAACC
>NW_025999932.1:23489370-23493185 GCF_001458135.2 Marmota marmota marmota
CCCCCACCCGCCCGCTGGGCCCTACCCGGATGGAACGGAGCCGGGGACCCTGGAGGAGCCCAGTCGAGTTCAACTACCTTTCCCATGGATGAAGTCCACTAAAGCTCACGCGTGGAAAGGCCAGTGGGCAGGTAAGCCTGGCTCTTTTCCTCTTTCTCCTCTCGGTCTCTGGGCTCGCTGCCCCTACCTCAAAGAGTAAGCGCCCCCCTGGGTTGTCTCAGGGTTCCAGTCCTCAACCCCCTCGGATACTACAGGGTCGGACTAAATTATCCCAGGCCACCTGCAGAGAGGCGCTTTTAAGGTCCCTTTGGGGGCATCTTTCCCACCAGTTCTCCTCCTAGGAGCTTAAACCTATTCCTTCCCTGTGTGCTGGGCCCATCTTAGCCCCAAAAGCACCCGGTATGCGCCACCTCTAGAAAACAGAGTGTCAGCCAGGTTCAGGGCTTCGGACACTCGGGATCCTTCTCCAGCGGGCTATCTAGCAGCCAAGGACTAGCAGCACCCAGGATGTCTCTGTCCCAGACCCAAGAGCTCCTTAGTAGCTCCAGGCATCTCACTCCACCAGACCTGCACTAGAGGCTTCCTGAGAGCAACACAGACCCTCTCAGGGTCGCGAGGTACATGTCTAAAGGCAGGAAAGGAAAGGAAAACTGCATCCATCTAAGCCTGAAAACTGTCCCCGCCGCCCTGGTGGAGGAAACCGGGTGGAGGTGAACAGGAAGGGTGTAGGGCAAAGCGAGGAGCTCACCGCTAGACTGAAGGCTGGCCGCTCACCCCTTCTTGGAGCCAAGCAGTTGGGAGAAGTTCTGAGATGCTAATTCGTTTTTTACTAACCAAAAACGTTTGCAAAGGTCTCCTCTCGCTGCTTCACGGGAAATTAAGTTTGCAGAGGGAATCGCGTCCTTCCTGCACAGTAGAGGGAAAAGGGAATCCTGGGTTCCCCCGGCCATAAGCGCCATCGAGTAGCAAGTTTTTCCCAGCCGGGAGGCGGAGACGCAGAGCAGCCCCCAATTCCCTTCCTCCCCGCCCAGAGCTGGAGGCGAGTTCCGGCCTGGCCTGTGCCCCCGCCGCCACACAATGTTATCGCTTCTGTGCCGCCGAAAGCCACTTCTGGTAACACACCTGCACTACAAATAGTCGCTTTTTTTTTTTTTTTTTTAATCTTTCAACTTGACAGTCGGGCACTGGAAAAGAAGCCCGATCTGGCAACCCCTGAGAACTCTCAACGCCCTGTTCGAGGAGTCTGACCAGGGAGCCCTGCTGACATTGACCTGGGCGCGCAGCCCAGCGCAACTTTGAATAGGGCAAAGGGAGTAGGGTTCGTCCAAGACCCTATGGGCTCTCCTCTTGTTATTTCAATTTCTCGCTAAGGCAAACATCCAAACATACCAACTGGGCTGCGATCACCCCCACCTCTAGCGAAAGCCGGGCGATACTGGCACCAGATGCTGCCGAGGTGCCCATGAGAACTAATCCAGCTCTAAAGGCCCAGGATTTAGACCTTGCAACCTCAGAAAGTGCCGGATTCTTGGAAAGCAGAAAGTCCTCCCCTCAGCTTGGAGGCTCCTGGCTGGTAGTTTCTTGCCAGGGTTGTCTTTCCTCCAGGATTCCCTTACCACAGAGGGTTTCTGGACCCCTGGTCCTCGCTGCTCCTGCCCTCTTGGCCTGGACTCCCTCAGGATAAGGGTAAGACGATTTCAGAGGTGGAATAACTCCTCTTTTCTTCCCCAACTGCTGTTGTCCATCTCTGAGCTGATAGCACTTGGGCTCAGGTGAACCCAAAAGCCAGGAAGTAAAACCAGAAAAGAAATCAACAGACTTGCCTGGGAGTGAGGGACGCCTCAGGGCTAGGAAGTCCAGGTCAGAGAGGCAGTTGCTGGATGCTCTGATCCACTGTATCCTCAGACCACAGGGAAGGGACCCACCGCGACTTTATTCTCATGTCTGGAGAGCAGCCTGCAGGGCACTGCTGAGGCCCAAGGTCCTCCAGGAAACTTTCCAAGGAGACGAACTTAAAGGGTTGGCCAACCCACCTGCTGGTGCATGGTAGTTTCAAGCCCCTGGGAAGTGCAAAGTGACCCAAAGGCTCTCATTTTAGTAGGAATATGAATACTAATGACAATAGGAACTTCTGACGACCTCGACCTAAATGAAGTGCATCTGCTGCTCTGGCTGCCCAGCTAAACCTCTTTACTAGCCCAGATCTGGGGCCCTTGACATCTTCCCACCAAGAGTCTCCATCCTCAACCTCCATCCCTTTTCACCCTGACCTGACCAACAGGTCTCCTGAGGTAATGGACCCCTGCAGCCTCTGACTGCAACTTGGCAAGGTTCTCAGCTGGAGGGGAGGGGGTGCTGGAGAGGTTGTGGGTTGAATTAAGAACCATGGGTGGTCTTTTTAAAGGTCCCACTAAGTCTAACTCGGGAAGGACTGAAAGACTTAGAGCTGCCCCTCAGGGAGCAGAACTGCTCCACCAACTGGGGTCTGGGCCCCTGACCTGGCTTCTGAGGGCTCCTCTTCTCCGCCGAAGGTTCCATCTTCCGAAGCAAAATTAATCCCTCGCCCTCAACACACACATTCTCCTTCTAGATTCTTAAATGCTTCGCCATTAATTACAAGAGAAATGTCTCCTCCCTCCTTCCTAAGACAAAAGCCTCTTTCCCGAGCTTAGGTGGGGCTAATCGCGCCAGCGTCCACAACCTGAGCGCAGTTGGTTCCCAGCATAGAAGAAAAAAATTCTGACCTCAAGGAACGCAGCGGCAAACACCGTGTGTGCGGCGCTCTTTTCTCCGCCCCGCCGGCGAGTTGCTTCCTGGAGACCTCAGCCTGGAGCTGAAAGCCCTATACCCTTGTACTTTTTGTCTACACCACCACTCCCTCCCTCCGCCCTGCTTTCTTTCAGATCCACTTTTGGGCTCTGGACCCCGCACCTGCCCTCTCCGACTCCGCCCGGATCTGGGGAGCAGGGCAGAGTCTGGGACTAACAGCAACCTGCCCCACCAAACGTGACCTTCCCCAAACAGCATTCTTTTTTCACGCATCGGTGGATCAACTAAGATTAAAATACCAATTACAGAGAACTTAACCATCTCTCAAGTTGGAGAGATAACTATATGAAGAAAAAAAAATCTATGATCAGATATAACAAAATATCATAACATTTTGGCCCAAGAGTTTTCAAACTGGGGTTGCATCCATTAGTTTGCTGTGAAATCAATTTACTGGGTTGAGATTAGCATTGTTTTAACGAAATAGTGAACAATGAGAAAAAAAGTACCGTACGTGGTAAAAGTTGGATTTAAGTCTTGAAATGTTTGTCAGTGATATATCCGCATGTGGACTGGATAGGGACCTCAAATAGACTTATTATGGGCCAACGTCAGAAGGGTTGTTAAGAGTAAGTCCTGTGTGAAGGCTTTTTATTGCCTTCATAGAATCCAGTCGATGGACATATCTTATTATATGCATCAATTCAAACATCGGTTAAATGAACTCATTGTAGAACCGCTCACGGTGAGCGCGCAGCTTTGGCCTCCAACAAAAAGCTCCCTTGACTAGGGAAGCTGCGTGCACCCACAGTGGGCTCTGAGGTAAGGCGGTTGGGGTTCAGTAGCCCCGCACCGGCAACGCGACAGTTCCTTGGCCAGGAGCTGAAGGGGTTGGGCTGTGTGGGTGGGGGCTGGGTGGGGAGCCCGAGGCTACACTCATCGACTGTGTCGCCCACAGGCGGTGCCTACGCGGCGGAGCCCGAGGAGAACAAGCGAACGCGCACCGCCTACACGCGCGCGCAGCTGCTGGAGCTGGAGAAGGAGTT
>NW_025999932.1:23493840-23520327 GCF_001458135.2 Marmota marmota marmota
TGCCACCTCCGCCACCTCCCGGGGGGGCTGTGCCACCCGCTGCCCCTTCTGTCGCCCGAGAGGGACGCCTGCCGCCCGGTCTTAGCGCGTCGCCGCAGCCCTCCAGCGTCGCGCCTCGGCGGCCGCAAGAACCCCGGTGAGAAGCAAGGGCTGCTCCCTACCCGGCGGCTTCGACCACTCGCAGAGCAGGGGGGAGGGGAGCGGGCCTAGGATCCCGCGAGTGGATAGGGACCCTGGTAGTTGGATGGGGTGGGAACTGTGGGGCCCACCCTAAACCGGAGTGGAGAACCTGTACTTCCAGGCCCCGGTGCCAGGGAGGGCGCCGCAGGGAAGATGCTGACACATCTCCTGGAAGAAGACACTTTAGTTTTTGTAATATTTGGGACCTCTGTCTATTGATGTGCTGTGATGTGATGTGATTGACGGTTTGCGCGACTGCTGCGCACATTCCCTCCGCGCCTCCAGCACTCCTTCCTAGGACCTATTTAGAGAAGCCGACTGGTAAAAAAGTACTCGAAAGTGTACAAATTGGAACGCTCCGCAATATACAGCAGGCAAGCTTGACTGGGTGCCTTAATCTGTCCAGAAACAAAACCAATCTTACTCCGACGACCACTTTTAGAAATAAAAGGAAACGTTTGAGGTTTCAAAGATCCAGTGATATTGTTGTCTATGACATAGAATGAGTCCTCTTCCTCCCTCCTCCTCCTCAAGCCAAATACCTCCTTGGCATACATCCTTCAACCTGCACCTCTTGCCCCTGAAGAAGAGAAAATTTTTTCAAGTCTGTCTGGGCAGCTGCAGGGTTGGAGCGAAAGTACAGTGCAAGCAGAGTCCCTGGGAGCCCCAGTTGGTCCTACGCAGCTGGGATACCCGCGCTGATGACCTCGAGTGGTAAGGGAAAAGAAAGATGGATCCTTGAGAGACCGACCTCTAAACTAAAGATATTTGAAATTTTCTATTTAAGATGTGAATTTAGTTCCTGATCTTAGGGCAGGCAAGCAGGGTGACCTGGTGCACCTTGTAAACAAAACTACTATTCACAGAGCCAGTATGATTTCATATCTTTAGAAATCATGAAAATGTAGGTGACTGGAGTGTTTGAAAAACTGGTTCTTTTATTTAAAGTTTTAACATTTCCTAGGGTTTTTTGTTTGTTTTTACAAACAGTTCTGTAGTTTCCAGCTCAATTCCCCCTTTCAAAATAAGGGTGTTGTGTTCAGGCTGTTTGTGGAAACTGCTTAATAAATATGGATAATACGAGAAGAAATGAAAGTCGATTCTCCTTGCTTTGCTTCAACCCTTTCCTACAGGATGATGATTCCAATTCATTTTGTTATTAGATTTTTTTTTTTTCTGAACTAACCAGGGGAAAGCAGATAATGAAGAAGCATCACACTTGGGTTTTGAGTTGGAGCAGCATATGGGTGGTGGATTTCCTTTTCTGTTTTAAGAGTCCTGTTCTTGAGATGGCTTTGGCCGGCAACAGAGCCCGGGGCATCCAGAGTTGGGATTGCCAGTGGCTAACACTGAATGCGGTCAGAACCAAAGCAGCACACCGAAGGCAGGAATCTGGCTAGTGTCTTGGACCTCTTCTTTCACCAACCTCTTCTTTCCCCTTTACGCACAAGCTACCCTATGGGCTGATGGGCGAGGCTTTTTTCCATGACTCCTTCAAACAAAGTGTTTCTTTGGATAAGTCTCTACCCCCAGAAACCCAATATGAGGAAAGTCTATAAAAGGCAACAATGCCCTGATTTAGTGGGTTTCTAACCTCTAGTGCCACCCTGTTTCTCCGCAGCTCTCCAAGGGCGTTTTATCCCTGCGATGCGCGAGAACGCGCCTGCGCCTCCGGAACGCTCCCACAGAACCCTGCCTGAGGCTCATTTCTTCAGTCACTGCTTTTATTTTCTTTTATAAAGAGAGACGCTGTGCGTTTTTGTTATTTGTTTTTTTGGCGAGAGAAATCATGCCCTTCAGCAAGCGGGGTGGGGGGGAAGCCTCTGAATCAGGGGAACTTTCTCATAATGTGACAGTGCTCTTTCCAGGCGGCCTCTCCACACCCCTTGGGTTCTGGAGTGTGGCAAATTTTCATTAGGGCCTTGGGTCCCTCGAATATTGGCTAATAACCTGGTAAAATTATCCAAATACCAGCTCTGTACCTTGGTTTCCTTATACGTAAGGTGGAGGCAAATATTGTATTACTTCACGGAGTAGCTGTGTGATTTAAACCAAGGAATACAAAAGCGCGAGATTCAGTATCTAGAAAATAGTTATCCCTTCGCAATTATTAGCTTTTGTTTTATGGCCATTATCACCATTTTCGGAAGCAATTATAGGGATGCTGCTGTGGAGTTTGTTTTGCTCTCACCTGCCCAGGAGCTCCTCTCCTTTCGCAAAACCTCGCACACACCGCGATTGGTCTGATCTTCATTTATATATCCACAAATCTTTACTAGAGCATGTCCTATTTAAAGCCCTTCCTCGTAAATAAATTCCTTTGGTTTCCCACAGAAACTTGCTGCCCAGTTTGTGGAGATGCTGAGATTTGTGAGCCAAGGAGTTGTGGGGAGGGGGGCCCTACCTAACCAGATGCGCTCTGCAAGGCTGGAGTCCCAATCTCAAGCCGTGCACTGGAGGTGTGTCTTCTGTGCGCGGGCTCCAGGGTTAGCCAAGGAAGAAGAGGTGCAGACCCCCCAGAGCTGTTTCTTGGACTGCTGATGGAGCGGGTGCTGACGTTTCAAGCGTGCATACTCCAATCGCCCGGTGCTCGGCGAGAGATCACCCGAGCTTTTCCGAAAGCGGATCAAGGCGGCGCTCCGGTTCTAAGGCTCACCGCTGTGTTTGGATCCAGCCCTCCTTACCTATGCTTGGCCTTGATTAAATCACTTCACTCCCCGATGCTTCGTCATTAGAATGGGTTATAATGAGGATGAAATGAAATGACATATTTGAAGAGCTTAGGCGGGGCTTGGCGCAAATTTTCCTGTACACGTGGTGGGATTGGAGGAGATGAGGTGCTGTTGTTACCAGTAGAGACTGGCCTGCCAGGGAGGCCAGCCGAGAGCAAAGCCCAGTGGCCAGACAGGCTTCCAAGATAGTATGAACTCGGGCTCCACCGGAGCAGTGGAAGCGGGGCGAGAACTCGGTCCCTACTCCTCATCGGTGGGACAAGACTCGACCTCAGCGGTTCTAGATGAGGCCCCACAGGACCACCCGCATGCGGCTGGACGTGTGTACCTGGAATTCTGAGCCAACAGGCCAGGGGTCTTGAACTTTGAACCTCCGAGAGGCCAAGATGCTCCCAGCTCCCATCCTGAGTCCACACCACGCTCCCGGGTCTCCCGAGTGAGGCGACATTGAGAAAAACAAACACCAACCAACTGGAAAGACTTCTTTCCGAAAATGAAGTGATCTTCTCCAGGTCCCAGAACCCCAGGGGTGATTGCGGTACCTGCCACCCCTGAGGCTCTGTCGGCAACCTCTGCTGGTCAGGTTCAGAGTGCTGCTTTCATATAAAGAACAGATACCTCCTTGGAAAGCTCCAGGGGTGGAGCGAAGGGCCGAGGCGGAGAAGAGCGCAACTCCCCTGGGGATGCTCAGTCCCCGGTTCCGGTGAGCGCCCGCAGGGCGTCGAGCCCCGGAACCCCGCGGACATCCTTACTATGCTCCCTGCGCCCAGAATTCCAAGAGGGCCTAAACTTGAACTTCCACGCCTCGCCATTCCCCGGAAAGTCTCGGGAACAGAACCACAAGCCCCGTCATTTCTCGAGGCGAAGTACGTTCGCGGTCCAGCGATCTGGGTGCGGATGCGCGCCCAGGCGGGGCCAAGGCTCCTGGTGCGCGCCCCCTGCAGCATCGTACTCCTGGCTCTTTTAAAGCTGCCGAACCCTGGAAAATTCAGCTCAGGTTCCTCACCGCACACACCGTTAAGCAGCAGCAGCTAAAATTGAGAACCCGGATTGAAAACTCCAGAGAGCTCGCCACGATGCAGGCGGAGACAGGAGAGGGACTGACCGCTTGTGAGTTTCCGCATGTCGGTTCTGTCCCCAGCCCTTGTTGGAGACTCCTAGTGTGGGATCACATAGTGCCAAAAATAGTGTATGAGAAACAAATAAAACACTCCTTTTCTTCTGTGATATATTTCTTCCTGTAGATTAGCTATCGGTTACTGAAAGTTCTCATCTTAGCTAAATCCATACCATACTGTAATAATATCTGGGAGTTGGCGGCGATTTCAGGTCCTACCTATTGTTTTAACAGTGTTGATGTCTGTGATCCACTTGTACTCTTGACTCCAGAATTGGAGCCTGAACACATTTAGCAATAATTCCTGGGCTCTTGCTCTGTACCGAGCAGGACTGGAATCCTTCCTGTGGTGCCTCACAAATTTAAGAAATCGGATCACCTCCTCCGTGAGAGTCATCACAGCTGTGGAGGTTAAATTTATTATTGGTTAATTGAGCAGTCATTCGGGTTCTCCAAATGTCTTTTGAAGAACAGGCTGCTTCATTTTCCCAAATTAACTTGACCCCCCTTTGTCTAGTGTTGTGCCCGGGATATGTTCTCCCTCAATTCAATTTGTTCGATGCATTTAAGACTGAAATGTAAGCATTGCCCTGTCCTTTCAAGTAGGTGAAATCTACTTATTCTTATATTTCCATCATCCCCACCATCGATAAATCTCTCTGATCCTGGTGTGTGTGTGTGTGTGTGTGTGTGTGTGTGTACCTATGTACATGTGATTTGTGTCTGAGGGTGAATCTCTCCATCTTTGTGTGTCTAAGTATGCCTGCATGGCCCATATGTGTTTGTGTGCATTTGTGTTTAGGGTGTCTTAGGTGGGTTGTCATGGTGACAATGATCAGGTGTATGTGGGGACCAGAGATGCCTCCTTATATACATTTTTTTCCTCTTAGTGCTGGGGATCAAATCCAGTGCTCTGCCACCAAGTACACCCTCCACCCCCATCATATACTCTTTTTTCCACCGGGCTTCTCCCAAGCATCTTTCTGATTATGATAACTGTCTGCTCTCAACTCTTTTATTGGAACAATGTATGAAGGCAGGAAAAGCTGTCTTTAGAGGGACACCAGATTGAAACTTGGTAAAAGATGATAGATTGCTAAAACACTACCACAAGGAATTCTAAAATCTTTCCTAAGAAAACTTTAGTTACCAATAAGGTATTTCAAGACTTCAACAGCTTCACCTACACAACCTCCTAAAAATGAAGCAGTTAGAAGAGGGACATTCACAGTTCACACTGAATCAACTTTTACTCAAGCCCAACTCTGGCAAGGCACATGTTGAGGCAATAAACCTAATAGGAAATTGAGGCAGGGCAACAAAAAGCAAAGAAACCGAAAATGATGCAGCCTCTCTTTCTGGACAGCTCCAATAGTGGGAAGAGGTCAACAGGAAACTGGGTAGAAAGGGGAGGTCAAGCTCTACAAACAGTGGCTCTGAATAACTTTCAAGAGTGAAAGTAGCTGGCTGATTTAGGTTTCCCAGGTATTTGGGTTATCTAGTGACAGATAAACAGTCAATGCCAGATTCCTATAATAAAGTTATATTTACATATCTATAAGATGGAATGTATGATAAAACTCTTATTCTCTCCCCCCACTCTCTCTCTCCCCTCTCTCCCCCAACCCCCTCCCTTAAAATTTTCTCAGGTTGGGGGTGTAGCCATTGATAGAATCCAACACACCCAAAGCCCTGGGTTGAGTCAACAACACAGCATATCTATCTCAATCTCCCCCATACTTTTTCCTCTCTCCAAATAAGATACGGCTTTTGAAAGCATAGAAAGCTTTACTTTAAGCAATTTTTGTGTGTGGGGGGGGCGCACTGGGGATTGAACCCAGGGCCTTGTGCATGTGAGGCAAGCACTCTACCAAATGAGTTATATGCCCAGCCCTAAGCAATGTTTTATAATTCAACTTCAAGTTGAAATGCCTGGAGTCCTTCCATAAACACAGAGCATGAGGACACCTTAAATATATACCATACCATCAAAATGCATTCAAATGCCTTCAGAATTCCTGAATGCACTATAGAATACACTGACTTTTAACTTCTTGTCATAATCACATGTATACAAAGAATAACCATATTTTGTTGTAATTTATATCATTTGAATAAGTTTTTTTTCCTGAATTGTCAAAATTTTCCTGATTTTAATGGTATGAAATTTTGAAAAATCCTATCTCCTATTTTTACATGCTGTAAAAATTCAGAAGTTTCACACCTCTAGATATGTCTAGAAATGCTGCCAATTTAAAAATGATATATTAGCTGGAACTATTTCCACTTCAGTAGCTCTCAAGGTCCAATAAAATGTGCAAAATAAATCTCTAAAAATGGAAATACTGCATTATTGGATTTGTTGCAATAAATGCATGCACACTTTGATTTTAATTTTGAAAGACGTGATCATAAGTAGAATAGAGCAGATTATTTCTCCTTTGCATGAGTGTGTCTTTCCACAGAGGCGGAGGAAATAAGTGTTAAATAAGGCACAAACCATAATTTATGCTACCTTTTGTCTTGCAACCCAGTGGAAGAGAAAGAGACAGACCCTAGCTATCTATAGTAATTAAATATTGGATTGAGAATATAACTTAATGATAGAGCCCAGGAAAGAAGGAAGGAAGGGAAAAGAAAGAGAAAAAGGAAAGAGGAAGAGAGAGGGAGGAAAGAAGGAAGGGAGGTTGTATCTCAGCACTCTGGGTAGGGATTACCTTCTGGTGTACTATTTACTGTCCTTCTGAACTAGGATGAATAACTTAATCCCTTTGAGCCTGTCTACTCCCCTGGAATTAAGGATAATCCCATCTCATGTGATTGTTGTGAGGATTAAAAAAAACAATGCATGTGAAGAGTATATTCATTGGAAGTAGAGTCCTTTACAAACAAGAGGTCCCTCCAGAAGCTGAGACCTTTCTTGTCTAGATCGGGGACAGCCCTTCACTCAGTGGCCTCAGAGCAACAACAGCCACATGGACTGGGTGTGTGATCTTTTCCCTGGGATTCTAAGGTGCTTCCTCAGGGGAACAGCTAGGTCTTGTCCTGGCTTTTCACAACAGGATTCTGACTGCACATTGGTGCTGACCAGGTATAGGCAAAAATAAATCAACACTGCTGTAAGAAGCACTGAAGCTACATTTCATACAACTGTGATGCCCAATGCACCTGGCTCTGTACCTAAGGCATCTGTGTTTAATCTAATTTAGGAACAGCCTGGTGGCCAAAGAGAGAAGTGGATCTTTGATGAAGTGAAGTTCCTTTAGGGAATCCTTAGGTCCTCAAGAATAAGAAATGGTCACTGGACCTCCTTTTTTAAAAATATTTATTTTTTAGGTGTAGATGGATGCAACACAATGCCTTTATTTTTATGTGGTGATGAGGATCGAACCTGGGTCCCACCCATGCTAGGGGAGCGCTCTACTGCTGAGCCACAATCCCAGCCCCTGGAACTCTTAATAAATCATTTGCTTAGATGTTACTGTATTGGTCAAGTTTGGTTGTGACTAACAGAGATCCTAAATAGCAGTGGCTTCAGAGTACAAAGTTAAATTCTCTCCTACATGGAGGTCTGAAGGTAGGTAATCCAGGACAGGAATGTGGCTCCAGAGTTGTTGGGACCCAGGCTGCTTTGGCTTTCAGATTCTGCTAGCCCCTAATTGTTGTCCTCTCCAGTCCCATGGGGCACTCCACTCACACACATTTTCTAAGTAGCAGGAGGGATGAAACAAGGAAGAGGTATGTCTCTGTCATAGGCAGAATTATAGTACCTAAAAGCCTGAAAGATGTCCATTTGTAATCACTCAAACCTGTGAATATGATCTCTTATTTGACAAAAGGAAATTTACAGATGACATTAGGTTAGGGACCTTAAAATAAGGAGATTATTTTGGGTTATCCCCAGAGACCCTATATATAATCCTAAGCCCTAAAAAGCAAAGAATAAAAAAGAGAGACAAAAGGAAAAGACAAAGATTTTCCAAGTGTGTGTGGAAGGGTGCGGGGGGGTGTCTTGCAGAGCCACCTTGGCCTCTGAGATGAAGAAGCCCACGTGCAAGACCTGGAGAGAGTCCCTTGGAGCAAAGGCCAGCCTGTAAGTGACAATCAGCAAGGAAACCAGGACCTCAGGTCTCCAACCACAAGGACCTAATTCTGTCATGATCTTAATGAGTCAGGAAGCAGATTCTTCTCAGAGTCTTCAGATGATAAGAGCCCAACTAACTAGCAACTTGATTTTGACCTTGTGGATATGGGATAGAGAAATAGAGAAACCTGCTGAGCCAAGAACTTTTGACCCATAGAAACTGAGACAATAGGGTTGGGAATATACCTCAGTAGAATACTTTCCTTGCATGTACTAGGCCCTGGGTTCAATCCCCAGCACCAAAACAAAAAAAAAATAAATAAATAAATAAATAAAAAACCCTGAGACAACAAATTTGTTTTAAACCACTAATTTGTGATGATTTGTTATTGCAACAATAATAAACAAATATAGTCAGTGCCCTTTACTGATGGTCAAAGATGCCATATACACCACCCTACTCATACCTCATGAGCAGAACTTAGTTCTGAAACTAAGTTTTATTTTTTTTTATTTTTTTTAAGAGAGTGAGAGAGAGAGAGAGAGAGAAAGAGAGAGAGAGAATTTTTTTTTTAATATTTATTTTTTAGTTATCGGAGGACACAACATCTCTATTTTGTATGTGGTGCTGAGGATCGAACCCGGGCCGCACGCATGCCAGGCGAGCGCGCTACCGCTTGAGCCACATCCCCAGCCCCTGAAACTAAGTTTTAGAAACAGTTCTGAAACTAATTTTCACATGAAAATACCTAGCTGCATAGCAGGATTGAAAATGAAGTCTTTATTCATAGTGACCATTTCTCTAATTAAAAATGGAGGAAGGTACATCACAAAAAGAAGAGTCAAATGGATACTGGTGACAACTAGCAATCTCCACTACTGTTACCAAGAGTCTACATTTTTTTAAATTGTCAAAATAATTCGGTATTTTCTGAAAACCACAAATGAAAAATCTCATTTGTTATTATGGAATAGCCCATAGAGGGGACCCATGTCCTGGAATGTAATGCTAGAAGGAAGTTTATTCAGACAAACATGTGTGCTTGCTTTCATCTAACAATGGGCACCATACAGCCCAGCCCATTGTTTGCCTAGGCTATCAGAAAGCTCAGAACTAAAATTAGTATTCAACTAACATTCAACTCTGTATTCATCCTGGCATAGGATATTGAGGAAGGCTGAGATTTTTAATCAGAAAAATTGGCTTCCAGTTCTGCATTTACCATTCATCACCTTCTGAATAGGGCAAATGACTTAGTGTCTTTGAGCCTCTGTTTACTCAACTGGGGGAAATACCCACCTCGAAGAACGGTTGTGAAGATTAAATAAAATAATATAAATTAAAGGTAATTCCTGAGATGGAAAATTACTCCAAACATTATATATAACACTGTATTGCCCCTTCTTTTAAGGAGTAGATAGATGAAATGATAGGTAGAAAGGGGACCAATAGGAACAGGAAAAGAAACTAACTTTGAAACTAAGAAGCTCCGTGAACAACCTCACCTTTATTCTCCAAGCCTGTTTTCCTTCAGACACACATTCTTAAAAAGCCCTTGTATCTTAGAGTACTGTGAGTCTCGATGATTAATGCCTACATGCATTGATAGCTTACACAACATATTTTTTAGACTAAATAAAGCCAAGGGAAAATACTGTTGGTGACTTATGGATATATTCCAAACCTACCTATTAACCAGGTGACATCAACCTAGAGGTCCTGAAAGAACCAGATCACGGTGACCCGCCCTGTGCTCCATGATTAAGAGAACTGAGTTCACCCAGTTACACACTTCTCATGTTCTCTCTTCACAAAGATTCCTTTAAAAATAAGAGTCCAGGGGCTGAGGTTGTGGCATCTCAGCGGTAGAGCGCTCGCCTTGTACGTGCGAGACCCTGGGTTAGATCCTCAGCACCACATACAAATAAATGAATAAAATAAAGGTATAAAAAAGAAAAAAAAATAAGAGTCCAAGACCCCAAAAGTACGCCTTACTCTCAAGTACCTGCTCTTGTCCCTTTGAGTGTCTATCCTGCTTTATTGCTTGCTCTCTTGAATAAATCTTCTTGCTTTCCTACATAAATCTGTGTGTCTTTTTTTTTTTAAACACATTCTGAAATTCCTTTCAGTGGCAAAAGTCAAGAGCTGGGGTTGTGGCTCAGTGGTACAGTGCTTGCCTAGCATGTGAGGCACAGGGTTCATTTCTCAGCACAACATAGAAATAAGTGAATAAAATAAAGGCCTATCAGCAATTAAAAATATATACTAATTAAAAAAAAAAGAACCTGCTGGGCTGGGGTTGTAGCTCAGGGGTAGAATACTTTCCTAGCACATGTGAGACACCGGGTTCAATCCTCAGCACCACATAAAATTAAAATAAAGGTATTGTGTCCATCCACAATGAACTGAGGTCCCCTTCTGCCTTCTGGTGAATTTCCTCAGACCCCTATCTGGTGATAATTTTTGGCGATGGAAAAAATCACTCAGTATTACTGCCGCAGTCTGGCTGGGCACAAATCACGAGCCACTGAAGCAGGAACAAACTTTATTTTTAAACTGCAGGAAAACACTTCACACAGCTCCCAGGGAATCCTCCCGAACGCCACGAGGCTTCTCCAGGAACCCCCAGCCGGAAATATCTCTCTCGGAAATCCCTCCTCCTGCACTTCCCCAACCAATGGGAACTCTCGGGGAATCCCCGGAAATCCCCACGAGAACTCCAAAATAGTGCGAGAACTCAAAAGTTGCGGCAGAGGCGGATAGTAATGCCTCGCCTGTCAATCAATACTGTTGGCAAAATGCCAGGGGCCATACAGACTCGGCGGTGGCTCTCAGCACTAAACACTGCTAATGCTCCCACAGCTCTACCCAACATCCAGAAAGATGATGGCCAGACAGAGAAAGTGGATTTGGCCATGCAACTACCTCTGTCAGAACCAGACCCAACTATGACAGGAGGAATGGTCTCTCTTCTTTCTATCTTCCAGATCACATGAATGCATCTCATTGGCAGAACCCTCATTTCATCAAGAAGACTTGCTAAAACATCTGGAAAGTATAGCAAGTACACTCCACTTTCCAGCTAATTAGTTCCAGCTAATGCCATCTGGGGGAGAATATAGTTGGAGTATAAAATAGAGGATGAGGGTTGATCAGTAACCTATAGTGCACTTCCATATCCCGAGCCCCAAACACAGTGGCCTAAGAAGCAGAAAGTCTTCATGATAGACTTTTGAATGAACTGATGAATGTCCAAATTAATTAATTACCCATCAGTGAGCACAGACTATCATTATGGGCCCTCCTGAGCTGGGGAGGCAAAGGTGAATAAGTAGTAGACATATTTCCTAAAAGCAAAATCAGGGGTGGGGGTTGCTGAGTTGTGAAGGGGGTTGCTGAGTTGTGAAGGTATGGGATACAAATGTAAATTCTAAGGTTCCCGCTATTGTGTACGGATCCTGAGTCTTCTGCTCTGTCATGAAAGGAAATAAGCAAATACAGAATTCATTTCAGACCTTAACCTATTCAACCTGTTTTGAAAATATAACCAGTTTCCCCTGGAGATCATGAGGTTGATTTTCCAAAGCTGTCCCTATAGTTAATTCTGGAAATTATATATAAATCAGCTACAGTCTATATTCCATTTCCCCTTTTTATTATTGCATTATAATTACACATAATAGGGGGCTTTGTTGTTACCTATTGGTACATGCATACACTATAACAGTATAATTCGGTCAATTTTATTTCCCAGTACCTCCCTCTTTATTCTTGAAAATAGTCACAACTAAAAAGAAAGAAAGAAAGAAAGAAAGAAAAAACAGAAAAGAAAAGAAAATAGTCACATGGTGCTGCATGCCTTTAATCCCAGCCACTCAGGAGGCTGAAGCAGGAGGATTGTGAGTTCAAAGCCAGCCTCAGCAAAAGTGAGGCACCAAGCAACTCAGCGAAACCCTGTCTTTAAATAAAATACAAAATAGGCTTGGGGTTATAGCTCAGTGGCCAAATGCCCCGAGTTCAATCCCCAGTACAAGAAAAAAAATGAAAGAAAGAAAATAGTCAAATAGTCACAATTAAGGCTGTATTCTCAGGTAGACTCTACGGCTTAATCTTGAACTTTATTTGATGTTAGAGGTTCAATAAAATTCCATGTGATATTTATTTATACAAAATGTCAACTATAAAACCACATACCTGTCAATCCTCAGTGATGAGAAAAAGTAGACACCAGAAATCGGAACTCAGAAGGTCAGCTCAATGTTGGACTGGGAATGTAGCTCATTGGTGAACTGCATGCTTAGCCTTCACAGGGCCCTGTATTTGATCCCCAGCAACACACACACACACACACACACACACACACACAAAATCTTGTGCTTCTTAAAAGAGTTGCTTTATAATTGAAACAAAACCTAGACTAAACTATAACAAAATATTGATAGGAGTTAACTCTAGAGAATGAAGCTGGCTATTCTTTTCAATTTACTTTATGTTCTTTGGCATTGTTTGTTTGACAATGGGAATTCACTAATATTTTTTAAATTAAAAATTAACTCTTAAAAAATTCTGAGACAGAATCTCACTAAGTTGCTCAGGCTGACCTTGAACTTGCGATCCTCCTGCCTCAGCCTCCCAAGTAGATGGGATCACAGGCATGTGCCACTATGCCCAGCAAAATTAAGCTTTTTATATATTATCAATGGTTGACTCCAAGTAGAAGGATTAGTTTTTTTTTTTTACTTAAACCTTACTTTATGTTGAGAAAACTAGACCTTATTTAAAACAACATTGACCAAATTGTCAGTTTTCCCACAAGAACTGCAACAAGTATCTCAAGTTACAATTAGGTCTTTTCTTAGAAGTCTATAAACCTTTCTTCACTTCATTAATCATTGGCCAAACTGAAGAGACTCAGCATCCAGAAATAATGACCTGGGGTCAAACTGCACAGAACTTGGGGAGGCTGTCTGATTTAGAATGCCCTCAGGCCTCACAGTTCAAAGTCAGATTGGGAAGAAATGGAAGTCTTCCTAGGGTGTGGAGTGAGGAGACGGTAAGATACCACTTCATCTTTTCTGGCTATCAGAACCTGGCTAAATAGTACCAACTACTGCCAAGCAAATTGCCTTTGATAAGGAATTATTCATATGCTTTGATTCCTTATTGTGATTTTTTGTTTGTTTTTATTCCATAAACTTGTATGGACTACTTACTATTCACCAAACACTGTGCTCATTCCTGAGGATAAAAAAAAAAAAAAGGCAAAAAACATGTATAGGCTTCCTGCCTTCAAGAAGTCCAATGTCAAAAGCAAGAATCAGACAGGTAAATGAAGATGAACGGCAGATAAATGACAAAACAGTGTAATAAGTCATACAAAGTGCTCAAGAAATACAGACGAAGGAGACATCAAGGCTTGGGGTTTGGGGAATCTCAGCAGAGTCTTTCTTGAAGTAGGCAAACTGCAATGATTAATGAACTGAAGAAAGGTTTACAGACTTCTAAAAGGAGACCTAGTTGTAACTTGAGACACTTGAGGAAACCAAGGCAAAGACCCGACTTTGAGAAGAGCACAGAGAAAGGATGTCTATAAACTCCTGTGTTGGCTTTCTTTTGTTGCTGTCAAATTACCACAAACTTAGTGACATAAAACAACACAGGGAGATTTAACAACAAAAGACCAGGTGGAAGGAAAGGGCCAGGAGCCAAGAAATGCAGGTGACCTCTAGAAGTTGGAAGAGGTAAGGAAATGGATTCTGCCTAAAACCTCTAGAAGAGACACAGCCCAACCACCACCTTAACTTCAGACTTCTGACCTCCAGAACTGTAAGAGAATAAACTGGGTCATTTTAATCTGTGAAAATATTAAAATAGTTGTGGCTTGAGGTGGATTGCTAGCTAGTAATAGATAATAAGAATAAACTTGGTAACTGCTATAAAAATAACCTAAAATATAACTACCATATTCCACCAATAGGAAAAACAGGTGGTATTGGCTCGGGGACTGGGTGGCAGGCAGTCATTGGGAAAGCTCAGAGTGACTCCAGAATTAAGTGAGGAATATTTTGGGGAGCGGGAAGTAAGAAAACATATTTGTGTTAGAGAAATGAAAATCAAAACTATTCTGAACTCGGCATGGTGGCACACACCTGTAATCCCAGCTACTGCATAGAGTTCAAAGCCAGAAGCGGAGCACAACAGACACTAGTATGGCAATTTGTAAATCAATGGATGTGTAACTGATGTGATTCTGCAATCTGTGTATGGGGTGAAGGTGGGAGTTCATAACCCACTTGAATCAAAGTGTCGAATATGATATGTCAAGAAATTTGTAATGTTTTGAACAACCCACAATAAAAAATAAAAAAATTTAAAAATAAATAAATAAATAAATAAATAAATCTAAAAAAAAATAAATAAAAATAGAGGAAAAATTCAAAAAAAAAAGTAGAATAGATGATTATCGAATTAAGTGTTTCATTAAAATCTAATTCTGCTAAATCTGCCTACTATGGTTTACATCTTATCATATTTTTATTTATTATGGGGAAGTATATTCTGGACCATGTAATAAATTACCTATTTGTAGCCATCACTATCAAGTTACTGTTCTTTTAAATTAAAACAAGAACTTTTGTTAGAAACTCACAAAACCCAGATAGCAAAGTTTAAGAAATTTATATCATCACAGAGACTTCCAGAAAATTTCTTTAAATAACAATCATAAAATTGCAGATGGAAAGAATGTATAATAAGATTCAGGAAATTTCAATTTTAATAACAGAATAAAGAAAGCACTGTCCCTTGCCTGTAATTTAATAAAGAAAGTTTTCCTTGGATCATAAAATATAAAATTATAGCCTCAGAGGCTTCCCAATGACAGCTAACACTAAGATTAAATGAGTTTTAGAATTAAACATCACAATGTGTTATACTGTAGATACATTTCTATAAATAATAGCTATAAAACCAAGTCAGTGTATTCTAAAATTTTTACCACTAGAGGCTAAGGAGAAGCTGGAGGCAAACTAAATCAATAAAAAAAAAAAAAAAAGAGTTCAAAGCCAGACTCAGCAAAGGCGAGGTGCTAAGCAACTCAGTGAGACCCTGTCTCTAAATAAAATACAGAAAAGGGCTGGGGATGGCTCAGTGGTCCAGTGCCCCTGAGTTCAATCCCAGGTACCCTCCCCCCCAGCTCCCAAACAACTACACTACCAAAAAACAACCCTCTCTCTAGTCAGAATGGCAAGTATCAAGAATATAAGCAACAATAAGTATCGGCAAGGATGTGGGGAAAAAAAAGGTACACTCATGCATTGCTGGTGGCACTGAAATGGGTGCAACCACTATGGAAAGCAGTCTGGAGATTCCTCAGAAAAAATGGAATGGACCCACCACTTGACCCGGCTATCCCACTCCTCAGTTAATACCGAAAGAACTTAAAAGCAGCATACTACAGTGACACAGCCACATCAATGTTTATAGCAGCTCAATTCACAATAGCTTTAACTATGGAACCAACCTAGGTGCCCTTCAACAGATGAATGGATAAAGAAAATGTGGTATATATACACAATGGAATATTACTCAGCCTTAAAGAACAATGAAATTATGGGATTTGCCAGTAAATGAATAGAACTGGAGAATATCATGCTAAGCAAAATAAGCCATCCCCAAAAAACCAAAGGCCCAATGTTTTCTCTGATATGCGAATGCTAATTCCCAATAAGGGAGTGGCTATAGTTGCTTTGGATTAGACAGAGAGGAGTGAAGGGAGGGGAGGGGACGTTGTAGAAGACAATGAAATGAATCAGACAGTATTACCCTAGGTGCATATGAGATTACGTGACCGATGTGATTCTGCATCGTGTACAACCAGAAGGATGAGACATTATACTCTATTTATGTATCATGTGTCAGAATGCATTCTACTGCCATGTATAACTAATTAGAACAAAGTTAAAAAGAACAGGAAAAAAAGAAAATATATTTGCTGTGTATTGGCAGGAATGTGGCAACACTGTCAATGAGGTAATATGGAAAATAGGACATGTTCGTAAAACAGTCATAATCTAGCTGAGGAGATCTCTAGGCAGGGAATTAAAATGTCACCCCGCTTCTTTTAGCTGCCTATATAAAATATGAAAGGATAAAGATGAACTAAATTTTTTATTACAGTATTCCGTTTTTAACTAAAATTAAAGGGAAATGGAGAAGCCTCAGCAAGAACTGGTCCAGCAGAAGATTCTCAGGGTGAGAAAAGATTTCTGAGGGCCTGGGAATGCAGCTCAGCTCCAGCACTTGCCTGCATGCATGAAGCCCTGGGTTCCATCTCCAGTATTGTAAAGAAGGAAGAAAGGGAGGAAAAGGAAGGGGAAAGACTTCTAAGCAAAGATTAAGACGAAGACTCTGTCAAAAAAAAAAAATGAAGTCAAATGTATGACTCTATAGTCCCTTTTTAAGACCTTAAAATCTTAAGGGCATTTTTACACAAGAGCTTTGTGAGATGCTCAAGATAGAACAGGGTTTATCATGAACAGCTTTGTGGGCACAGCTTTATCTAATGGAATGAGTTTGTTGTTGTTATTATTATTTTTGTTGTTGTTGTAGATGGACAGAATGCCTTTATTTTATTTGTTTATTTTTATGTGGTGCTGAGGAGCAAACCCAGCACCTCACACATGCTAGGCAAGTGCTCTGCCACTTAGCTACATCCCCAGCCCTAATGGAATGAGTTTTATAAATTGATACATAAGAAACCTACAAATCTTTTAAAGGAATTACATTAACTTGGACTGAAAAGAAAAGAGATAGTAAAAAATTAAATGAGGTTCCCCAAACTTCTAAAGGCAGAAAGCAGGCTTACAAGTGCAAATCAGGGTATTTTTTATGGAAAAAAAAAAAAAAGTGACTCAGAGAATTTGAACAAAGTCCTGCAAGATGGGGGGAGAGTTCCAGATAGTCATTCCCATGAACACTTGACTTGAATAGATATCATATTTAATATAAACCAATGACAGCTGTGTCATATCCAGTTTTTCCATGGTGTTGGTGATCAGACCCAGGGCCTCATACATGCTAGGCAAGTGCTCTATCACTGAGCTACACCCCTAGCCTCTTCCCTACTTTAGAACAACAATATTTCCAGTGGCAATCCTGTATCTATAGCATCATATTTTGGGTTTATTTGAGAGAAGAGTGGCAGAAAACTTGTCTTTTTATTTCATATTTCATATTTCTTCAGATCAAGAGGAACCATTTCCAAGGACCCTAACTCAAGGACCCTGATCTGCCCCTGGACTTGATTTAGTTTCAGAGATCCTGGACCCTGAATTTTTTAATAAAAATCATATTTTGGCAGCGAGAGAAGTTGAATGTGGGAAAATGTAAATAATTTGTATGTATGGGGCCTCCTTTGACAGTCTGAAAGCATGGCTCTACCTATTGTTTGCTATTTATCCCATTGAGAGGTAGATTTATGTCCCCTCTTTTGAATCTGGAGGGCTTGTCACTGCTACCATCAATTGACAGTCATAATAGAAATAGCACTATGTGATTTCTGAAGCTAGATCTTAATAGTCCATATGACTTCCACCCTCCTTTCTAGATATTCTTTCTTGGAACTCTGAACCACAGCATAAGAAATCTTATCACCCTGAGGAAGCCCAAGGCAGGAAGAAGAGCTCTGGTTAATAATCCCAAATGAGCTCAGCCTGTGACTCATTTCAGTCCAGGTACACAATATATGAGTTATAACCAAAAAAACTCCAGATGCTTTAGACCCAGCCAGTCAAGTCTTCCTAAATGAGGTTCCAGGTATTGTAAAGTGAAGACAAGTCATTCTTGCTATACTCTGAATTCCAGTCCTATAGAATCGAAGGAGGTGGCTGTTGTGTGACATTAATTTTTTTTTGTCCTCACATAACAATGCCTAACAGAAACACTGCTTTACTGCTTTCCCCCCATGACTGCTATAAAAAATTATCACAAATTTGGAGGCTTAAAATGACAGAAATTTATTCTCTCACATTTCTGGAGTTCAGAAGTACAAAATTGGTATTATTATGCCATATTCCTTGGGGAACATTCGCTCATTGCTTCTTCCAGTTGCTGGTGGGGTCTGGTACTTTTGGTGTGTGGCTGCATCACTTTAAATGTCATCTTCAAGGACAACATGTACTAATCTCTCTGATTCTTTGTTGGGGGAACAGGGGAATTTCCCTCTGCCTCTCCCTCGCTCCTACTGAATATTGAATTCAGGGTTTCTGCTGGGCTAGGCAAGTGCCCCACCACTGAACTATATCCCCAGCTCCCTCTAACTCTCTTTAATAATACTATTTGCGATGGCACTTAGCACCCACATGAATAATTCAGGATAATCTCCCCTTCTAGGATCCTTAATTTAATTATATCTGCAAAGACTTTTTTTGGGGGGGTTCTGATTATTTGTCATATGAAGTAACATTTACAGGTTCCAGAAATAAGGGCATGGATATCATTTGAGTAGCCATTTATCTGCCTATCTTGCCTTTGCATTTTTTGATATATGAGGCAAGAGGAACAAGCTTTCCCCGGGCCAGTATATAACTCTGAAAAAAGCAGCTTTAGTGGTCATATAATGATTTAATGAATACATGTACAATAATTTGGTTACCCCAAAACCATAGTTGAATACTTATTTCCAACTTCCCATTTCTAAATATTTTCTTGACCTAGATTCTAGATGTTTAAGAGAGTGGGAACATTTGAAGATTTGTAAATATATTGCCAAATTGCCATTTAAAATATATTTATTTACTACCTCATTGTCATTGCAGGGGTGACTCTTTCATCATACCATCACCATTATTAAGCACTGGGTTTTAAAAATTTTTGTGAGTCAGATGTGGTCACACAAGCCTGTAATTCTAGTAACTGAGGCTGAGGCAGGAGGATCACAAGTTTGAAAACAGCCTGGGCACTTCAATGAGACCCTATCTCAAAATAAGAAATAAAAAAGGGCTAGGCATAAAGCTGAGTGGTAGAAAAACTCTGGATTCAATCCCTAGTGTGTGGTGTGTGGCTGTGTACCTCAACAACAACAACAACAACTGTGGGAGGCCAAGCTTATGGGTGACTGAGTTACACTCCCCAGCTGGGTGCTGAGGCGCTCAGTCACAGAAATGGGTGTGTCTTGCTACAGCCCCATGGGTGAAGCTATGCTCACCTGTTCCTTTGTAATATAACCCCTTGCCCTGTTTAGGATAGAATCTTCCATGGAAGTGCCTTGTGTGTGTCCCCTCCTCTTACTGTGCCCTTGGGTGTGGCCTACCCAGGTGTCAGTCAACCTGCTGACAGTGGACATCATGAAGATAGACTCAGCCCCCTGAAACCTGACCCCTTGCCTCATTTGAATAGCTTCTCCTCAATAAAAGGGGTCAGCGCCTGTGCTCTCGCTCTCTCTCTTTCTGCCGACCCTTAAGGTCAGAGGAGCCGTCACAGCAACCCCAAAGAAAAAGGTATTTGTGTCTCTTGTGTGGTTATTTCGTGCAGCCCAGTTAGCCCAGTTTAACTAGAGTGACCCCTGAGCCTTTTAGTCGTGAGAACAGAAACCCGGCAAACAACAACAAAATTACAATGGAAAAAATTTTTCAAGTACAATGAGATATGTGTAAAAAGTATCTTCCCACCAGAATTAATCTCACCAAGAACAAAGATTTTCATTCATGATGTTTACTGCTATCTTTTCCCAGCACCTAGCGCATGGTAAACATTCAAAACAAATTGTTAAATAAGTAAAATTCTGGTATTATCCATATTCATAAAGTGCAATACACATTAATAAGAATCAATTGGATTTATATGTAATGACCTAGGAAACTGCCCACAATATATCAATACAGTGATAAAAGCAAATGATGAACTATGACTTCGCTTTTATTTTTATTTTTTTTAAGACTAGAAAAAGAAGCCGGTTTTGTAGCACACACCTGTAATTGCAGAGACTCAGGAAGCTGAGACAAGAGGATCACAAGTTCGAGGCCAGCCTGGGCAATTCAATGAGACCCTCTCAACATAAAAAATAAAAAGTTCTGGGGATATAGCTCATAGGTAGAGCCCCAATCCCCACCACCGCCCAGGTTCAGTCCCAGATACAAGAAAGAGCAGGTAGAAAGAAAGGAAAGAAGGAAGAAGAAAGAAAAAGGAAAGGAAGAACAAGGTTTTATATGTTCCTGTAAACACACACACACACACACACACACACACACGAATTCTTAGACTGATTTGAACCATGGTAATATTAGTATCCCAAAGCAATGGAATTGAAAGGCTGAAGGGTAAATTAGTAACATTTTTTTTTCTTTTTACAATTCTGCATTGTTGAAATTTGTGGGAAGGAAATGTTCCTGCCAGCCCTTAATTTGCTTTAATAAAAGCTCAAACCAAACCAGAGTACCAGAAAATCAGACATGTTGGAATTCTTTTCTCACCCATTAGGAAAAAGCATTCTGGATCGCTCTTAGGTATTTTTTTACATTATTAATTTGTTGTCTTTTTTTTTTTTTTTAAGTGTTGAACATTGGTAAATTTCGCTCCCCCCGCCCCCCCCCCTTCCCTTAGTTTGCTCTGCGCGGTCCCTTCCTGTAGATATCTCTGCCGTCGAGCCTGAGCCTGCGAACTCTGCAACCCCTTATCTCTCCACAGACCCCGCCGGTCTGGCAGGCGCTGCTTCTGTGGGCAGCTACCGTGCGCTCCACCTTTGCCACCTCCCGCACTGCTGGGAACCGAGAAGGATGTGGTTTAGAGACACCGAGGCCCAAGTGCCTTGTTCTGGCTTCCTTGTTTCCGGAATGTAGCTTGAAGTGCAAGACCCATTCCCAATTCTAGAAGAATCGCACAAGGAAGGGGGCTTGCGTGCAGGGCGTGGGAGCGACAGTAGAAGTCTAACTGTTGGAGAAACTCCAAGCAAGGCCTCTCTGCCACTATTAATATTAACTTTGATTAAGAACTGGCTTTTCTGTCCCCGGGGCTTCACAGAGCAGGAAGTGAAGGCCAGTAGTAAGGGGGAGAGAATTGGCAGGGAAAGAGGACCTTGAGTAAATTATTTAGCTGGGACAGGGAATTAAAAGTCCACCCTCCTTCCTCCCCGACAAACCCAAAGTGGGCCTAGGTTGGGAAGAGGAGAAATGAGATTTCCTAACACCCAGCAGATGATTGGAGCTGGGTTTTGGTTTGTTTTTTAGTCTCGCTGTTTTCCAGGCTGGCTGGAACCTCAGGGCTCCAGGGATCCACCCATCTCCGCTCAGGAGGAGCTGGGACTTCAGGTGTGCGCCTCCACGTCGGGCTTGGAGCTGGTGAGGGGCAAACCAGAGAGGCGGTCCTTTGAGTTGAGACTGAACCGGGCTTTGGGCCGCCACCCGGCTCTGGGGCAGATGGCTTCTGCCCAGGTCCAGAGGAGTGCACTTTCTGGTGGCTGCAAAGAGAAGGAACTAGGGGAAGTACCACGGCGCGGTCAGGAAAGGCGGAAACGTGCAGGTTCGTGCGCACACTCTGCGAGGCAGCATGCCCTAGGGCTGACCCCTAACAGATGCCCTCAGTCAGGGAAGCAATTGAGGGGGCGGGAAGGGGCCACTCGGAAGGGCTGAGACCTTCGGCGTCGGGGCTCTCTATCCGCCCAGGCCCGGGCTGTTCCGCCCGCTCAGCTGGAACGGCAGCGCCGCCTGCCGGGCGCTTAGCGTTCGTGCGGCAGCGGAGCCGGAGCAACCTTCTGGGTGCCGGGAGGCCGCGGGCGGAGGCAGCCTTGAGTGGGCTGCACACGCCAGCATTCCGGGCTTCCCCCTTCAAAATAAACTCCCTCGGGCGTGGCCACCGCGATCACTGACCTGGAGCTCTCAGCTCCAAATGCTCCAAACCCTCCAGGAGCTTCTAGCCGGGTCCCAGGTTTCCGGCATCTCCGTGCCTTTAAAAATCCCGACCTGTTTGATTCTAATGAGAAAAGGCTATCGCTGGAGCCCAACTGTTCCGAGCAGAAAAGCCAAGCGCTTGAAATCCCGAGGCCAGGCTTCCGATCCGCAGGGCAGGCGCTGCACGGTTTGGAGGCCTCGCCACCCGGACCTTGCCTGCACCACGCCCAGCTCCTGCCGTGGCCCGCGTTCCGACTCCTCCCGGAGACGCCTTGGATTCCCTAGGGTGCCCCCAGGTCATGGCGGAGACGCACCCAGGGCTGGCGGCTGGATTCCCGCGACCAGAACGCAACGTTCTGGGCCGAGGCGGAGACCTCTGCGGCCCAGGTGGGCGAGAAAGGGGGGGACACCCTCGCCCAGGCGTCCCCAGAAATCGGGGCGACACTGGGGGCTTGGACGACGCTCTGGGTGGCCTTGGGGAGGGTCGAGGAGTCTGAGCCCCCTGGTGTGCGGACAGCGAGCCCTGCAGGTCCATCCCGACCGCAGGGAAAGGGGCGAGGCTGCAGCTATCTGAGCCATACTCTCTGTAATGGCTGGGTCCGCGCACAGATGCCGATTTGAACAGCTGGATAATTTAAGCATGAATAAATAACAAGCTTTCTTCCATTTTTTTTTTTTTTCTGCCTGAACCATTCAGACCCAAATTTAAACACTAGTTTCTCTGAGGTTCGGGTGAGGGGGAAGGAATAAACGAAAAGTTCTGTCTGAAGAAACTTTCTTGCCTGTTTTGTCTGGCTTTAGAATTTCAAAGGTAGCATCTGGCTTTTATTTGATAATAACAAATGCAAATAAAAATTTACTCCTTGAACTGCTTTGGAAGGCATGATCGTTGGGTAAACAGCTTTGTTCTGCGTTCTGGCACCCAAGAGGAGCAATCATAACATTGGATATATACTCAATACTAGCCCTGGAAATGGAGAAATAAATGTTGATTGTTGAGGTGGTGTTGTTTTTTCTTTTTCTTTTCTTTTTTCTTTCTTTCTTTTTCTTTTCTTTTCTTTTTTTTTTAGAGAGAGAGGCTTGTCATTTTGCCCAAGACTTATCATTTTTCAGTTAGAAGTATCTGAGTACATGTGCCATGTATGTATATTATTAATAGATTGCTGACAGTGATGTGGCTACATACAATTCATAGGTAAGGTGAAATGATAACAGGAAAATAATTGCAGGAATTTGGATTTCTGAAATATACATTTCTTTTAGTAAAGTGGTTTTAGGGAAAATATTTTTATCTTCTATGCTTTTTAAGTATTTATTGGGTTGTTGATGAACACATGTAGTATCTTTATTTTTTTATGTAGTGCCGAGGATCTCACACATGTGAGGCAAGCACTTTACCACTGAGCTACAGCCTCAACCCCTCTTTTATGTTTTTACTCCAGTTTTTTTGTTCTGCATGCCCTATGCTGCTATTTATTGGATAGTGGTCTCTGGTTCTGGCTTCCTGAGGTCATTCTTCTGTTTGTTTTTGGCAACACAAATATACCCTAACATAATTCTGTCTAGGAAACTGGAGCTTGGATGGGGCAAGCACTGAAAATAGCACATAGTTCTATTGGATTTTTGTTGTGTTGTTTTAAAACATTAGATACACAAAGTAAAAGAACAGTATACTAAGTTGTCTCTCATGAATAGAAGACAGATCCTGCCCAGGTCACTTTTCCCAACTCCTAATCTGTGGCTAAGTATTTAATCCTTGTTGCTGATTCTACTAATCATCAATAAGTTAAAATTATTTAAGTGCCCCCCACACAACATGTCATTGTATGTTTGTTTGTACTACAATGACTAGCTTCTACATTGTTTTTCATTGTTTGCTTTCCTGAGGTTGGAGAGGAATTTATCAACTACCACTTGTATAAAACCTATTATTGTCATACTGCAGATACAAAGTGTTATGATAATGGACTGTCAACCCTGAATGTTCTGAGATAACACATGAATAATTAGAGGATTTTTTTTCTACAAGTTAATTCTCAAATATAACAATGCATGAAATGCTTAGAGTTCCTATTTACCAATGAAATGTTAGACACATAAAACAAACAGGGGACCTGAATATTATTTTTAAGTAAATGTGTGCATGTGAAAGGATGGTTTAGTAATCATTTCATCTCAGGGAAATCTTTGTATCAAAATTGATAGTATTTTGGTTTATAGATTAGATCTCTAAGATCTGGTAGAAAGAAGAACAAACTGGTCATTTAACTTTGGGGCTTGATAACTTACTTGATGTTATCTATATCTATGATGGTTAATGACAAATTCCAGTTTGGAAACACCGTTGTTAAAACAAATGTAATGTTTGGATACTAGAGACATAGGAGCAGAAGGTCACCTATGCACTTGCCCCTACCTTCTTTGACTGATTCCTCCAAGATGAATATTAAAGCAAATGTTGGTATAATCTCTAGAATGAACAAATCCTATTTTTGTTAGAATTTGAGAGATTTTGTTTTAGATCTAATTTCATAACTTGCAAGAACATCAGGATATATATCTTATATATAATCAATATATATCATATTATATATAATCCATATATAGTATTTATGTTTCATACTGTGATATGTATTATATATAACATAATATATATGTTTATATACATATATATGTGTGTGTGCATGCATAGATAGATAGATAGATATAAAATCTCCTCTGATTTGTAACAAAGAAGACATTGAGTGATTGTTTTGGCAAGTATCATTCAGCTAATTCCACAGCTGTCACTAAAATCTGCTTGGTTTCCTAAAATCATAGTGCACCCTCTTTAAGAAGAAGAGCAAGAGGAAAAAGGAATATAAGATTTAAAGGGGTCAGAAGTTCATATAGTCCAGGTGTAATTTAAGATGATAATTTAGTGTTTTAAATACTTAATCTACATAATTTAGATATGAATGGGAGTTTTCTTTTGGGCGGGGTACTAGGGATTGAACTCGGTGCACTCAACCACTGAGCCATGTCCCCAACCCATTTTTGTATTTTATTTAGAGACAGGGTCTCACTGAGTTGCTTTGCACCTGGCTGTTCTGAGGCTGACACTGAACCAATGATCTTCCTGTCTCAGCCTCCAGGAGCCACTGGGATTACAGGAATGGGGGTTTTCTTTATCCTCCAAAGAAAAATTATTTAATACAAGACATGCTACTACAATAGGAATGAGAGGGAAATCATGAGGACTAAAGTCAAATGTTTGCCTTACATGACTTCTAGGGATGAATCAGCCTTAGAGAATGAAAATGATAGGAGGCTCTTGGAATAGCTACTGGAAGAATACATTGTTAATATGGAGAGGTTGTGATGCAAATTGTTTCAAAATTAAGAAAATTCTAATGCCATCAGTTAGAGATTTGCCTCTCTGCTCCTTTCTGGCTAAAAAAAAAAAAAAATGTACTAATCAATTATAAGGGGTTCCTAACAACACCCTCAACTAATCTTGATTCTCCTAGAAACTAGATGTGTTTAGGAACATTTCTTCTGATAGATGAAAAGGCAAGGAAGCTATACAGATTAGTAAATTGTCTTCACATTTGGAATGTTTGTTAGTGCTTTGCCACCAAGGTTGTACACAGACATAGGTAGTGGAAATAAGTAGACCACAGACTCGAGGGTATTTTGACAAAGTAAGAAAAGCAAAATGCATTGGAGAAAATTCTGGGAAAAGGGTTATTCTATCTGGAGTTGAGAAATTATCCTGTTCAAAAGTTCTTTATAAGGATACTGGAACACTTTGCATTAGATGGTTCATGATCTTTTAAAAAGTAGAAGTTTGAGTCATTATTAGGGTCTAGTATTATGTATGCTGTAAAAATGCTTTTGACATCTGATCCCCATGTCACATTTAAGGAAGGAATTACGGGGTCAGTCCTCCACAAAGTCAGTAAGATGTAAAATAGCAGCCTGTCTCTAAAATGAGAGGCAAAGAGCAACCCTGGGGGGAGGGAAGAATGACTTTTTCTTTTTCTTTCTTTCTTTCTTTGTTTCTTTTTTTTTTTTTTTTTCGTACCAGGTATTGGACCCGGGAGCGTTTAACCGCTAAGCCACCACAGACCCACAGACTCCTCCTCCCTTTTATTTATTTTTTGAGACAGGGTCTAGCTAAGTTGCTGAGGCGGTCTTCCAACCTGTGATCTTCCTGCCTCAGCCTCCCCAGTGACTGGGTGAACAGGCACGTGGCCACCACGCCTGGCTGCCTTCCCATTCTGTAGCTGAGATTTTTCACTTCTGCTCATTGCTTCCTGTCTCAACAGCCCCAGTGGTTATGAATAACAACAGCAAGAATATTACTGTTTATATATTTAAATTGCTATTTATGGATATTTTTACCAATGTGAGCATCTCACTAAATATTAATAAAAAGAAGAGAAACTTTGCGTACCATTTTGTTAACTTTATTGAATGAATAATTTAAAGCCACGAATTGTTCATGG
>NW_025999932.1:23520352-23582907 GCF_001458135.2 Marmota marmota marmota
GGGGGAGACGGACAACTTAGGCTGCTTTCCCTTCATATCTTTTCTTTCTTTTTTTTTTAAACATGAGTCCCACAATACTGGTACATTTTATTTCCATTTTTATTTTAAATTCCTAGTCTTACCATATTTTAATACTGTGGCCATATTACTGTAATTTTTAAAAAAATCATATGCAAAAAAAGGATTCTTTTAGAATGGAAAATAGTCTCTGCCCCAAATTTGCTTTCTCGAACAGTCAACAGGTCCAAGAATCTCCCGCGCCTAACTTCATTCTGTTGTTTAATTTTGGATTTTGTTTTGTTGGTTGGCTCTGGAAATTGAACCCTATATGTCCCACTTGCTTAAGTGCGCGCTCTACCACGGAGTTAACCCCAGCCCCTGAAGTTAGTTTTCAACAGACCCCTGGCCTTCGTGGGGAGACCTCTGGGGCCCCAGTTTGGGAACAGCCACCGTGTGGCGAGATGCTGGAACTAGCACCTTCTGATTGGGTAGGAACTGGGGCCCTTTCCGGCTCCAGACCGAGCGCGTGGAGCCGGCCCGCACCTCGACTCTTCCCAGAACGCGCGCGCCCCCTGGCGGCCCGAGCCGATAACTCGGAGCCTCGATGGCCGGGCGATTCCGGGACCCCATCCTGCCCAGTGTTGGAGGCTCTCGGAGCCGCTTGGTAACCTGGTCTAAAATAACCTCAGGCAGCTCGGGGCGAGCCTCCCTAAACTCAGGCTACGCCGGCCACTTGCGCCATGCCACTTGCGTGTTCTCTGGGGCCCACTCCGGAGGTGACACTGTGTCCCAGCATCCGAAGCGCCATAACTTACAGGTCTCAGCCTTTTCCTGGGCCAGGAGCCTTGGCAGGCAATAACAGCAGCGAGCCCCGTACCTGCATTTCAGAGAGCCGCCGAGCGAGCGCCCCTTCCTGGCCCCCAGATCCCGCGCACAAGGGGGCCGAGCCCCGGGAAGGGGAAGAACTTGTAATCGCTTGCAGCGGGACAATGCCGACTTTTGAACCTCTAACCACTAAGCAAACAACCCTTGTGCTCTAGCTCCACTGTCCAAACAAGGTTTATTGACAGGCGTTTCACGGCAACGCTTAGCAACGGCTGCCGTCGCGGAGCACAGGCGTGTGGGCGCGGTCAGGGCGCGGGGCTGCTTCCCCTCCCTGCGCCTGGAGACTCGGGGTGAGTGGGGATCGCCCTGGCCCGGAACTGGTACCTGTAGCCCAGCGGGCGCCCACGCAATCTCCGTAACAGCCCCCTCCCCCTGTCTCCGACTCCAAGGCCTGGCGCCCGCGGGCTCTGCCCCTAGAGCCCTTTTCTCAATCCTGGAGCGGAATGCGCCACCCGGAAGGGCTACGAAATTAGGGAGGTTCTGCAGGGGGCATTTATGCCTCCTTGTCTCCCAGCTGGGCTCAGCCTTTCCTTTGAAAGCAATGCTTGAGGCGCTTCTTCCCTCGGTGGAGATTGAAATGGGGAGGAAAGCTCTCCTTTCCCTGGCCCAGTCGAGCGCCCAGTTCCTTGGCCCCCAGCGGATCAACCAGATAATAAGCAACTAGCACTGCAAGGATCTTGTCTGTGGTGGGTGGGATGGGGATGGGATAAGGACACCACGGGATAGGGGAAAGAGCTTAAGGAAATGCCCAGTGATTCATTATGGAAATGTTGCCTGGGAAATAGTTATGTTTAATTCGCTGGGTTGTGGGGCATCCATAGGAAGGAAGGGGGTCACTGATGGGGGTGGGGTGCCTAGTGTTTGCATTGCCTGGGTATGGATTTGATGAGATGCTGAGACAGAGGAGGCCCTCTCAGCCCTACCCGCCCCCCACCCATAATTCCGCAGCAGCTGGGAAGCAGCTGACCATTCAGATGTGCATTTTGCCCAAAGGCACCCCCAGGAGAACCACACATTCCACTCTCCAAGGCTGGACTCAGGCTTGGGGGCAGGGAAGGTCTCAGTACCTTCACCCTCAGGCTTCTGACGCTCCGGGGTAAAGAGAGGTTGCCCAGATAACCTTCTCCACCCTCTCCCTGATTTTTTTTTTTTTTTTTAACTTTTGGCTTGCAACAGATAAGGTATTTCATTTCTTAGAAAACAATAATTTCATCCAATTCTAAAGAAAATCAATTACAAAATCTGAAATCTGAAAAGTTCATTTATCTTTTTTTTTTTTCCTTTTTAGAAAACTTCAGCTGTGTTCAGATACCCCCTTCCCTTCACCATATCACTTCTCTCCCCATGGATCCAGAAGGCTTTTAAAAGGCTGACTTGGATGTTACACAGACCAACAACCCAAACAACAGCAACAACAACAACAACAAAAAAAAAAACTCCCCTTCTTCATCAGCCCCAAGATTGTGAAAATGACAGGAAGTCCAGGTTGGCTCTGGCATTTATAGCACTGACATACATTCAGCCCAGAGAAGCTCTGGTGACAGGCTTTCTAAACAAGGCCCTGGGCGGGGCCTCCCACATTATGCCTGGAGTCCACTCCCCACCACCACCCCCCACACACACACACCACACACTCACACGCACCAGCTAAGCCTTTCCTGGTCTGGGAAGGGAGGAGAAGAAAGACACAGACCACCTGGGGGTTCTGCAGTCTTTGGTCAGTCCAGCTTTCTATCTTAGCTGCCTCTGGCTTCTGCAGTTTAAATTGTGCCTGCCCCTGAGGCAGGAGGGCCAGCTGGTTCTTGGAAGGCATTGAGCAGGAAATAGCCATCTTGGCTCCAAGTGTTGCTGGTCCCCTCTCTCCCCTCAGCTCCAATAAGAGAGGCAGCCCACAGATTCTGGAGGCAAAGCGCTGGGACAGAAAGGACTGAAGGCTTGGTCACCGTAGCCAGTCCAGGCAATACTTCTGTCAGTACCAAGTGAAGCCTCAGTGATCATTTCCTATATCCTCACTGACAAAAAAGTCAGAGGGGAAAAAGTAAAAAATCGGGAAGATGTCTTCCTTGAGGCCCCCCAATCCCATTTGTCTTTACTCTTGGCTCCCAATTTTCCTCTGAGAGCTAGATTTGTAGGTTATGTTTGTAGGTGGGAAGGAAGGGGTCTCTTCTGAGGATGCTAGCGGAGTCCATGCTCCTCCTGGCTCAGCCTGGAATTGCTCTGGGGCCACCGCAGACCACTGGGGTCACTGGGTGACAGTGGGGTTTAACACCCCCCCAGCTGGCCCCAGAACCCCAGGGACAGGGCCAGGCACTGAGCCTTGGAGGGAAGACACAGGACTCAAGGGCTCCGGGACACTTCTCAGAGGTCCCTGCTGTGGCTGGGGAGGCTGTTGGGGAGGCGGCTGGGGCTGCTGCTGCTGCTGTTGCTGTAACTTCTTCTTGTTGATTTTCCTTTCCTTTGCTCTGCGATTCTGAAACCAAATTTTAACCTAGGTGGAGCAAAAAAGAAGATGTGAAGGAAAAGAGGAACTGGACACTAATATCTTCCTCTCCAATGAAGGAGCCCCAGACTCTTCTAGAAGTTTCATTGGATATCTCCCTAACAGTTCAACCCTGGAGCCATTTCCACACCCAACTCAGCCTCAAGAGAAGAGTCCTCCTCCTTTCTTGCTCCCCACGTTTCTTTCCAAAGGAATCTTTACTGGTAAAGTATAGAGTCCCCAAACCAAGGAAAACAGAAACTTGCTATAAGTCCTTCCCTATACAAGCACAAGGAGGCCGGTGCTGGGTATACTTCACATGACAACCTTTGCCTTTTATAGCTAAACTGAACTGTAATATTCCTCACCTTGGAGCTGAAAATGAAATTTAATGTGGACTTTCCTGGCTATGAGTTTGGCCTGCTTTTTGTTTTGTTTCGCTTTGCTTTGTAGACTATAGAGAGTGTTCATAAGTCAATCCCTCTAGTTTTTATGAGCAGAGACTGGGCTCTTTATTTTTTTTTTTCTAATTCTGGGCACACACAAAAAAAAACTGGTCTTTGATAGATCTTGATTGCCCAACTGGAATTCAAGATTAAAGTAATGTTCTTGGCTTTTTCTTGCACCTCTCAGGAGCTCTCAAAATAGAAAAAAAAAAATTCAACCACATTAGAAAATGTAGCCAGAGGTAGAAGGAAACCTTTAAGAAAAGCATTCAAAATGCAAATGCTCTTTTATCCCACAGAACTTAGTGGACACTTGGCCAGGCTAATTCTCTCTCGAGGTCTCCCCCAAGCAGCAGCCAGGCCTGCAAGAACAGGGTGATTCCCACCTGTCTCTCAGAGAGCCCCAGTGTGGCAGCCAGCTCGGCTTTCCTCCGAATGGTGATGTAGCGACTGTAGTGAAACTCCTTCTCCAGCTCCAGCCGCTGGTGGTCCGTGTACACCACTCGGTATTTGTCTTTCGTCCTGGTTTTCACTGTGCAGGAAGGAGAAGTTAGGGCTGAGAACCACAAAGCAGCTCATCAGTCATAGGTAATGACAAACCTCCCTAACCCGGGGGCCATTTCTCTTCCTCCACCGCCCTGGGAGGCCGAGGGTTTGGCTGGTTCCTGCCAAGTCTGACAAGGCACCCCCACCCCAGAGGATCCTGGGGGAAAGGGAGTGTGTGAGGCTAGCAGGGCAACTAAACTAACCTTGGGGTTAAGTGGTTTTTAAAAATTAAGAAAAACTAAAACTTCACATACAGAGAAGATAGCAGAACCCAGCCCAGCTTACCATTTTGAAAAACCAAATATAGTACTAGAATAAATTTGGCACCAAAGGAAGGTGGGGGGGAGTGGCCAGACTCTAGGAATATCCAGATTATCAGACCTACCAGAGACCAGCATCCCATCTGGAAACAGTTGGGGTTCTATGTGTTGTGGAATAAGTGTTAGTATGTTTTACTACAAATGGAAAGAGGGGTGCAGGAGCTGACAGTTTCCTTCAAGTCATCAGAATCATCTTGCAGACATATCAGATCTTCCAAACAAATTCTGAGTTGGGCTCTGGCAGTAACCTATGCTGGCGGGTGGATCATTGCTCCAGCTGGGGATAATATACCTGCTGGAACCAGGTCTAGCCTTGGGTAGTTTTTCTTTTTTAATCCTCCATTTATTCCTACTGCAAACCCCACTAGAGCTATTCTGACCAGTGATCTATGATCATTGGATTGAGTCAACATATTAAATCTTGGGTTGATTGTTTTACTGGAGGGCCTTGACAAATAGTGTCGCTGCTGTGGGAGCAGGCCCGAGCCTGGCGTCTCCATTGAGTCTGTCCTGGGTCGGCTCTTGTCCCATCCCTGGCCAGGAGCTGTTTTTTCTCTGACTGGGTCCCAGGTCGGGGTGGTCTTGCAGCTGAACAGGTTCAATCGCCCAGTGCCCAGTCGTACAGGAAGATCTAAAGGGTCTGGGAGTTGCCTTTGGAGGTGTTTAATGCCCCACAGGCCGACTTTGTTCAGGTAAAACCCTTTGCAAACCACAACAAAAGCGCCCTGGGAAGATACAGGCGGGATCAGAGGGAGCTCCCCCAGCCGCTGAAAGGGGAACACAGCCACAAACAATGCAGGACAAGGCGATCTTATCAAAGAAAAGCCCTTTCAATGCCTTAATAACAACCGCATTCTGTTTGAATTACCACTACTGAGCAAATGGCGGCCAGCTTTCATCCCCCTCCCCGCCAGGCGCATTAACATAAACACTGCCCGGCAGGCGCATTTGAATGGGCGCTGGGAGCCCGACCCCGCGCCTGCTAAGGGAACTAACACGTCCCGGGCGCCGGGAGCCTCGTACGTGGTGGGAGCATTCACACGCATTACCTACCGCCTGAAACCCAGGGCTTCTGCCCTTGGTACAATCCCTTTGCTCAGAGGAGGAAAGAGAATCAGACTAGATAAGGCACAGATAAGACAGGGCTGGTACTGGAGCCCGCTTAGAAAATAAAGGACACGTCAGGCCTGGGGAGCCGGGCACAGGATATTTCCCCCAGCCGAACACCCCAGGAGCGATACTCGCCTTGGGGTGCCTCGGAGTGGCCTTTGTTCGGGTGCTGCCCTTTCAGTGTCCGGGGCGGGCGGGGGAACGCGGTGACCAGGACCCGGTGTGCTCTGAGGCCCGCGCCCCAAAAGCCTTGGAGGCGCCCCGCACCCCCTGGGAACCAAGGAGGGGGGCTGAAAAGGGGGAGGGATGAGAGGGACTTGTCAGAATTCATTATTGACTGCGAAAGTCACCACCCTCTTTCCGGGCCCTAAAAGAGACAATGGCAGGGCTGGGAAGGTGTATATCAAAGCCGGCCGGGCCGCGTACCCACCCCCCTCCACCCCTTGACAGATGACGCTCCGCAGAGGAGTCGGGCTTCGGCCCGGGGCCGCAGCCTCCCCACATTAACATCACAAGGGCGCCCGGCGCCGACCGCGGCCTTGCCACCTCCGCGCAGGACTTCACAGCGGCCTCTCATCTGCTGACCCCGCGGCCTGGGCTCCTGCGGCTTTCCCTCCCCACCCCCGCATCCGACCCTGGCCCCACCGCCACTCTCCCCCGACACGCACCGGGTCTTCTTAGACCGCAGGTGACCCTAGCCAACTGCACCCCTAGCAGGCTCCGTAGGAAGAGGGTTTGGGGAAGCGCGGGTCTGAGATGAGCCGGTGCTAGGACAAGGGCGCCTCCTCTTGGGGAAAGGACAACGCCAAGGCTCTGAAGCCCACCCAAAGCTGATCTCACTCCGCGGCATTTCCCAACCGGGCGCTCCCAGCGTGCGCACAGTGACGCAGAAGTCGATGTTCAAAGACAGCCCCCAACGGGCGCTCTGATTTATACGGTTGTAATTGGCTATAAACCTCTGCAAAGTGGCCATAACCTGCAATGCGGGCCATCTGGGCCAACAAGAAGGGAAGCGGGAAAAGCGGAAGCGCTCAGAGCTGGGGAAGACTTCACCGCATAAAGAGACTCGAATAAGACCCCCCATCACTCCTATTCTCACTTCCTTCCCTCTCCACACACATTCCAACATCCTGGCAAACGTAGGGTCTTTGAGGGAACTTCTCTTGAGTCTTGAAGAGAAACACACACACACACACACACACACACACACACACACACCATCCTTGAAAGGTTCAGGAAGAATGACCCCTGTCTGGGGCAGCGGTTGAATCGCACCAGCATTTTCTCCCCCTTTTCTTGCTCTTTCCGCAGACACAAGAGGACTCCCGCAGGTTCTTTCTTGAATAATCCCTTTGTAGACCAAAGGTTCAGGGACCTGGGCGCGCCAGGTCAGCACCTTCTTCCGGCGACAGCAGCTTTCTCGGTCCCTCTGCTCTCTGTAGCTCCAACCCCTCGAATTGGCCTAAATGGCCAAACGTGGCCCCACATGCAGCCTCGCCGCCCTTTCTTTCCACCCGCCTCTCTTTTGGGGTGGCTTGGATGGGGGAGAACGGCACGGGGAGAGATTGTGTAGATACGGCCCGCGGGGAGTCCAAAGCTCCTTCTCGGCGGCCAGGAGCTGCTCAAGGAGTGCAGGAGGCAGCAAGTGAGCGATGTCTTGCTCACGCCAACATTGGCGGGATCTTCCCAAAGGTGTCCCGCGGTTGTGAATGAGGAATTCTTGGAAAGAGGAAGCCTTTCTTCCGCCCTAAATTGAACCCAGGGTGGTGAGACCCCCAAATATCCATTCCCAGGAGCAGCAGCCAGTGAAGCCCCCGGAGCCTCCCTGAACTTGTTCCCTCTCCCTGTCCGGGCCCTAAGCTCCCAGATAGCCTGGGATGCCTCTGTGAGCCCTGGTCGCAGGGCCCTCCCAGCAGCCGTCGCTGGGCGCGCGCCTTCCCAGGGCCCTTGGGTAGGGCGCCGCCACAGCTTACCTTGGCTTCCGAGGGACGGTTGCGCTGGCTTCCGCATCCACTCGCACAGGTTTCGCCGCTGGCCGCCCGGGGACAGCTGCTCCGCAGCGGCTGTGGCGGCGGGCCCGGGAGGGCCCGGATTAAGCGTCTGCAGCAACCCCGAGGCGCAGGAAGGCGCGGCGGCAGGGTGGTGCGGGTGGTGATGCGGGTGATGGTGCGGGTGGTAGTCGGCAGGGCTACTGTAGCCCATAGCGGCGGCCGGGGAGCCCCCGTTGAGGCCGTGGGCAACCGCGTTAGCTGCAGCCGCTGCGCCTCCTGGCGCGTAGCCGTTCCAGTCCTCTCGTAGCGGGGCACCGTATGCTGCCGGCCAGGACGGCCCCGGGGACTGAGCGCTGTCCAAGTTCGCGGCTGCAGCGGCCGCGGCCGCCACGTGGTAACCACCATAGTCCGGGTACTGCGGGGGGCTGACGAAGTTCTGCGGTGCCAGGTTGAGGCCACCAGAGTGGCGCACGGAGCTGGGGTACATGCTCACGTCCTTGTCCAGAAGGTAGCTCACGTACATGGTGGCGAGGGCCTGAGAGCAGACCTCACCATACTGCCTAGGGAGGAACGCTGAAGGTTGCCGGGGGTGGGGGTGGAAGGGGCGATAGGGAAAGGGTGTGGGGGAAAGAGAAACCTCGGGTGGCTGCGCCCCAGCCGCGCAGTGCTCCACTGGCTCCTCGCGGCGCTTCTGCCTCTGAGGCGGTCCTTCCCTTTGGCCTGCCTCCTCCCTTCCTCTCTTTTTCCTTCTTTCCTCCCACCTCCTTCCCACTAGGCAGCAGAGGAGGGGAAGACCCGCCACAGGCTGGCGTGCGGAGCCCCAGGCCGGCGGCCTTACGTGATTAACGAGTGTTTACAAGACTCTATTAGTAATGACACAGACACCAATGGCTGGAGACGTCGAGGCGCAACGCTCATTCTGCGCACAACCCCCCCAAACCCGATTTGCATTTTAAAAGATAAGGGGCGGGGGAACTCGCGAGAGAGCAGCGACCTGATCACAGCTAAATATTCAAACCTTTATTGTTGAGAGCTTCCTCCTTCCAACCTGGCGCACTTTAACCTCCAATCACAGGTTCAAAGAATGAAATCAAGAGACTTGCCAAGCCAGGGGGAGAGAAAGAGCTATCTTGTGGGAATCTGGGTTTACAGACAGGAGCAGTCTTGTTTATGCATTCGCCAGGAAGAGGGCGATCAAGAAACTCCTGTCCCAAAAAGAAAAGAAAAAAAATAAAAAGCCATTGCTTTGATGAGAACATTTCTGACCAACCAATGGGATGAGGAGCGGAGCCCTAAAAGAAGGGCCGATTCCTTCTCGCCCTGCGCCCCTGGCCTGGATAGCTGCTGCCCCAAGCAACTATCACTGCTAATTATTTATTTTCTTACCAAATGAAGTTGCTCGCCCTCCACAGAAGATAAATTAGGCTGCGTCTTCGAACTCATCTTACGTTTTGGATTTGAATTGTTAAAGCATTTCATTAAAACAATATTCAAGAATCAAACGTCTTAACTTAAACCAATGAGCCTGTGGTAGAAGTTTGGCTAGTGTTTGCCTTGGAGGGCAGTAATTGGAGGGAAATCTGGAGGGGGAGGCCAGCGTGTTGGTAACTTTCTATTTCTTGAACAAAGTACTGATTTCATGGTGTGTAGGTTTTGTGAAAATTCAGCGACGTACACTCATATGTTTATTATTTTAAAGTAAGTGGCTAAAAATCAAGGAAAAAAGGAGTCCAGAGTTTCTGCTAATACATACCTTTGTATTTGTGTCTTACATCATATCTGTCTTAAAAATCCTTTCCCCTTTACAAAGTAAAACATTCTGTTTCTCATCTCCAGGGAATGGGAAGGCAACCCAGGGCCGTTATTAGTTATTGCTAATGAAAAGCTCCGAGGGCACAAAGGCTGAGAAGGAATTCCTCTTCAATTAGGGAGCACTGTGGCCAGAGGGCCCAGATCTGGAAATGGCCATTTGGGGACAGGAGTGTTGAGGTCAGGATCAGGAACTAATGAGACAGGAGTACAGAGGTAGCAGGAATAGGCTTCCACCCATTTCCATCTCCATTTTAGCAATAATTTGGAGAGCACCATTGGTGGTCATTTGCCTCCTCTCTGAGAATTAGCTTTGCTGCAAGGCTTGGGTATAAGGACAAAGCGAGGCAGCTGACTGCCCAGTGTTGCGTTCCCTGGGAACCCAAGTAGGCTGCCGGCTCTTGTTCCTGAACACCTGCAATTGTTGGTTCTCTCAGATATTTGTCACTATTCCCTTCATCTCTAGAGCACTTTCCAGTGTCCTTTATCTTCCTTGATTCTCACATCTCCCGCGATCAGAGACAAAGCTGGTGTCATTACCCTCCTCATTCAGGTGACAATCACCAAGCCATCTAGTTAAGAGACCAAAGCACTATTAGAACTAGCCTAGGGGTGCAGGAACCTGTGCTTTCTGGTTCCTCCAGTGTTTTTGAGTTTTGTCAGGAAGAAGGTTAAAAGTGGGGGTGTCAAGGTTATGCAGGAGTCAGGTGCTGTATACCCAAGAGGTAGGAGCTGCCACTTGGTCCTCCTGGAGGACTTCCCAAAAGCCTGACTGGGACAACCAAGTGCCATTTCACTTCACAAGAAATAAAGTCAGAATTAAATTGCAAACCCCATTACAGAAACCTAATCCAGGCAAAGACAGAAAGGGATGTTTTCACAGTCCTGATGGGGCAGGAATGTGGGAGGTTAAGTGGTGGGCACTGCAGACTTTTGATCTAGTAAAGATCTTCCTCCTCTTCCTGGGTACAATTCCCCTTTCCGTCCCTCTTGACCCCCTCCCAGGCTTGAGCTCTGGAAGCCCAGGCTGAGGCAAGTCTGTATCTTCGGAATGTTGGCATTCTTTGGAACAATCGCTTTATTAGGGACAGCCATTCCCTGGGCCCTGTGGTGGCCGCTTCCTGAGTTTTTATGACCTCGGCCGCCGGCTGCTGGCTAATTGTCCCCATTTTCCAGCTGTGTCTCTGTGCTCTGTCCTGGAGAAAGGGCTCCAGCCTGTGCACCCAACTGCTTTGGGAGCAACTAGGGTTGCTCTGGCTCTAGTGGGTCAACTTGGGATCACAGAGCTGGAGAAGCCACAGAGAAACCTAAGATTTAGAGTGCTTGAGCCCAAGAAAGGCAACCATGATGAAAACCAATACTTTCATTCATGGCCAAAAAAAAAAAAAAAAAAAAAAAAAGGCTTCTCTGGCATTAACATGATCCTGCCTACAATCCTAAGGTCTGGATTGTTTGGTGAGGGGACAGGAGATGGTAAATGATGTCTTTGATAATCTCCTCTGAGTGAAAGTGTTCCCCCAATATTCGTGTTCCCCTCTTTGCCAAGAGGGCCCAGCTGGGTCCCCTGAAGAAACAGGGTTGTAGAATCAGTTCTGGCATCTATAGAAGTTGGCAGATGATAAAGAAGCCTGGGTGTCTTATATATACACAACCCCAGCAGGTTAGCAAGTTGGGGGTTCTTGCCTGTCCTCTAGAGGCCCACTCTAGACTGGGGCAGTTCTCCAGCCTCGGAATGCAGGCCTATGGCCCTGGTGAATACAGGGCCACCTGCATTATGATCCTATTCTAGACTTTCTTATTTGGGGGCCCAAAGTGCTCGGCAACTTCTTAAGAGCTCTCTGGCCTAGGTGAGAATACCCAAGAAGGGACTGGGAAGGGCCTTCCTAACCCTACTCCTGTAGTTGGAGACTCCCTTCCATTCTGTATCTCTCTATCATCCATCCAATGTGGGGTCAAAGAAGCCTGCGGCAATCACTCTGCAGAAGGTGAACTTGTTCAGGAAGCTTGGGGCTGGAATTGGGCTGGGGCTGAGGCTGCAAGCACACAGAGCCACAGCCAGAGCTGACTTCTAAGGGCAAGAGAGGGTGGGAAGAAAGAGATCCAGGTAAATAAAGCAACTGGAAGATGGGTAGGGCAGCCCCACCAGGTTATCAAAGGGATGTCTTTTTTTTTTCCTCTAATGATATAGAGGCCATTTCACATTCCTTGAAGAGGAACCCAGCTTCTAGGATCCCCGCTGGAAGGGGCTCCAGAGGGGGATGGGGAGCAGGAAGCTGCCGGAAGGGGCGGGTTGCCCTACCAGGCAGATGAGACACTCCTTAAATCCACAGATCATTGACACAGCTCCCTCCCTGCTCAAAGGTCCCCAGTGTTTGCTCCTGCTAAGGGGATCCTGCTCTGCCCAGTATTTGTAGCTCCTAGAGACTGGGAAGCCCAATGGCCCACATAATCCTGATAGGGCAGGCCGTTTGAATTCACCTCAGCACAAGTCTACTTTCTGAATCTCTTTTAGATCAAGGAAATTATTCATAGAATGAAGCCCTTCCAAAACTCCTCTTCTTCCCACACTAGGAACCTTCTCCCCATATTGACCTGAATTCCCAGGAGAATTTAGAAAGAGTGAGAAGGAAGAGAATGTATTCTGGTGAAATTATTCAGTTGGGCAGTCTATAGTGCTATGGGAAAAAAAAATAACCTGTTCAATCTCTACTTAATTGTGAGTTTAGGGAGACTTTCAGCCATTTCATTCAATCAACAATCACTCACACAAAGAAAGACTCAATAATGGACGATTTGACCCCCAACAACCCCACCCTGCCCTGTCACAGCCCACTCAGCTAACATCTCAGGGAAGGAAATCAATAACAGTGTCCTTTCTGTAGGGCCTCCCCAGAGTCCACCACCTGTCCAGCCCCATCAGGCCACAATGGAGCCAAACACGTTCATCCTGAACAGAAGGGAGGGGCCGCAGCTGCCCACAGCTGCCTGGGCTTCACTCACAGGAGCAGATGTGGCCCTCACCCTACAGAGTGAAGACTATTTTCTTGCTAAGCATTCTGGGTGCCTGGTTCTGTCTACCTGAGGAAAAGTTCCTGAATTCATGTGAGGTCATTGTAGACTACAGTTGTATCGCATCTAAGCAAGATCACAGGAGGACACAGAGCTGTATCACACTTCTCTTTGAGGGATTACTAAGTTTTCTGATTATTGACAGGGAATACATGTTTTCCCCTGCTTCTCTGTTAAAAATATATTCTCATGGTCAGAGGATCAAAAGAAAATAAAAAGCCTCAAGAGAGGGGGTAATAGTTGGATACAGAAATTTGGTTTTGCTCATTGAGTATAAGTTATTCAAATAACTAGTAGTTGCCCATTTTCTTCCTTTGTTCTGAAATTAGGGTCTGTGGACATTGTACAATTGTATAATACACTGTCATTCTGTCTGGTAGATGAACACAGAGAAAGATTTAAATCCCTGATACAGAGGGCCTTGTGCGGGGGCGGGGAGTCTTATAGATTGGTGCCCCCTAGGGACCCCAGGCTTCCATCCCAACAGAACTGATTGATGCTGGCGAGAACCAGCATCTCTCCAGGTCTGCTTCAGCCAAATGTTACCACCTGGCTTTGGCATGGAGGGCCTTCAGTTAGCATTTGTTCACTCACCATTGTATCATGCCCGAATGACCTTTGTTTATCATATGAAAATTTGTTCCCAGGAAGCTCTACAGGGTAAGTTTTATGTGACTGGTGAGGAAAGAAGCTCAGATAAATGTTCCACTCTTCTTGATTGACTAGGCCCATTGACAAGCTGCTTTCTCTAGGAGAGTCAGGGTCTTAAGTCTGTGTAACTCTTCTATTTTAAAAAGGAGAATCTGCAGCCCAGAGAGGTTAGGTGATTTTCCAAAGGTCTCATAGCTTTACAAGTCCCTAAGCTTAAATGAGCTAATAATATGTGTTCTTTGCTACCCACAGCAGTCTGTACAGATGTTAATTATTACTATGGCTACTGATGCCACCCTGCAAACATATTCCCAATACAAAACCAACCAGCATGATTCAGGGAATCCGAACTCTCCACCCTACCCTATCCCCTACACAGAATAGTACTAGAACAATAAGGTTCTGAAGTTATAATTCTGACCACTTCCCTAATACTACTTATTTCTTTCACAGGCACCTGCTAACTGAAGTTTATTAGTTTATTGAATGGTGAATTTTCCATAAATTCTGTCCCAGATTTTCTCCAATAGTCAAAGAAGGTCTCCATCTACTATTTGTATCACAGTAAACATTTCCTGGCGGGGGGGAGTCTTTATTATTAAATAAAAATCGATATCCTATAGCTGTTCTCTGGACTCATGTCTAATTTAAAACGAGTAAATGTCATGTGTAGAATGTGAGTGTTGCCTGTCCCCGCTTCCTTTCTGCCTACATCGGCGTCTGTAGACCCCCTATGGCGTACAGACCAAGAAGTCCACCACTTCAGATACATTCTTTAAAAGGCCCCAGTTACAGAGGTGAGTGAGTAACTAGGATTTGGCTCTGAATTCCTAGCCTAAGCTGCTCTCTCAGGTCGTTTTTTTTTTTTTTTTTTTTTTTGCGCAGCATTTGCCTGCGGGGCTTGATATTTTAAAGGGACGTGAAAATTGGTGAAACCGCCCCCACCTCTTAAGAGTGTGTGCATGAATGGGTTGTCTGATTACAAAAATTGAAATCAGATCTTCGCCCTCCAACTCTTCTTAGCGTTGCCATCAAGGTTCTTTTCGTTTTGTTTTTAACGAATTAATAAGCAAGATGTTAATTGTTCATCCTGGAGCCTGCACCAATTATTTCTGCCCCTGACGATTGCTGAGCGCGCCCCGGAGCTGTCTCTTCACTGAGCAACCAGGGCTGGCGAGCCAGCGCGCTTGGATCCAAGTTGGTGGCCCAGTCCCATCAGCCTGCATTTGTCTCCCGTATCCTGCGCACCAGAGAGAGGAAAGCGTCTGTGCCAAGGGAAGGGCTGCAGAAGCACAGGGCGTTTGAGCCAAGATATGCCCCCACCCCCAAAACTGCCCTGCCATACTTCGGCAGTCTCAGATGACTCGGAAACGGCCTCAGCCTCTTGCTGCTCAGAAAGGGGAAAGTAAGAGACATTAACAATGGCTTTTGCAGCAGCCCTTTCTTGCCCCACGCCCACATCACGGCTGCCAGCGCTCAGGTGTATTTGGAAGAGGCTTGGTGCAGTCAGCATTCGTCCCATAACCCCCATCTCCTACGAAAAAGACAGATCCAGCGTTTGCCTCCACCCGTACCCTTTTTTCCGCGGGAATAAACAATTTCCCGGGCAACATTTTAACTGTTGAAATGTAATAGTGTAACTGGAGACAGCGGGTTGTGCCTGAGAAGTTCAGGTCACACTGGCTAAAAATAGCGCTGGGGGAATCTTGCCCGGGTGGATTCTTCGCATCTTGGGCTGAGCACATTTACATAAAGAGAGTGGACTCTGCATTTTAGGGCTTTGGATTCACCTCAGGGCTGGGCGGAGTGCTTGGACTACAGTGGGTTATTCTGAATCTCAGGCCCAGCCTCTGGTATTTGGATCCTGGTTCAAAAAAAAAATCCTCTTCATCAAGCTGCAGTCCTCCTGTGTGTTAGGAAATTCCCCAACTTACCCTGACCAGAGGGCGTCTAGCTCCAGGCTTAGGGTGCAGCACCTTGCCTGGGGGCCCAGAGTTACAGGAACCGAGTCCTGGAAGCTCCCGCCTGATGTGCACCTGGTGCACCTCCACCCAGGAGTGGTTCAGGCCTGGGATGCTGGTGGCTACCTGTTTCCCTGACACCCCCCACCACCACCACCAGCTTTGCTTACCTTCACTCCTACTACTAGAAAGGAACACCTGTGAGGAGGGAATGGCAGGTAGTGGTTCCTCCACTAAAACTCCTGGTTCTTCTGGAGGAATTTATTTTTATGGACCATCAGCCGCATAACCAAGAGTGCAACTGCCCAGCTCTTCTTAGAGAAGAGGTTATTGTTGTCCGTGATGGTGGTGGTGGTGGTGCTTGTTGTTTTGTTGCTGTAGCTAAGCCCTGAACTAAGTCGGTCACTAATGGAAGTCCTTGTCTTCAAAAGGGCCAACTCTTCCTTTACCTTTTTACCTAGCCTGTGTTGGGAAGGACATGGATGGTTTGTTTTTTGCCAACATACTCCTAAGGAATATTTGTTGGGGCCTGTTTCGGGGGCGGGGGGTGCAGAGACACGTGTGTGGGGGTGGTGTTTGGAAACAGTGGTGGGCTCCTTCTGCATGATACTGATGTTCTTCCCCAGTGGGTGTTCTGGCCTCCGGTTCAAGGAACCGCCCAACTCAAATCTGAAACCCGAGGTCGACAAGCTCCCCAAAGCAGGCCTACTCCACCTGGAAAGATTTCTGCAGATTTCTTCCATTTTATCAACACTATGGGGGTACCGCCTTCATTTTGGGGTTCACAATACCCATCATGACACAAAATGAATATTATTATTTTCATAACTGTTGGTTTCGGAAGGCAGTCCACGCCCCAGGCCCACGTCCGGGAAAGACAAGAGGCCCACCCACTCCTGACCTTCAGGCCAGTACAGTTTAGAGACATTTCGCCCTCCCGCCGCCACTACCCTTAAAGTAGCAGCTACTGCGCCCGCCCCCACGAAGCGCCTTTCCAACGCCGGCCCTCAGCTTCCCTCCTGCAGCTCCCCGGAGCCCCAGACCAAGGGGCGCTTTGCTTTGCCAGCTCCGGCTTAGTAGGTGCCTCTGAGCGAGAAAGTCGCTTCCGCTCACATGTAAATGTCAGGTGCAGCAAATAAAGTGGGAGAAGGAAAACAAACAAGCCGACAAACCGCTGCGGAATAAAAGATCCCTTTTCCATCCGTTTTGCTTTGCAGATCAGGCTTAGCAGGAGAGGGTGGGGGAGCCAACCAGAGCTGGTTAAGCGCTTTGGAATCCACAAAGGCTGGTGGTGTCGGCAAGCGGCTAAGCGGGTGAAGAATTGAAGCAGTGAGCTGGATAAATCGGGGCAAAGCACTAAACTATCTAAATATTTTGGAGACGCGTGTACGTGTGGGTGGGTGCACAAAGGGCTCATCATCACTCCTTTGATTGCCTCAATTCTCCACTTCCTTTGTGCGCATTTGTGGACGCCGTTCCAGGCCCAAGTCAGCCTCCAGCGCAGCGCGCCCAGCGCCGGGTCAGCCAGGCGTCCGGGGGTCCCCAGCTCGCGCAGCTTCTACAGCCTGGAGGAGTCGGCACCGAGAAGGTCGACAAGGCGCAGGTGGCCAATTTTTTTCACCTCGCCCAGGGCGGTGCGCAGCTCCTGCGCTGGCTGGCAGTGCAGCCGGCGCTCCAGCTCTCTAGGCACCGCCGCCCGGTCGCTGAGACGCGCGGCGAGCACGAAGGGGAAGCCGAAGCGCGCGCGGTACTGCGCGTTGAGCTTCTCCAGCTGCTGCCGCTCTTCTGCGCTCAGGCTTGTCAAGCCCGCGCTGCTCTGTTCCCGCTGCGATTCGGCAGTGAGCGTGCCCCGCTGCTGCTCGCGACCCGCCAGGTCCGGGTGGCAGCGCAGGATGCCCTCCTGTCCTGAGGAGAGAAACAGACATTCGGTGGGAGCGTGTCACGGCGCCTGCTCCTCTCCAAGCAGCTGGGAGAAAGCGCAGCGCTTCTGGCTGCTGGCTCCGCGGGGTCGCCGCTTGCCGACCCAATCCAGCCCCCTACTCCGCCCCGCCCGGTAGGAGGCTGAGGGAGGGAAGACGGGTCCCGGGATAGTGGCGTCCTGGCGGCGCATGGGCACCCACTGCACCCTCCCTTCTCACAAGCCCCAGACCTCGCGACCCTCTGTCCCCGCAACATTCGGTCCCCACCGGGACCGGGGGCGGGGCGGGAGTGACAAGTTTGTCCTTTGAGACCTTGGGGCAAGTAGAGTGGAGGGTAGAAAGGGCGGCCGCGGAGGCTCGGAATTTACGACCTGCTTGGGAGAGAGCTGGGACGCGATAAGGAGCCGAGCATTTCGTATCTTTTCAAAGTCCTTTGCTCTCAGGGGGGCTTTGATGTTGAAAGGGGCCGGACGCAAGGGCCTGAAGACTTCCTGCAAAAGCCCTGGAATGAGTTTCGTTCTGCTCCAAAGGAGAACAGGCAGGGGCGGGGTGGATCCTTGGGATAATATCCATGGGGCTTGGCAAATAAATGCCCAAGATTTTGTGATCCTAAGTGTGAGTCCTGGGTTTCTGGAATCCAGCATCCAAAGCGCCTCGGAGATTAGCTGCAAAGAAACCCATTTCCAACCGGAATTCCACAGCCCTTTGAATGCAAGTGACTTTCCTCTTTTTAGGAAAATTACAGCCACCCACCATCCACTCTGCTAGGGATTTATTCCCCTTCTTCCACTGTAGATTTCTAAGAGTCTTCGGGAGTTCTCTTGGAATAAAGCTTCACTTAATCTCTTAGGCCTGAAATTGGGAAACTCTGCTGTAATACCTGGAATCCCAATTCCTAACCCAGGCGTTTTCTCTGAGCCCTGGCTAATCTTTCCGCTTAGCACTCCAAAGAGAGAATTAGAATTCCTCTGTCTAAGCAAGATACAGTAAGCAGAGAGTGACTATCAGTTAAATTAGGGCAATGACACCTAACTTGCCGAGTTGTTGTGAGGATTAGAGACAATTCATTTACCCAAAGCACATGCCTAATGCCTAGTAAACATCAATAGTCATTATTATTACTTGTAGTAAACCCAGTGGAACTGGACCAAGGTACCACAGGAAGTCCCTGGCTCTTCCTATCTCAATAAAGCCATTGTCTGCCTTTGGCACTGGGAATAGGTATGCGGTTCTATTGGAAATGGGGACCATTTAATGCACCCTTTCATAAATTACATATCGACAAAGCTGAGATTTTTTTTAAACTTTATTTATGATGTAGCCCCTTCTTTCTCAAACAGTATAGTATCTGCCCAATAAAAGCATGGTTAGGATTATGCTATCAAATCATGCACCAAAGTTTGGGGGGTTAGAAAGAATTGAGGGGTGGATAATGTTTTAGTAAGAGTATTGGATGAAGGCTCAGAGGGGTTATGTGGCCTGTCTAATGTCACTCAGTGGACTGCACCTGGACCCTCACCCCAAATCCCAATCGTTTGTTTTTTTTTAGGGGCCTGGTTGCCGAGCAAGGTTAAAGAGAGTTCAAAAGGAAACTCAACAATAATCCAACCTCTCTATCACCATTGCTTTCCAGCTCCTCCCATGGGTGCCCTGCCCCTTGGCCACTGCAAGCTGGATTAGTTCTCCTTTGCTCCCCGTGTCCAGCCTGGGCTGGCCGGATGGTGCGAAAATGTGGGTGTTAAATTCCCCACCCTGGGGGAGCTGCCCAACCCTGGGCCCAGGGTTGGCCGTGCCACGCCACGCGGCTCGGCGCCAGGATCCCCCCATCCATCCACCCTGCGCGACCACCCAGTCCCGGGACCAGCAAACCACCCTGGCTGCGCGGAAATAGGAAATGCGAGTTATGGAGCCTTTGCCAGGACCAGCAGGACACCTCCTCTTCACATACTGTTTCGAAGCAGTCGGTCCGTCCCCTCACCCAGTCAGGGGGCTCCAACTCCCCATCCCCCCATTTATTACTCTTTCCAGGACCAGCCCAAGCTTCGGGAAGTGGGTGGGGGTCTTTCCACCCATAGCCCCCTTGCACCTGATCCCCAGTGCACTCGGGGAGCAGCCGCAGGTGGCGGAGCAGCTCGGTCTCCCGAATGCTAGATCTGCCTCTTGCCCTTCTTGCCCTTGCACCTCGCTTCTCACTCCCCTCGGATTTATCTCCCATCTTGAAAGCATCGCCCTGGGGTTAATGTTTGCCTAGGACTGAGCATGTATTTTCTACTCTGGCCAGGAGGAAAGGAGAGAAGAGAAAGGGGACCGAGAAGAGGGCAGAGAAAAGGCAGATTAGATTGAAAAAAGAGGAACTGAAATGTACACAACACCAGCATGCAGGCGTGTGCATGTGTGTACACACACACACACACACACACACACATCCTTTAGCTGCCTATAATAGAAAGAGGTGTTGGGAGGAGTCGCCAGGGGATGGTGAGCTACCCAAAAGAAATACAACCTGACCTGCTCCAAGACTCAACCTTCCTTGCCCCAAATCACTGAGCCCTCCTGTGCTGTAAAATTGTGTCCACCAGCTCATATAGGTTTGCAGCAAGAACCCTCCCTTCCTCACTCCAAAACCCCACCAATGTAGTATCCTAGAGTTACTCCAGCTATGACCATAAATCCCAGGGGAGGACTGGAGACTGTGGGCTGTCTCCAGTCCTGGGGGTTCCCCCACCTGGGATGCCCAGGTGCTCCTGGGCCATCCCGATGCCCTAATTGGTTCTAAGAACATCTTTAATGCTGCCTGTTCTTTTTTCCCCCCTGAATTTCTGGACTACTGATTGTGCTACTGGCTATCACTTCTAAAGATATAGGTGTGGATGTGTATTGCTGGAACTACAGGATGTGAATCTGCACATAGAAGAGTTCCTGGCATAACCTACCCTCTGTTCCCAGAGGAGAAGAAAGTGTGTGTGTGTTGGGTGCAAGGGTGGCCAGTGACCAGCAGACAATTGCTCAGAGTCCCATAGCAGTCCACATGCCTCCCTGAGTCTGTTCCCACTATTGTGTTCTCACTTTTTGGCATGAGATGATTTTCCCCTCTATCAAATACCAACCCCTCCATTTGTGTTCTTGAAGGCCCCAGGGCCCCCTTTCTTTCTCAGACTTTTGCTTCTGCAATTTCAGATATCCGTTGGTACACCCCCATCCTTTCCAAACATGCTTTAGAATGTTTCATCCCATAAACAAAACTGAAGTCTTCCTTTGATTCCCTTTGTCCTCTAAATTCTCCTTCCCCTTTTCCTCTCTTCAAAGGAGTTGTCTAGTGACCTACTTTCTCACTTCTCTTTCCAGATTCATTCTATCAAGCTTCCAGTCCCACCCCCAAACCAACCTGTATTCCTGAGGATCACAGAAGACAGACAGGCATCTTGCCCGAGCACAGAGCCTAATGCCCATCCTCTTCCTTCTCCTTAACATATCACATGGTCGACTCTCTCCTCACTTCTTTGATCCTGCTCTGCCAGCTCTACACTGAAGTACTCTAGGACTCAGGACTCAGTGCTTTCCTTCTCCATTTACCCACTAAGTGCTCTAATCCAGTCCTGTGGTTTAAAATACCATCAATTCTTTGGTGACACATAGATCTAGGTTAGCACCTAGCTTTCCATTGAATTTTTTGCTGTGTTCCAACTAAATACTTACCAGTTTCATTTGGATGGTTATTAGGCATCTCAGACTTAGCAAACTTCCTACTTCCATCTCTACCTCCCAATTCTAGGTCTTCAGCGCTTCAGAAAATAGCACCACCAACCACCCAGTTGTTCAGACTAAAACTTAGGAGTTATCCTTAATAGTCTTTGTTTCTGATCTTCCTCTCTGCCCATCAAATCCACTAAAAATAATCCTTTTGTCTCTAACATCTGTTCTAGAAATTCAGTGACATCTCTCCATCTTTACTACCCCAATCGTAATCCAAGCAAGCCCATCTCTCACTTTACTCCTACAACAGTCCCTGGACCTGATCTCCCTGGACCTGATATGGTCCCCACACAACAACCATTTTAAAAGGTAAACCTGATGGTGTCTCACTACACATGGAGGAAACCAAACTCTTTACCTGAAAAGCTCTCCACAATCCGACCCTGTCTGATTCTTTCCCCTCACATCCCTCCACTCGTCACAACTCTCCAATCACTTTTGTCTTTCTGTGTCCCCGCAAATATCAAATTCACTCCAAACCCAGGTACCGTTTCCCATAGTAACCTCATTCTATGTCTTGACTGCTTCCTTTTTATCTTTTGGTTTTAAATTTAAATTCCACCTTCTAAGAATGACCTCCTTTATTTTCTACAACATACATATTTTCTTCTAATGATTTATTGAATCTGAAAGAATCACATTTATTTATGTTAATTCTGTCTTCATTAGAATATAAGACCATTGAAGGCACTGATCAGTGCCCATGATGGTGCATGAATCATACAGAAGGGGCGCTCAGAAAGCATTTATCAGCCAACATATCACTCTTGAGGAGGAGTATTATTTATTTATTTTTGGACTAAATAAACAAATGAACATATTTTGTGTGTTTTCAGGGTTGCTGGGGATTGAACTAGAGGTGCTCTATAGTTAATTTATTCCCCCAACAGCTCCCCCACTTTTTTTGAGACAAGGTCTCACTAAGTTGCCTGCTCTGACCTTGAACTCGAGATCCTCCTGCCTCAGCAGAGTAGCTGGGATTACAGGTATGTGCCTCGGTGCCTGGCCAAATGAACACATTTTAATAGCTTGATCTAAACCTCTTCTAGCCTGTATATAAGAGAAATCTTAGTATCTAATTGCTTCATTAATTTAACAAATCTATTCTCTGATAAGTATTAAGTTATGGCATTACTTAATTCTGAAACATCACATCATTGTGTAATTAAATCTTAGGAAAATTTTATTGCTTTTGGTGGGGGTGGGGAGGTTGCTAGAGATTGAATCCAGAGCCTTGTGGTTGCTAAACTCTACCACTGAGCTACATCCCAGCCCACTCTTTGATTTTTAACACCAATTAGTCCTGAATTGGCTCAAGTTGTGGGTGTGTTTCAACCTGCCTCCTTCTACTATAGCCATTCCTCTTGTTTGGGAAGCCTTTCCCTTCAAGGCTAGTTGAGGGAAACTGGCTAAAGAGGATGCTTTGTCAAGTAGGGCAGGAGCCAAACATTGATCCTGTACTGCCATCTACTGGCCAATCATCATTATCTCTAACCTAAATGGACTGCCAACTTTAGTTTACTGTAGAAATTGATTTTCAGTTGTCTGTCAATGGTATTCCTAGATCACCTAAAACAAATCATTGACCAGGTAAATTACCATATCCTATGCATCTCTCTAAGGTCTTTTCTAGTTTTCTACTACACCCAGTTTGTTCTTTACTATCCAAAGGCAAAAGCTAGACTATGCAATAAATCCCATTTTGATTTTTTTGACAAATAAATGTTGTATATATTATGGTGAAAAATTTGATGTTTGACATATGTATGCATTGTGAAATGCTGAAATCAAGTTATTTAACATATCCATTACCTCAAATACTTACTTTGTTTTCTTTTGGTTTTGTGGTCCTGGGGATGAAACCCAGGGCCTTAACGTGCTAGATAAGCACTCTACCACTGAGCTACATTTCCAGCCCACATACTTACCTTTTGATGTTAAAAACATTTAAAAATATATACTTTAGGCTGGGGGTGGTGGTGCATGCCTGTAATCCCAGCAGCTCGGGAGGCAGAGGCAGGAGGATCTCAAGTTCAAAGCCAGACTCAGCAATTTAGCAAGGTGCTAAGCAACTCAGTAAGAACCTGTCTCTAATAAAATACAAAACAGGGCTAGGGATATGGCTCAGCTGTCGAGTGCCCCTAAATTCAATCCCCTCCTCCCCCGAAAATCTATAAGCTGGGGAGGTAGCTTTATGGTAGAGCACTTACCTTGCATGCATGAAGCCCTGGGTTCAAACCCCAGGACTATAATAAAATAAAGTCTGTGCTCTAACCAACTGTCAAGTAACAATAGATTATTATTCACTGTAGTTGCCACACTGTGCAATAGATCGTTTTATTTGACTATTTGAACAACAAAACATGGAGTCTGAGAAACCAAGGATTAATGTGAATTGAATTAATTAGTGAATGAATAATAAATACCCTTAGATACTGTTTCTAGATTCTGTATCTGATTCACTGGAACTGGGTTAACTCCAGTTCTGCCTCTTTCTTCAAAAGCCACTGGGACGATTATGAGAGAGTTATTAGAATCCTAATTCTGCCACTTTCTAGCTGAGTGTCCTTATTCAAATTAATCTCTCTGTGTCTACCTCAGTTTTCTCATCTCTAAAATGGGACAACCAATTCTAATAGCACTACTTATTTTAAAGGATTATTACAGGGATTGAATCAGTTAACAAATACAAAGTGTCTGGAAAAGTACCTGGAATACACCAGTGGTAAAAGTTCAATAAATGCAGGCTATCTGTTATTATTATCACCATTGCTAACATTACTTATCTAATGTCATTAAGATGATTAGATACAGGCAGCCACCCGGACAGCATGGAGGCTCTGCTCCCAGCTGCCTCCCGGACACCAGGAGAGGGCTGAGAAGCAGGGAGTTCCCCTCAAAGAGCTATCTACTGTGGAAGCAAAGAACAGTCCAGTTGGCCCAAATTCCCTCCAGCTATTTTGTCCCTCTGACCCATACTAAAATCACCGAAGTTAAAACATGAGGGAAAGAGTTTATACTAGGATCCACCCTCTATCAACAGCACCTCAGGTATAGTTACGTTCATTTGTTGAGCACACTTCTATCAAATCTTAATATTCCACCCACTGAGTGCTCTAGAGTTCCAACACCAGCTGGAAGACAGGCTCCACCCCATCGGGAAGGATATTGAAACCTGCCTCAGGAGGGAGGTAGTACCCCAGCCTGCCCCACACCCCACAGAACCTCTGGTCAAACAGCTTGGGGTGAGTGTTGGTGGGAAAGAAGATAAAAAGGGGATATTTTCATTTTATTATCTAAGTTCCAAGTATAGAGTAATAAACTTCAAATGTTTGTTGAATAACTGGACAAATCAATGACTAATAAACTTGAGTCATCCTGTCTTTCTCTTTTAATATGTTCCCTCCTTGGCCCTGCCATTTTTGGGGGGTTTAAGTCAAATCCTGGGATTTTCCTTCTCCTGATAGAAAATGTCATGAAAACCTTTTCAATGTGGTTTCCCCCTGAGGCTGAAGAGGTTTTCATTTTCCCTCCTTTATTTTCTGGTCAGGCGTTGTGAGCTTGGGCTCCCATAGTCCCCTGCTCCTTCCAGCTCACCTGGCAGGCTTTGAGCTGAGAAGCCAGAGTCACCTTGCTCAGTGTGGGTCAGAGGACTCCAAGTCTGTCAGTCCCCTTCACATCTGAGCCTGTGGCTGCCAGAACTTTGAAGAAACCCCAAGAAGTGGGTGAATGTCAACACAGCCCCCACGTATCTGTCAGTTTGATTTTTATAACATCAGCCTCTGCTCTTCCTAGATGTGCCCCAAATGAACTTAACTGAGTTCCTCATTTTGGAGACTTTCATCTGACAACTGGAGGCCATGCAGATCTCAAAATTCTGTGGTCTCCTTCATGGGACAGAGGAGAGCTGCAGGTCTCATTCCCGGATCCAGGTGTCTATGGAAGGCCACTGTGTGAAGGTGGCCTTCGTCCCCTGTGGCATGTCAGGTCCTCCACAGGGTATGGAGCACCCTGGGCTGCTAACCCTCAGCCTCCGAATCCCTGCGCAGCAGGCCATCAGTCCCGCAGGCTGGCCTAAACCGCCACCCCTCTCCTCCCCCGTCCATAGCCAGGAACGCCTCAATTTTCTTTTTCTCCCCAGAAGAAACCAATAATTCATTTCCCTTTCTCCAGAAGGATTTCCTCAGTTTCTCCTCTTTTCCCCCTTACTCTTCTGGGGAGTCCCTGATCTGAATGAATTCTCTTTCCTCAGTAGTAACTTCCAAACTAGCCCTTTCTGGTAAAAATGTCAGCCACTTGCTCTTTCCCCTACCCTCTGAGGTTTCCTGGTATCTGTTCTCACCTCTCTCACATACAGGACATTGCCACAGTGAACACTGTGTGGCCAAGTGGGGGTGGGCCCTCGGCCTGACCTTTGGCCTCTAAATCACTATGAGGCCTTTCACCCGGGTCCCCCTGGTGACCTCCATGTCTAATATTTAACAGTGACTCTACCTTAGCTCACGTAAGTTGTTTCAAGCCACTTTGGGCCTAACACCTTGCAAGTGCGCAGCTTCTTACTAAACCCAAGGACATTGATTAATTAAACCTAATAAAAAGAGCTAAATGTAGCAAGTATAAGCAACTAGACTAAGATATCTATATGTCTACATCTATCTACCTATATATTTATTTATTTGGTATCGGGAATTGAACCTAGGGGTGCTTAGCCACTAAGCTACATCCCCATCCCTTTTTTATATTTTTATTTTGAGACAGGGTCTCACTAAATTTCCAAGGCTGGCTTTGAACTTGTGATCTTCCTGCATCAACCTCCTGAGTTGCTGGGATTTCAGGCATGTACCACTGTGCTTGGCTTCTAAAAGATTAAAAAAAATTTTTTTTTAATTGTAGATGGGCACAATACTATCTATCTATCTCTATCTATCTATCTATCTATCTATCTATCTATCTATCTATCTATTACTGGGGATTGAACCCAGGGGCACTTAACCATTGAGCCAGATCCCCAGCCTTTTTTCATGTTTTATTTAGAGACAGGGTCTCGCTGAGTTGCTTAGGGCCACGCTTGCTAAATTACTGAAGCTTGCTTTGAACTCACAATCCTCCTGCTTCAGCCTCCCAAGCCACTGAGATTACAGGAAATACATGCCTGGAAATACCTTTATTTTATTTATTTTTATGTGGATTGAACCCAGTGCCCCACACATGCTAGGCAAGCGCTCTCCCACTGAGCTACCAACCACAGCCCCTCTAAAAACATTTTGATAAGCTTATTTGAAATCCTTTTGTGTCTAATACTGAGTGCCAATACTGAAGCCTTACCTGACTGTGGAAGAGCATCTATAAAGGCAAAAAAATGCTTCTCTAAATCTTCCAAGTCAAAGAACGGACGCTGGGACCAGACAGCTGCTGCAATCAGAGGACATCTTTCAATGACATTTCCAAACACGTCCACAAATTCTCCAAAGTCCATGGAATTGACTTTCTCCATGTTCATCGCTTGTGTTCACCCGGAGGCAGCAAGATGCCCTGCTCCCCTCTTGACGAGTGAGCTGACTGTTGCTCACTGGGCTATATTTGCTGAATGCACAAGCTTGTGTGTTTTTTTTAATTTTTTTTTTTATGCAATACCAGTTTAGCATGTTCTAACTGCCTCTGGGAGAAGCAGGTCCAGAACACTTAAGTAATCATCAATAAACATGTGCTTAAGGGATTTTGTTTGTTTTATAGTGCTGGGAATTACCAGGGCTGTGTGCATGCTAAGCGGGTTCTCTATCACTGAGCTGTACCCCAACTCAGGCTTAAGGTTGTAATACCAGAGCAGAGATCTCTGTGTGGTGAATGTATCCAATTAAGACATTTCCAAAATCAAACTGAGTAGTGGCCATAGTTCACCCTCAGTACTCAAGCCAGATAGACTTGGTGTCATCAACATTTTAATGCTATTGTTATCCTGGGGAAGGTTTCCCTGACAATTCGGACAGGTCATAGGTCAATCCTCTTGGAACTTAGATTGGGAACACATCCCCATCTGTTATTGCTGCTGCTACAGAGGACAGGACCTACGGTTCACTTTTCCTCTGAATCCAAACACTTAACACAAGAGGTGATAAATGCACATGAAACAAGATGAGGTATCTCAGGAACAATTCTGTCCCAGTCTCTGTGCTCTCTTGAGCACCACTATGTGTTACTTTCTCCTTGAGTATATCCATTCTTTTGTGAAATCACCTTCATTATTGCATTTATTTGTTTGCATGTAATCTGTCAGCCCCAACTGCCCATGAGGCTATAGACTATGTATCTTGAGTCTCTGTATCTTGGGAGCCTAAAACTGTGCCATAGGAGGATCACAGTGAACTCATTGTGGCATAAATTCACCAAGGGGTGAATTGAATGACTAATTGACCACACGAATTAGATTTCACACCCTATGCATGCACAACACAAAAATAACATGAAAAGAATAACATGTTAATTGCAGTACTATTTATGATAGCAAAGTTATGGAATCAGCCTACCCAGATGAATGGATAGCCATCAACAGTTGAATGGATGAAGAAAATGTCACACACACACACACACACACACACACACACACACTCTGCAATACTAATCAGCCATGAAGAACAATATCAAACCATTTGAAGGAAAATGAATGGAGATACTCATGTTCAGCAAAATAAGCCAAAGACAAGTATTGCATTTCATATGTGGAATCTGGAAGGAAAATTTTAAAAAGACATCGTGAAAGTAGGAAGAGGATGATTAGGGAAGGGGACCAGATCATAATAGGGAGGGTGGATATGATGAAAGCATGTTATACAAATGTATGGAAACATCACATCAAAACTTTTTTTTTTTTACAATTGATATGCACAAAAAATTATGATGTACATAAACATTGAGTATTACAAAAACAAACAAAGGCAGGGGTCAGAAATTTAAAAAAAGATTGCCAGTATTTCCCTTTAGAACTAAAAATGCAAACATGTTTCCTAAAACCATGCCAGTTACACATTTACCTCCATGTGAATCACGATTCAGCATGAGAGCGGCAGCTTTAGGATTAATGAAGCAGTCTTTTCAGCTTACCCCGTGGTCTTCAAAGCAGGGGACCAGTGCTGGTGCAATCTGTCAACAGCCAAGGGTTTTGTCCCGCTTCTGTCTGTAGCCAGTTCCCCAGCTGCATCCACACCCCAGGGATCTGGGCCACCCCAGAAATAAGCTAATGAAATTTGCTTTCCAAAAGGGGTGAATCTGGTGACAGAAGTCCCACTGTTAGTGGACTTTGTTTCAAACATGGAACGACAAAGAATATTACACAGAGTGTCCCCAACATAACAAGATTCCACTTATGATTTTTCAACTTCACGATGGTGCAAATGTGTTACACATTCAGTAGGAACCGTCCTCGGAATTTTGAATTTGGATCTTTCCCTGGCCAGCTCCTCCGGGTCTCGTCCTCTCTTGCTGTCTGGGCAGTAGCAGTGACCTCAGCTCCCAGTCAGTCCTGGAGGGTTATAAGAGAAACTCTATAGTGTGCTTTGCTGCTGAGCCAGGATGTTCAGTAGGTTACAGGGATCATGTGCATTTTTTACTTATCTTTAATCTTAGATGGGCCCATCAGGATGTAACACCATAGAAAATTGAAGAGCATCTGTGTTATCATATACCTGTGTATTTGTGAAAAAATATTAAACCTCATACTGGGTATGCAGTTTTGGACAGCACTGCAGAGAATAAGGAGCTGGGCTCAGGAGCCAGAATTCCTAAGTTCTAATCCTGCCTCCACCACTTACCACCGAGCATGTGGCAAGTTACTGAACTTTTCTATACTTCAGTTCTTCATCTGTAAGTCGGAATCATAATAGTATTTGCCTGAGGGGAAGCTTACAAAAATTAAAAAAAAATTAATTAAAAAGTGCTCAAAATGGTTCTCATCACGTAACACTACATCGTTATTGGCTAACACAACATCTCCTGTGTTCAGTCCTCCGTGGGAACAAACATTTTCTTTTTTTCCTTCTGCCATTAGGGAGTCACATCCCTATTTCCTTATCCATGTGGGTTTTGCCACAGACACCTCAACAGCTCAACCGCCATCTCTTCCCCTTCTCCCTCCAGCACATCAGCCTCCATTAGCTCTAGAGTTGACCTGTGTGGCATCTGCAATGTCAGATGGAGACTGGGCAAAGGGAAGGGACAGTCTGTGTAGGGGCTCCATAGTGTCCCTAGGGCCCCCTCTACTGGACTGCCAGGCAATCCCAGGCTTAGAGCACTTTCAGCCCTGAGGGCTACAGTAAGTGAGAGAGGACGGCAGAGTGAGGGAGACGGGCCTTGGCAACCCATCCGCTGGGAACTGAGACCAGGCATAGTGAGACAGTGGTGGGGGGCGTCCCCAACACCTGCAGTCATCCATCGAGGTGGTGAGGAGGTGGGCAGGCATGGGGGCCAGAGAGGTCCCGGAGTTCATTATCTTCGAGTCTCTAACTAAGCAATTTAAGCTTCTTGAGTTTTGGCTTTGCCATCTGTTAAACTGCCACAGAACAAACAGTTTGTTAAGTGAGACAGTCTTTAAGAAATCTTTAGTCTAGTTCTAGAATATAGTATGTTATCTATAAGTATTAATAAAAAATCATCTAAGCAAATCTTGAAGACATTAAGTGAAATAGTCAGTCACAAAAAATACTGTCTTACTCTAATTATTACTTAGAATAGTCAGAAAGGGAGGCTGGTAGGAGCAGTTGTAAAAGGTGATCCAAGACATCTTCCTGTAGCTGGCCAAGGCCCCAAGGCGTTTATCTTTCTCCTAAAAAAAATACCTTGGAGAGGGAAATGGGTTCTTCAGTTTTGATATGGGAAGCCAGTCCCAGCCCCCTGAAACCCTAAGCATGGCAGGTGCCCCAGTCTGTGGACCAGAACCCTGAGAGCCAGGTCCCAGAGAAGGATCTAACATGAGGATGCTTAGTGAGAGAAATCTGGTAAGTAACGAACTTAAAATGCACTCATTGCCATAGTCACCAAATGACTGAATCCTGAATGAATTGAAGTTATCTGCATAGAAGGTTGTTTTTCTTCATATCAACGGATTGATCTAACTCTGCAGCTTAAAATTTGCCTTTCCAAAGGGCAGGGAGTACTAACGAAATGAGGCTAAGTTCTTGGGAATCGATTTTAAAACAGCGGTGCTAGGGCGCCACCTGCTGGCAGGATCACGGCAAGGCCGAAGTGGCTACCTTAGTAAACCTGCAACTCCTTCGGGAATGAGATTGATCAAAGTGTGTTGCGGGCAGGTGTATGAACATAGCACAATTAATCTCATTATTATATCTGATTATAATGCACAAATACAAATTTTAAAGATAAAATGTTTCTAACAAATAAAATGAGCTCTTGAAAATTGTGTTTTAAAAATGGGACGTTAAGTCAGGGACACAAATTGATACAAACTAAAACTGAATCTGTGGTTTAATAAGATTCTAATTTCATTTTCCATTAAGAGGTTTTTAAGGACCGTCATTCTTCAGGAAATGTTGCCTCATAAATATCATGTTTGGCATGTTAAAAAGTACAGCATATACAAGTCATGTTAAAAAGTACAGTAATATAAAGAACATCTGTGAATCACCACCCAACCCAACCTCCCCCCCCCAAAAAAAAATTCAAGTGACATTAGTGTGAGAATGAATGGTAGTGTAATGGTAGTGGTAATTGTATGTTCAGAAATGAAGGAACTTCAGTTGCATGTTATATAGGTTGAGTTGCCCTCATCCAAAATACTGGAACCAGAATGGTTCAGATTTTGCACTTTTTAGATGTTGGAATACTTACATATCAAAATGAGGTAACTGGGGATGGGCCCCAAGTCTCAGCACAAAATTCATTTCTTTTACATACAACTTATACATGTAGCCTGAAGATAATTTGTTTTTTCTACTGAGGATTGAACCCAGCAGCACCTTACCACTGAGCTACATCCCCAGTCCTATTTATTTATTTAAATTCTGAGACAGGATCTCACTAAGTTGCTGAGGGTCTCACTAAGTTGCTCAGGCTGACCTCAGAAACTTGTGCTCCTCCTGCCTCTGCCTCCTGAATTGCTGGGACTACAAGCATGAGCCACCACACCCAGCTCTGAAGGTAATTTTATACAATATATGCATCTGCGTTTTGGTTGCAACCACCTATCCACATGGGGTTAGGTGTGGAATTTTCCACTCGTGGAGTATCATGTTGGCTCAAAAATGTTTGGATTTTGTGCCGGGCATGGCAGCGCACACCTGTAATCCCAGTGGCAAGGGAGGCTGAGACAGGAGGATTGCGAGTTCAAAGCCAACCTCAGCAATGGCAAGGCACTTAGCAACTCAGTGAGATCCTGTCTCTAAATAAAATACAAAATAGGGCTGGGGGTGTGGCTCAGTGGTAGAGTACCCCGGAGTTCAATCCCTGGTACCAAAAGAAAAATGTTTTTTTTAGATTTTGATTTTGAAATTCAGTTTTTTTGGGTTAGGGGTGTTCTCAACATGAACCATGAATAACTCTTAGAAGCATAATATTGATTTTTAAAAAAAGGAAACAGGATCTGGCAATTGGATAGAGACCACAATATCATTTCTATAAAGCTTATAAACACGAGAATATTCATTTTCAAGGAAATCAAATCCTTTGGTGACTTTAACAGACAGGAAAGCAGTTCTGAAGTGTGAGTCAACATGGTGTCCCCGTCAGGGTTCTCAGGTTTGAGCTACTGAGGTGGACTTGAGCCCATGCATTTAGGCAGCTCATAGGAAGACCAGAGACGAAGGCTTGAGAAAGAAGGAGACCAGAGCAGCTCCAGGAATACAGCAGTGGGATCTGTCTTGCTTGTCAAGAGACTGGTACTAAATTAATAAACTCCAGCTCCTTTGTTCATCCTTGACCAAATTTAGCCAAGGCACAAAGTCCTAGAACAAGAAAAAAACTTTAATAGCCTAGCGTGGTCCCTCTAGCAAGAACTCTCCATGACTAGAAGACAAAACCACCTGCACGTACTAGAGAAGAATAATACCCCAAATCATGATGCTGTTACCCTGTAACTGATACTGATACTGGATGGTCATGTGATCCCTACAACAGAGCCTTTAAAAATAATAAACTCAACAAGTCAAAATAAAACTATCATATGATTTCTTCATATATATATATATATATATATATATATATATATATATCCTAAAGAATATATTTATATACATGTATATCCTAAATAATTGAAAGCAGGGTCTTGAAGAGATATTTGCATACCCATGTTCAGCATTATTCATACTAGTCAAGGGGTGGAACTAACCCGTGTGTCCTTTGATAGATAAATAGATAAATAAAATGCACACATATGTACGTAATGGAATATTATGGTGCCCTAAAAAGGAGGGAAATTATATATGCTATAATATGGATGGAACTTGAGAACATTATGCTAAGTGAAATAAGCCAGGCACAAAAAAGTGAAGTTAGCCAATCCCCCAAAACCAAATGAGAATGTTTTCTCTGACATAAGGAGGCTGATTCATAGTTGGGTTGGGAGGGGAAACATGAGAAGATTAGATGAACTCTAGATAGGGCAAAGGGGAGGGAGGGGAAGGGAGGGGGCAAGGGGGCAAAAAAGATGGTGGAATGAGATGGACATCATCACCCTAAGTACATGTATGAAGACACTAATGGTGTGAATATACTTTGTATACAACCAGAGATATAAAAAATTGTGCTCTATGTGTGTAATATGAATTGTAATGCATTCTGTTGTCATATATGACAAATTAGAATTTTAAAAATTTTAAAAAAGTCAAACACTACATGATTCAATTTATATGAGGTACCAAGACAGGTACATGTTAATAAGGTTTGGAGACTGCAAGTTATTAGCCTAACTTTCAGTATCTTTACTGAAAAAAAATGGTAATAATTTTATTACCTACTTCATAAAGTAATTATGAAGATTAAACAAGGTCATGCAGATGTAGTTCTTAGTATGATGCACATAACATGCCCTTGTAATGTGTATCATACATATACATATGTGAGAAAATATTGACACATAAAGAACAAAAAAGCCTGTTTGGGAGTATAGCTAGTGTGATTGCATATATGTAAAAAACAAACAAGTGAGCATGTGTGTGAAACTGTGAATAATGTAAATATATTTAAACAAGAAGACATGCCTCAAACTTTAATACTAGTTCTTCTAAAGAAGTATTTTGGCATTTGGGTTGTGTGAGTAAAGGGGGACTTCATTCATTATAAGTAAAAATATCAAACTATTTGAATGCTTCACTTCAAGTGAATTTTATGCATTTACTAAAATGGGTTAAAAACTAATGGAAGACATCTACTTACTGTATCTAGACACTGTACACAAACAGGAGTGAAGCACACAACTTAGTGTTAATCGTATCTGCCTGCCTTCAAACTTACTATGATGGAAAAGACAAGGGCGTTTATTTAGGGTAACAGCACAGGTGGGTAGGCTCCACGTTCAAAGCCAATGGGATGGTATGCACAAGAAGCCCTTACAAGGTTGCCGTGGAGGAAGCCATCAGGGAGACGGGGAAGGGCCTGAGGGAGGAGATAGAGCTGAAAGGTGATCAGGAAGCAAAGGCTTATGGAAAGAAGAGAATGGAGTTGGCATCCAGGTACAGGGAGGGTAAAGAAATAGAAATCTGTATATGAGTAAGTTGTTTTGGCTAGAGAGCCAGCATTACATGGTGGACACTGAGAAATGGAGTTCAGTGAGTCCACAGTGGACACAGAACCACAGAATGTGGCTTTGCTGCTAGGCACTGGGGGCCTCTAAAATTTCTCCCCCTAGTGACATATGCAAATCAATACTTTAGGAAGATGAATTTGGCAGCGGCTTAAACACTGATGGTGAAGAGTTTGGAAGAATTAAGTGAAGAAGGGATTCATCTACTTTTTTTAAAAAAATATTTGTTAGGTGTAGTTGGACACAATGCCTTTATTTTATTTATTTATTTTTATGTGGTGCTGAGGATCAAACCCAGGGCCTCGAATATGCTAGGCAAGCATTCTATCACTGAGCTACAACCCCAGCCCCTGGATTTATCTACTTTTGAGTTGATGGTGACCTACGGAAAACCCAGAAAAGAAAGTGCAAATGATAACATTAGGTCACACTTAGGTGTCAGGCATTGGTCTAAATGATTTGTATGTTTATGCTCTATATAACCCGTATATGCTAGATATTTAACTTATCTAATTCTCTGCCGCAGCCCAGCTGGCTGGGCAAAATAACCGGGGGTGACCAACGACTTGTGTTGATTGATACAGCAGGAGTGGGAGCCGTTTATTGCAGGACAGGAGCAGTATTTATACATTCCACACAGCTTATCCAATTAGCATAAACTAGATACATCAGTCAACCAATAAGGAATCTCTACACTTAATGGCTCTCTTTTGTTACTTCTCAAACCACTCCCTCTGGCATTTTGCCAGGCACCATCCAGACTTGTTTACGAACTCTAACATTCCCCTGGCAAAATGCCAGGTGTTATTTTGACTTGTTTACAGACTCTAACATTTCCCCCTTTTGTTTAATTTAAATAATGACCATAGTGGTTTTTACAGAAACACCATAAATAACCTGCTACAAACAGAAAGGGAGGATACAAAATGCCACAATACCAAGCCACTTGATGGCTCCATGCAAGAAGCCCTTGGAAAAATTAGACCAGCAATGACACCGTTAGCAAAGATATAGATTACAGTTTGTTGTCTCAGTCCAGGTAAAGCAGTGTCTCAATAGATTAACTCACAGTCCAGGTAAATTNATTTGGCCTTGGTGCCAGTGGGGTAGTGAGGTTAATGTGAAATCTATGGACGGGCAGCTTTTTTTTCGTCACTTACCCCCGAGTGTCCCGGGGCTCCCCGTAACGGGCCACCATCTGCCGGAGTACGGCTGCAGCAGAATAATCAGGGGGGGTGACGAATAAGTTGTGTACATTGATACAGCAGGAGTGGGAGCCGTTTATTGCAGGACAGGAGCAGTATTTATACATTCCACACAGCTTATCTAATTAGCATAAACTAGATACATCAGTCAACCAATAAGGAATCTCTACACTTAATGGCTCTCTTTTGTTACTTCTCAAACCACTCCCTCTGGCATTTTGCCAGGCACCATCCAGACTTGTTTACGAACTCTAACATTCCCCTGGCAAAATGCCAGGTGTTATTTTGACTTGTTTACAGACTCTAACAATTCTCCAAATAATCCTGAGAGATGTAATTACCGTCCTCAGAAAAGGTAACCAGGGCTAGAGGCATTGAGGTACTTGCCTCCGTCTATTCCGTGCTGCTCTAACAGAATGCTGGAGGCTGGGTAATTTATAATGAAGGGAAATTTGGCTCAGGGTTATGGAGATGAGAAGCCCAAGATCAAGGACCCACCTCTGGAGAAGGCTTTTGGTGAGTTACCTCATGGCAGAAGTCATAGTGTGGTGAGAGGGAGAGAGAGAGGCCATGCCTGGGAGAGCAGGAGGAGGCCAAACTCACTGTTAAATCCACTCATAATAACGAACCCACTCCCACAGTAACACGAATCCATTCATAACTTAATCATCTCCTAAAGTCCCCAAGTTTCAGCCTCGTTGTATAGAAAATTAAGTTTCCAACACATGAATTTGGGGGAACACATGCAAACCCTGGCATTGCCCCAGGTGACAACTGCTAAGATGTAAAGCCCACCAGCCTTGGTGGACTGGCTCCAGAGCCTTTATCCATTGTTATTATATTTGAAGGTCAAGGAGAAGGAAAGTAGCCAGAGGTGGTGGTGTGCCTGTGGGCCCAGCTACGCAGGAGGCAGAGGTGGGAGTATCACTTGATCCTGGGAGTTTGAGACCAACCTGGGTAACACAGTAAGACCCCAAAAGCAAACCAACCCCCAAACAAACAAAGAAAAAAGGGGCAGAACTTGATGGCACCTAGGGTATAAGAGGATAAGGACAAGCCAAGTTTATAAGCCTATGGACAGGAGAGTATTGGGTTTCAAAGGTCAACAGGCACCAAGAGTTGGAGGATGGGGAGCCAAAGAAGAGAACAGACACATCAGTCATTCCTAACCTAGTTGGGACTGGAGTCAGGGATGATTTTAAGAATCTGATGACAGAATGGACCCTCTTAATAAAACACACGTGCATGCGTGTATTTTATTACACACACACACACACACACACACACAAAACAAACACTGCACACAATCTCAGTGGTTCATGAACTCTAGTTCAGTCTTGCCCTAAATATTCCATGTCAATAATTCAACAATGATCATTTCTATAATAGAAAGTTTATTTCCATCCATAAAATATATCACTAAATAGCTGAAAAAGTTACATATTATTTTAAAACATAGATTTTTAAAAAATCATATTAGCTTCTCCTTAGCAAAATGCTTTTGTTTCATGTATTTACAAGAATGTACTATACCTCAGGTACACAATTCACTCAAGCCAGCCTGAGAAGGCCTTGGATGTAGGTGTGGGCACCAATAATGTTAATTATCGGCTCTTCCTGCCTTGTGCACAGGATGATTCGATTTTACAAAAGTCTTTTTGAAAACAAGAGTAATTGCAGACAGCTTCTAGAGAAAAGTCTGGCGAAGCAGCAGTTGATAATCTATTTTCTTTTAGTGATGAAATTAATCTTGTTTTGGTAATCTACAGCCTGTTTAAGGTGGGCAGGGGGATGAAGTCCTTAGACTAACTTGCTTCTCTATGAATCTTCAACCTGAGCCTGTGGAGAGGGTGGCTCCAAATCCACCTCTCTGCCCAAAGGTCGCTTGTTTTGGTAGACGGAAGCACGTTCTGAAATATGGCCATCCATGTTCTGATACATCTAATATGGAAAAGAGATAGAACACTGATTACCATCTGATTTAGATTGATATGCTATGTACCTATATAGCAAAATATCTAAATTAAAATGATGGGTTTACGTGGATCATCACATAGATCTTACAAGATAGTCTACAAATTCATTGACTAACCAATATTGGTCCTCTTATTCATGCAGAAATGAAGTCAGAGTAAAAAAAAAATTATTTCATTATTATTCCTACCCTTAGAAATTGTCACAAGAAAGTCTCAAGCCGGGCTGGAATGTAGCTCAGTGGTAGAGCTCTTGCCTAGATTGTGCCAGGGCTTGGGTTCAACCCTCAGTATCAGAAGGAAGGAAAGAAGGATGCCATTAAACCAGGGGACTGATGCTTGAGTTCTAACTTGCTACTTTTGTGGGGTTTTAATTTTTTTCCAAAATGAAAATAGCTTAACTTTTACTCTTTTTTTCTTTTTTCAAACAAGGGTTCCCTGTGCCGTCCAGTTGTAGTGCTAATAAGATGTGCTGAAGCTCCTGGGCTCAAGTGATCCTTCAGCCTCAGGCTCCAGAGTAGCTGGGAACACAGGTGTGTGCTACCACACCCAGTTTACTTTTTTTCCTGAATATGAAGTTAACACACATTCAACAGATAATTTAAGAAACACAGAAAGGTGTAGAAGCTAAAAATCATAAGAGGTAACCACTCTCATACAGACAGCTTGCTATGCACACACAGTTTTGTGTCAGTAGGATCATGTAAATATTCTGTTTTTATATATTTCTTCTGGGAACACCATTCTCTAGAACTTTCCCAACTGTGGGTCCTCATAGTCTTTCACACCTCTGCCCCTTTGTCAAGAAACGAGACATCTCCTTACTTGCGTATCTTTCGTTATAGACACAATTGAACATCCTTTGTGTACTTAACGGCCATCTGCATCTTACTGTGGCCAGCCTGCCTACTTTGTTCAACTTTTTCTATACACAAAAGGGTATGCATTTTTTTCTTATTATTTATCAGAATTCCTTATGATTTAGGGATTGCGCAATCTCTTTATTTAGATTTTACAAATTCCCTTCTTTCCTCCACCCTCGCTACTGTTTTTTTGGTCTTATTAGTTTTTGTTTTTGTTTTTTTGACAGTTGTAGCGCTGATTAATTTTTTTTCTTTCTAGGAAAATAAAACACACACACACACACACACATACACACACCCTTATGAGCCAAAATACTTCCATGTGAACCTGGTGCTCCACAATGGCAGCTTGGCCCGTGACCCGGAGACAAGCAGTGCCTCATCAGACGTGTGTTTGTGAAGTAGACATAACACGTTATGAGCCATTAGACTTGCTTGAGTCCAACTGTATACCTCTAGCACTGAATTTCTAACCGCACAGTGAAAACTGTAACATAAATATTCATAATATTTTGAATCCAACATAGCCACTCCTGAACTCATAGCCACCGCCATTCCTCCAGTGCCACGGTCTACAGGTTTCAGAACCACCTCTGTCTTCTCCATCTCTCTCTACTCCCGCAGCCAATCAGTTACTAGGTCTATTTATAGCACTCCTTTTAATTTTTTCTTTTCCATTTCTTTAAGTGACTTTTCAATGACTCTTTAGTCTCACAGGTAACGCATGAACACAATATCCTTATAAAAATGTGAGACCTTAGGTTTTCAAATCTATCACTTTCCTTAGTTAACATCCTCCTTTCCATTCTTGATGTTATTTGTGCCTTTTCTTTTAATTGTTCACTTCTAAGATACTGTACTTTGGTAGTATATTGTATACTTTGTTAATATAAAATATTAATTTCCAGGGTATACTCCATCCAAACAGCGGTCTCCCAATTCTGTATGTGTTACCATCGGCAAATTACCTAACTCTCTGGACCTCAAGGTACTAATTTGAAAAAGAACCTATTTCATGGGATTGACATGAGGATGAATGAGTGATGGGTAACAGGTTAGTTGGTACTGTGTATGATAAACACTCAAAAATTCTAGAAATTACATTATTCATTCAAAGAAACAACTTCTGGTTTTCATGATTATCACTATAATTTTGTTGTTGCTGCTGCTTCCTTTATTATGACTTTATCTCTACTAATTTTTCAAGTATTGGGCATTGGACCAAGGGCCTTGCATATGCTAGACAAGTGCTCTTCCACCAAGCTACACACCTAGGCCTCCATCCCCAGCCTTTTAAATTTTTTATTTAGAGACAGAGTCTCTCTAAGTTGCTGGGGCTGGCCCACTTGCGATCCTCCTGCCTCAGCCTCCCAAGTAGCTGGGAGTACAGGTATGTGCCCCCCATGTAGGTATTAACTCCTCCTTTCAGCTTTGTGCATTCTCTTTCCCCTCTCCTTCCTCCTTCTTCCTTCATTGCATACCCTCTCTATAAACTCTTTTTTTATTTGTTCTAACTAGTTATACACGACAGTAGAATGCACTTTGACACATCATACTTCTTCTGGTTATACATGACATAGAATCACACCAGTCGTGTAGTCATATAAGTATATAGGGTAATAATGTCAGATCCATTTTACTATCCTTCCCATCCCCATATCCCTCCCCTCTAATCCAAAGTAACTCTATTCTTCCCTAGCCACGGTCTCCTTATTGTGAATTAGCATTCGCATATCAGAGAAAACATCCAACCTTTGGTTTTTCAGGATTGGCTTATTTTGCTTAGCATGATATTCTCTAGCTCCATCCATTTTACCAGCAAATGCCATAATTTCATTCGTCTTTAACGCTGAGTAATATTCCATTGTGTATTATACCACATTTTCCTTATCTATTCATCTGTGAAGGACACCTGGGTTGGTTCCACAGTTTAGCTATTTTAAGTTGAGCTGCTATAAACATTGATGTGGCTGTGTCAATGTAATATGCTGATTTTATGTCCTTTGGGTATAAACTGAGGAGTGGGATAGCTGGGTCAAGTGATGATTCCATTCTAAGTTTTCTGAGGAATTTCCATATCGATTTCCATAATGGTTGCACCAATTTGCAGTGCCACCAGCAATGTAGGACTGTACCTTTTCTCCCACATCCTTACCAATATTTATTGTTGCTTGTATTCTTGATAATTGCCATTCTGACTGGAGTCAGATGAAATCTTGAATTGAAAGTTTGGTCATTTTGTTTTCTAGTAGATGATTTTACGATTATGAATCTGGGTAAGTTCCCCAGGTTCTAGACTGGCACTGTTCTTTTTTGTTTATTCTCCTCCGTTCTCCTTCATTTTAACAAATAACTTTGTTAAGAAGTATGATTTCTCATTTTGGTACATGAATCTGGGAGTACAGGTATATTTTTGGCAGTTGATGGAAACCAGGGCCTCACACTTGCTGGGCAAGTGTTCTACCACTGAGCCACAACCCTAGCCCTTGGGAAGTTTTTTGGTGGCTCTTAGTGATTTTTCATTTCATTGCCTTCAGGTTAGTAAATTTGGCCTGTATGATAACAATTTTATTTACTCTGAAATTCTCTTTAGTTAGAAGGTTTACTAATTCTTGCCATTTTGTGCTATTTCCAAGAATTCTTTTTTTTTTGTTTCTTTCTTCTTTGTTTTAATGGTTGATGATGCTTTCTATGGTCTTTTTCCTTTTTCTTATACTGAATCAAAAGTTGTGTATTATATTTCTATCTTGCAGTGATAATTCTTACCGTGTGTGTGTGTGTGTGTGTGTGTGTGTGCGCGCGCGCACGTGCCAGGAACTGAACCCAGGACCTGTGCACACTAAACATGTGCTCATGCCCAGCCCTATTCTTACACTTTTAACATCCATATTTCATCTGACACTTGCTTGATAATGAACCTGCTTCTTCCTGGAACCTCTGCAGAATACCATGCAACCTTGTCCTGCTGAGTGTTAGTACTTTTCCTAGTTTTTCTTGAGCATCCTTCATTGTGGGTCTTCCCTCTCCACCCAATCTTAGATGGTTTCATTGGCTCAGGGACTGTCCAATTTCTGGTCCACAGTGAGATTTCTTTCTTGCTTTCAAAGGCATTTGTTACCTCACTACTTTTCATAAACACACACACACACACACACACAGCTATATGCTTCTTGGTGACATTTTGTCCAATGATGGACTGCATCTGTGACTCTGTATACCGCACAGCCTGATGTATGGTAGGCTCTTCCATCCATGTTCATGTAAGTGCCCTCCGTGATGTTCACCCAACTACAAAATCTCCTAACCCCGTTGTTAAGTGACACACAGCTATATCGATTTCCTATAATCTGGGGGGCAGGCATAAGAAGGAAAATGATGAGGAAGTAAATGTTTTTAACCTGATTCAAATCTTATCAAAGCATTATGTGGTATCCCACTAATATGTACAGTTTTTACATTTTCATGTATCTGCTAAAAATATAAATTTAAAATAAATGTGAAGCAGAGCATAGTAGCATGTGCCCATAGTTCCAGCTACTTGGAGGCTGAGGCAGGAGGATCCCTTGATTCCAGGAGTTAGAGACCAGCCTGGGCAACACAGCAAGACCCCAAGACCCCATCTCAAAGCAAACAAAACGTGGGGAAATAGGGGAAACTAGAGTTCAGTCCCCTCCTTCCATCACCCCACACTGCCGCTGCCCAGGTCCATCCCCTCATTGTTGCTCAGCCCTATCTCAGTCACCCCTTGATTAAGGTCCTTACATTTGATTTTTTGCCTGGCTTTTCCAAACTTGCAGTTACACTTTTCTCCTTCTCCCCCCACCTCCCTTTCTTCCACAAGTGCCAGCATCTGGGATTAGAACAATGAACAAAACAGACGTGGCCTCTAACCCACTCTCATGCTGACATTCACTCATTGACTTAAATCGACAGGCGGCAAGCATTACATCACGTCCTGGAGATGGGAGGGACATCATCCTTGCCTTTACAATCTAGCCCCAGGGTGAGAAAGACGGACCCACAGAACAAAATCAGCATACAATATGAGTTGAGTCTCACACAGAGTTACATATAGAAAGTGTCCTGGAAATTCTGAAGGAGCCTAAAATCAGACATGGGAAGCTGAAGGAAGCTTTGCCAGAGGAAAGATTATTTGACCTGGGTCTTGAAGATTAAAGCTTGTTTGTCCATCCTAGAATTTTTTTTTCTTTTTCTTTTTTTGGTGCTGGGGATTGAACCCCAGGCCTTATACATGCTAAGCGCACACTCTACCGCTGAGCTACATCCCAGCCCTATCCTAAAAATGGTCACCGGTTCACCATTCTCTAACTAATGCCCGAGCACGCTCATCAACCATTCCCTGATCTGACCCTGCTGGTGTTGAGGTTAGATCTAACAGTGATGCTTTCTCTATGTATTTTCCACCCCTTATCCCTAGTTCTCTGAGAGCCATTTTCCTTCCCTAGTCCTTGAAGATGCAGATTTTACACAATCACTCATGTATGTCCAGGGAAAATTACCCTGGCCTTGCTGACCATGCTGGTTTTCCCATCCCAGAGATAAAACAGGATTGTGTTTAAGAAATGGAGCCACAATGGCAGCAGAAAAGCTCCTAGTGGGCCCAGCTTCCTGGTACGCTTGTGTGGATTATGCTTTGCACAAAAGTGCCCAGCAGAGGGGGCAGGTGGGGGCTGAAACCTAATCTGCACTTCATTCCTTTAGACTGTGTCAGAATGGAACAAGCTGCCTGAGCCCTGAGTCAGGGCTCCTCTTTGGATTCATCCCACTCAGAGATGGCACCATTTTCCACCTTGCTTGAGGAGCTACTATTTTTTGTTTTGTCTTTTTCCTGTGGATCACCCATGGCTCCTAGGCTGGTAGGGAAAAGAACCTTTCATCTGGGAGGGTCGGGGGGCAGAGAGGAAGGAATTGGGAGGAAAAGCTGGTAACCGTGTGTCTTTGAACATGAATTCACTCAGGACTGGATCATCCAAGAAGTTGCCGTCCAACAGGTACTGAAGCCTCCTGAGCTTCCTGAATAGAGGAAAGGGGATTTGAACATCTTTTGGGAGTGGGGGCATGAAAGGAGAGCCTCAGGTGGTCCTGAACAAGCCAAGCGGTTCTTCAGCAGGGGTGGACTCTGGCCTAGTTGGGCCATCTTTATAGTCTTGCTTCCTTCCCTATGCCCCACCCACCCTGCAGGTCAGCCACAGCCATTTGGTTTTCACTCTACTTTCTCAACTTTGAATCTTGATTTCTTTTGTCCATTGAGCCTGGAATATTCTATCCATCCTCCATTCTACCAAAGACAAAATGCTCTTCATTCTTCACACCTCATTCAGATCCCCCCATGAATTCATACCCAACTAACTGTAAACATTGGTCAATCCTTTCTCTTTACTCCACCAGCTCATATTTTGTGTCTTTCTAGAGCTCCTCTTTCAGTTTTTCCTATACATTATCTATTTATAGGTCATCTGCCCAACAGCCTGTAAGTACCTTGGGGGTTTTCCATCTCCCAACCTTTTGACTTAATTCTCTGACAATAACTTAGTTTCTATATGTGATTGTTAAGAAAATCACAGGAAGGAAGGACACACATTATCTAAACACGTCTATAGAAAGAACAAGCATTGAAAATGGACTCAGCGATTTAGAAAAAAGGACAGAGAATCCACTTAAAGAATTGGGTTTATGGGGCTGGAGGGCTGGGGGGAGGTGGCCTACCATGCTCAAGGTCCTTGACTCTATTCCCAGGCCCCCAACACACATCATATTTCTGTTTAAATAACATTTTGTGAGTAAATACCAATTTCCCACTATATGCAAAGTCTTCGCATACATCATCTTATTTACTCCTTTTTACAACTCCATGAAGTAATATTTTTAATTTCATATTTCAGATGAAGAAATGGGACTGACCCCCTAAAAAGACTGACTGAAGACAAGTCATAGGAGAAGTAAATGATGCGATCGTAGGCAGTGGGAGTTCAAGGTTCATCTTTTGTTCACTTCATCCAAGGATAACTGTCTTTGCTATACAAGGTGGTATGACTGGGGAAAGAATTAGCAAAGCAATCCCAAGTTCCCAAAGCTCACAGATCGTCTAGCTTGGCAACCCATTTTGCAGATGGAAACACTAAGGCCAGGAGAAGTAAAGTGAGTTATCACAAAGGGCACAATATTATGAGCTGTTTTTTTTATTTGATTATTATTTGTGTGTATGTGTGTGGTGCTGGGGATTGAACCCAGGGCCTTGTGCATGCAAGGCAAGCACTCCACTGAGCTATATCCCCAGCCCCTGAGCTGGTATTTAACTTTCATGACCCCAGTCCAATGCTCTTTCCTTTCTACCATGTCATATGATTGGCCCATGTGATTAGTCTGTACTAAAGCTTCATGTTGAATTAGGGAAGACTAGTGGGTTGGGGAGGAATTCAGTTTTATTTAGTTGTCCAATCCTCTGTGCTGAATTTTACTTTATTGAATCAATTGACTGAAATCTTGAGAAAAGGTCTTTTTTTTTTTTTTTCTAGAAACACCTCTCAATAAATATGTCTCAACCTACACAACTTTCAAGGGGCAACCTAGATGAACTGAGGAGAGACAGACAACTTGGTCCATTTGGTCCAACAAGGAATGTTGTCAATTACCAATTTCCTTTATAGTAATATCAAGTTCTGGCTGCTACCTACCGCTTCTTCTGCATCTGCCAGCTGACATCCTAAAAATGAAGTCAGGTTAGGGAAGGACGGCCGCTTCCTCGAGTCAAAAGCCCAGCAGGATTGCATTATAAAGTATCTGGAAAATCAAGAGAACAAGGACCAAGATGAAGAGACACAAATGAAGTAAAATGAACTGTTTTCTATATCACGAAGCACATTTAGATACAGCTATGTGTTTATGGCATGTTTATTTTATGGCAAATACTCCACTAGATTTTGTACTCATATCAGAAAGGAGAAATTAGAAGATGAACAGAAATGCACTTAATGACATATAATGAAGGAGATGGAGTCTCATCCTCACAGATCACTCAAGCAAAGTAATTAAGATCCAGAAGCCTCTGAGGACAGGCAAGGACAGGTTAGTAGTCCCCCAAACAGGAAGATTTTAAGGAGTTTTGACCATTAAGGAATTTTTACCGTTTTCCGTGTGTGTCATGCATTCGGAAGTGGACAGATAATAAATTTCTAATTTCAACCAATCTACTACTGTCCAATTTGAACTTACATTTCTTCTGTAGCATAAAATGGCTGGTCCATTTTAAATCCACTCTGAATGAGTTTATAGAAGTTAGCATCAACCGGAATGCCAGGGTAAGGATTCACGCCTGAGAAAAAGAGGAAAGCAGTGTAGCCATTCATCCATTTCTTCGGTTGTTGATCCATTCGTGGCAGACATGTATCAAGAACTCCCATGTGCCAGGGACAGCCTGCAGCGAGGGCTGCAACTGGACAGTCACAAGACTTCCCAAGCAGGTTACGGACCAGTGAGGAAGACGGCTTAGGGACATCAGCAAGTTACACATCAAGTGGCATATGTTGCAAAAGAAGCAAGACCAGGAGCTATGGGAGAAGCCCAGGTGGCATTTTATGTACCCTCTGGTTTAGGGGGTGCAAGGGTGGGGAGGGGTGCAGAGAGAGCAAGATGCACAAGACCCAGAGCCCAGGGACACGAGTAAAGTGCCAAACATACCAAGTGAGAATATTTCCCACAGTAATATTCCGTACGACCAGACATCACTCTTAATTGTGTAGATCCCTTCAAACAAGCTTTCAGGAGCCATCCACTTTACAGGCAGACGGGCCTAAAACCCAAGAGGAGATCCCGTGGTGAATTTCCCACATACAGTCCCCTGGCTTCTTTTGTTTCAGTAGATGATGAAATGTATTATTCCCCTGAGGCCCTTCTTTTATTTGTTTGTTTCTTTTTTTTTTTTTTAATATTGGGGAATTGAACCCAGCGGTACTTACCACTGGGCTACATCCCCAGCTCTTTTCATGTTTTTATTTGGAGACAGGATCTCTTGCCAAATTGCCCAAGCTGGCCTCAAACTTGCAATCCCCCTGTCTCAGCCTCTTGAGTCCCTGGGATTACAAGCATGTGCCTCTATGCCATGCTTCTCTTCATATTTAATTGAGAAAATCACATTCCTCATGTGAAAGTTTTTCACTTTAAAGTTAACTTTGTAATAATAGTAGCCGTGTGTGTGTGTGTGTGTGTGTGTGTGTCTGGCTATATAAATATAATCCTTAAAACTCATCTTGAACAAAAGCTGGTGCTTCCAAGGGGTAAATGTAACAGTAGTCAGACGCTTTCCATTAAGGAAGGGCTAGTCAGTTGCCCGAAGGGAAGTGGGCTCAAAGTGCGTTAGTATAATCTTGTTAAAGCACTTCTCAGAAGAACATTAGTAGAAATGCTGTCCCCAAGAATGTGGTGAGGGGAACTTATGTCATTACTTCCAGAAATGATACCAGACTGGTTTTTGTGGTTTTAATAAATTTCCAGTAGCATGAAAGGGGGGTTTTGACTTAGTACCACCTCAGGTTTGACTCAGGACACGGGATGGTTAGGTTCCTGAGACGGAGCCTTTTGTACTGATTTTTGTTTTTCATGGATCCAGGAACGCATCCCAGCACATGTTTAGTCTGCCAAGTAAAATCAAAGCCCAAGAAAAAAAAAAAAACCCTGTTTTAAGTCCTATACACAATGGAGGAGCTGAACAAATCAAGGGGGCTAGTCTGGTTCATTTAATTCATTAAAAGAATTAATTGTGGTTCTAAATGGAATCCACCTTCCCACATAAGAGACAGCTGGCTGGTAGAACAGAAGCTGCATCACCCTAGAGGAGTGGTCAGCATATTTATGATTTCAGCTGTAATAACTGAGGAACAAATTTTAAATCAACTAAGGTGATTACATTAGATCCTAGTAGGAATGCAGTTTAATTTGATCTTACACATTTATTGGCTGTTTATCCTAAATAAGGTGCTTTTATGTTGGTTTTATTGGTTTATTCCCACAGCCCTACCAAGTAAATGGAACCCTTTTGGGAAACGTGGTATCATAGTGGTAAGGCAGAGACTTGGTGTTTAGACTCTTTGTGTTCAAATCCATGTACTGTGTAACCATTACATGTTACTTTTCTGTATCTCAGTTTCCTCATCCACAAAGTGGATAAATTCATATATGTAAAGTGCCCACAAGAGTACTTGGCACAGAGTAAGGACTAGTCCAGCTTTTGCTGCTATTATTATTTCACAAGTAGGGACAAAGATGGAGAGAGCAATCCCCAAAATGAATAACCAAAAAGAAGAGGAATAGGGACTTAAGCAAAGGTGTCGTAATTCTTTTATTTTTAATTTTTTTTAGTTGTAGATGGACACGGTATCTTTATTTTATTTATTTGTTTTTATGTGGTGCTGAAGATCAAACCCAGTGCCTCATACGGGCAAGGCAAGTGCTCTGCCACTGAACCACAATACCAACCCAGGTGTTGTAATTCTTAAAAACCACTCTTTCAACTACAAAATTAATCACCGAGTATTTATCTTGTATTTAAAAGCAGACCCAGGTATATTTTATGTCTCCCTGTTTTAACAGTAATAGGGTAACAGATCTTCATCAATTAATATTTAATTTAATTATCGTGCCCTTAAGATTTATATTTAACATTCATATGTTGTACATTTTGAAAACTATTGTAACTATTAGCTTTTCTCAAAATTGGAAATATAATCCAACAGTCTCTTTATAGCTAAAGAAACTGAAATAAGTGCAAGTAATGAGATTTTTTTTTTTAAGTGCAGACTGCACTCAGAAGCCCCTAATGGATCTATTCTGACTAGCTAGCCCAAGGATAGATGTGTGGCTATTTTGCTCCATTTTTATTATAGATGGAAAATTCCCTGAAGCTGTAGAAAAATCTTTTAAGCATAAGTAAGCAAACTGCTCTAAGAGTTTTCGTGTGCATGTGTTACTGTAAATCAAAATTGCATTACTGAGTACAGATGTTTACCGTAATAATGAAAAAAACACAAAAACAGCAGAATAAAAACATAGAAGAAGTAGCAGCCTCACATTGCCCCTGACGACGTAGTTGGAATCGCTCAGGATATCTCGAGCCAATCCAAAATCACAAATCTTCACCACCTTCCCATGGGTGACGAGCACGTTCCTGGCTGCCAGGTCGCGGTGAACACACTAGGAAGAATGGGATCACAGTGTTACTTGCCATAATGGATACTATCACAGAAAGTGCAATCAAGTTCAACAGGAGTTACAGATGACAGAAGGTCTCCCATCTTGACTGGGCCAGGAGCGGTTGTCATGGTGTGTAACAAATCAGGCAAACACAGCAGCCCAGTTCTTCAGCTCTTGTGGTTGCCGTCAGTTGTGCTGCTTATAGAGCGTTTCCCAGAGGCCAAAGGACAGTGGTTCTTAAAAAGAAAATCGAATTGAACTGGGTGTTCCATCTTGCTTTCTAAGAAAGACATGTGACAACAGGGGCCTCTGCTGAGCCACTAAGGGGATTTTCATATTGTCTTCTGCGCTCCTTGGGTGTGTGTGAAGACAATCATCTCGTTTCTGGCTGGGAAATGGCTTTAGGAATAAAAAGGAGTAATAGCAAAGAAACTATTCAGAAAAAAAACAAAACTAAACTAAAAATGACTTTGGGGAGGTTTACTAAGGCAGAATTCAGAGTTTCTGAGCTGAGAAGAATCATGACATTAGTCCAATAGTATGGCAGGAAAATTAACTCTTTGAAGACAGATTTTCAAAGGAACAGGGCACTAGTTATAAGTGTCCAATGTGCTCTCTTTACTCTTTAAAAAATAAAAGCAAAATCCATAAAAACTAAAATGCAGGGCTGGGTTGTAGCTCATTGGTAGAGTGCTTGCCTAGCATGTGTGAGGCACTGGGTTCAATTCTCACACCACATATAAATAAATGAATAAAATAAATGTCCATCAACAACTAAGAATTTTAAAGAAGTCTAAAATGTCTGTGTCACAATCCCTCTAGCTCTCCCTCTGAACCCCCCTATTTTCGTGGTGTACTGGGGACTGAACCCAGGAGTGTTCTGCCTCTGAGCTATATCTCCTAGCCCTTTTGTGAAATTTTATTTTGAGACAGAATCTCACGAAGTTGCCCACACTGGCCTTGAACTTGCCATCCTCCTGCCTCAGCCTCCAGGAAGCTGGGAATATAGGAGTGCACCACCATGCCCAACTCCAAATTCAATTTTTTGAGTGCCAATTATCTACTTGCATTTTACCCATCTTACCATTAGGCCCTGTGGCCTGCCTTCCCCCTCTCACTGCTTTGGCTAAGGCCCACACTGGCCAGTGTGGCTCCCCTCCTGTCTCTATTTGATTTGACCTCTCTTTGGTATTTGTTACTGTTGGCCAGCTCTCCTCCGTCAGGTCCTTCCTTCTGTGACTTCTGTAGGTGACGCCTGTTTTCCTCCTCCAGCGCTCTGTTCACAAGCCCCTTCTCATTTCCTAGAGCTGCATCCTCTCCTTCCTCATCCTCCACCAAACCATCTCATCCAATCCTAGGGATGCAACTACCATCACCCAAATCTCTATTTACAACCTGAGCACTTCTCTTGTGCTCAGGTATCTACTACACTAAGATCTACTCAGTCGCTCACACTGAATATATCTAAGTTATTATCTTTATCCAAAAATCCTCTCCTGATTCCACAATCCCTACCCTATTCCATGTTCCCTGCTGGTTTTCCTTCTTCAAAAATTTCCCCCAGCCCAAGGATGAACTCCTTCAAAAAGCCTTTTCTAGTTTAGGCATGGTGGCGCATGCCCGTAATCCCAGCAACCAGGAGGCTGAGGCAAGAGGATTGCCAAGTTCAAGGCCAGACTCAGAAACTTATCTAGGCCCTAAACAACTTAGTAACAGTCTGTCTTAAAATAAAAAATAAAAAGGGTGAGGCTCAGTGGTTAAATGCCCCTGAGTTCAATTCCTAGCATTAAAAAAAAAATAGAAAGAAAGAAAGAAAAGCCTTTTCTATTCTGTCTGTCCCTGGCTAGGCCTCATGTGCAAGTCTCTCCCTGGGATTCCCAGAACTTACTTCGATCACAGCACACTGTCGTCTCTGATTTGCATGTCTGCTTATCTCTTTCTCTCCTATCAAGCATAACATCTTTGAGCCCAGGAGTCATATCATTACTGACGCTCTCTCTCCCCCTAGCACAGTGTAGGTACATAGCCAGCGCTCAACAAATGTGTGAGGACATCAAGGAGCCTATGGAGGAGACTGCGGGACAATCAGAGAAGCAACAAGAGGGAGGGCAAGCAGGAAAGAGCGACGTGCATGATTCAGAGGAGAAGGCCTGCAGAGGAGACAAAAGGGGAAAGGGTCTAAAAGACTGGATATTCTTCAAAACTCATATTAGTACAAGCCCAGTGGGGCAGGGGAAGCATCGCCCTTGATTGCCAATTGTGAGTAGTTTAGGAATAGATGCTTCTTAGCTTATGATGTGGCTGCATCCCAAGAGACCCATTATAAGTTGGCAAAGACTGCAGTGAATACACCTATCCCACTGAGCAGCCTGGCTTAGTAACTATGCCCTCTAGGTGGTTTCCTCTCCTGATCACAGGGTGACTGTGAGGTGCAGCCGACACTGCTGCCCAGCGTCATGAGGAGGATCAGACCACATACCACTAGCCCAGGGAAAAACCCAAATTCAAATTCTAAATATGGTTTCTATTGAATGTATATGGCCTTTACACCTTCCTCAGGTTGAAAAAACATAAAGGAGCTATCACAGGTGGGGAACTTCTACTTGACATCTGGCAGCAAACAGCCAGGCAATCAGGTAGATGCTCTCCAACATCTATAGACACTCGTGAAAGCACCACTGTCCACGTGTAGGCGAACTATGACAAAGAGTAAGGAGGGCAAGAAGCCTGAGGAAGGGAAATCAGAACAGCAGGTAAGAAGATGAAGAAGGGAAGGCCGTGCCTTGGATGGATGGGAGAGCTGGGCATATTTCATTGAGACAGCAGGGTTTTTCCTTTATTTTTGAGACAGGGTCTCACTAAGTGGTCTAGGCTGGGCTGGAACTGGTGATTCTCCCACCTAAGCCTCCTGAATACCTGGGACTATGGGTATGGGACACCATACCCTATTCCAAGACAGTAGTCTTTTAAAGGCAAACAACAACAGTTGAAATCCATCTTTCCAAATTCAGGGAGGAAAAAGGAGAAAAGAGGTAAAGGGAAGGAAGTAGAGAAGGAGAGGAAGAGAATAAGACATCTAAAGAAAGTAGAGCAGGAAAAAGTTTGGAAATAAAGAGAAAGAAGGTAATGAAAGGTGAAGGAGCCCAGGGAATGTCACGTCTAAGTATGGGGCCCTGGTATGCTGGTTATTCTTCACTAGGCTCTTGGGGGTCCAGCAGATGTTGGATGAGGCTTTTCTCTGCGGTTCCCTTAACTACCTAAAGGAACTTTGTCCCCAGATCATTGTTCTTTTTTTTTTTTTTATTGTGTGTGTGTGTATGTAGTGCTGGGGATTGAATCCAGGGTCTCACACATGCCAGACAAGCGTTCTACCACTGAACACCCCCAGCTCCACTGTCTGTTCTTCAGGCCCATTCATCCCCCCTAAAATCATTAACCACCCCTCTAAAATACCTCCCCACATCTCTCTCCTCTATGAAGCGAATTAAGCTTCAACCATCTGGCCCTTCCTTGAGCTTCATGAAAATTTTATGTGGCTTCCATACACATATGCATGTAAATAAATGTATATGCCTTTTCTCCGGTTAGTTGTCTATTATCCATTTATTCCAGCATTCTTGAAACTCAGGTGGCGGGAGGTATTCCTTTTGCCTCTACAAAGGGAAGAAAATAATGAAAGGAAGTGACTAGAGGATGCTTTTATCTGCTGATAGGCATGAGTCCTGTCAAATGGCAGCGAACAGCAGTGCTAAAAGGCAATGACAGAATGCAAAATCAGGGGCAAGACAATGGTCTGAGGCAGTCTCCATACCCTTGCAATCACAGCCCTAATGGATCTGGGATTAGCAATCAAAGAGACTGTGGGCCTACAGAGCTGCCACTAGAACACAGCCTGTTAGTGCAAGTTAGACAGATGCCCAGGGTAGTGGTCATGCTGAGTTTTGACCTCCATTCACCCCCTGGAGCAAATGCTATGCGCAGGGCAGGACCCGAATGTCTGTCCAAGGAGGGATTGACAATGCAACACTTCCTTGTGAATGGGATTTCCAAACTCTTCCTTTTTTTTTTTTTTTTTGGTACTGGGATTGAACCCAGGTGTGTTTTACCATTGAGCTACATCCTCAGCCATTTTTATTTTTTTAATTTTGAAACAGGGTCTCACTAAGTTGCTCAGGCTGGCCTTGAAGTTACCACCCTCCTGACTTCCCTCCTGAGTCACTGGGATACAGGTGTGGGCCACCACAGACAGCAAGGACTTCCTATCTTGACCTTGTTCCCTGTAAGTTCCAGAGGACGCTGGGAGCCTAGGAAGGTTATGCTAGCCATTTTGCAATAAGGAATCCCAGACCTTTATGATTCATTAGCAAAGAGTGAAGTAATGTTCTTGATTAACTTCAACAGTAAAGAGGGGAAAAAACAGGCATCAAGGGAGACATGTTATGATAAACAAGAAAAAATACAGGCACATCTCTTTTTCATAGTTTTATATAAGCATGTCTTTTTTTTCTAAATTTTTTTAGTTGTATATGGATTCAATGCCTTTATTTGTCTTTATGTGGATTGAACCCAGTGCCTCACACTTGCGAGGCAAGTGCTCTATCACTGAGCTACAACTCCAGCCCTAGCACGTCTTTTTTCATAGTTATCTTTTTATATTTTTTGTTAGTTTTTTTTTTTAAGGTGCTTACCGACTTAAATTCTAGGAATTCCATTCCTTTGGCAACTTGATACGCAAAGCAAAGAAGATCTTCAAATGTAAGCACATTCAAGTCCTCCTCTTCTTCCAGTCTTTTCTGGTTTTCATATTCAACTTCATCTGTAACATAGAGTCAGCTTTGATTTTTGTCAAAATGCTTAGAAGGTGCCTTATCAAATTTCTATGAAAAAGTTATTAAAACCAGTTAGGTGAGGTGTCTTTAATACAATTTATAGGAGATTGCTGACTTGAATTGGGCTCCTGCATTAGTCTCAATAGATCAAACCAAAATGTTGTCACCCATGCTAAAAGTTCCACATCATCAAGCAGAAAGGAAGTTATCTGATCTTCTGAGAAATCAGGAGAGATAACAACCAAATTTCCTAAACAGACAGTTCAGTTGGGTCTTTAACCTGAAGTAACCTGATATGAACCAAGTAGATACTATTTTTCTGTCTCCTTGTCCCTGAGAAACTAACTTTGAAATGAATAGATTCCCTGTTCTCTCTTCTTGTTGCTGCTTCCTCTGGCCCTTCTGTTAACCTCTTCTGCTCACCCCTTTGAATCACTCATTCTGTTTTTTGGAATAAAGTAGTGCATGATTCTAGAATCACAAATCAAATCAATGAAGATATTTAAACTGAATTTGTTGCAATTTTGTGTTGGAGCAGGTGCTAATGAAATAGAAATTTGGGGATACAAAAAAAAGGGAGAGATACACTGAGTCTCAAAGAAGCACCCCCAAACCATTGACATGAGGAAACGCCCATGAACATTTGGAACTCTTGAGCCACTCAGTCCACGCCCTCCTCCCACCCACCATGTCCTTGTCTACAAAAACTAATATGAGGCCCAGGTGTGGTAGCATGCCCGTAATTCCAGTGCTCAGGAGGCTGAGGCAGGAGGAGGATTGCAAATTCAAGGTCAACCTTAGCAACTTAGCAAAGACCTAAGCAACTTAATAAGAATAAAATTGTAATAAAAAAATGAAAATAATTAGGATAAAAACTGAAAATAAATAAATAAAAGGGCTGGGGACGTGGCTCAGTGGGAAAGCACTTCTGGGCTCAATCCCCAGCACCAAAACAAAAACTAACATACGAGTGCAAGGGCAGGGAAAACTGGTGGCAATGGCTTAAGTTCGCGCTGACTTCACCTCTAGTCCAGTCCCTAGCAACCAACCCTCTGTAAATATCAACATCCCCCCCACACACCAAGGGGTTGCCGGGTCTTCATCTGGAGATGGCCCACACTCTCCCTTGAATGGGCATCCCTCGCTTTACCCCAAAGGCTTCTCACTCTCACATTCTCCCTTCAATGTGCCTCTGTTTTTCTAAATAAACCTCTGTCTGTGCCTCTGACTGGCACATGCTACAATTCTTTTCCCTCCCATGTGCCAAGAACCCTGCTCGTCCTGGGTCCAGTTCTTCCGTTTCTCTGAGAGCTCCTTAGACCTTTCTTTGGAGTCATCTCTTCTCCAAACTAAGACACATATATGAAGTTCTTACAAACCTGTTTTTGCTCACTGTGACCACAGAAAGATTCTTTTTATTTAGAGATAAATTCCCTAGCTGCCTTGATAATAGATGGCCCCTGGTTATTCAGGAGTTGTTTTGGGGAGTGTTTTGGGGCGGGGTGTTGGTGCTGAGGATTGATCCCAGGGCTTTGTGCATGTGAGGCAAGCACTCTACCAACTGAGCTATATCCCCAGCCCCCTACTTAGGAGTTTTTAAGACCCTTTTATCATGCTAGGCAGATATGTCACATTGGAAAAAGAAAAAAAAAATACTAATCAAGTTTCTACCACATTTTATGAACTCTGATTTTGCACTTGATATTCTTCTGTGTACTCCTTCAAATAGTCCTGTGAGAAAGGTATTATTAAGCTTGTTTTATAAACAATAAATTGTGACTCAGATGTTTTCATAATAACTTATCCAAAGTCATCCATCTAGAAAGTGAAGGAAACAGAACTTCTGCCTGACTCTGTGACTCACCATTGTTACCACTTATCCTGTGATAAGGTGGCTCTGATTAGTTTAAAAAGCATAACCTGACCAAATAAAATAGTCTTCAGTGTTTATTGGTTGACCATTAATAAGAAAGTCTTAAAATACAAACTGTTGGCTTTTCACTACTTTTCAAGCAAGTTGCATTATCAAGCTTATCACTGACATCAGCAAAGAAAGAAACCATGCCTTTGCCATTGTGTGCTTTTTAAAAATAGCGAACATGAAACTCTTGTATCTGTTTCCATTTTAAAGTAACACCAATTAGAATAAAGTATTACCTTCAGAATGAATTGAATTCCCATTGAATCCTGAGACCTGATCCGAGTCCTGGTGTATCTGAACTTCTCTTGAACCAGGCATACTATGAAAGAGAAATTCGTTCATTAGTTACATTTGTCTCTGAGCAGACATTCTATTTAAAAAAAAATAACTTCATCAGAGAAATGGCTTCCAATTATAAATGAGTTTTTAAATTAAAAACACACCATCAACATGTCAAATTTTTGTCTACATTAGAAACATCTGTGTGCTTGGGCCTGCTGGTCTAACTAGGATAAGTGATCTCTCAGTCCTTGTCACATGACAAGATGAGTGTTGAAGTTATACTTTATAAAAAAGAAATGAGACTTCGTGAGATTAATATGATTTGTTAAATCACAACGCTAATAAACACCAGAACTAGGAATCACACCTCACTCTTCAATTTCTAAACTTGCTCATTTTTCCTTTAAAAGCTCAAGTGTAATACAGATCTACAGATCTTCTATAAAAACTGAAGGGCTTTGCCATCCATTTTTGTTGGTTGTTGAGTTGGTTTTTTTGTTGTTGTTGCTTTTTTCTTTTTTTGTGGTAGGATTGAACTCAGGGCTTCATGCATATGAGCTACACCCCCAGTTGATCATCCTTTTTTCAATTTTGTTTTTGTGAAACTCATTTCCCTTCCCTGCGGAAGTAACAGTCATAATGAAAATCTCTTAAAGTGTATTGTATAGAACTCTTCACTGAGGAATTCTGCACCAATTATCATGATTCAATTTATTCCAGTGTATGAGTTTATCCCAATTTACAATTTCTGTATCTTTCAAAATAGCTTCATGTTTTTTTTTTTAAAAGAGAGAGTGGGGGGGAGAGAGAGAGAGAGAGAGAGAGAGAGAGAATTTTTTAAGATTTATTTTTTAGTTCTCGGCGGACACAACATCTTTGTTTGTATGTGGTGCTGAGGATTGAACCCGGGCCACACGCATGCCAGGCGAGCGCGCTACCGCATGAGCCACATCCCCAGCCCGCTTCATGCTTTTAGGTCACAAATATTCAAAATTAATTGTTTTGAGGCATTTAACACCCCGATGATCAAAATGAATCAAAAGAGCTAATTACTGCCAATGAAGCGCTGGTCACACACATCTGACTCTTAGGATAGATTCTCTCTAGAGTATGTATGGAGGTGTAGTTCAGCGGTAGAGCATATGCTTAGCATGAAAAAGGTCCTGGGTTCAATCCCCCATACCTCAAAAAAATATGCATGATATTATATAATTTTCTCAGCTCTAGAGTATGAACTGAGAAATGAGGATAAAGGGGAGGATTGGTGTGATGGGTATACACAGGTAAGGGCAAGTGCTCACAGACATGTATGGGGATCTTTATGGGGCTCTGTGGTTTTAAGATGTTGTATCTCCATGTAAGAGCTTAAAGTTTGGGAATCTCCGCTCATTCTCAAGAGACTCCCAAAAGAGAAAAGTCTCTGACAAGTAATTCTACCTTCAGAATAAGGAAGAGCTTTCACCTACGCAGAGGAAAAAGAATGCATTGTGGGGGCTCAGTGGTAGAGCACTTGCCCAGCATGTGTGAGGCACTGGGTTCAATTCTCAGCACCACATAAAAATAAACAGACTAAAGGTCCATCAACAACAACAACAAAATTTAAAAAAAATGCATTGTGGGTGGAAGAATGCCTATGGATCAGTTCAGATAAAGCTGCTGTAACGCTGTGATGCAGGTCATCAGCCAAAAATTTCAAGGCTGAGGAGCATGCCACCAAACTCCTAAAGATTCATTTATGCATACTTAAACAATAACTCCATCAGGATCAAGAATCACTCAGGATCCACACAGGTGGCAGGATATACAACACAGAGCACAGAGACAAAGTGACCACTAGTTTATGTTCCCATGATATGCCAATGAATCCATCTTAACATTTTAAAACCCAATTTATGAGTTTAGATCCCTTTTGTGCAACAGTCCCAGGACTTGAGCTATTTTCTATGAGTATGTCAAGGACATTGGAAAAGGTCTTCATTCTTTCTACCTAAAAGATTGGATTATGAACCTTTCTCAAAACCAAGGGTTTCTAGGATATGATTTAGTCAGGTAGAAAGGGACTGGCTCAACAGTAACTGCACTGAAGGAAAGGAAAGGTCTTATGGTTTCAAATCAACAGGGAGACTACAGCAGCAGTTGGGGCATACATTCCAAGACCACTAGTAGAAGCCTGCAAGCACAGATAGTACCAAACCCTATATATACTACATTTTCCCTATACCTACAAGACTATGATAAGGTTTAATTTATAAATTAGGCATAGTAAAATATTAACAATAATTGCAAAGTAGAACAATTGTAACAATATACTTTAATAAAATTATTTAATACTGATTGATTTGTTCATTTCTGGACTTTCTCCCATTTAATATTTTTGGACTGCAGCTGACTAAGCGTAATTGAAGCTTCTTTCAGCAAAACAACAGATAATGGGGGACCACTCTAGATCTAAGATAAGTGACTTGTCTTAGACTCCTGGATCACACAGTGCCTTTAGAAACTGGCTACTGAAGAGTAGTTATCCATCACACCTTTTCTATGTCCTGTATAATAATGAAACCTTGGCCCCGCGTCTTACCTGGAATTTGGATGTGATTGGAAAGTGGGATAAAAACTGAAATTGTGTTCCTTGAAAATCTCTGTCCATGTCCTATGGAATTTTTCTCTTTTATTTCTTAGATAGTTGAGGAGATCACCATAGCAACAGTATTCAAAAATCAAGTAAATTGGTCCTGAAATAGTTACAGTTTTAATTATAGATGTACAAACGCCATAATGTTTTTTCAGAAATCTGCACAACATACAACATACTCTGTGAGAGCTCAGTTCTCCTCCAACTTTGGGCAAGCCTATCTCTTCTTATATCTTAAACTCAATTTTAGCTTTCTGCCTAAACTTTTTTGGAAATTAGTATCTCCTTGACAGCCAAATAGACTGTCTTGGTTTTGGCTTCACCAAAACCACTGGCCTCCTGGCTTCTCCACTTTGCAATGGGGAATATATGCCCACTGTATTATGAACACTTGCTTGGCATGCTAGTTTGAATCTTGAACATTCTTGAAAGGCCCATGTATTGAAGGTTGATACCTAGACAACAGTGCTATTGGGAAGTGGTGTAATCTTTGGACGTGGAGCTTAGTTGGAGAAATTTGGGTAAATGGGGTGCAGGACTGGGGCCCCTTCCTACCTCTCTCTCTTTCTCTCCTCCTTCTCTTTTTTTTACAAGAATGTTTATAGAAACTTTATTCATAATTTCTCAAAACACTATTATTTATGCTAAGACCAAGGAAAGAGGGATATAGATCTAAAAATTGTGGTCTATCCATACAATGAAATGTTTCCCAGCAATGAAAATACTACTACATATAACAGAAAATGGCCTTGGAAATATCAAGCTAAATCTCTTTCTTTGTTTCCCAGTCACCAAGAGTGAACAGGCCTCCTCCATCTTGCATTCCTACCATCTTGCACTAGGCCACCACAGACCCAAACTGACAGGGTCAAGAGATCATGAATGAAACCTCTGAAATCATGAACTGTAATAAAATTTTCCTCCTTTTAAATTATCTCAGGTATTTTGTCATAGTGATAGAAAGCTGACTAACATACTTAGTAAACATATGCTGACTCATAGTGGGATAGGGATAGGAAGCATGGGAGGAATAGACCAATTCTAGACAGGGCAGAGGGGTGGGAGGGGACAGGAGGGGGCATGGGGTTATTAATGATGGTGGAATGTGATGACCATTATTATCAGCAAAAGAAATAATATGTGAGGTGAATAGAAAGCCTGCATCCTGGGAACAAATTTTTACCCCTCAGATAGCGCTCTAATCTCTAGGGTATATAAAGAGTTCAACAAGACAAGCACCAAAAAAAATTTAATCCAATCAATAAATGGGCCAATGACCTGAACAGACACTTCTCAGAAGAGGATATACAATCAATCAACAAATATACGAAAAAATGCTCATCATCTCTAGCAATCAGAGAAATGCAAATTAAAACTACTCTAAGATACCATCTCACTCCAGTAAGAGTGGCAGCCATTATGAAGACAAACAACAACAAGTGCTGGCGAGGATGTGGGGAAAAAGGTACACTTATACACTGCTGGTGGGACTGCAAATTGGTGCAGCAATTTGGAAAGCAGTATGGAGATTCCTTGGAAAACTGGGAATGGAACCACCATTTGACCCAGTGATTCCTCTTCTTGGACTATACCCAAAGGACCTAAAAACAGCATATTACAGGAACACAGCCACATCAATGTTTATAGCAGCACAATTCACAATAGCTAAACTGTGGAGCCAACCTAGATGTCCTTCAGTGGATGAATGGATAAAAAAAATGTGGCATTTATACACAATGGAATATTACTCAGCAATAAAAAAGAATAAGATCATGGCATTTGCAGGGAAATGGATGGCATTAGAGAAGATTATGCTAAGTGAAGTTAGCCAATCCCAAAAAAACAAATGCCAAATGTCTTCTCTGATATAAGGGGGGTGACTCAAAATGGGGTCAGGAGGGAGAGCAAGGGAGGAAGATTACCTCTAGATAGGGAATAGGGGTGGGAGGGAAAGGGAAGAAAAAGGGGAATAGCATGGATATTGAAAGGAGACCCTCATCATTATACAAAATACATGTATGCAGATGTGAATTTGGTGTCAACATACCTTATATATAAACAGAGATATGATAAATTATTGTATAATGGTGTATAAAGAATTGTATGCAAAAATAAATTAATTAAAATAAATAAATTTTTTAAAAGTACAGGTATGAAGACACAAATGGGTATGAATATACTACGTATACAACCAGAGATATGAAAAATTGTGCTCTAAATGTGTAATAAGAATTGTAATGCATTCTGCTGTCATATAAATTTTAAAAATATATGCTGATTTATTGTTTGCCAGAGGAAAGAGAAATATGTTTCCAGTCCTCTCTTAGGTCCATTTTCTCATTTTCATCTTCTTTTACTTCTAGCCCCAGCCCTGCTGTCCCAGAAAGAACCACCCTTGGGTACATTGTTTGACTATTCACAGAGAGACATGAGAGAATTAGAGACCATGCCCTCGAGAATTCTGTGAAGATAAAGTTTCAAACCCCACCTTGACTGTGACTTGTTTGAAAGCAGCCTACTGGAAGCACTGGCCAAGCTCTGTACCTCTTTTCTCCACTACATTTATGCCAGCTCCACAGCTGGGGAGAGAAGTATGCACACCAAAAAAATGCACTTGCAGGATAGTTGATTCTAAGCATATTAGATTTTTTATGTGACATATCCCAGTGGATCAGATACAAAAGGGGTATTCATTATGTTCACCCATTTGAAAAAATGGAGTGCTCAATGTCTAATTCCACTTGAAATGGGGGCCCACACTAAGTGTGAGAAAAGAGCAAAAAATAATGAGAACAAATGTCTTTTTGGTCTTCAGGCTAAACTATTTTGCATTAGGTGTCTTGGTGGAAACTGATTACCTGACAGTGTACATGCCCCCAGCAGATTCACAATGTTCTCATGATGTCCCAAGTGAGTCATCATTTTGAGTTCTGACATGAGTGCCTCTTTTTCAGAGCTGTCAGCCTTTTCTGTCAATGGAGGAATAACAAAATGTCAAACTCAAGTAAAACAGTAATTTTATGTTGTTTAATACATTAAAAATTTCCCCAGTTCAGAGATGATTTTATTACCTATCTAAATTCAAAACCAAGAGAAAAAGAGACATCAAAACAATACATGAGTTTTGAATAATAATATGTTATGTCTTCAAATAAAATTTCAAGATTATGGTACAAATGTTGAATATAATAATATGGCTCTCCAGGCTAGGGATACGGCTCAGGGCTCAGTGTTAGAGTACTTGCCTAGTACATGCCTCGCCTGCATGAGGACTTGGATTCAATCCCCTGCATCAGCAGCCCCCAACACACAGTCTTTTTACCTAGATTTACAAAAATCCTTGGTTGTCCCCCAAAACATACAACCAAGTAAAATGTTAGTAACACATGATTTTCCTGCATAGTAGAGATAAACAATAAGCTGAAGGGAGAAACATACTTTGTATGTATTTATTTGTTTTGACTCCTGGATTTGTTCAAGTCATTGAAAGACTAACAGTATCAGCAAAGACAGTTGTCTCTAGCCTCTGGTCCTGGTTCTCAGGTCTGGAATCTTCCATTTGTCAGTAAGCCCAATAAGAGGAGGTCAGAGAGGACTCATTCCTACTAATCGAGTTCTCAAGAGTCTTTAGTTGATGATGAGGAACGTCACTGCCATGCACACTAGCCTGTGTCAGTTGGCCAATACATTCTCTCCCTGGAGAGAAGTCCAGACAGCTTGACAAAGTACACACATAAGCCTTGCTTGGGCACCTCGTGAGGGCAGTTATTGATGAACTCAAAGGGCTCCTGTCACTGAGGCTGATGTGTAGCTGCTCAGGGCACCAGGAGCACCAGGGGCAAGGACAGGGTCTTTGGACTTGCTACTCCAGGCTCCAGGCATTGGCTCCTCTAACACATCCTTTCTTACAGCAACAGGAACTTTTCTTTACATTTAAACTAAAGTCTGATCTAATTTCCAGGTCCCATTATTTAGTCCTGGAATACATTCCAGTGTTGACATCATTTATTTTGACATAAGTGAGCTCTCAGGGGTGCGCTTGACTTCAAGATGTTGACTTTGTAGTCAGACCCTCCTGAGACCCAATAGCACAGCACATCTTCAGCTACTTCACCCTTTACAGGAATTTGTGACTAAACCGTCCATGTCCATGTGTCTACCACTGAGCGACACCCCTAGCCCTTTTTTATTTTTATTTTAAGACAAAGTCTCAATAAATTGCTGAGGCTGGACTTGAACTCAAAATCCTCCTGCCTTAGGCTCCCTAGTCCCTGGGATTATGGGAATGCACCACCAAGACTGACAGTAACATATTTTATGACATGCTTATCTTTTTCAAAGCACATTCATATACTATTACCATTCATTCATTTGTTAAATAAGTATCTGTTTAGCACCCATTGTGTGTGAGGCCACATGCCAGCACTGGGGAATGAAAGATTACTGAAGCACAACCTCTGTCTTCCTGGCACTTAGAGTCTCCTGGAAAGGGGAGGCGAGTAAATAAGCTATTAAAATATGCAGTCTGCCCTCCATAGGGAGTATCCCCGGATTCGAATGGCCACAGATCAAAAACATTTGTGGAAAAGGTGTCTCTATACAGACTAGTTACTCGGCACTTACATCGTATTAGGTACTGTAAGTCATCTAAAGGTGATTTAAAGCTAGTACTTTAAAGGCTGTGTATTAGTCTACCCCATTTTATTTAAGGGACTTGAGCATCTAGAATTTTGGTACCCTCAGAGATTCCTAGAACCAATTCCCCATGGATATCACGGGATAACTTTAGTACAATGAATGACACGTAACAAATGAATGCTGAGTGCTGTGGGGGTCACACAAGAGGGGCAGTGTACAAAGCCCCAGAGGGGTATGGAAAAGGGCACCAGATGTCTAAACAGAGACCTAGAGAAAAACAGGAGGTAGCCATGTGAAACTACAGTGGAGGGGGCTGGGGGGG
>NW_025999932.1:23582925-23649223 GCF_001458135.2 Marmota marmota marmota
GGGGGGGGGGTGAAGAATACTGCAGATTGAGGTGACAGAAGTGCAAAGGTCAAAAAAGAAGAGCCAAACAGACGCCTTCGTGAGGCTGATGGACTAATGTGGCAGATAGGACCATAACTGAATAATTAAAAATATTATCACAATTGTAATACATTCTATGAGAAAAGTCTACAGAGAGCTCAGGTAACATATTGCAAGGGACTTGATTTTGGCGGGGGCGGGGGGGGGGGGAGGCAGTGCTGGAGATTGAGCCCAGGGCTTCATGCATGCCAACCAGTGCTCTACCACTGAACTACACCCCCAGCCTCAGGGGACTTGATCTTGTCTGTGTTGTGAAATAGGCTTCCCCGAGGGAGTGGTTTAAGTTGAGAGTGAACGGGGAGTTGGAGGTACCTAAGAGCAAGGTGAAGGGCAAGCGGAAGGATCTGCCTGTGTGAAGGCCCTGAGGTGGGAGAGAGTGTGGTGCTGTGAAGAATGAAAGAAGGTCCGCCTGCTGGTGGGCTGAGAGCCAGAGGTGGAGAGGCTGAGCAGTGAACACATTCCTCAAGGCTGTGTGGATCATTTTGAGAACAACTGAAAGCCACTAGAAATGTTAGGCATGAAAATGATATGATCTCCTTGAGCGTCCATCACTTGGACTTCAGCATAGAGAATCCAAAAGGAGGTAAGAGTAGATAGAGGTTGTTGTCACTGTTCAGGAGGGACAGAATCAGACTAGAGTGGAAATAGAGAGAAGATGGATCCAATAGACAGTAAGCAGGAAACCTGATAGGAATCAATCTGGGGTGTTAGAAGACAGTTTCAGGCTGGGTCCTGGTTGTGGTGTGTCCAATCCTGTGGAATGTGGCTCCTCTGGCACCCAATACTAATCAGTAAGAGGAAGGAGTATTGATGGAGGGCCAGGGTTGGAGGATTCAGTTGGGATAGAGGGGGACCAGTTGGGTTAGAGGGGCTTTTGAGACATCTGAGCATTTGGACACAGGAGCCTAAAGCTCAGAAGAGAGATGGGAGGCTAGGGGTGTGGTGGAGATCAGCACCAGTGAACATGTGGGGTGGAATGGGAGGGGGACCAGGAGCAAGCCACTCTGCATCAAAAGCTGGGTGGAAGAAGCTGAGCCAAAAAAGCACTGAGTCAGAGGAGCAAGAGGAAATCCAGAAGAAGATAGCAACCAAGAAGCCAAGGAAGAAAGCATTTTGAAGTGGACAGATGGTCAATAATATGACAATGTATGTTGAAGACATGAAGACTTAAAGGCCCATTGGACTTAGTTGTTTGGAGGTGTTGAGGCTCAGAGAACACTAACTTGAACCCCAAAGAGTGGCAACTTGGGGCTGAAGGAGCAGCTTCAAGGTCTCCCTGCACATTCATGCCTCCCTCCCTCACGGAGCTGCCTCTTAATCCTCTTCTTCTCCCACAATGCAGAGAATGGCCTTTTGAAATCCCCTTACCTAACTGAGAGAAGTTCTCTTCCAAGAAGGAATGTAATTCCTATGAAATCTCCTTAGCCAGGAAAGATTACCTCTCAGGAAAGACAAGACTAAAAGTCTCCATGCTCAGGGCAACCTACCCAGAGAGAGTTTGATGTATTGTCCTGAGGACTGTAACCTAAGAGGCTTTATGTCCATAAGACAGACAGGCAGGCAGACAGACAGACACACACACACACACACACACACACACACACACACATTTCTTCCTTCCCGTCTCCTATAACTTGTCTTCACTGTACTCCAGGAAATCCAAGCTTCTATTCCTTTCTCTCACTCAGAATAGCATATAAGCTTCAACCACCTGGCCTTTCTTGGAGGTGTGTGCTTTGTTAAGCTTGCTGTAGTGAGATTTCCCCATGTGCATTGATAAGTTTGTGTGCCTTTTCCTCCTGTTAATCTGGTTATTTCAGTGAACCTTCAGAAGGTGGCGGAGAGCTCTTTCCCTTTACCCCTTCAGAGGTCACTGTCCATCTTAGCAAGAGAGCCAGCTGGGGAGACTTCTGCTGAGTGAGGAGTGGTAAGAGGAGAGAGGGGTGGAGGCCAGATTGGACTGGAAGGAGCAATGAATGGGAAGTGAAGAGACAGAGGGCCCCAGTTTGCTCTTCTACCCAGAATCTGTCAAAATGGAAAAAACAACTTCTGCCTGCAGTGACTGTATCCCCAAATACTGAACCCAATAAAAACTAAACAAAGAGAGAAGAGGAAGAAGAAGTAGAGCTTTGCATTCGTGACTTGTATTTTATATTTATAGCATGGTTGATCCTAACAACCACCCACTCCTTTTTAACCCTGATGCATGGCGAACTATAAAAATGATAGAAAAGAGGAGAAGGGGTGAGTGGGAAACTGGCTCCCACCTTTGTGCATCTTTGTTGATCCCCTTCCACTGCACATACCGTACCTTTCAGCATTTTGACTGCAACTTGGATTGAGACTCCTGTTTTACTAATTCCATAAGCTGTGGCATTCATCACTTTCCCAAAAGCACCCGATCCTAGTACCTTCCCTGCAAAGATACACTGGAAGTCAGTTCATTTGAAAGGTTTTCCGAAGAAAAGGAAATGCTATAGAAGTCTCTGGAACATTCAATTCTTACCAAACTCTAAGTTTTCTCTTGGAAACTCCCATTTGAGGTCATACTCATATTCTCTGAAATCAATGTAGAAATACTCATTGTCCAATGAGCCGGTCACCTGTACCATTTGCAGCTGGCTTTCATACCTAAATTGCTTCAGAGACGAAATAATGAGTCAGTGAGCAATCCAAAGTTCTGCAGATATGGGAAACAATAATGAATTGTTACCCCTTCTTTTACCTTTTTGTACTTGTGACAAATTAATATGGTTAGAACGACAATGAAGGGGAGACAAAGCCCAATCGTTGCATAGAATGAGATGTTGTCCTGGATGAAGGGGAAGGGGCCTGCAACAGAGGAGTGTCACTAAGCAATGAAACAGAATTCCTGTTTGCTACTATAAATAGTAGACTGCTCATTATAATCTCTCACATCCTGTTTGAGTAACCACTATTTTCAGTCCTTGCAAACACTCTGTGAATACTCTCCTCCCCAGAGAAAATCAGACGATCTTCCTATAAAGGATAAGTTTCCTTCCTAGAAAATCCTAAGTGATTCTGAGCTGATTTTTAAAAAATCATTTACTAGGGTTGTATCCCACAGAATGTGCAAGTCAAATTAAAAAAAAAAAAAACAAATTAGGTCTGCGTTCCTTCTGTGAACATATCACATGAATGGGGAGAACTTGGTTCTGTGATGCTGGTGATTCTAAACTAGTAGTGTTTCATTTTGGAGAGCTCTAAAAAACAAAAATCACAAAACAGCAGGCTAAAGGTAAATAAGGAGATTAATAAAAGAGAAAATTAAAGAGACCCCAAATTACTTAAACTGCTTTGCTACAGTTGGATCTTTTGGTAAACATGCATCATATGGGGAGTTTATGGTTCTCTACATCACTTTAACTTTTGAGTCATAATAATGTAGGTAGAACTTTGCCCCGAAATGCAAAACAGCACAGTGAATGTCAGTGGGGATTCCTGCCTGACTCAAAAAGCCTTCTTTACTCACACACTGAACCTGTGCTCTCTTGTAAAATTCCCCCAGTAAAAGTCAGCCACTGGGACTAACTTCTAATGGGGAATTCCAGGTGGTGGGATATCACAATAGCAACCATTCCCATACCTGGTGAGTTTAAAAGGATTGTTTCACAAGATGTGCCCATGGAATTGTACGCACAGCACTTGACCAGGAACCCTTTTACAGCCTCACTCATGTTTAGGGTACTGCTGGATATCCACTGTCCAAACACTTTCCTGTTAGCCTTTTTATTCCAAATTCCTTCTGTGATTTCTTCAGTGCAGCTGAAAAGAAATGGCAGACAGAGAAGTTAAGACAGGCATGACTGTGTTGTAAGAGTGGAAGTCGGGGTTTCTGCAGCAAGTTCTAAAAGTGATTTATCTATTATAAGTTATCAGAAACAATCTATGGCCATGGAGAACTATGAAAGTAAGCATTTAAAATATGTCAGTATTTCTTCTGAAGTTGTATCCTTGAAAAAAGAGCCAAGATGTCAGAGTTTTAGGTTCTTCCATGAAAAGAGATGTCAAGGTTCTCATTACTTGGGAGACTTGTCCAAACACTTCTTCCACGTCCAAGAGGGTAATGGATATCCATCCGAAGAGCAAGACGCCTGACTAGCTGATGTTTCAGCTAGCACTTGAGGTTTCCCTGTAGAGAATGACAAGTAAAATAAGCTTATGGAGTATGGTACTTTCCAGAAATGGCTCATTACTCCACTGCAGTTGCGCTTCTGGGAGGTTTCTCATTCAGGATACCTCAAGAATTCCCCCCATCCCCACCTCCACCCCCACATACCCTGCCATTCTGACAGACAGGCCCAAGGCCTCTCTGCTGAGCACCGATTTCTACCTTTTCGGCTCTCCTCTATCTATCTGCACACCTCTAAATCATTCTTAGTTTCAGAAGAACATCTGAAAAAAGTCTAGTGAAATGTACTCTTGCATCTTTTATTTTCTTTTTCTTTCACTTTACTTTTATCTTCTTATAGACCAAAGAAATGAAGATTATTAAAATGAAGATTATTAAAACAAATAAATGATTTGTCTTCAAAATAATGATTTGTCTTTTCCTTAATATGACCTTTCAAAGTAGTAAAAAGTCAACAAAGTCACAACACTAGTCAGGTGCACATCTGTAATCCCAGTGGCTCAAGAGGCTCAGGCAGGAGGATTGCAAATTCAAAATCAGCCTCAGCAACTTAGAGAAGCTAAGCAACTCAGTGAGACCCTTTCTGTAAATAAAATATTTTAAAAGTGCTGAGGATATAAGCTCAGTGGTTAAGCACCCCTGGGTTCAATCCCTGGTACAAAAAAAAAAAAAAAAAGTCAAACACTAAAAGCACATGCAGAAAGGATATGGAATAAATCTTTTAGTTTCTAAGTAACCTTTCTAAGTAACCTTTCTAAGTAAATCTTTTAGCTACTGGTAACCAAAACCAGTAAATAAGAGAGTAAAATTCCAAAATACTTCATCATTCAAAAACAGTTCTATAGTATCCCTTTTAAGCCATGACCTGGATCTTTCTGATTAATATTATTAGTGAATAAAATAGTGAGAACACAAAAATAAAATTCTTGGCAATATAAACTTACTTCTTATATTCAGCGTAAACATTTTGGTGAACTGAGCATCATCATTTTCTGCGTGGAATATATATTCTCCTGGTTGGTGTTTATGGTTGCAAAACTTAGATATGCTGTTTGAGAAAGAATTAAATATAGATTTAGCCTTATTCTTACAGTAGATGCTACAGTGAAAGATGGTATGCATGGGAAGAGTCTTCTGCAAGGCTATTCCCAAGTTTCCTGGACAAGGAGGTATCTGTATTCTAGACCCTTGCTACTCAAAGGATGGTCCATAGACAGGTAATCTCAGCCTCAGCATACAGAATCATCTAGGAACTTTATAGAAATGCAAAATTCGGAACTCACCCTAAACTTAGGAACTCAAAATCTATATTTTAAGATGATCTCCATGTAGTTCATATGCCCAATAAGGGTTAGGGCTGGCTGGGGGGTCTTCAGAGAAACAACTGTCCCTATTGTTCTATACATTCTGGACAGTCTGACTACCCCCAAAGAAAGACCTCTGCAGGGGGATGAGTTTTCCTGCTTCCTGAAATGATTGATTTGCTGATGATGATCCAAGGCAGAACCCATGACCAGCCCTTGATTTACACAGCAATTACAGTGTTGAGGACTCAGATTCACTGACTTTATACAGAAGTATTTGATGGCTTCCATAGCCTCTAATACCTACTTGGAATGCTCATTAAGCATTCACTACCTTTTGTCATGCCTAACTTGATATTGGGGCTTATTTGCCATGTCTACTAGTACTGTGTGCTGTTGGAGGTTATCATGGGGGATGTTGGACAGTGTATGAGAACAGGAAGGCTATAGTCTATTAAATATGGTTTCATGCATCCACTGTAACAAAACTAGAGAAACAGACAAATAAATTCCCTTAACAAGGAATAGGAAATATTAAGGCCTTTAAAAAGATATTAATTAGACCAAAGATAACTTGAAGTTTAAAAAAAAAGACCATGTACAGAATGGACAGGACGAAAAGGTGAGCAAGAAGATCTGCAATGGAAGACAGCCTGAATCGAGGAGCTGTGTAGGATGCAAAAGACCTCAAAATATAGATCTTGTGTTTAGTCAGTTTCCCATCACTATAACAAATACTTGAGATAAGTCAACTTATAAAGAGAGAAGGTTTATTTTGGTTCATAGGCTTGTAGGTCCCAGTCCTTGAATGGTTGGCCTTCTTGCTCTTGGGCCTGTGGCAAGGCAGCACATAATGGCAGGAGTGTATAGTGTACCAAAACCACTTATCTGTTGGCTAAGAAGTGAAAGAAAAGAGGAGAAAGGAGCAGGGATCCCAGTATCCCCTTCAAGGGCACACTCCCAGTGACCAGAAGACCTCCCACTGGGCCCTACCTCTTCAAGTGGCACCACTCCAGGAAACAAGATTCCAACACACGGGCCTTTGGGGACATTTAAGATCCAAATTATTTCAACTCCTATCCTAAAAATAGAAAGTGGGTAAAAACCTACATACGTGGAACAGTTAAAGCATTAAACTGAAGATATGTAGACAATCAATGGAGTAGAGGTCAGTGTAATGAGAGAAGTTCAGTGGGCTTCACAGAAGCAGGGCTTGAGGGGCACCCCCACCGCCAGATGAGCTGGTTTAGATAAGAGGATAAGAAAAAGAGGTCTAAGAAGGAGGCGAGGCTGTGACTGAAGGCCGGAGACAGGAACTCACAGGGCTACACGTAAGGGGAACAGGAGACTCTTGACGGCAGCAGGGGATATGCTGGGCTGTCGGAGAGATGAGGGCAAAGTGGATGGAATGGGGCCAACTGATTGGGGACCTTGAAACAGAAGCCTAATGTAGACTTGATGGAGAAAACAGGAGGAAGGCGTTTGGGATCCATGAGGAGAAGGTGAATATCACGAACAGTATTTTAGATTCCTTTGACGGCAGGAGGAAGGGTTCACTGGAGGAAAGTCTGGAGGTAGTAGTAAAAATCTAGGAATTTATTCATTCAACGGTCAGTGGTGGACCCTATTTTGTGGAAGGAATTAAGGATACAACAAGATGTTTGAAAAAAAAATGGGTTTCTGTTCTCAGTATTTTACAGTTTGGTGGTAAAAGCAAACAAGAAAAGAAGCAGTTATGGTAGAGTGTGGGAAGTTCTACAATAGGAGAAGTAAAAGTTCAGATTTGGGGTTTCGGAACATGACAGACTAAATGTCATCTAAGGTAGGGAAGATGGGAAAGAAGAGCAAACCCAAGAGGCACCAGGAAAAAAAAAATGGCAGGTCCTGAACTGGATGAAGAAAAAGGAGGCAAGAATAGAATCCCAGTTGATCCCTATGATTCGAAACATACAGCTATCTGGTTAGTGACAGCTTTTGAGCCCATGCTGATCTGACACTGATGTTGGGTGCCCTTAACTCCTGAGTGGAATAACAACTCTGTCTAGTGATGAAAGGATTCATTTCCCCATCAAAAGTTTCCTGCAATTGATGAGCACTTGACAAGTTTTTAGATGCTTTGTTAACAAGAAGACCAGTGCATAAAAAATGTTTCTTGACCTGACCTTTTCTCTTTCTCTCTCTCTTTCTTTCCTCTTCTTTCTCTCTTTTTCTTTCTTTCTTTCTTTCTTTCCTTCTTTCCTTCTTTCCTTCCCTTTGGTACTAGGGATTGAACCCAGGGGCATTCTACCACTGATCTACATTCCGAACCCTTTTTATTTTGAGATAGGGTCTCACTAAGTTGCCCAAGTTGGCTTGGAACTTGTGATCCTCCTGCCTCAGCCCCCTGAGTCTCTGGGATTACAAGCGTGTACCACTGTGCCCAGCTCTGACCTACTACTGGACCACAAGGAAGAAAGGGTGAAGTGGAAGTGATAGAAAGATTGGCGGGAAAGTCACATGAAGCCTACGGGGGAGAAGAGGAAATCTAGGTACCATGTGATTCCTAAACTTCAGGAAGGCAGCGTTTCAATAGTCCAAGAAAAGATATGAGCTTCTAAAAGGGAAAATGTAATTCTCTCAGAGCAATGGCTAAAGACCTTGAAAAGGAAGGAGAAAGGAGATTTTTAAAACGAAAGGAAGGAAGGGATAGAGATAGGGAAGAAGAAGGATGGAAAAGAGAAAAAGAGAACTCCATGTGGCTAGCCAAGGACCATGCCACAGAAAGAGTCAATTGGCAGAAAGAGCAATGACCAATCCAACTATTTATCATTAAGAGGACCAAAGCGAAAAGTTTTGTGAACATTTTTCTCCTCAGTCTTTTGTGTTGTTTTCATGGAGTGTGGTTTGCACAGAGATAGCACCTGAAATGTTTTCACTCTTTTGAACCGTTTCCATGTAAATAATCATGTAAATAACGGGAACACAAAACTGAATCTCTGGGTTGTTTGAAACTGCTCTTTCCCTCTCCTTTCTAACAGCCAACCCTAGCAACACCTGTGTGGCTGAACCTGGGAATTCCAAGGGGAATAACCAATTAGATGTCTGGGAGAGCCAAAGCTTCCTCCTCCCCCGAGGGTTTTTCTAAAAATGGCCTGTCTTGCATGGACAGGAGATCAGGAAATTTGAGTTCACAGTGAAACAATACCTTGGAGACTAATAAGATGTATGCTTAATACAACTATGAAAAGGTTTTCTCTTCTGTCATCAGATTTAGGTCATTTTATTTTCTACTTAGTGCCCAGAGGGGAGGAATTGAGAAATGACAAGCTCTTTCTAGGAGCTTCAGAGAATAATTTTACTATTGGGTTAAAAAAAAAAAAGATTTATTTAACGAGCAAGAGTCAAAGTCAAACCAGAGGACAGAGATTAACTAATAAAGAATGTATTGGTGAAGTTGAGAGCTTGTGAAAGTGCAGAAGGAAGGGGTGACAAGATTGAAGGTGGCTTTCCACAACACAGAAAGATGATGGATAAGGAAAGACGGTGGATCAGGAAGCCTGGAGACCTCATCTAACCTCAGGCTACAGAGTGGAAGGCCTGAACACAGCCTGGCCAGAGTTCCCCCAGCTTGGCTGTAGTAAGATCTGCTCTGTTCAAATTTCTGTTCTGAGATAGATGAAGACGGTGGGGGTGTCGGGGGGTGCTGATGATTTCATAGCTCTCTGTACAATACCATGCTCATTTTAAATTTCAATTCAGAGATGCCCACAAGCCTGGTGTACAACCATTAAAGATTCGATAGCAAAAGATGGCACATCCCATGCAGGTTAAAAACACTTTTATTTTCTCAATAACCAAAGAACATATATGTATCTCTGTTTTTTCTATCTTTCTTCCTTTTTTTTTTTTCTTTTTTGCAGTGCTGGGGGTGAAACCCAGAGCCTTGTACACACTAGGCAAATATTCTATCACCAACCTACACACGTCCCCAGGTCCAGAGTATTTCTGTTTTCTTATACACTGGGTTTGAGAGCCTCACATTTTTGAAATGAGTTTGTGTCAAGAGGCCTTATAGAGAAATGACTAAAACCACAGACATCAGAGCTCACTATTTCTGCTGGAATCCCAACACTGCTATTACCTGGTGCTGTGAACTTAGGCAACTCAGTTTCCTCATCTGTAAAATGAAAGATTAAAATAGTATTTATCTCATTTGCTCATTGGAAGAGAAATTTTCAAAAAAGCACTTTTTGTATGTGTGGCTCGTTATACCTAGTAATCATTTTGAATAAAAAATAAATGTAAGAGCTGATGTAACTCAGTTGTATAAAGTGCTTACCTAACGTGTGCCAGGCCCTGGGTATCAATGCCCAGTACGGGAGAGGGGAGAAAAAAGGCAGTGAGAAGTTTTACTCTAGGATGTACAGTAAGTGTGCAAACCACATTAAAATAAAAGGAAGATGTAAGGGGAGAAAAAACCTAAAGTCAATGCCCATAAACAGGAGTAGTTTAAAAATTTCTAAGATGTAAAATACTATGCAGCCATTGAAAACAATGATGTAGCATAATAATACAACTATTAACATAAAATACTTATGATATTTTTAAATATGAAAAATCATATTACAAATGACATGATTTCATGTTTGTACAAAAATCTATACTTTACACTTCTACCATGATGGTTACATAGAAAAAGTAAAAAAATATATTATCTCTGGAGATAGAATCATGGCTGGTATTTCTACTTTATTAAAGGCAATCTCACAAAACAAGAGTCAGTGAATGGTAGTGATTTTGCCTTATATGACTGGGTAGGTAACAGCCTCAGTTTCCATCTTTTCAAAAATGGGACAATTAGGATTAAATAAGGTAACCCATATACTCTGCACATTGTCTGGCATGAGGTAAAAGTTCAAAGTACCTTTCAGTTTTAATAAGTGGCTTCATAGGATGTGACTGAGAACTTAAAACTGAGTGGGGTCTTTGGGGAAAAAGGGACCCAGGCTCACAGTGACAAAGAGCAGAAGTAAAAGGGAACAGGACTTAGTTGGGAGCGCTTGGTACTTGACTAGGCCCAAACATCTTCTCCCTGTACACATTCAGGCTCACCTCCTGTACCAAAAATATTTAAAACATTCTTCCACAGGTTCTCTCAGCCTCTGCAGGGACATACCATTCACTGTTTTTGAGAGCCTGCTTTTCAGTTTGCCCTTGCTTCTCTAGAGCAGGCCCTGGTTCATCATCCAGAACCCACATGACCGTCAGCCTGCTGTTTACCTAGAAGTTGTCACACTGCAGTTGTTGCCTGGGATGGGGGTAGGAGGGGTAGGCAGAACTGAGATTCACAGAGCAGAAAGATGAGATATTTCAGGGACAAGGAAAACTCAAGACTTGGGCCAGGCTAAAGAAGAGTCTTTCAGAAGAGATTCCTATATAATTATAATGATCTAATATAAGTTTTTCTTTTTTAACCAAGAAACTGGAATAAACTAACATAGATTTGGTGTTTATGATGAAGGTTATAGGTAGGAGGTTATGCCAAACAACAGGTGAAATATCCTGGATGCTTTTGTCAAGACCAGGATGCCAGGACAGCTGGAAAATTACAATTTCATCAAATGCAGACACACAAAAGCAAGCCCTACTGAGCGCTGGGGGCAATATTTGAGGAAGTAAATTGGAGAAATGAAGCTGTGAAGGTGGGGAAGCTGACGGACTTCTGGCACACACGCCACGACCACACCAAACCTTCTGCAGGAGTCATGTTGTTACTTGGGCTTTCAGTTACAGATTTTAAAAACTCATGTCTCTTTGCCAATAAAATCATCTCTTGCAACACGATTAAAACAGGACACTTCACCATCCACGTTCAATTCCATTAAATTGGGTTAAGGATGCTCAAGGCACTGTTCTTTTGGCTAATTAGTAAATGTGAAACTTTTTATCATCAAAAGATGAAAATAACTCAATCTCAATTTAGACCATGATGTGGAGAGGAAAAGACACCCAGAACGCTCAGAGACGTGCTCAAATTTTCCATTGTTCAGATTTTGTTCAGTCATTTTGAGCATCTTTCCTTTGCCTTGGGTATTCAGTGGCCCATATTATCTGGCACCTCCAGAGCACTAAAAAACATTGTAGCCTCTTTGAGAATTTTTAAATCAAAGAAAGACTGAGTGTTGTGGTCAGTGCCACTTGTGGTCCCTGTAGTACAAAGAAGATGCCATTGACTCATCTTTGTCCCAGATTGTGTACTTTGAGCTGCTTTCCAAGGACGATGATGAATTCATTCATTTACTAGACACACATTTACTGAAGAAGGCATTGTACAGAGATAGAGAAATGGCAGAGCACCTATCCTTATGGAGATTATAATCCAAGAGGTGAGATTCAATAGACAAAGAAGTAACTCTGCTAGCAGATAATTAGGAATGACAAAGATATGGAACACCATGGGAGTCAGGATCTGCTCAATTCATTAATTTGGCACCTCTGTAGGAAAACTACTAGGGTTCAGGGGTGGAAATTGTGGCCATCGCATGAAATCATTAACCAGCCCACAAGATTCACCCACAATTATGTAAAATCTCAAAGGCTATGCAAGATGTCACTAGCACAGCAGCAATCTGTGTAATTTGAGAGGAGAGGGAGAAAGATATTACCTTATTCACTCTTGTATAAATTTGATGCTCCTAATAGTATCAAACCCAACAAGAAGATATTACACTGACATTTGTTGAACTAAATTGAATTGATCTTTATTTCTTTGAATGGGATTCACAATCTAATTCCATAATGCTAGAAGCTTATCTAACATTTTGTTAGATAATGCATTCACATAATACAAAGAAGGGAAGGGACAGTAATACACTGATAAACTTTCTGAACATTGGGCAATTGGTAATCTACTCAACTGGGGTAGAGTGGAGTCGAATCTCTGACCTGCTACTTGTATAATTGTGCTGGTGTCAATAAGAGTTCATGATGATAGGGAGATCCCTAGAAGACAGTGCTCCTCAATCAAAGGCAATTTTTCCTACCAGGGGACATATGGTAATATCTGGAGTGATATTTCGTCATCACTACCAGGAGAAGGGAGATATGCTGCTGGCATCCAGTGGGTGGAGGCCAGAGATGTTGGTAAGTATCCTATAATGCACAGGATAGTGTCCTCTAAAATAAAGAACTATCTGGCTGCTGTTGAGAAACCCTGAGCTGGGGGAATGCATATTTGTCAGCTCCCAGGTCAAAGGTAGCATTTTTAATTACCTTGACAGTGAATCCTTTGAATATTAAGAGTTTGGGCAAAACAAGATAAAAGTTTCTTTGAAAACTCAGATTTGCAACTCTTTCTAAAAATCCAAACAGGGTTTTTATATATAGCTCAGTAGCAGAGGGGTTGGCTACCATGTGCAAGACCCTGGGTTCAATCCTCAACATCACACACAAAAAAATCTGAACAAAGACCAGAGACTGGTTACAAATCATTTGAGAAATAAATAAAAGCACAATAACCATGACACAAATACTTAGAAGAATCAAGGTGAAAAGAACTTTCTCCAATAAAATAAGTGAGCCATGAAAGCAAGACACATATGCCAACTTTAAATTCTTAGCTATGTAAAGAAAGTAAAATGAAGCAGGTAAAATTAAACTGAAAACTGATTTTGTTTAACTTCATATATACAAAATATCATCATCTTTACATGTAATTAATATAAAATTAATTAATGAGGTAGTTTACATTCTTATTTTTCATACAAAAAGTCTTCAAATTTTGTTGTGTATTTTAGAGCTGTGGCACATCCTAATTTAGACTAGCCATATGTGGCTAGTGGCTACTGTACTGGACAGCACAAAAATTACCAACAGTTCTTATTAAAAATTCAGCATCGAGGCTGGGGATGTGGCTCAAGTGGTAGCGCGCTCGCCTGGCATGCGTGCGGCCGGGGTTCGATCCTCAGCACCACATACAAACAAAGATGTTGTGTCCGCCCCGAACTAAAAACAATAAATATTAAAAAAAAAAAAGCAAAAATTAAAAAAAAACAAAGAGCAGATCAAAAAGTAAACAAACTGGGCTCAGTGGTATACACCTGTAATCCCAGCTGCTCAGGAGGCTGAGGCAGGAGGATCTTGAGTTTGAAACCAGCCTCAGAAAAACGAGGTGCTAAGCAACTCAGTGAGACTCTGTCTCTAAATAAAATACACAATAGGGCTGAGGATGTAGTTCAGCGTTTCTGAGTTCAATCCCCCATACCAAAAACAAACAAACAAACAAACAAAAAACAGGTAAACACAAATTTATCGCTTCAGTTAAGGGTTCCTAAGGAAACTAGCTGGTTACTCATTATCTCAATTTGTTAGAATAACACTACATCATAAACAGTTAAAATTTTCTTTTGCTTGGCAACGTTTTTGGTTGCCTTTGAAAAACAGGGAAAGGAAGAACTAAAAAGGAAGACAAAAAAGGAAAAAGTCTAAGTGTCACAAAGCCAAGCCCATCTCAGTAGTCCATAGAGCAACACTGTCTCCGGCCTCAACACAAAGTGGACTTTGGTTCCCTAACAGCGTTTCCCTATTCCAGGCTTTTCCCAAAGCACATAAAGGTTCTGGAATCTGTGAAGCATCTCTCTTCTCTTCATCCCTAGAATCAAGTTACTCTTTTCTTTGTGTAGCCTTCCTTGAGTTGTTTTTAATTACAAGACAATAATAACAGTTCATTGTATGAATGTTGGATAATACTGAAAAACCCAAAGAAAAGAATATAAAGTTATCCAATCCTATTACTCTGAGATAACAACTGTTATCATATTGATATGTATCTTATCAATCTTTTTTCTCTGTATATAATGTATATATGTATGTTTCAAGAATCTTTTTTTGTACTTCTAAAATTTGAGATCACATTCATATCATTTGGGAACCTGGCTTTTTTTCTTTTCCTCTTTCTATTTTCTCCCATTTTTCAAAAAAAAAAAAAATGGTTCAGTAGGCTTCAACTAGTTCAAACCTCAAGAATTCTTGCTTACGGAGAGCTTAGTGATGGCACATATGGAAAAAGAAAAGTAAACATTGACTCTGTATTTGTATCTGCCAGAAACTGTTCTATATGCTTCATGAGTAATCAACTCATTTAATCATCATCATAATTCTGTATGATACTTGTTAACATTCTCTTTCTTCAAATGAAGCCCAGAGAGGTTAAATAACTTGTCCAAGGCTACACAGTTAGCAGGCAAACCAGGGTTCAAAGCCAGGTTCTCTGGCTTTAGATTCTTGATCTTTAAACAATTATATTAAATTATGTTTCCAGAACAAAAAATGACCACAAATTAAACATTTAGTCACAGAGAATTTCTTACTTATAAGAGACTGTATTTAAAACCAATATCTTTTCCCCCCAACCAGATACTCCAGGAATCAACAATACCATAACTTAACAATACCATAACTCATGGAGTATGATGACAGGGAGGAGCCTGCAGTCGATGTGAGCAGACCTCAAAACCCTCTTTACCAAAAAAAAAAAAAAAAAAATCCCCCCCCCCTCACCCCTGTGAGGCCCGTACTATTCATTCTGTACATTTAAGGAGTCAAAGTTTTCTGTTGAAATAGAGATACATTCAATTTTTAATACATTGCGAGGTCAACTACATTAGAAAAAGACCAAAAATTAATAATCATAGCAGTTATCTTTTCACATCTCATACCTTTCACCCTGCGAATCACAGAACACCCATTCCACGATCGGTTCTGGAACACTTTCAGATATACAGACCAGGGCATCCTGATTTTCCATTTTTCTAAAGTAAGGTCTTCTTAATGTGTAAAGCAGTGTATCTACAGCATCATAAATTATTAACATATTAATACTTATTAACATTTTATTGATATTTTTAAAAATTATTGTCTTAGCAGCCCCCTCAAAAAAATCTGCATCATTAAGAAACATTAATACTTTATATTATAGCAGTATACACTCCCCCCACACCCAGGCAATACATTAAATTCAACTATAGCGGCAATGTCAACTTTAACAATAATCCTCTTGGTCAATTTCTTTGGACATTCACAAATCCACAGATAACTAAAGTAAGTAAAGTAATGTGAAAATGGAAATATTGATGTGCATAAAAAAGGGAAACTAGCAGCAATAATATACAGCTTAAACCCTTTATTTAACATACAGCTTAAAACAACATTCTAGCAGGGCGCAGTGGCTCAAAGCCAGCCTTAGCAAAAGCGAGGCACTAACCTCACAACTCAGTGAGACCCTGTCTCTAAATAAAACACAAAATAGGGCTGGGGATGTGGTTCAGTGGTTGAGTGCTCCTGAGTTCAATCCCTAGAGCCAAAACAAAAACAAAACCCTCAACTTTCTTCCCATAATTTCATCTACACCAAGGTATAAATATATTATAATGTAGAAATGTAAAAATATGAGTAGAATGGAGTTAGAATTGGAACAGAATTTAGAGGCTGTTCACAGTGGACCATCATACAACACACACACACACACACACACACACACACTACCTATCCTCCCAACCATGTTCCACATATAAACTTTTCCACTCCTACTTGGACTTTTCTAGGAACTGGAGATCACTACCCCACCAAAGCTGATCATTTTCCTTCTTTCTTCTATTTTTAACAAACTTTTAAAAAAATTAAAATAAAACCTTCCCTAGACTTAATTTCTTATAACAAATTTCAATTTAAAATGCAATGCATTGATATATGTGTGTATGCATGCATATATGAAGGAATAGGATGTATCTTCTGGTATATATGTGTATATATAAATGGAGGAATATATGGCATGTAAATTGTGAAGCATAATGATTTTAACAAATCCTCCTGGACCCCTGACCTAATTTAGTAATTTGAATATTAATTAATACATTTTAACCTAATTTTATGCTTCTCCCTACCTCTCAATCCTAGGTAACACATATCCTGAATTTTGTACTTATCATTCCTGCACTTCAAAAACTAGATTTACCACAAAAATATGTGTCCCTAAACAATATATTAATTTGTCTTGTTCTTGAGCTTCAAAATATTGTATCACTCAATATATTGCATCTACAACTTTATTTTTTTATCCAACTTTTTTTTTTTGTACCAGGAACTGAACATAGGGGCAATTAACCTCTGAGCCACAACCCCAGCTCATTTTATATTTTATTTTGGGACAGGGTCTCACTAAGTTGCTTAGGGCCTTGCTAAATTGCTGAGGCTGGCTTTGAACTCATAATCCTCCTGCCTCAGCCTTCAGTGCACCACCATGCCCAGCCCAACCTTATTTCTTAAGATTCAGCCGTGGTTTTGCATGTTATCCTTCATTGCTTTTGCTTTTGTTTACAGCTATATAGCATTCCACTGGTAAGTAAATCACCATCTGTTTTTCATTTTCCTGCAGTGGATGTTTGTTTCCAGTTTTTTAAACATTCCACGCATTTCTACCAAGACATGTGTGTAACATTTCCTTTAATAATACAACCCAGGAGTGGAACTGCTGGTTTAAATATATGAGCATGTTCAATTTTATACATAATGAAAATTAGTTTTCCAAAGTGGTTATATTAGTTAATGCTATTCAACAGTTCCTATTCTCTGTATACTTACCAAGACTTCTTAATTTTCAGTGACCTAGAGGGTATAAAACAGTATCTCATTGTGGTCTTAATTTAATAATTAGCTTAATGTATATTAAAATAATTTGTTGGAAGTCCATTGTACTGAGATGGCTCCAGTGCCCTGGGTTCCTACATAATCAAACCAAACCCAGCTCTGTGGAAACAGCACAATGAACTTAAGTGTAACCAATTAGAAACCGCCAACCAACCTCTACCTAGAAAATTAGCCAAATTAAAACTGCCAACTAACCTCTAACTGGGGACTTTCCACTTTAACCTATCAAATCTCTTCTTTGTCTTGCTTCTGTGAATGTTTTGTAAAAATTTTCCCCTCACAACTCCTTAATGGAACCCACCACTTGCCCAATTCATGAATCACTGTCTGTTCAAACTCTTAAAATTTTAAAGTTTATCTTTTAACACGTGTTTATTGACCATTTCAGTTTCATATTCTAGAAATAAAATGACCATTTGTCGTTTTTGTTCATTTTCTACTGGGTTTTGTTTTGCTTTGCTTCTTACTGATTTACAGAAGATCATTACATATTATGAACATTAATCTTTTGTTGACTGGGAACGGTAAGTACCTTTCCTATGTTGTGGTGGTTTTTAACTTTTCATCCCTGTAATTTCTAATGTTGGGTCCCAATTTTACCCTCTACAGCAATTGTTTTTTAAGTCTAGCTTTGCTTCTACATGGTAGTACTTCAAATATTTAAAATAAAAACTGAGGTCAAGAGAGATAATTACCACCCAAGGCATTTTAACAAGTTAGCCTAGGTTTCCTGACTCAAAATCCCAGAATTATTTCCTCTATATTTCATTATAATCAATTGCTACTCCTCAAAATATTCCCTTCTCTATGCCAAACATCCCCAATTCCCTGAGCTGCTCCTAATTTAAGGCGTTCCAAATTCTTCACTATTTTTTTTTGCTGTGTTTTATCCATATTTATCTGAAAAAAAATGCGGAACTGAAAATAATAATCTATTCATTTCCTTGGGCTAGACAATATATTTTCACATATACTGCCAAGGTTCAAGTTTACTATTTTAGCAACCATGCCACACTCTTAGTTAATACAGAGCTTGTGATTGTCTCTTTCACACTGACTATTGCCAAGTCACTCCCACCAATTTTGTTTTTGTTTTGAACCCCACCACTCAGCAGAATACTTTTTAAAAAGTTCTAATTTAATTGATCGATTGTTACTATATTTTTACACTGTAAGTCTAAATATAATAGGGCCACAGCAGATGCCCACTTCCCTTACATAATTATATGCCCTTGACAAAAAGAGAGAGCAAGAATTTCTTATCCTCTTCCAGCCTGGAGCACATAGTGTCCAATAAAGGTGAATAAGGAAGTAGAGAAGCTCGTGAATCAAGATCGAAAATCAAAGGTAATTCTTGATTTTGTTTTTCTAGCACTATGGTCTTACTAGTTTCAGAATAATTGAAGGGATTTTCAAATTTTGACTTTACCTGATTTTTGTCTTGGGAACTAACTTTGGAACCTAACACCCCACGGTTGTACCATGACCCAGTACCATGACCCTTCTGGGAATGTGAAGCACTCTCTGCTGTCAGTATCTCTGACTGCAAGGCCACACTCTCACACAAAAGGCCCAGTGCAGCATAGTGTGAAAAGTATAGACCTGGCTTAAATTGGAATTTAGCTGTGACCATTATCATGTCTCAGGAGTGCCTATTTTCACATCTACGTGCAGGTGTTGGTCATTGTGAGCATCTGAAGTGATACAGGAAGAACACCCTCAGCAAAGGGTGATTGTGGCCATTCCTGACCCAGTGCCCTTATGGGCTGGGCACACAGGCACCACACCCCAGCTTTGTGTGGAATCACTGACAAGAAAGAAGGGAGCCTGGCAAACTGCACCAATGTGTCACCAGGAAAGCTAATTTAAAGTGGTATTAACCCAGAGTTTGTGGAGCAGTGCCCTGGCCCCCTAGAGACACATGAACTATGTTACCACAGTTACTTTTATTAGTCATGTAAAGTAAAACAATGCACTCAGTGTGCACAGCATTAAGTCTGTGCTTAATGGGGACAAAATGAGATGCCAGAAAGCAGATGGAGGCGGTGATCCAACATAGCTGTCTCCCTGGGTAAGGACATTTGGATTGTTCTGTACAGTTTGCATAGCCCAGCATTTGTATAGACCTGTACTGTCCGATACAGTAGTCATTAGCCACATATGGCTTTAAATTCAAATTTTAATTAATTAAAATTAAATGAATTGAAACTGTCTCCCCAGTCACACTAGGGACATTTTAAAGTATTTAACAGCCACATGTGGCCAGGAGCTACCATATTAGACAGAGCAGACAGAACATTTTCATCATATCAGAAGTTCTATTGGGGGGCTGGGGTTGTGGCTAGAGCGCTTGCCTAGCATGCATGGCACTGGGTTCGATACTCAGTACCACATAAAAAGGTAGAGTAAAGGTATTGTGTCCACCTAAAACTAAAACAAATAAATAAATGTTTTTTAAAAAAAGTTCTATTGGATCTTGCTAAGACCTTACTTATCTTGTGAGATACATACTTTTATCCTCCTTTTACAGATAAGGAAATTCAGGCTCAAAGAGATTTAGTCACCTGCCAAAAGGAGCAGTTTGGGAACTGGAATTAGAACCCAAGACTTCTAATTCCAAGGTCACAATAGTTTTTCATCCATTTGTTTACTGAAAGAAAAAAAAATGAGGACCCCTGAATAGAGTTATGTCCTAGGTCTTCGAATTCTGAGAGTCCATAGGAACATGGGAGATTCTCAGTTCTCAGATTATGTGGACAAAGGAACAAAATTCAAATCAGCTACATATTGAGAGAAGCCTGAATATTATATCTTGAGTCATGGGTCAAAAACAAATGGGTTTCATATTGTGTACAAATATATATATGTAACAATGAATCCCATATTATATATAACTATAATGCACCAATAAAAAAAATTTTTAAAGAATTTTTAAAGAATCAAATGGGTTCTAAACTACTTCTGGAATATTGGGAATGCCTAGTAGCAAACTGGACTTACTTCTTATACTCACTGTAAACAATATTGTGTAATTGGTAGCTTCACTCTGAATAAAAAGTAGGTATTCTCCAGCTTGGGTATCTGTCATTTTCACAATGACCATGGAAATAACTCCTCTGTAAAACAGGAAAGAGAACTGGTTACTTTGGCAAAGGTGTGAAACTAAAAACAAAATTTCATACTGAGTCAGAAGGTGGGTTGGTGGCTCCCTGTGACTGTGGCACAGAGGGCTGCTTGGTGGAGAACAGTTTTTGCCTGTGCCCAATACTCAGCCTGACCATTATAATATGACAGTGACTTCCCACCCCTGAAAGTGAGTGAGCTCCATTCTAGCCATCAGCTCATGTTTCCTGAGCCCCTTGGAGGGAAATTTCCCATTCAAAATTGCAAAGCCTTAGGGGCACATGTGCTTTGGTGTCCCTTCCGTGACAAAGCACCTTCCATGATCCTGTTTGCCTGGTCACCTGGTCACCAGCTTCAGTTCCTCAATGGCAGAGCCTGATGGCTGTACAAATGAGATACCCTGGGATAAAGAACATTCTTCTGGTGTGGGCCCTCTCTCTCTAACTGAAAGAATTTGAGTAAATCTGACATGAAGCATTTTCCTATGAAGTAGTAATTTCACCAACATACAACATAGAAGCAGAACAATTCCTAAGTGTCAGTATGGTTAACTTTTCAGATCATTAGTAAAGGTCAATTTGGCCAGGGGTCTTCCCTTCAAAGAGATACTTTTGATGTGGATTTAGCAATACCTATTCTCTTTTAGTGCTCTCTAGTAGTTTATTGAATGGTGTAGATTTAAATTTACACTTTGTGATTTTTGTTTATTTACTTGAATGTTGGGAATGCCTAGTAGCAAACTGAACTTACTTCTTATACTCACTGTAAACAATATTGTGTAATTGGTAGCTTCACTCTGAATAAAAAGTAGGTATTCTCCAGCTTGGGGCTCTGTCATTTTCACAATGACCATGGACCATTTTTTGTAGTACTATGGATTGAACCCAGGGGCATTTTACCACTGAGTTACAACTCCAGCCTTTTTTATTTTCAGACAAGGTCTTGCTAAGTTACCCAGGCTGGCCTCAAACTTGTGATCCTCCCGACTCAGCCTCCTGGGCCGCTGGGATCATAGGCATGCGCCACAGCACACAGCCGACCTTTAAATTCTTACAACTCAAAGTATGGTCTTTTCCCAACAATGTTAGCATCTGTCGGGGGTGTGTGCATGACAAACATGCAGAATCTCAGTCCCCATTCAGACCTACTGGATCAGAATCTGCATTTTAACAACCACCCCAGGAGCCAGCGAGTCCTAAAGTGCTTGCACCCACAGATAGTAGGACATACACTTGATTTGCATCTGCAGATTGATTTTGTTGATGGGCTATCTTTCTTTGAACAACTTATTCTCCTTATCATTTGTGAACTTTAAAAAAAAAAAATTTGGTGCTGGGGATGAAACCCAGGACTTCATGCATGGCAGGCAAGTGGTTTTATCACTGAGTTACTACACCCCCAGTGGTCATCTGTGAACTCCTAGAAGTGTTCTGCCTATGAGTGAGTCCAGATATAATTTTTATAATTCTCTACTATGAAAAAGTCACAGGGCTTGGGCTGTAGCTCAGTGGTAGAGCACTTACCTAGCATGTGTGAAGCACTGGGTTTGGTCCTCAGCACCACATAAAAATAAATAAACAAAATAAAGGTATCGAGTCCATCAACAACAAAAAAACATTTTAAAAATAAAGTCACGAAAATATGTTTTGGTACTAAGTAAACTAACCTACAGGGCAATTATGACTTTAGTTAACAAGCTGGTTGCCTGCCTTAGAGCGAGAATGTGAGCTCTATTGAGTGAAGTAACCCTACCTTGTTACTTTGTTTTTTGGTCTCAATCTGGTAAGAACTTCTGTGGCAGAACATTTCTTTAAGCCCCTCCCCTACCCATTTTTTCTTTTCTTTTTTTTTTTTTTTCCAGCATTGGAGATTGAACCCAGGGCCTTGCATGCTAGGTAAGTGCTCTACCACTTAGCTATGTTCCCAACCACTAAGCCAAAATTCTTAATAGAAGACTGCTTTGGTTTAACCCCAAGGTAAAAAGTAACTGAAAAACAGAAGTGAGTATATACAATCTCAAAAGAGGAAAGGAAAACGAATGTGCTCTAAGATTTAGAACTAACATTAAGAATTATACCCACCGTCCTGATAATTGCACAAGAGTTTATTTGATGTTAAAGGACAAAAAAAAAAAAAAAAAATCCAGTTTGTACCAGTCAGTCACAGAGAAATTCTCCAACACCTCATCCAGGGTCATGACACCCATCTCTGGTCATTTGGGTACTGGGTACTGTTTTCTGCATTGTTCTTAGAAAGACAGCATTTTCTCTATAGCTATTGGAGCATCCAAATGTCCCCAAGAACTAAAAAGAAAGGCAGCCTTAGAATCATTAAGTGGCATATAAATGCCCTGTGCCCCTTGTTCTTCTCCTATAGGAGGAGGGCAGCAGGGTACAGTGATCAGCATAGAATTAGAGGTTTGGATAAGATCTTTTCTTCTGGATAGTGAGACCAATGTTCCTTACAGACAGATCAATGTCTTACTAAAACATTTTGTGGCTATCACATAATTCTTCTTATATTATGGAACAAAATAGATAAAAACCAAATGTTCTATCCCCAAGCATGTCCAAGAAAGAAGTTTCTTATTACATTAACTGGAATGAAATGAAAACTTTCTAACTTTTTATCTTTAAATTGATAGTCAATTTAAAAAATGACACATTTAAAAATCCTAAGTATTTTTTTCATTATTTGTTTCACATTCTGCCAGCCACTCAGTAATCATTGATTGCCCTCTTTCCTCACCCCAGCCCATCTTTCTCTCCCTGTATATGTAATACATATATAATTCTTATGTTTAGCATCCACATATCAGAGAGAATATTTGGTCTTTGGTTTTTTTAAATTAATAGATTTTAATTTTAGAACAGTTTTGATTTAAAAAATAATTGAATAGAAAGTACAAGGAAATCCCATATATGCCTTTCTTATCACACAGTTTCCTATATTATTAATACTTCACACAGGTGTGGCATATTTGTTATAATTGACAAACCAATATTGATGCATTCTTATTAACTAAAGTCCATAGTTTACATTAGGGTTCACTTTTTCTGTTGTACCTCTTATGAGATTTGACATACATAATGTCAAATATCCATATTCTTAGCTCTATCTTTAGTTTATTATTTTATTGGAGATAAGATAGACATGGATAGAAACTTTTTAAACTTTTTTTTAAATGGGGATAAAACCCAAGGATGTTTTACCACTGAACCATAGCCTCAGTCCATTTTTTTTGGTATTGTGTATTGAAGCGAAGGGTGCTCAACCACTGAGTCACATCTCGAGCCCTTTTTATTTTTTATTTTGAGACAGGTTTTGCTAAGTTGCTTAGAGCCTCACTAAGTTGCTGAGGCTGCCTTTGAACTTGTGATCCTCCTACCTCAGACTCCCAAGTTGTTGGGATTACAGGCATGCACCACTGCATCCATCAACATGAACAGAAACTTGAAAAGGAATTCCAAATGAATCAAGTTCTATGCAAGAAAATATTATTTCTAAAATACTTGTGATTGTGCATCTGACCTCTCTTACCTGTTGTGTAAATCAAAGTGTGGCTGGCAATTCAGGGAATTGTGTTTAAAGACCCAGAGACAGGAAATGTTCCCCGGGATGTTGACCAACACTTGCAGCGTGATGGATGAAGATACATCTACTTCCACGGTAGCAGCTTCATACACTGCCCCTGTCCTCTCAGGCCTCAAGGTACACCCCAGGTCTTCTGGGGATTCTGGTACCTACATTGTAGAAGGAACAATGTGAACTCACAATAATTTTATGTTTAATGCATCCTTTTCTTAGCAAGAAACCTGTAACAAATACATGCATATTGACATTCTGCATACAACACCCAAGCCTGCTGTGACCCACTGAGACTATATTACTCACTGACTGAAAAATCCTATTATTTATAATTCTCTCAAGAGAAAATAACTTTAGGCTGATTTTTTATCAAATTTTGAGCTTTATATTTTTATTATGTTTTATTTGTTCTTTTTAATATATATGAAAGTAGGTATATTTTTACATATTATACATACCTGGAGTATAACATCCTAATTAGGATCCCATTCTTGCAGTTGTACATGATGTGGAGTTTCACAGTAATGTATTCAAATATGAACATGGGAAAATTATGTCTGATTCATCCTACTGTCTTTTCTATTCCCATCCTCCCTCCCCTCCCTGCATTCCCCTTTGTCTAATCCAATGAACTTCTATTCCTCCCCCACAGCTTATTGTGTGTTAGCATCCACATATCAGAGAGAATATTTGGCCTTTGGTTTTTTTGGGACTGGTTTATTTCACTTAGCATGATATTCTCCAGGTCCATCCATTTACCAGCAAATGTAATAATTTTATTCTTCTTTATGGCTAAGTAAGATTCTATTGTGTATATGCACCACATTTTCTTTACCCATTCATCTATTGAAGGGCACCTAGTTGGTTCCATAGCTTAGCTATTGTGAATTGAGCTGCTATAAACATTGATGTGGCTGCGCCACTACAGTATGCTGGTTTTGCGTCCTTTGGGTGTATACCAAGGAGTGGGATAACTGGGTCAAATGGTGGTTCCATTCCAAGTTTCTAACAAATCTCCATAGTACTTTCCATAGTGATCGCACCAATTTTCAGTGCCACCAGCAATGTATGAGTGTATCTTTTTCCCACATCCTCCCCAACATTTTTTTGGGGGGTGGGTACCTGGGATTGAACTCAGGGGCACTTGCCACAGAGCCACATTCCTATCCCTATTTTTGTATTTGATTTAGTGATAGGGTCTCACTGAATTGCTTAGCACCTTGCCATTGCTGAGGCTGACTTTGAACTCATAATTCTCCTGTCTCAGCCTCCCGAGCCACTGGGATTACAGGCGTGTACCACTGGAATTACAGGTGTGCGCCACTGCATGTGGCTCCTCGCCAACATTTATTGTTACTTGTATTATTTTTTTTTTATTTTTAATTTTTTATTGTGGGTTGTTCAAAACATTACAAATTTCTTGACATATCATATTCCACACTTTGATTCAAGTGGGTTATGAACTCCCACCTTCACCCCATACACAGATTGCAGAATCACATCAGTTACACATCCATTGATTTACATATTGCCATACTAGTGTCTGTTGTGCTCCGCTGCCTTTCCCATCCTCCACCCTCCACCCTCCCCACCTCTCCCCTCCCCTCCCCNATGTTGAATATTTTTTCATATATCTTTTGATCATTCATATTTCTTCTTCTGTGAAGTTAGGCTGAATTTCTAAAGGGTTGTATGGACTGTTGTGGGTTGAATTGGACCACCCTGTCCAAAATTCATACACTGAAGTCCTAGCCCTCAGTACCACAGAATGTGACAGGGTTATCTGGAGACAAGGTCCTTACAGAGGCAATCAAATTAAAATGAGGTCATTCGGATGGATCTTAATCCAATATTACTGGTGTCTGAGAAGAGATTTGGAGACATACACATAAACCAATAATTTATTTTTATATACCAATAATCTATATACCAATAGAAGTATGCCATATGGGCTTGAAGACTTCTACTTACAAGCCAAAAAGAGACCTGGAAGAGATTCCATTTCACAGTCCTCAGAAGGAACCAACTCTCAACACCTTTTTGAACTTCTAACCTATTGAACTGTGAGACAATAAATTTCTATTGTTTAAGTCACCAAATTGGTATAATTTCCATGTCTGCCCTAGCTAACTAATACACAGACCATAATTATAAAATCCATTATACATACTTAAATATTTTTATGATTATCATATGTAGATAAGAATCGACATAGCAAAGGTAAAGTAGTGTGGCTGTTAGAGGGAATTTAAACACCAGACTTTTCTGTGTGGATTTCCCCATAGACTCATTGCCACAACCACACTTATTGTCTGCTTTAAATAATAAAGATATATTGAGAGGAGGTGTAGTAGCAGGTTCTGCTGCTACACACCCCCTCTCTTAGCTTCTTAACATGTGTGAGCGCTGTGCACGATCACGCACATACACACACATAAAAATTTCTTCAAGTGAAGAACGGGGTAGCTCTTTTGCTACTGATCTTAAGTCACATTTCTGTTCTTATTGTTCCCTTATTCAGTAAGATCTGAGAAGTGCAAGACAGTCTGCTAGACACTGATCAGAAAGAATGAAACACTGATCTTGTCCTTAAAGAGTTTTGAGTCTACATGGAAGAAATGACTAAAACACAGGTGAAATATGATGTGCTCCGTAAAAAGATACCAACTACTTTAAAAGAAAAATTCAAGTACTCTTCAACTTCAGAGGAGAGAGACCTTCGCCCTGGGATATTGGTATGCTTCACCCAAGTCCAACAACAAAGAGCTTACAAGATGGACATGAGAGAAGCAAAAACCAGGTGACATACTAGAAGAAAATATTCACAACTTATATTACAAATAAAGGGCTAATACTCCTAAAATTGAGCGACATAGGACCAAAAACATGATAGGAAAGAGGAGAAAAGAACTGAATAAACAGTTTACACACAAACAAGAGATGTATAGAGGTAGCCTTTTCCTACTTTGAGCTGTACAAAATCAGCTCATCATTCTCTGAGACCTGAAATTTGAAAGTTTCTTTGAATCCTGAAGGCTGCAAATGGCCATGCAAAATAAATATATTGAGTCGCACTGTAAACGCTATGGGTACCATTTGGATTAGGAGAAAAGAGAAAGAAGAGTAGTTGAAAAGCTCATGAACATTCAAAGAGGTCCAAAAATTTTTGATCTGAGGGCTAAGCTCTTCCATAGTGTCATGCTGAGAAAATGCAAATGAAAAAGCTGTCATGGCCGATGGTGTAGCTCAGTGGTACAGCACATGCTAAGCTTATGCAAGGCCCTGGAGTCAATCCCCAGCATGGGGGGAAATGTATATCAAGAAGCATGAAAAAAGAAATAACCAAATGAAAGAACAGTGAAAAGACTTCATGGGGAGAAGTACCTGCCTATCTGCTGGGCAGAGAAGGACAGTCCCAAGTGAAAGCACTTTCCAGTGTGATTAAACAAAAATGAGAAGAAAAGGTTGTAAAATGAAAAAAACCCTCCTCGTTTTCAGGGAGAAAAATAAGTATTAAAGTTATTCAAACAGAGACCTAAATGGTGTGACTCTACTTTGTGTACAACTAGAGAAGTGAAAAAGTGTGCTCTATATATGTACTATGAATTAAAAAGCATTCTACTGTCATGTATAACAAATTAGAATAAATAAATAAATTTAAAATTTTTTTAAAGATAGACACAGTATCTTTATTATTTATTCATTCATTCATTCATGTGGTGCTGAGGATTGGACCCTGTATCTCACAAGTGCAAGGCAAGCGCTCTGCCACTGAGCTATAACCCCAGCCCCTAAAAAAAATTGTTTTAAATCCCTCATATCCAATATGTACAACTTCAGGTGTTATTAGCAAAGGTATTGTCATCGAGGTGAATGTGAGTAACCTGAGGAGGTAAGATTATCTGGGGGAAATATGCCCAGATTACCAAAATCCTAAAAGGTGCATATCATTAAAATCAACAAGGATGTGGAGGGAACATCGAAATAGAATACAAATCAAATTAATTCAATGGCATTAGAAATAAACTACAAAACTGCAGTGACAGGGATAGGGAAGAAACTAACTTAAATAACTTTGGAAAATAATACTTCAGATACTATCAGAGGAAAGAAAGAAAGCACTATACTTAGATACTGTACTCTATCTAGTTCATCATCTGTCACTTACAGGGATATTGATTAGCAATTCTGAAACAAGTTTATCTATGTGCCAGGATGAAATGAATAAACAAATAAATAAAGGTAATGAGAGCCAAGTTTCTCACTCTCATAGAAACAGAACAAAAAGTAAAGAGGAGTAAACTAGAATGAACTCTTTGATGCTGAATGAAATCAGAGTTGTTGGCATGAACTTGTAATGAGAGCATAAATAAAAATCATATAAATAAGCATAGCCAGTTATGGGAGAATATACACACACAGTTCCTAGCTCTCTGCTGCGAGTTCAGAAGCAGTGACGTTCCAGTAGTAATGAGCATATCCTGCCTAGATCTTAGTTTCTAAATGCTAGACCTTAGAGCTGGGGTTGTAGCTCAGTGGTAGAATACCTACTTGCCTGGCATGCATGAGACTTAGGTTCCAGCCCCAGAACCTCAATAAATAAATAAATAAATAAATAGGAAGTAAATACTATCCTTTAGGAAACCAATGCTTCCTTGTTTCCTGGAGAAATATTAATTATAAGACTGAGGCAAGAAAAATACAAGATGAACCTCAACTATCTTGTGGTACCAAAAAAGTAAGTACTTGAAAAAAGATGGGGACACATTGAAAGGACACAGGAACCAAGTTGTAATAGCCCCTGTAGCCAAAGCCAGCACTATTTGAGCAACAAAATAAATAAGGAGAGTAATGAAATAAGGACAGAATGAAATAAAATCCATGAATCCATAGTGATCTAAGTAAATAAAAGTTGGGAGAAGGGACAGCTCTTTCTCACAAAATAAGTTCAATTAATAAATATAGAGGAAATGAAAGAAAAAGAATCAGGTAAACACCATAGTAATGGGTGCTAAAATTAGTAGGTAAAAATTGGATGATAAACAGGATATTTACATCTTCCCCAAGACCCTTATTAACGACTAAGGGGAAAACATAGTAACATCACAGTGGAGGAATGTGGCATAGTTTCTCAATTTAGTGATGGAGACCACGTTGCTAGTCAGGAGACGCACTGATCTCCTACAAGGCCTGTTATGGGACACTAGGAAGGACACACATTGCTTCTGGGAAATTCTTGCCCAAAACACATAATTTCAACCTCATTATGAGAAAACAGCACACAGATCTGAATTGGGAGATGTTCTGTAAAATAACTGTCCAGTATTTTTCAAAAATGTCAAGGTCATGAAAGACAAAACTGAGGAACTGTCACATACTGAAGGAGCCTAAAGAGACATGACACCTGTGAGATGCTGGATGGGATCCGGGAATAGAAAAGCCATAGTAAAAAGGCTGGCGAAATTCAAATTAGGCATGTAGTTCATCATACTATTAGTTTTCTGGTTTTGGTCACTGTAGTATGGTTACATAAAATGAGAACAGTCAGGGAAGCTGGATAATGTGTATAGTAAAACGCCCTTCTACCTTTTTTTTTGTGTGTGTGTGTGGGGGGGTACCAGGGGTTGAACTTACAAGCACTAGGCCACTGAGCCACATCCCCAGCCTTATTTTGTATTTTTTTTAATTTAGAGTCAGGGTCTCACTGAGTTGCTTAGTTCCTTGCTTTTGCTGAGGTTGGCTTTGAACTCGCAATCCTCCTGCCTCAGTTCCCCATGCCACTGGGATCACAGGCATGTACCACCGTGCTCAGCTCTCTTCTTCTTTTTTTATATCATCAAATGAAAAACTGTTTATTTACATATGGTGTACAATGTGAAGTTTTGTCATTGTATATATATTCATTATATATCAAATATACATACACACACAATATGAAATTATTAAATCAATTAACATTTACATCTCACATCCTTATTATCAGATTTTGTGATGAGAACATTTAAAATCCATTCTTATAGAACTTTTTAAGAATACAACACTTTATTATTATTTAGTCACCATGATGCACAATAGATCTCCAGAACTTATTCCTCCAAACTGAAACTCTGCACCCTTTAACCAACACCTCTCCATTCTTCTTCCAGTACTATTTCTGCAGCTTCTCTGTAAATCTCAAACACTTTCAAAATCAACCATTGTTAAAAATGAGAAATGGGAGCTGGGCACAGTGGCACATGCCTATAATCCCAGTGTCTTGGGAGGCTAAAGCAGGAGGATCGAGGGTTCAAAGCCAGCCACAGCAACTTAGTGAGGCCCTAAGCAACTCAGTGAGACCCTATCTCTAATAAAATATAAAATAGAGTTAGGGATAGTGGTCGAGTGCCCCTGAATTAAATCCCCAGGACCCCGCCCCCCACCAAAATGAGAAATGGGTACCATTTTGAATAGACAAATCTAAGGGTCTCAGAGGAGAGAACAGCAAAGAAGAATTACATGATAAAAGCAGAGAGGTGGTGCGGCACCAGAGGCCCACAGCATTGGGATAGCCCTGAGTCCTGCCAGCCAGAACCTGAGGGATGGTTTAGAAGACCAGGCAAAGTCCTCAGTGCCCACCTGGGCTAAGGTGCACAGTCCCATGAGGCATTGGTATTTAAGAGACTGTGGCATCTAAAACCTTAAATGTTAAAAAAAGAAAAAGTACAACTTCTGTATTAATGGTGAGGATCAATTCATTGATCATCTTAGAACAAGGAATTCTAATGAAGACGTGACATTGCTTAAGAAATCCCTAACACAGTTGGCTGCTTACATAATTAAAACAGTTGGGCAAGCTGTGAAAAGTCCAGAGACTCTACATATGGTGTTCTATCACAAAGAGAAACATTAAAATATGTCACCCTTTTCTAAATTCTATTACAGGGCTGGGTGCAGTGACACATGCCTGTAATCCAATGACTCAGGAGGCTGAGGCAGGAGGATTGCAAGTTCAAAGCCAGCCCCAGCAATTTAGCTCTAAGCAACTTTAGCAAGATCCTATCTCAAAATAAAAAATAAAAAGGGCTGGGGATGTGACTCAGTGGTTAAGCGCCCCTGGGTTCAATCCCTGATACCTAGAAAAAAAAAAAAAGAAAGAAAGAAAGAAAAAGAAAATCCATTACAAAAAAAAAAAAAAACTCACAAACAAACAAAACAAATCTAGATCTCTAGAAGAGTGGGGTATGAAATGGCACAAAAAGAAAATGAACTGGCTTGTACAGGCTTCCTGCCCAAAAGACAATGCTGTGGGAATCAGCGATTTCAAAATCAGCGATTTTGGGTCTTCACAAACAGAAAGCCTTTCTTTAAAGGATACTGGGGATTTTTAATTTTTTTTTAAAGTTTTCTCACGACCATGATACAATGGCAAGAGTTCTGTACAGAAAGAATTTGAGACCAAATGCAGCTTTAACTTTAACCCTGGAGGAAGAGAGGTGTAGGTGAACTTATGACCTATTTGGTGAGAAGAGGTCATCCTGAGAGTTGTGGTAGACCACCTGCCTGCTCTCACTGTTCACAGGAAGAAAAACAGCACATTTCCTCAGATGGTATGTGGGCTTGTTGTCTTTAGTAAGTTATTATTTAAAAGCAAATGTGAAGAATATGTAAGAATTGGTCTAGACTGTCTGCAAGCAGTCATGAAAAGGGATTCTCAGAACTATCATTCCAGAGATTATAAATGATGGAAATATTCAGGTTTCAAGAAATAATTAAATGGGTTATGAGAATAGTAAAATTGTCTTCTAGGTTCCAGAAATATAGCTGAAGATGTGCTTGCTTATTTATTTGACTTGCATTCACAAGTTTTTTTTTTTTATTCTACTAAAGAGTGTTTGGTTATTAGAAATGTAGTGGGACTAGAGATTTCCAGAAAGATGTCTCATCTGAAAACTGAACTGTGGAAGAAATAAAAACATTTTTTTAAACCACTGAAATTCTAACATGTTTACTTCACATTTAAATGGGAAAACATTCCAAAGGAACAGATTCACCTTCAATGAGATGAAAATGCACTGTAAAGACCGTTTATTTTTGCCGCAGTTAAGATCTGTATGGTCATTTGTTTAATGTGGCCTAAAAACTAGTGAGTTTTTATATATTCCTGAGTATTGCATAAGAATATAATTTACACTATATTAAAAAAATAATACAGGGGCTGGGGATGTGACTTAGTAGTAGAATGCTTGCCTAGCATGCGCTAAGGTCCTGGGTTCAATCCCCAGCACTGCAAAATAAATAAATAAACAAACACAGGATTTATTACCAGGAACCAAGTCTGATTGTCATTAGATTTTTGTTTTTAAGATTGTGTTTATAAAACACTAAATGTATACAGCTACTTTTCTATACTGAAAAAAAAAAAACAACAGTGAAGTTTAAACTCTCATAGCAAAGAATATTTGCAGTCTGTGATCATTTCAGTTTCTTTCACTTTAGAAAGAGAGGGTGGGAGCCATCATGTTGGATGAATAGCATAAAAGAGAGGAATAATGAAAAACAAGGTTGGAACTTGAAGGAGCCAAAGCTGGATTAGGGAGTAATCTGGATCCCACTCTAAGTAATGAGAAACCACTGACGGTTCTGAGCCAGGCCATGGAGGGGCATAGCTGGGCCTCAGAAAGACCAGTCTGGCAGCCATATCTGAGATGACTGCAGCAGGAAGAGGCTGCTTAAGATTTGTGAATCTGGGGCCCGGGGTTGTGGCTCAGTGGTAGAGCACTTGCCTAGCATGCATGAGGCACTGTGTTCGATCCTGGCACCACATAAAAACAAATAAAATAAAGATAAATTTAAAAAAAAGATTTGTGAATCTGAGGGAGTTAATGAAGGGGTGAACTAGGGAAGTGGCAGAGATCAAATACGAGGTGATTAAAATGAATTAGTTAGTCTTGGTAGCTGACAGAATGTGAAAGAGTGGGGAGGAGTCCAAAATGATTCTCAGCTTTTAGGCTTGGGAACTGAACAAGGGTATAAACCAGAAGCTGGGTGCTATGGCTCACACCTATAATCCCAGTGGCTTGGGAAGCTGAGGCAGGAGGATTGCAAGTTCAAAGGCAGGCACAGCAACTTAACAAGGCCCTAAGCAACTCAGCGAGACCCTGTCTCTAAACAAATATTAAAAAGGGCTGGGGACATGGCTCAGAGATTAAGAGCCCCTGGGTTCAATCCCTGGAACAACAACAACAAAAAAAAAAGATAAGTGGAAGTTGGGGAAAACAGAAATGAAATAAATTACTAAGTGGATTTTAATATATCAATGGAAAAATCCTATATCCAATTGGAGGTGGGAAATTAGGGATTCAGCCTTCGTGAGAAGCCTGGTCTCTCTCTAAGGAGAAAGGAAAATACTCACTACTTCTTCATTCTGGAATCAGTGTCCTTTATGAATGCACACTAAAAGGAGAACACGGATCTTGATACACATACACACTCCCCCACACACACAGAGGTCTCTGTGATGGAGCTTGAACCCAGAGGATCTTGTGTACCAAGCATGTCCACTGAGCTATGCCCCGAGCCAGAACACAATTCTGTGATGAAATGGAGTACCAAGTAGCTAGGAGTACAGAAGCCACAGCTGCACCAGATGTGAGTGAACAACACACCTAAATACATCAGAAGGAAAGCTCAGTTAGCCAACAGCTTACAAAATACAGTCTCCAGAGAAAAACAGCTAAAGCTATCATTTCAATATTACTTTACCATGGGATACTCTGACGACTTCTCAACAGATGAATCATTGTTCTTATGAGTGATTAAAACACATTTAATCACAGGCAGATCTTGATTGGTAATAGTCTCAAATATCATTATGGAGAAAATAGCTGTAAAACAAAATTAAAATAAGGGTGTTTATACATGCACACCTTAAAAAAGAAAATATTTTATCTTAGCACAAAGTGATAAAATATAACCAGGGGAAACTGACCAACATAAAAGCATGTAGGAAGTATAATTTTGTGAAAGCAAGTCTACCTTACATCAGAATAGAAGTATGGAAAGCAGGGAGGTTCAACAGAATCAACTGCACTGATGGCAATGTTTCATACGCGTGCTGTCTGATATAGCAGTGATTAGCCACATGTGGCTCTTAAGCTTTTGAAATGAGGTTAGCGTGACTGAGAAACTGATTATTTGTATACAAGCTGTTCTTTTTTCTTTCTTTTTTTTTGGTACTGGAGATTGAACCCAGAGATGCTTTACCACTGAGCTGCACCCCAAAGTCCTTTTTATTTTTTTATTTTGAGACAGAGCCTCACTAAACTGCTGAGGTCAGCCTTGAACTTGCGATTGCCCTCCTCAGCCTCCCTAACTAACTGGGATTACAGGTGTACACCACTGTGCCGGGCCTATTCTTTTTTCTTTATGGATGCTCATAGAGTCTTTTCTTTATAACCATTGCACTAAAATTTTCAAAATATTGTGCCTTGTTGAAAGTCTATTTTCATCGGCTGTGCTGGGTACTCAGCAGGCCTTTTCAATCTAGAAACTCATAGCCCTCTGTTCAGAGTTTTTTCTAATTAGTTCTCTAGTTCCTTCTCTCCCCTTCACTTTCTGTTCTCCTTTTACTGTATCTGGATGTTTTTCCCAAACAGCCATCAATTCTTGGCAGTCTGCTCACATACAAGAATGAAGCACTAAGTGCTTATTGCAAGCTCTAAGCACATGATGTGGCCTGTTCCCTGATTGTCTCTGGAGGTTGGGTCCTTTCTCATGAGCTGGTCAGATTTTCCAAAGAAGGTGTCTTTCTCTTGCCTGCTGCCCATGTGCTGGGAACTGATGCTGGCAATTTACACTCTGGGGTCCAGCAGTAGAGAGCAGGCTGCTTTAATGCTATCAATTTTTGTTGTTGTTGTTGTTTGGTTTTGGTGCTGGGGTTGAACCCAGAGCCTCAGCATGTTAAACAAGTGCTCTACCACCAAGCTACATCCCCAGTCCAAAGCTCCCAAATTTTACTTTCTTCTTCGTTAATCCTATATCTTTATATGTTTATATCTTTGTTTTGGATATTTTTAGAACTTCATTGCAGTATAATTGACAAAAACTACAAATATTTTAGCATACTTTATGACATTTTGATGTATACATACATTGTAAAGTGAATACCACAATCCAGCTAACTTATCCAGCAGCTCACAAACTTATCATCTTTTTTGAGATCTACTATCTTAGCAAATATATGTTGTATCTTTAAAATCATCTTTTGCTGTGATTTGAATGGCTTATTTGGTAGAGGCAGTAGGTAAATATGGGTTCAACCATCTTTCTTCCTTGTAATCTGAGACAATCTCAGAGAATTGAAAAACTTTTCCTGTGGCACTCTTTAGTGTTCTTTTTCTCTCTCTCCTCTTTATTTTTAAAATTTTAGTTGTAGATGGACATTATACCTTTATTTATTTGTTTACTTTTATGTGGTGCTGAGGATTGAACCCAGTGCCTCACATGTGTTAGGCAAGTATCTACCACTGAGCCATAACTCTAGCCCTCTCTCTCTCCTGGTAAAAAAACATAATTTTGTTAGTATAATTAACATGATAAATTATACACATTAAATATACAATTTGATAAGCATGTGTATATAAAACCATCACCACATTCAAGATGATTTTCACCCCCCCACCCCAGAGTTCACACATGACCCTTTGTAACCCTCCCCTCCCCCAAGCCCAAGCAACCTCTAATTTGTTTTCAGTCATTATACATTAGTTTGAATTTCTAGAAGTTCATACAAATGAAATCACACAGTAATTTTTTTTTCTTTACAGGGAGAAGGATTTTGCTTCCTTCACTCTGTTAAGGAATTTGTTCAAAATTGATGGCTGGGTAAAAATCAATTATGTAGATATTGTACGATATTTTAATCTATTCACCTATTAACAGACATTTGGGCTATTTCCATTTTTGCTCTTACAATGAAAGTTGCAGTGAACATTGGTGTAAAAGTGTTGGTATGAACATATTCTTTCAATCCTCTTAGGTAAATACCAAGGAGTTGAATGTCTAGGTCATATGATAGGTATATGTGGAACTTTTAAAGGAAGTGCCAAATTGTTTTCAAAGAGATTATATCCGTCTATATTCCCACTAGTAGCATATGGGAATTCCAGTTGTGTCACATCCTCACCAATATTTTGTGTATGAGACTTTAATATAAGCCATTCTAATAGCTGTGCTATCTCATTGCAGTTTCAATTTGCATTATCCTACTGGCTAATAATTTTAAGCATTCTTTTTTTTTTAGAAAACAAGCTTTATTATTATTATTAATATTTATTTTTTAGTTTTTTTTGGCGGACACAACATTTTTGTTTGTATGTGGTGCTGAGGATCGAACCCAGGCCACACGCATGCCAGGTGAGCACGCTACCGCTTGAGCCACATCCCCAGCGCTAATTTTAAGCATTCTTGTGACATACCTTAACTTCTTTGGTGGTGTGTCTATTCCCATTTTTGCCCAAATCAAATCTTTTTTAATGTGGTTATTTTGTTATTATCTAGGTTTTTTTAATTGACAAAAATGATATACATTCATGGAGGACAATGATGTTTTGACATAGGGATGTATTGTGGACTTATTTAAATCAAACAGGTTAACACATCCATCACTTTACATACTTATTTTTCTATGGTTAAAGAACATTTAAAATCCACTTTCTTAGAAATTTTCAAAATACAATGTCTGTTTTTTGTTTTTGTTTTTGTTTAAGAGATTGGCTCATGTCAGGCAAACATGGTGAAGAACTCTTGTAATCTCAACAACTTGGGAAAACTAGGCAGGACAATTTAGAAAAAGAGCTGGGAATTAACTCAGTGGTAGAGTGCTCCTAGATTGAATCTCCAGTACCAAGGAGCTAGAGGAGTGTGTGTGTTTGTCTCTTGCTATGTTGCCCAGGCTGGCATCAAACTCCTGAACCCAAGTGATTCTCTCCTGCCTCAATGACCTTATACCTGGGACTACAGGAATACACCACCATGTCCAGCTAATGTGTTTGTTTGTTTGTTTTGTTTTGTTTTGTTTTGTTTGGGGTACCAGGGATTAAACTCAAGGGCACTCAACCACCAAGCCACATCCCTAGCCCTATTTTGTATTTTATTTAGATCCTCCTGCCTCAGTCTACAGAGGCGCTGGGATTACAGGCATAGGCCACCATGTGTTTTTTAATAGGCTCTAATGTGGTTTTTAATATGAACATTTTGACATTTATTTATTTTTTCACCTATCTATGAAACTAAAAAATTAGGAATACCTACAATGGCTCAGAAAAGAGAAAATACATCATCAAATCAAATGCTGACATTTTATTTTATACATTATTATTAACTATAGTCACCATGCTATACAATAGATCTCCAGAGTGTATTCCTCCGGTCTAACTAAACTTTGTACTCTTTATGATTGAGTTTTGATAGCCCCCCCCACACACACCCTGAGGTGCTGGGGATGGAACCCAGAATCTTGCACATGCTAAGCAAGTATTCAACCACTGAACTACACCTTCAGCCCAGGAATTTTTTCCTTAAAATATTCTGAACATAAGCCTTTACTAGATATGCAATTGGAGAATATTTTCTGCTAGTCTGTGGCTTGTTCTTTTTTAATTTTTTTTTTTAATTTTTTATATGGTGCTGAGGATTGAACACAGTGCCTTCCACATGCGAGACAAGCACTCTACCACTGAGCTACAACCTCAGCCCCATGTGGCTTGTTTTTTGAAGAACAGAAATTATTAATCTTTTAAGATTTATCCATTTTTCTTTTATAAAACATGCTTTTGGTTTTGTAGCTAAAAAAATCTGCCCAATCTGAAATCAGAAGTGTTTTCTTCTACAAATTATATAGTTTTAGGTTTTAAATTGTTTTTTACATTTACATTTTAGTTTTACATTTAAGTCTATGATCCATTTTGAGTTAACTTTTCATCCAGTGTGACATATGGATCAATTTGTTTTACATATGAATATGTTTAGATATGAATATCCAATTGTTCTAGCACCATTTATGTGTGTTGAAATACTATGGCTGTTCCACTGAATTATATTTGTATCTTTGTAAAAAATATTGACTGTATATTTCTGGTCTGTTTCTGGAATCACTATACTGTTATAATAATCTATTTATCTGGATGCTAATTTCACATTGTTTTCATTAATGTTGATTTATTTTTTTTAAATCTTAAAATCAAATACTATAAATTCTTTATCTGTGTTATTTTCAAAGTAGTGTTGGATATTCCAGGTCTTTTATATTTCCGTGTGAATTTTAGAATCAGCATGTCAATTTCTACAAAAAGATCAACAGGGATTTTGACAGGGTTTTCACTGAATGTCTAAAATTATTTGGGCAAACTGATATTTAACAACATCAAATCTTGCAATACATAAATAGGGCACAGTACAACTCTCCTTTTATGTAGGTCTTCCTAAATTTCTCTTAGCAATGTTGGGTAGTTTTCAGTGTGTGGATCTCACCCACTTTCATCTCTGTTTCATATTTTTGGATATTATTTTGGTATTTTCCACCTAAATTTCTGCTTGTTGGTTGCTAGCATATAAAAAAGACAATTGATTTTTCCACACTGATCTTACATCCTGCAAACTTACAGAACTCACTAGTTAGTTGCAGTCACTTTTTTGTAGGTTCCATAGAACTTTCTGCATAGATGATCATGTCATCTATAAATAAAGACAGTTTTACTTCTTCCTTTCCAATGTGGATGCTTCCCATTTATTTTCCCTGCCTTTTTACACTGGCTAGAATCTTCAGTACAATGTTGAATGAAAATAGTGTGGGCATGCTTGTTGCTGACCTTAGGAAAAAATATTTATTCATTTTAGCATTAAGGATGATTATTAGTTATTTTCATAAACACCCTTAATTAGTTTGAAGAGGATCACTTCTATTCCTAGTTTATTAAGAGGTTTTATCAGGAATAAATGTTAAATTTTGTCAAGTATTTCTTCTGTATCTGCTGAGAGGATGATATAGACTTGGTTCTGTTCTGTTGCTTCTTAGTGTTTTTTTTTCTTTCTTTCTTTCTTTTTTAGTCTGTGAATATGATAAACCACATTGATTGATTTTCAAATATTAACCAACCTTGCATTCCTAGGATAAACACTATTGAATCTGATGTACCATCTTTTTTATATTGTTGAACTCAATTTATTAAATATTACTAAGAATTTCTGCATTGAATTCATGACAGTTATTCATCTGTGGTCTTTCTTTAATATCTTTAACTTTTGTATCAGAGTAATACTGGCCCCATGGAATGAGTTAAGGAATATTAACCTCTATTCAATTTTCTGTAAGAATGTCAAAGGAGTTTTATTTTCCCTTATGTTTAGTGGATTCTCCAAGGACAGCAATTGCTCCAGTAATTTTCACTGCAGGAAAATTTTAAACTACAAATTCAATTCACTAATTATAACAATATTTAAGTAATCCATTTTTCTTGAATGAGCTTTGGTGGTGTGTCTTGCAAGGAATTTTTCCCCATCAAATCGAAGTTGTCAAAGAAAGGACATAAAGTTTTTGTTTTGGTTTGGTTTTTCATTGCTGGGGATTAAACCCAGGGCTGCCTGTGTGCTAGGTAAGGGCTCTACCACTGAGCCTCTCATATTATAGTCTAGTCCCTCATATTACTTTTTCTAGCTATAGATTCTATAGTGTGTTGCTTCTCTCATTCTGGATATATGCAATTTGTGTCTTTGCTCTTTTTTTCCGGGTTGCTTTAGTTAGAGGTTTATCAATTTAATTGACCTTTTATTGTTCTTGGTTGCATTGATTTTCTCTATTTTTTTTCCTTTTCATTGATTTTCACTCTGATTATGATTATTTTATTACTTTTGCTTTTATGGGATTTAATTTGTTATTTTCCTTTTGTGTCTCATGGTTGAATTTGATGTCATTTATTTGAGATCCTCATTCCTTGCTAATATAATACATAGCAATATAGCATTATAGTTTAGTGCTTTAACTAATAATAATTTAATAATTAACTATTTAATAATAATATAATATAAATTTTTGTTTAAGTACTGCTTTAGCGGCCTCCCACAAATTCTGATATACACTATTTTCATTTTGATTCACTGCAAAATACATTTTAATTTATTTTTTGATCTCTTTTATGACCCATAGATTTTTCAAATTTTTTTAGTTGTAAGTAGACACAATACCTTTATTTATTTATTTTTATGTGATGCTGAGGATCAAACCCAGTGCCTCACATGTGCTAGGCAAGCACTCTACCACTGAGCTACAACCCCAGCCCATGACCCATAGATTTTTTAGAAGTATGTTGTTTGGTTTCCCAATATTTGGAGACCATTTTATTATAATTCCAGATTATCTATTTTAAATTTCTAATTTAATAACATTGTTTCCAGAAGATATACTTTGTATGTCTTGAATCTTTAAGAATTTGTTGAAACCTGTTTTATAGTTTTGAACGTGTTCTATCTTGGTATGCATATTATGTACGCTTAAAAAACCATACATTCAGTATGGGGTTGTGGCTCAGTGGCAGAGTGCTTGCCTAGCATGTGTGAGGCACTGGGTTCCCTCCTCACATAAATAAATAAAACAAAGGTCCATCAACAACTAAAAAAATAAAAATTAAAAAAAAAATTTAAAAACTATGCATTCAACTGTTATTGAATAAAATGTTCTATAAATGTGTTGATATCAAGTTGGTTGATAGTGTTATTCAAGCCTTCTATATCTTACTGGTCTCTTTTTCCTTGTTCTATTAATTAATTATTGAAGGAGGAGTGCAGAATTCTTTGAATATAATTGGGATTTGTCCTTTTCTCCTTCACAGTTCAATTAGATTTTATTCAAGCTTTGTTATCAGATGCACTAATGTTTAGAATTCTCATGTTACTTTGATGAATGGGTCTTTCAGCTTTGTGAAATGATTGTCTTTGCTCTGAAAAATACTTTTTCTTAGAGGGTGGGTACTAGGGATTGAACTCAGGTGCCCTCGACCACTGAGCCACATCCCCAGCCCTATTTATTTTATTTATTTATTTTTTTAATTTGGAGACAGGGTCTCACTGAGTTTCTTAGAACCTTGCTGTTGCTGAAGCTGGCTTTGATCCTGCCTCAGCCTCCCAAAGCAGTGTGATCACAGGCACGTGCCACCACACCCGGCCAAAATATACTTTGATACAATTATAGCCCCACTCACTCTTTCAATAAGTGTTAAAAGAATTTTTTCCTGTCCTTTTACTTTTAATCTATTTTGGATTGAGTTCATTCATGTAGCATATAGTTTGGTTTTGCTCTTTTTTTTTAAACCAAATCTGAACAATTTCTGCCTTTTAGCTGTGATATTTAGGTTATTCAAATGTAATCAGATTACTGACATGATTAAATTTAAATCTGTTATTCTTTGTTTTCTATTTGTTCCATCTATTCAGAATTCCTTTTTCATCTTTTCCTGTCTCTTCTGGGAATAAATGAATTTTTCATAATTCTACTTTATTTCCCTTCTTGAGTTAATACCTATGATTTTTTTGTTGCTATTATTTTATTTTTTAATTTACTTTTTAGGTGTAGATGGACACAACACAATGCCTTTATTTTTATGTTAGTATTTTAATAGTTGTTTTAAGGTCTGCAGCATCCATGCCTACCTTAAAGGTCTACTTTTAAATGATATTACACCTTTTCATGCATAACATCAATACATATTTCCATTTAACCCCTTACAGTTTTATGGCATTGTTGTTATTTATTGAACCTCCACGTTACAAACATCCACAAGACACTATTATTATTTTTGTTTTAAACAGTCAATAATCCTTTAAAGGGGTTTTTAAAAGTCTATATTTACTCATACAGTTACTATTTCCATTGCTTTTCATTTCTTTGTGTAGGTCTAGGTTTTCATCTTGTATTATTTTCCTACTATCTGAAGGTCTACATTTAACATTTCCTATTATGCTGGTCTGATAGTAATTATGTCTTTCAATATTTGTACATCTGAAAAAGTACTTGTTTCTTCTTCATTTTTAAAAAATATTGTTTTAGTTGTAGATGGACATAATATCTTTATTTTATTTATTTATTTTTATGTGGTGCTGAGGATCGAACCCAGGACACATGCGAGATGATTGCTCTACTACTGAGCTACAACCCCAGCCCTCTTCCTCATTTTTGAAAGATATTTTCCTACATAAAGAATTCTACACTCACGTTATTTTCCCCTTAGTTCTTTAAAGATGTTGCTTCATTGTCTTTTGGCTCATTGTTTATGACAAGCTGCTGAATGGATGATCTTTTTTCTCTGGATGGTTTTAAGAATTTCTCTTTATCACTTGAAACAATTTGATTATAATGGGCCTTTAATAGTTTTTTTCATAAGTCATGTTCCTGGGTTTCATTGGACTTCTTGGAGCTGTGGGTTTATCATTTTTTTCAGACTTGGCAATTTTTCCTCCAAACATTTCTTCTGTCCTCTTTTTCTTTACTCTCCTTCAGAATTCTAATTACATTTGACCACCTAAAGTTCTCCTGCAGGTCCATGATTCTTTGTTCATTCTGAATAGTTTCTTATGCTATGCTTTTGAGTTCCCTAATTTTTCCTTCTGCAATACTTAATCTGCTACTAATCGTGTCCGTGTAATTGTAGTTTTCATCTCTAAAAATTCATTTGGGGTAATTTTTTTATATTTTGTATGTCTCCACTTAACAGGTATAGTCTTTGTCTTCCATCAGTCTTCAGAAATAAATGAAAGATAGCTATAAGAACTAATTTAACACTCTTTTTTACTAATTACACATTCTATATCATTCCTGGGTTTGTTTTGAATGATTGGTTTTACTCCCTTATTATGGGTTGAAATTTTCTCCTTCTTTGTCTAGCAATTTTAAATTGGATGCTAGACATTGTGAATTTTCCTTAGTGTCCAATGTTTTGGCATTCTGCTAAATATTTTTTTAACTTTTTCTGGTATGCAATTAAATTTGTTGTGAATATTTTGTTCCTTTCAGGTCCAATTTTGAAGCTTGGTAATGTCTGACCAGAGTACATTTAGTCTAAGGCTAATTTTTCTTCACTGGTGGACTTGATAAAGTAATAATCTCTGTTCTTCAAGACGTTGTTAAGAAATGAAGACAAGCCACGGACCAAAGAAGATATTTCAGAAAACATGTCTGATAAAGGATTTGTATCCATAGCACACAAATAATTCTTAAAACTCAATGGTAAGGAAATAAACAACCCAATAAGGATGGGCAATGCCAGAGCAGGAATTCTAGCTCAGTGGTAGAGCGCTTGCCTAGCATGCTTGAGGCACTGGGTTCAATCCCCAGCACCACATAAAAAAATAAAATAAAGGTATTGTGTCCATCTACAACTATTATAAATGTGTGTGTGTGTGTGTGTGTGTGTGTGTTTAAAATGGGCAGTACCAGGCATGGTGGTGCATGCCTGTAATTCCAGCGACTAAGGAAGCTGAGTCAGGAGGATTGTAAATTCAAGGCCAGCCTATGCAACTCAGTGAAGCTCTCAATTACTTATCAAGATGCTGTCTCAAAATTAAAAATAAAATGGGCTGGGGATGTAGTTCAGTGGTAAAGCACCTCTGTGTTCAACCCCTGGTACCAAAAAAAAAGGGGGGGATATTTTAGAAGTTACTTCACCAAATAAAATATAGAATAACAAGCAAGTTGCTTAACATCATTAGTCACTAGGAAATAAATATCAAAACCACAATGACATATTGTTACACCTTACTAGAACAGGTAAAAACAAAAACAGAAAACTAAATACTACATGCCCACAATGATGTTGAGCAACTGCAACTCTCATACATTCTTGGGGCAAATGAAAATGGCACAAACACTTTTAAAGTCAGTTTGGCAGCTTCTGATAAAGTTAAACATTTGCTTAGCATACAGTCCAGCACAAAAACCACTCTTAGTTATTGCCCCAAGAGAAATCAAAACCTAAGCTCACAAAAAACTTGTATTCAGGGCTGGGGACATAGTTCAGTTGGTAGAGTGCTTATCTCACATGCACAAGGCCCTGGGTTCAATCCCTGCACCACAAAACAAACAAACAAACAAAAACAAAACAAAACCCTGTATTCAAATGCTTATAGCTGTTCTACTCATAATTGACAGAAACTGGGAACAAATAAATAACCAGTCAGCTGCTTAATAGATAAATGAACCACTGAACATCCATACATTAGAATATGACCCAGCAATAGAAAGGAAAAACTACCAATATGTCACAATATAGATAAATCTCAAAAATTATGCTATGTGAAAGAAACAGACTCAAAAGGCTACATATTGTACAATTCCACTCATAGCTGGGCAAGGTGCCTATAATCCCACCTATTTGGGGGATTGAGGTGGGAGGATCACTAGAGCCCAGGAATTCAAGACCAGCCTAGGCAATATAGTGAGATCCCATGTTTAAAAAAAAAAAAATCCAATTATATTATTTTTTTCTTTTTGGTGCTGGGGATTGTGAGGATTAAACCCAGGAACGCTTAATCACTGAGCCATATCCCTAGCCCTATTTTATTTTATTATTTTATTTTGATCTCATTAAGTTGCTTAGGCCCCTGCTAAATTGCTGAGGCTGGCTTTGACCTTCCAATCTTCTTGCCTCAGCCACTGGGATGCCATTTGGAAAAAGCAGAAATGATAGCAACAGAAGAGAGACTACTGGTTGGCAGGGTTTGAGGACGGGAAGTTAGGGTTAACTACAAAGTAGCATAAGAGAACTTTTGGGGGGAATGGAAATGTTCTATATCTTGATAATGGTGACCATTACAGGACCAAATAGTTTAAGTAAACTCATAGAACTGTACACTTAAAAAGGCAAAATTTAACTGGGCCTGGAGGCACATTCTTGTAATCCCAGCTATTCAATAGACTTGAGGGGAGGAGGATCACAAGTTCGAGGCCAGCCTGGGAAACTTAGCAAGACTCTATCTTAAAATAAAAAATAAAAAGTGTTGGATGTAGCTCAATAGTAGAGCACCCATGAGTTCAATACCCAGTACCACAAATAAAAATAAAAAATAATAAAATTTGAAAAGGCAAAATTTACTATATGAAAACCATACTTCAACAAACCTTATTTTTAAAAGAGCCAAAGGAGAAAATTTGCCACCATCAATATTAAGGTTCTTTCCAAGAATCCATTTCAAAACCCTAGTGGAAATTCCCAGATTCTAGTTTCAAATCCATTTGGAGCAATAAGGGTGACTGGAATTGTAAAAAAAAAAAAGTTCTTAAACTGGTGTAGTTAAAGGGAAAGGACTGGCAAGGGTGTGGGGGTGTGGTTGGCATTAAAATAAAATTTCAGGTTAAAGTAAAATCTACTTTCCACTGAAAGAGTTACATACTTAGATGTTACAAAACAGGAGAATGTGAAAACACTTCATTTTCAAGTCAAGTCTTCTTGTGAGGCAAAGAGAACCGTGTAAGAGTTGGAGATATGAGTTCTGAGTTCCAAGTACCTCCTCTAAAAGTTTAGCTTTGATAACTTCAAATTTGAGCAAGTTATTTAACCTCTTTGCATCCCATTTTCCTCTTCTGGAAAATGAGAGACTAAGGTCCCATCCGCCCTAGTCATCCACTATGTTCTTCCTCTGTAAATTCTCACCATCTTCTTGTACCTCTGTGTGAACAGGTACATACCTGGGTAGCCTCCCAAGAACCTTAAACTCAAATTGAATTCACCTTTTCCTCCTTAAGCCCATTCCCACCTCTACCCTTCTCCCTGAGCTATTATCAACACATCCACTGTCATGGGAACCAGACACTCACAAGACTTTTTTGTTCTCCTTCATGCTCCCACCCCCACACATACACACACACACACACACACACACACCTCCTTTCCCTCCCTCCTTCTTCTTCCCTCCCTATGTTGCCCAGCCCATCCTCAAACTCCCAGGCTCCACAGATCCTCCTGCTTCAGCCTCCCAAGTAGCTGGGACTACAGGTGCACACCACCAAGCCCAGCTCCAGAAGCCATATTGACTCCTCCCCACCTTCACTTCCCTCACCCAAGCAACTGCCAAGGCCAATACTTTGACTTCTTAATTATTCTCAAATCTACCCTCAGCTCCACATCTCTATTACCTTTGATCTAACTAAAGCCTTTGTGGTCCTCTCTGGCCTGGATTACTGCCAACCTCTTCCTGGTCAACCTCCCTGCCCGACATAGGCTGGTTGACCTAGTATCCATCCTTCACAGACAACAGAATTGCCTTTCTAAAACACAACTGCTTTATTTAAAACCCTCCACCACTGGCAGCAATGGTTCTTATCCTTTTTGAGTCACAGATACCTTTGAAAATCTGATGAAAACAATTAATCCTCTCTCCAAAAATAACTAAAAATAACACCCATGTGCATATGCATACATGGGTGAGTAAGCGCATGCACATACACACACACACACAACAGACACAGGGACCCCTGGAATCCCTCCAGGGGCTCTTGGCCTACATGATAAAGTCCAAACCTTTTACCATATTACCAAAACTTTCTTTACAAATAGCACAGGATGTTCAGACAACCCTGGTTTTTTTTTTTTTTAAAGCTGTCTACTGCACGGTTTTTGTTTTTGTTTTGTTTTGTTTGTTTGTTTGTTTTAGTTGTGATGGACACAATACCCTTTTTTTATTTACTTGTTTTTATATGGTGCTGAGGATTGAACCCAGTGTTTCACACATGCTAGGCAAGCACTCTACCACTGAGCCACAACCCCAGTCCACTGCACAGTTTTTAAACAATTTTCTATTACAGCTTCACAAATGATAATAACTGTAATCCTGGGGACTACACATTGTGTCCCAGCAACCCAGGATAGTGTAAAAATTTTCCATCTACTCCATGTCTGTTACCGCTGAACCTTGTTCTTTGCTATCTTATTTGCAGGGAATGTCCTTACCCCCGATTTTCCCATCAGCTCTCACTGTTCTTTCCAACTATGACCCTGGCATCATCCTCTTGTGAGCTTTGCCTTCTTTTCTGTCTGGATTAGAGGCTAAGTCTCTGTGCATATTTCCAATATTGCACCATGATTTTCCTTCTGTGCATCTGACCTTTTCCCACTGGCACCTCCATTATTAGACTGTGAGCTGAGAGCAGGAACCAATTTGTGGGGTTTTTTGTTTGTTTGTTCTGTTTTGCAGTGCTGGGAATTGAACCCAGGGCGTCATGACCTAAGCAAGTGTCCTACCACTGAGCTACATCCTCAGCCTGCTACACCCTCAGCCAAGTCCTGGGCATGCAGAGTGTTCAAAAGCCTCCAGGGAAGGAGTACAGAGGAAAAGAAGGAGGGAGGGAAATCAAATCCTGCTGATTGACTGCATCCTAATGATTTTTTTTAGACTTCACATATTTCTTTCTGCAAAGCACCTGTCTTAACAAGGAATGTTGCCATGCTCTGGTTATTACCTGATGAAGAAGTAAGATATCTCCTTTTTGCAAATGAGGAACTTCAGAACAGAAAAACTGCCAGCCGCAGTAAAAAGCACATGTTTCCTAACTGTGTTGTTGGTCCTAATATATGCATTGCCTCCAGGAACGGAATATTTAACATTAGGAAAGTCGTATCTCAAATATTAAACTTTATAAAAACTAAATTTGGTGAATATCTTACCACCAAAACACAGCATTTGAAAGAAATAATGGCAATGTCCTGCTTTAGATGTAGACTGTAAATCATTCTACAGAGGATTCTTGGCTATCAATTGACTCTATAATGACAGCAGCAAAAAAAAAAAATTCTTACTGTTTAACCTAAAAAATACCAAGAGTTCCTCTTTTAGGATCTTATGCAATTCCTCTAGCCACAAAAGAACAGTGGTTGTGTCCTTTATATTATTTTTATATTTCCTTCACATCTGTTGGTACCCAAAGAACAATATTGCATGAGTCAAATTAACGACCATTGGTGACTTCTACTAAAGTTTTCCTCACTTCAGGACCTCTGAGGATACAACTATGGAAAGCACGGATCAAAAGTAAATCACTGGAGCTGCGGTTGTGGCTCAGTGGTAGAGCGCTTGCCTAGCACTCTAATGAGGCACTGGGTTTGATTTCAGCACCACATAAAAATAATGAATAAATAAATAAAATAAAGGTAGTGTGCCTATTTACATTAAAAAAAAAAGTAAAACACTTAGGTTTAAGTTCATGGAGCCCCCAAAAGACATAGAAACTTTCTACCATATAACTATGGCTACCTGAGAGGTGGCCAAACTTTTTTTTTTTTTTGGAAGTTTTGGGAAAACTTAAGGTCATAAATTCATCTGATAAAAATCGCTCAGACCAACTGCCTACCATGAGAGTCACAAGGGTATGCTCTTACAGAATGAACGGAGGACACAGCAGAGTAGCAAGATCAAGCTATAAAGAAAGCTGAGCTGATTTCTAGTCTTCCTTCTTTGAATTCTTACTCCTATTATCTGTAAGGTCCCTTCCAGAAATCAAGAAAAAAAATGGTAAAAAATGCAATACTCTTGAGATCATTTGCTTTTTTTTTTTTTTTCTTCTTTGTCAAATCGAAATCTTTACCCAAAGGTTAGGGTGATTGATGTCTGCTGGGTACTTGGGGAGTCAGCAAGATGGCAATCTTGAACATTTTGTGATAGAAGCTCTTGACACACTGCTTTCTGAGTTTCATTAGAGAATGAAAACAGGAGAGAGAACACAGAACTGCAGATACTACAAAAGTGTATCCATCCTGTGGGCCTCTCCAGGGAGCAGGAATGCTCTCCCAGAATAAAATGTAGTCAGCAAATTTATTCCAAGAATCATAGAAAATGCTTAGAAAACTGTTTCTTGCTGGGTGTTGTGGTATGTACCTATAGTCCCAGCTACTCAGGAGGTTGAATTCGGGGGCCAACTGAGCAACATAACAACATCCCCAACTAAACAAACAAACAAACAAACAAAAAAGGCAAAAGGTGACCATACTTAACTCTGGAACAATCCTTTTTTTCTTTAAATGAAAGAGCATTTTCTTTCCCATAGGCATTCAATACAATCTAGCCATATGTAAATAGTTTTAGGAGGTAAAATGCCTAGAATTCCTATTCTGATTTGGCTGAAACTTTCTTCATTGAAGCATGCTATTTTTGATCTATAGATATTTGGTGATCAAAGTAACTGTTGGAATTACTTTACCTTCTCCTTCACCCACTCCAAAACATACAAAAATAACTTTTGAAAGGTTTAACTAACTAAAAGAAAGCTTCTTGCTAAAACACTTTTCCTGGGGAAACGCAAATACCATGCATTTGCTAAGCAGAATAAACTGGTTATTTATACCAAAGTTCCCCTACCTCCATCTCATTCATCTTTGTACCCTTTATGCCTAGCAGAGAAATAGGTATTCAACAAAGTTTGTTAAGTAAAAATGATTCTTTCCCTAATGCATGCTTTCTCTTTATTTTCCTGATCTGAAGTCTACCCTGAACTTCCATATTTCATATCTCATCACCCAATTATTTTTCATTTAAGTAGGTGATTCAACAACAAATTAAACAACAACAACAAAAAATCTTAGCAGATTACTGTTACTGAGAGTGCTTTTTTAATTATAAAAAGTAGATCATTCTTTAGTGGATGGCAAGTACTTCCCAGTTAAATGTAAGAGGACAACTGACTGTAGATAGATACAAAGTACCCAAGACAAGTGAATAGGGAATCCAAACCTAGATGGCCAGAATCAGAGCTAGACTTGTAGAGTTAGAGGGGACTTTAACAACAGTTCACCAGGTCCAGTCTCCCATCCAATCCAAACCAATCTGTGCCCAGTATCCTTTCCCTCCACCTTCTCCTGATTCATTGCTCCCTGGGCCAGAAGCTAAAACAAGCAAGAAAAGCAAAGGATGACTACTATATAGCTTGTAATCCAAGGCTTTGAATATGAATTTTCTGACACTAATGAAAGAGATAGTATCACAGTTATTGAAATACTGAAATGCTCCTCTCTTCCTAGTGTCAGTGCATATGCAGATAAGGCCCATTCTCCCAATGCCATATATAAGACTTTATATATATATAAGACTTTATATATATAAGACTTTATAGGCATTCATGAAAGGCAGTGCTTACAACATAAAGGGGGGCATAACAATGGCTTCGTTTATATGAACTTCAAAGACAGGCAAATTAGTATCTGGTATTACAAGTCAAATGGTGGCTACTTTGAGAATAGGAATTGAGAAAGGGTGGAGCTAGAGCTGCTCATATCTTGACCCCATAGTGGTTATGTGAGTATATTTATATAGGAAAATTAATGGATTTGTATTCAAGATTTGTGCATATTTACTGCATGCCAGTTAAACTTCGTTTATAAAAATCTGGAGAGAAAGAGACACAGAAATTTCTAAGATCTTTCCTAAATATAAAAAAAACAATGTGGCTTAAATATGTTCCAAGTATTGATCTTCCATGTGCTCTACCACTGACCTACAACCCCGGTCCCTTTTATACCTTTAGAATGTCTTTCATGCTACAGGAAAAAGGCACTAATATCATACAAAACAGAAAGTTAACTTTTCGTGTTAGCAGAATCTGAAAAACATACTGTGCTATACATATGAAATGCAAACATTTACCTAGTAAAGATAAATGTTTAAGAAATGTAACCTTTGAGGTTTTTTTTTTTTCACTTTTCTCCTTATTTTCTTACTCTATAATTCTTAATTACTTGGGAATAAAACTATTGGAAATAATTGCTGCATTGCCATACTGCTACTATTTTCTCTATTTACCAGAGACTTCATGTTGGAATCTTTCAATTTTGGAGCTGGAGGAGAAGCAGTAGTCGGTCAGATACAAAAGGCTGGGGTGGTGAGCACGGGTCCCAAGGTTGCAGACCTAGGACAGGGAACAGAGCTCCCAGGCTACCAAAACTCTGTCTCGTCAAACCAAATTCGATTCAACCTTCTCATCTTTCCAAATAGAAAACTGACGTGAACCGGATCGGAAAGAGATTTTTTTTTTTTTTATTTTCAATCACAACTACGCTATCCAGCAGCTAATTTGGGAGGAAGAACTCAAAAGTCCTTGAAAATCCCATTAGGGTTTAATCTCGGGGGAAGAAAATGTAGGAAGAAGGGGCGGCTGGTATTTTAATATGTAAATCCTGTTTGCATAATATTTCCAAAGTAACTAGTCGTTGATCCAACCGAAATTAGGTGGGGGTGGGATTCGTTATTTGGGATGACTCGCTTTGGGAGAGGATGCTGGCGAATTTTCCCATCAGAGTTCACCCCATAAATCAAAACCTCAGAAGAAGAGTTAAAGTCACCCCCCACCCCTGGGCGTCTACTGTATCCAGGACTCGGTTCAGACGTGGTCCCGGGCCACCTGGAGCAAAGCTCGCGGCCGCAGACTCACACGGACTGCCCACCGCCAGACCGTGCGGGCCGAGCAGGTGGACGCCGCGGCCCCGGACCCGGCGCCGAGCCTTGGAGAGGCCGCCCGTGGAGTACGGGCCCGCTCAGGACCGCGGCAGTGACCCGAGGAGGGACGTTAGCAAGAGGGAGGAGGACAAGGGGTGGGAAAAGCTGGGGCCGTGGGCAAGCTCTGGGCGAGCCGGGAGGGCGCGAAAGAGAGGAGGGGCGCAGGAGGCGATGGAAGGAGCGAGCGTGGGGAGGAGCGAGGCGGCGGGGCCGGAGGAGGCGCGCGCCCGGGTCCCCAGTGCAGGGTGGGGGCCGAGGGGCCGCACTAGGGACTGCGGGGGTCTGCGAGCAGGCGAGCAGGGCCTTACCGAGCAGCGGCAGCCGGCCGCCGCGGCGCGCCAACGCCGGCATGGCCTCCAGAGCCCGGGGTCCCCAGGCCGCGCCAGCCCAACCCTGCGACACCGCCCCGAGCGGCGCGCCCCGCGCTGCAGGTGGCTCGCTTAAGGATGCGCGTCACCGACCGCAAATTCCCTCGGACTGGTGCAAAGTGGAAGGGGGGAGGAACCCTCTCCCTAGAGGCAGGGGCTGAGGCGGGAGCGCCGAGGTTGGGCCGAACGGGTAGCCGGTGCCTGGCGCAGCGCTGCGGCCGAGCCCACGTGCCTGCCGCGGTCCGCAGCCTGCGCTCAGCTGCGCCCGGGGCTCCCCGATTGCGGCGGGGGAGATAGGGCGCGGTCCTGCCGGGGAAGTTGCCCGGGCTCCGCGACTCTGACTGCTTTGCTGTCCCCAGAAGTCCCCGAGCCGTCTCGTTCGGATTCCAGAGCATGGGGACCTCCCTAGTGGAGCGCGAGGATCTTTGAGACCCCAAGAAGGGTGCTGAATCCGTGCCCCACACTGGCAGCTCTATGGGTCTTATTCCATGCTTGGTAGCTCTTAATTATGAACTGCTTTCCTTTGTCTCCCCCTCCATCTCCTAGGATGCTCAGGACCCCTCCAGCAGTGGGATCTAGAAGAGCACCTCGGTTTCAATGTCAACCAGAACAACTGGGAGGATAACAAACAATACCTATACGACAGGCAGAGGGTTGTGAAATCCACTCCATAGCTCTTGTTCTTTGTCACACAGTATTTAGTGTTGAAAATTGTTTTCTTTGCCTAAGGTTGAAGATTGGAAATCTCTGAACACCATTTCTGGTTTTTCCCCCTTAACTAGCCCCTTGTCCTCCACAAGCCACTTGCTGTCTGAATCCCAGTTTACTTCTTGTATATGACTGGATCAGATGGTCTATCAAGTCTGTCCCAATTATAGGAATTCCTTGCTCTTAATCATTTTAATCATTTTCTAATAAAGCATGAACACTGACGGTGTTCATTCTTAGCCATACAATTTTTTCCCCTCAGATGAAGGCTACAGTACAATAATTTTTTTCCTCTAGGGCATAACAGAAATTTTAAATGTGTAACCCATGGGGCTGGGGATGTAGCTCAGTGGTAGAGCCTGAGTTCCATTCTTCCTACCACCACCTCCACCAAAAAAAGTGTCTGCCTAATATAGTCATTATGGAAAACGGTAATGATTTTTCAAAATATTTTAAAATTATATGACCCATCAATTCCACTTCTGGATGTAGACCAAAAAAGAATCCTCTTGTCACAGGATCATGAAGAGATATTTGTACACTTGTGTTCACAGCATCATTCACAGTAGCCAAAAGGTGGAAGTAACCCAAGGGTCCATGGATGGATGGATGAATGGATAAAGAAAGTGTGGTAGATACATAAAATAAATTTTTTCAACTTTAAAAAGGAGAGAGATTATGATACATAGCACAATGTGGTTGAATCTTGAGGACATTTGGTTAAATGAAATAAGCCAGTCACAAAAGGACAAATGCTGAATGATTCCATTACATGAGGTGAGTAGTCAAATTCATGGAGACAGAAAGTAGAACAGTGGTTACTTGGGACCGGAGGGAGGGTGGGCAATCAGGAGATGTTTAATGGAACAGAAATTCAGTTTTGCAAGATAAAGAGTGTTCTTGAGCTTGATTGTACAATATGAAGGTACTTAATAGTACTGAACTATATACTTCAAAATGGATAAAGTAGGGACTGGCAGTGTGGCTCAGTGGCAGAGCACTTGCCTAGCATGCGCCAGGCCCTAGATGTGATCCCTAGCACCATACACAAAAAAGTAAACTTAATGTATGTGTATTTTACCATTCAAAAAAGTCTTTTTAAATGTCACACTTCAGCAGGGCACAGTGCCAAACACCTGTAGTCTCAGCTACTCAGGAGGCCATAGCAAGGAGGAGGAATTTGAGGTCAGCCTCCGCAACTGAGTAAGACCCTGTCTTAAAAAAAAAAAAAAAAAAAAAATGAGAGTCTACCATGGGTCAGAAACAGAACTGCAGGAAGGAAGCATGAAATAAGTTGGACAGGAGAAGATAAGGCAATGAGGTGGCTGGTCATGGGAAGAAAAGTGCACTTATGAGCCTTCTGATTGCCAAGATCTAACACCCTGCCTTTTATTTAAAGTTTTGTTGCTACAAGTTTTAAAGGAAACAAATGGTTACAAGTTTCAGAACTTCAGCTTGGGTGGACCACCATTCAGGATACAGAATCATAAAAGTTGCTGTTGCTTTTGCAAAGAATGTTAGACACAAGGAAGAACCCTTCTGTGAAAAAAAGTGGTGAGAAGGGAGAAATTAAGAATAATTTCTATGCACACTGTATTTTCCCTGGAGATTGGTGGAGCAAAATAATTCTGCAAAGAGTAAACTCAATAGATGGAAATATTTTGGAGTAAGGGATATAGGCTAACATTGGGAAGGCGAGATAATGCCCATCATTCTTAGAAATATGCCAAGTGTTGAATAAAATATGATCTCTAATTTCTTCCTCAAGGCAAACTCTAAGGAAAACAACCCAAGATATTTAGAGTCTTAGATTATACAGCAGCTACATGGGCCCAAGTGTGAAATTTTGGTTCAAGAGTTTATGATGTGAATACTCTCATAAATAAACTTCTAAAGGGGCAAGAAGCACCAAGGGGGAATGAGTTTAGAAAAAGGGGAGGAGGATCAGATGGGTTTTTTTGGGGTTGAATGGAGTGGCTTCTATTAGCCCCACAAAAGATATATTTTTATCTAGATTCTTAGCACCATGATGCAAAGCTGCTATGTACCCACGAGTAAGGGGTCATTCATCTTACCAACGTCTTATAATGTATCGAGCCCTTAAATTATACAAATATCTCCCTTCCCCCTTTTCACTCTTCAAAAATTATGCCATAGTTTTAGTAACAGCTCACAAGTGAAATACGTTAATGTCATATAAAGTTTATGTTTCCTGAAAATAAGGAACAAGCCAAAGAAATATCTGAATAGGATTCATGTGAATTCAGTAGAACTATTAACTATGTGACACAATTTAACACTAAGAGAGGTTTTGAACCCAACAACTGGCAAAATCTGACAATATCAAGTGTTGACAAGAATTCAGAGCAATGGGAAACTCACTTACTGGTGGGAATGTAAATTGGCATAAGCACTTTGGAAAATAACTTGGCATTATTTACTAAAGTTGAGCATGCACGTACCCTCCACCCAGCCATCTTATTCCTCTATACCTTAGATGAACTTTTTAGTATGTGTGCTCCTTGAGACATGTTCCAAAATGTTCCTTCATAGTGTTATCATTTGTAATGTCAAAAAAGTATGAACAAGCTAAATGTCCACCAACAAAAAGGATAAATTGTAGTATATTCATACAGTGAAATACTATATAACAGGAAAAAGGAAGGAGCTACAGCTACATGAAATAATATGAATGAATCTTAAAATTGTAATGTTGAAAAAAAATCGTAAGGTTGAAGGAGAAAAGTAAGTCATAGAATAAAAGACAAAAAGCCAAGACCAAGTAATATTCTTCTAGAAATACATTTCTAAGGGCTATAAGGAAAATGAAAGAATAACTACCACAAAAATGAGTATAGTAGTTACCTCTGGAATGAACTGGAAAGAGAATATTTATTTGGAAGCAAACTGGGAATTTCTGAAATACTGGCAAATCCTTTTGTTATGTTTTTAACCTCTGTGGTGGGTGTTTGATGTTTATTTTTTATTTAATTTTTTTATTCATTTAAATTTTATTTTTTATTCTAATTTGTTATATATGACAGCAGAATGCATTACAATTCATATTACACATATAGACCACATTTTTTAATATCTCTGGTTGTATATAAAGTATATTCACACCCGTCATGTCTTCATACTTATTTAGGCAAAGAAGTAATGATGTCCATCTCATTTCACCATCTTTTTACCCCCATGCCCCCTCCCTTCCCCTCCCTCACCTTTGCCCTATCGACTAATCCTCCCATGCTTCCTCTCCCAACCCCACTATGAATCAGCCTCCTATGTCAGAGAAAACATTCAGCATTTGGTTTTTTGGGATTGGCTAACTTAACTTAGCATTATATTCTCCAAAACCATCCGCTTACCTGCAAATGTCATGATTTTATTCTCTCTTATTGCTGAGTAATATTCTATTGTGTATATATACCACATTTTTCTTTATCCATTTATCTATTGAAGAGCATCTAAGTTGGTTCCACAGTTTAGTAGTTTAGTGAATTGTGCTGTAATAAATATTGATGTGCCTGTGACCCTGTAGTATGCTGTTTTTAAGTCCTTTGGGTATAGACCAACAAGTGGGATAGCTGGATCAAATGGTGGTTCCATTCCCAGTTTTCCAAGGAATCTCCATACAGCTTTCCATATTGGCTGCACCATTTTTCAGTCCCACCAGCAATGTATGAGTGTGCCTTTTCCCCCACATCCTCGCCAGCACTTATAGTCAGCCATTCTGACTGGAGTGAGATGAAATCTTAAAGTAGTTTTGATTTGCATTTCTCTAATATCTAGAGATATTGAACATTTTTTTCATGTATTTGTTGATTGATTGTATATCTTCTTCTGAGAAGTGTCTGTTCAGTTCCTTGGCCCATTTATTGATTGGGTTATTTGTTATTATTTTGGTGTTGAGCTTTGTGAGTTCTTTATATATCCTAGAGGTTAGTGCTCTATCTGATGTGCAAATGGTCAAAATTTGCTCCCAAGACGTAGCCTCTCTATTCACCTCACTAGTTGTTTCTTTTGCAGTGCTAGGGATCAAACCCAGGATCTTGTCCATGTTAGGCAAATAAGCAAGTACTCTACCACTGAGCTACACCTCCAGCCGTAATTTTTAACTAAATAATTATTTTTATACATTGCTGCATGATGTTTGCAACAAAACTCAAAAGGAAATTTGACATAACACTTTCACCTATGAGGTAAACAACATTTGAATCTGATTAAGAGCCCAGACTCAACTACCAGTTTACAGGAAATACATGGAACAGTGGAGCATGGCAACAATGACACAGAGATGCAAGTGGGAAATTCTATACCCTAGGACACTTTATAGCACAAATAACCTGATTTGTTCAAGAAAAAAATTATAATGAGAGAGCGAGAGAGAGAATTTGTGTGTGTGTGTGTGTGTGTGTGTGTGTGTTGGAGGAGTAATCCATAGATTAAAAGAAACCTAAAAGATCTGTATCTATAGCAAGCAATTGCAAGGATATTCTTTGGATGCAAAATCAAGGAAGCAAACGTAAAAAATATATATAAAATAATCAGGAAAATATTACAAATGCTTTTATCTTACCCCTTCTGGTCAGCTTGACTAAATCAATTAGCTTCTAATTTCATCCCTGACTACTCCATCACTATCTCTGCCCCAAGGGTCCATCCTCCTTGTTTCTCCCTTCATTTATACCACTGTAAAGTAAATCTTAGCCTCTGTGTTTATACTACTCACACCCCACATACAACTCCAGCTTTTATTCACACTTAGTGTATTCCTAGAACTTAATGCAATGACTAGTACACAGTATACTCTTATAAATCAGTAAATAGTTCTTACATGACTGTTTTTGTTTGCTTGTTTGTGTGTTTTTTGTTTGTTTGTTTGTTCGTTTGTTTGTTCGTTTTTGTTTTTGTTTTTGTTTTGGTACCAGGGATTGAACTCTGGGGCACTCAACCACTGAGCCCCAGCCCCAGCCTTTTTTGTATTTTATTTTGTGACAGGGTCTCGCTGAGTTGCTTAGTGCCTCACTATTGCTGAGGCTGCCTCAGGAATGATCCTCCTGCCTCAGCCTCCTGAGCAGCTGAGATTACAGGCGTGTGCCACCGAGTCCAGCTTGCTTTGAATTTTTGAAGAAGTTCCTAAAAAACTTTTAATATGGGAAATTCCAAAAAATAAAGCCACAAAAAAAAAAGAAAATTATATAAGTATATATGTATCCACCACTCAATATCAAAAATGATCATCACTTGGCCATTCCTGAAAATGAGTAGAATTTGTGAGTGAAGTTTTTGGAATTGCTTTAACTAAAAAGGATTATTCCGAAGAGGAGAGCTCCAATGCCTGCTATAGAAGCAATAAGAGAAATAAAGAATTAGTCTTCACTCCTTTTTTCCCCCCCTTTTTTTTCTTTCAGAGCCAGGAATTGATCCCAGGATCTTGTACATGGCAGGTAAGTACTCTACCACTGAGCTACGTCCCCAGCCCCTCTCTTTCAGTTTGGTATGCCTTAATTTATTTTCTGTTGTTATGACAGAATACCACAGATTGCGTTATTTGTTTATTTATGGTCCTCACATGCATTAGACAAGTGCTCTACCACTGAGCTACATCCCCAGCAAATTTATAAAGAAATTAATTTTTATACAGTTCAGGAGGCTGAGAAGACTAAGATTAAAGGTCTGCATCTGGGGGAGGGGACTTCCTGCTCAGCCTAACTTGGCAAGAGATATCACATGGTGAGAGAGCAGGCAGAGGGAGAAAGAGGGCAAGAGAACTAACTGTGCATGTGTTTAAGAGATCTCACATTTACAACAAAGCCACTCTGTGACACCTAACCCACTGTCCCATCAGTTCATCCATGAGGGTGGAGCTCTCACAACCAAATAACCTTTTTTTTTTTTTTCTTTTTTTTGATTCTGGGAATCAAACCAGCAAGCACTTTACTACTGAGCTACACCCTCAGGCTCCCATTCACCCTTAGAGGTCCCACATCCAACACCATCACAGTGGCAATTAGTTTTGAAGGGGATATTCAAACCAGAGCAAGGTGGCTTCTATGTGCTAGGCACTGGGGTTACACAGGAGAGGAAGACAATTCCTGTATTCAAAGAAATGAATAGTGTAACACTCCCTGATAGTCCCATAAACAAATACTTGCACCAAAGGGGCTTTGATAGATACATGTGTAAGGTGTAATTGGGTCACAGTGGAAAGCGTGGTCCATTCCCTACACAATATTTCTTTCACCTCTGGGTCTTGGAAACCTGGCTTTACCCCAAGAAAACTGTTGCCTTTGTAGCTCTCTCAAAAGCTTCTTTTTTCTCCCAACTCCATATACAATGAAGCCTAGAATGCTGGCATTCTTCTAGATCTTGGAGCTACTTCCAGACCATTGTCCTCTTTTATTTCCCCCTGTTTTAAAAAGAATGTTCTTTTGCTAGCAGAATATACATGCTTAACGCAAAAATAGAATAAATGTTGGAAGGTGCACCCATGCACACCCACACTACCTGTACCAAGTAGTAACTAATTACAATTTGATGTTAGTCCATTTAGTTTTTTCTGTTTGTATGTATATATATAAGACTAGGCATATTATAAAAATGAATCATCTTATGCTAGCTCTCTTTTTGGCTTGCTTTATTAAAAAAAATCGAAGTATTGCCCATGTTGATTATTCTGTGACATTGTTTTAATAGTTACACTCTCCATTATTGGATGAATCATAATTTGTGTAACCAATCCATGTCACTGGCATTTTACAGATAGCTTTACGTTTACTGATACTCAGTTATTAATGGTTGCAAATTTTAGAACTTCGGTTTTTGAAGCTTTGAGCTCAACTTACAAATATTATCATTTTATTTATGAATCCAGTATAATGTATTTTGAAATTTAAAACACCTCACTGGTACTTTGAGCAATATTATCTTATAAATTTATTGAATTTTATAAGCCACCCTAAACATTTAACACCATGGTCAAATTCATTTCAAAGTACAGTCACACTGTTAATAATTTAGTCCTCATCAGCACTTCAAACACTTATGAAAAGTCTAATCAAATTTTCTCAGCATTTAAGTAGTATTTACATGCAGAATAAGGCAAAATATCTGGACTTAATAATCAGTTTTCCTGAAATGCTTAAACAGTGATTATAAATTTATTAGCTACATCTTTCTAAGTTTTTCACTTAAATAAATGTAATGTCAGATTCTTTTAAAACATGAAATACCTCAAATCAGGAATAGAACATAGAAACTATACAAATGATTACAAAATTTAGTACACCTGTAGAAAAATATTAACATTATAATTTGACATTGAATTTTTTTTTATCATCTAGAAACTTCCCAGAGCTGGGGGTGTAGCTCAGGGGTGCAGTGCTTGCCTAGCTTGCACAAGCCCCAGGTTCCATCCCCAGCACATAAAAAACTTCCCAGAGTTGCAAGTTGGTTCACCTGCTACATGGAGTGCAGGCTGGCTGTGACATGTATTTAGCATTATAGGTTATAGATCTGGCATCAGGAGGTGGAAATTGGTGGTACCTTTGAGGACAATTCATACAGGCCAGTCTTTATTTGGCCAGTCACTTCTTCAAGCCAGTTTTTTTTTTTTTTTTAAAGTTAACATCTTGTGCATCCTATATTCCTCTTGACCACCACTGCCTTTTAAAAACAATAACCTCTTATACTACTTTTCGTTTCCTGAATTAACTTGAGGAAATGAGCTATTCTCACTCCTCTGCACCTCTTCACTTCAACCCTTATCATAATACTCTACACCCACCTCTCTACCCTTAAAGAACATAGACTTCCCTCTGCCAGGAACTCTGATCACAATTTACTAGTCATTTTCATGGTTACAACCTGAAAAATTCTCTATCACTGAAATCCTAAATTTTAATACAACAATTTCAATAGCAGCTCCTAATCCCTCCCTGTCTGCACCTTAATTCTAGTCTAATTAGATTTGTGTGATTAAAAATCTTTTGGAATTAGCCTGGAGGATGAGAATCAGCAGACTTTTAAAGCAAAGAGAGGAAGAATGTGATTTGATGGGGAGAAATATAAAAGATCAGTTACTAGTCAGGATGATTGCTATGGGATGGGCCCTGTAAATGAGATGCAATGGAAAACTCATAGTAGGGAATAGTAAGAGAGGAAGTAAGTTAAATGAAAGGAAGGGGATCAATTTTACATGAGGGCTTTAATTTGAAATAGGAATTGGGTAATATTTTCATGCTATTGAAAAGCAGTAGGAATATTTAAACCTTGCCGACAACATGAGAAAGTCTCCAAGGGTGACTGGTGACTAACTTGCCTATGAACAAAACCATTCCTGGGCACTTCTGGCTGTGGAATTTTAAAATATGAGTTTCAGAGTCTTTTACTGACACTGTAAAGATTTTAGAGGAGGGACCAGATTTCATATATTTTGGCTTCTTCCCCCCATAACTCATCTTAGCAAATGAATTGAGAAATATATAGAACTTTGACCAATGCTGGAAATCATTATATTCTATGAAAGAAGTAAATGTTGGAATGTATTAAAAAGAAAGAAGAGCAATGAAAATTTACTAGTACCCAAAGTTGTGCTTTGAGTCTTAAATGTCCCCCCAGTGACATGGCTCCCTAGCTGCTTAACTGCATAACCAATCCACTAAACCCCACAAAGAAGCAGTGGTAGAGCAGCAGAATGGCAGCCTGATCAGGCTGGATCTTGGAGTGCCATGCAGTGCCAACCATGCCAATGTGGGCTCGAGGCCCAGCAAGCCAGGGTGTGCTGAACTGTGGTGTGCTCACACCACCACCCATTTGGGTGCAGTCACCTGCTCCAAACAGCAGTGCAGCCCCAAACCCCCACCAGGGCTGCCAACCTCAACACTCAGCCTCCCCACTAGTGATGGGAAAAAACGAAGTGGGGCAAACCCGAATTAAGATTAGCATAAATTTGAACCAATAGCGTTGGTACTTTTTCAAACCCTGATTAGCATAAATTTGGATCAATAACATTGACCCAAGTGCTATATAAACCTCTAGACTAGCACACTCAAGTGGCAACCCCTATCAGATCCCCTCACTCCCTGTGAGATCTCTCTTTTTTTCCAACAAAACGAATCCTCCTCTTTTACACTCACTTTTCCTTGTCTGTGGATTTCATTCTTCAAATTAGCAGATAAGAACTCAGAAAGAAAAAAATGGCAGTGAACTTCTGCCAATGCTCTAACACAGGAGGGCATCGTCTGCCATCAAGAGCTGTAACACACTACTCAGTGGTGATGGAGAAGAATGGAGCCCGCGACCTTCAGAGCTGCCACCAGCAGGTATTCCCTGCCTTAGCTGCTAAAACTATGGACAGGCTTTCTTGGCTGCAGAAACCTGCAGCTTACACAGACCCCACTCGCCAGCAGAAGCAGAGAAATTCCTATTTTACCAAAGCTCATGTGTTGAGGGCTTGTCCCTCAGCTGATAGTGCTTTTGGTGGCTAGTGGCTAGTGGCTAGTGGAACCTTAAGGAGATGAAGTAGATAATTGGAGGCAAGTCCTTGAAGGGGTTTTGGGACCCAGCTCCTTCCCTTCTCTCTCTCTCTTCGCTTCCTGGCTTTTATGAGGTGAACAGATCTCTTACACATATTTTCACCCGTGATGTTCTATCTTACCACAGGCCCAAAGACTACTGGGCCAAGCAACCAGGGACTGAAATCTGTGAAATCATGGGGCAAAATAAATCTTTTTTTAAGTTGTTTATTTCTGATAGTTGTTTAATTTTACCTTTTAAAAACATGGCTACAAGAAATTTTCAAATTAAATATCTGGCTTAGTGGTTAACACCCGTCATCCCAACAAGTTGGGAGCTAAGGTAGAAGGATTGCAAGTTTAAGACCAGTCTCAGCAACTTAGCAAGGCCCTAAACAACTTAGTGAGACCCTGTCTCAAAATAAAAAATAAAAAGGGTTGGGATGTAGCTCAGTGATAAATCACCACTGGGTTCAATCCCCGGCTGCCATAGTGACAGCTGACAATTCTAATTTGTGTAGAATTTATGTTGATTCAATGACACTTTCATCTTTAAACCCAATGGCACATATTTGTGATACTAGTTGGGGTGTGTGGTGTGGCCGATGACTAAAGAATATGGTGAGAGCATCTGTCTCCAGCTAATCGAAGTTGAAATCATAGCCTCCCTAAGACTAAGGAATAGACAAAATAATCTTTGAATCTATATCTTTAGCATAGCACTGTTGGATGGAATTATAATGCAAGACCCATATATACTATAGGGGTTATATTAGGGATTGAACCCAGTGGTGATTTATCACTGAGCTACATCCCAACACTTTTTATTTTTTATTTTGAGACAGGGTCTCACTAAGTTGTTTAGGGCCTTGCTAAGTTGCCGAGACTGGTCTCAAACTTGTAATCCTCCTACCTTAGCTCACAACTTGCTTTGATGACGGGCATTAGCCACTGTACTTGGCCACATATTTAATTTGAAAATTTCTTGCAGCCATGTTTTCAAAAGGTAAAAATAAACAGGTGAAATTAATAATATATTTAATTTAATATTAAAAGTATTTCAATATATTGTCAACATTAAATATAAAATATAAAAATGTAGTTAGAGGGGCTGGGGATATGGCTCAAGCAGTAGCGCCCTCACCTGGCATGCGCGGGGCGCTGGGTTCAATCCTCAACACCACATAAAAACAAAATAAATATATTGTGTCCACCTAAAACTAAAAAATAAATATTAAAAAAATATAGTTAGATATTTTATAGTGTATTTTTTAAAAGTTTTTTTGGTTGTAGATGAACATAATATCTTTATTTTTTTTTTAAATGTGGTACTGAGGATTGAACCCAGTGCCTCACATGTACAAGGGAAGTGCTCTACCACTGAGCTACAGCCCCAGCCCTTATAGTGTATTTTGTAATCTTTAAAATTTAGTATGTCAAAATATACCCTATGGTCATGTACATATAAAAAGTAACAAATTTTTTAAAATTCAATTTATGTTTTACCCTTAAGTATATCTCAATCTGGCTGCTAAATTTTTATTGTGATTGTAGATTTGCATATCCAAATTGTTCCAAACATTCTTAAAATTTTTCAATAATTGAATTATCAGTCTTTAAATTAATTAAAATTCATAAATTAAAAAATTTTTAATTCCTCAATTGCATTAGCCATTTTTCAGTTGCTCAGTATCTACATGTAGCTAATTTATGTACTACATTGCACAGCACAGGCATTAATAAATAGTTGCTGGATCTATTTGTTTTGAAATATTACTTCACAAATTAAATTAGCCATGAATTAACCAAAAAGCTGACTTAAATTTCTTCCAGAAAAAGAATTGTTAGTAATAATTACCAGTTAGTAATAATGATAGTATTTTCAGTATTATGTGGTTTTACTTATATAAACACTCTAAAGACTAACAATAGGGCTGGGGATGTGGCTCAAGCGGTAGGTAGCGCGCTCGCCTGGCATGCCTGCGGCCCGGGTTGGATCCTCAGCACCACATACAAACAATGATGTTGTGTCCGCCAAAAACTGAAAAATAAATATTAAAATCATCTCTCTCTCTTTAAAAAAAAAAAAGACTGACAATATGTTCTACATAATAGAATTTGAACTCTGAGTAATCATGGAAATCCTCCAGAATTTTCAAATTCTTTGAAGACACTCATTTATTCATGCTTTTATCTCATGATAATTTAAGGATTTAACATTCCCCACTAATAAACATGGTGATGGGTATCAAAATGACTAGGAAATCAGAAGTGGGGGGATCATTTATTTTGAAATGGTTAGCAATTTTTCCAAAATGTTTCAAAACACTATTACCTTCACATCAAAAAATTTTTACATCCATTTTGCTTATTTCTAAAGCCACATAGATGATCCCTGCCCCCTGCACATACACTTTTAATCTTCCATGGTTTTAAGTGAAACAGATAAGAAACCTACATTTAAGATTGAAATAATAATAATAAAGATTGAAGTACAAGGGCCACCTTCAAAGATTACAAAAGTCTGAGAATAAACACATGCTATTTCTGGTTATTCAACATAAAGGTACAGTAAGGAAGTATGAAATGCTCATCTTATCGGTTATTTTTCTAAAGCTAAAGCTGTGTCTGTCCTTTTGGTAATGAGGGGGAAAGGACTATACAAGAATTGATAGAACATTACCAAGCATAGGTCAAGACTCCAAAACAAAGTAGAAAGTTGAGTCCTAGAAAATATGGGGTGGGGGGTGCTTTTCTCTGTGTTATCTTTCTCTTTCTTATTTTCTTTTTAAATTTTATTTTCTTTTTATTTATATATAACAGTGGAATGCATTACAATTAAAAATTGTGCTCTTTCTTCTTTTCTGACTTTCCATAAGTTGAATACTAACCATTGGGAGCTAAGCTGGCCATGAAAGCTGAAGGTATACATGTCATAGTATAATTAGCAGTTGCAGACCTTTTTTTTCCTCAATGATAGAAGCTTCCAGTCCACCTCCCAGTCACTTACCTGATAATTATGCAAAAATTGTTTTTGACTTTTTAATTTTGTTTAGTTGGATGGATTAATTCTCTCAGTTTTCAACAGGTGATTTATTTATTTCCTGAGACATCAACAACCTTGAGTCAGAACATGATTCAGAACAGGTGGGCTCTGAAAGCAAAGAAATTAACCAATTAGCTTTGCTGATATTTTCCTTTTTACATATCCCAAGAGTGTATATAAATTTTTAAAATCCTGTATCTAAATTAATCTAAAAGGACTTTTTCAATAAGTATAAAACAAGAATTCTAAATATGATATTGTTTTTCCTTAGTGTTACATAAAATAACTTTTATTTTTAATAACACTTTATATTTAGTGGAATATAGTAATCTAATCCACATAGTAATTTTAAAAATTTATTTATTTTCAATTATATTTTATTACACAAAAATTTTATTACACAAAAATTATACATATTGATGGGTAGTAATATCTCAATACATGTATATATTGCATAATGTTAAAATTAAGTTAAATATATCTCCATATACATTTATGATTTCTTCTAGATTATTTTTCCAATGTGTAGTATATTATCATTATCTACAGTCACCCTATTGCATAATAAAACTCCATACATAGTAATATAGAGATGTTCTAAAATATATAAATAACGTTGTTACATATTCCTATAAGTAGTTGTACATATTAAAATGCTCAATTATTATAACATCTCAAATGTTGTTTCTTTGAAAAGCAAATTGTGACTAAACAGACTTGAAAACTGTTGGAAATATTATAAGGGATAAAAATTGTAACTATCCTAAAATATCTGTGTTAGCTTAGTATTTACAATTCCATCTTCTCCCCGACCTTTTTTTTTTTTTTGTATTGGGGGTTCAACTCAGGGGCTCACACATACTAGACAAGTGCTCAAGTGCTCTTCTTCTAAGCTATAACCCCAGCCCTTTCTCCCTTCTTCTTATTTATTTATTTATTATTTATTTTTTGATACCAGGGATTGATCCCAGGGGTACTTAGCCACTAAGCCACATCCCAGCCCTTTTAAAAAAATTTTTTGTTGTTGTTTTGAGACAGAGTCTCTCTAAATTGCTTAGGGCCTTACTGAGTTGCTGAGGCTGACTTTGAACATATGTTTCTCTTGTCTCAGCCTCCCAGGCCGCTGGAATTATAGGTGTGCGCCACCAAGTCTGACTCTCCCCTCTTTTGAACTTCATTGCTATCTCCTATTAAAAAAAAAAAAAAAAAAAAAAAAAAAAAACTTT
>NW_025999932.1:23649391-23656345 GCF_001458135.2 Marmota marmota marmota
AAAAAAAAAAAAAAAAAAAAAAAAAGTCACTGAAATGGAAATTACTAGATCTGGTGTCCTATCCCAGCTGGGCCATTCACAAACCGTAAAAACTTGGCAGACTACAACTTCTGTTTCTACATCCACAAGGCTACTTCTGGCTCTAAACATGCTTTTAAAAAGTCTGTAATCCAACTGATAGTCATTATTATTAGGCTGAGAAAATGCAAATATTTGTCTTTCAGATGCCCACAAACAAACTGACATGAAAACCATATCAAAAGGTAATAGAACACAACCAATGAAACTCCACATCATGTACAACCACAAGAATGGGATTCTAATTAGAATAAGTTATATTCCATGTATGTTATAACATGTCAAAATATACTCTACTGTCATGTATATCTAAAAAGAACAAATAAAAAAAAGAATAATAAAAAAAAGAATAATACAAGGGACCTGGGTATAGTGGAGCTTGGCTTCAATCCCAGCTACTTAGGAGGCTGAGGAGGGAGAATTTTAAGTTTGAGGCCAGCCTCGAAAGACCCTGTCTTGAAAATGTGGGGGAGGGCTGGGGATGTGGCTCAAGAGGTAGCGCGCTCGCCTGGCATGCGTGCGGCCCAGGTTTGATCCTCAGCACCACATACATACAAACAAAGATGTTGTGTCCGCCGAAAACTGAAAAAAAAAAAATATTAAAAAATTTTAAAAAAAGAAAAGAAAATGTGGGGGAGTGGGACTGGGGGCTGGGGTTATAGTTTAGTGATAGAATGTCTCTGTGTTCAATCCCACATATAAATAAATAAATAAATAAATAAATAAATAAATAAATAAATAAAACAGGAGCAGAGATGATTTATTTCTAATCCTGTATTATACTTTTAGTAGGCTTGCTTCAATTTTAATTAGGTATCTTATTTGTTGGTTCATTCATTTAACAAACATTTATCAAAAGCTTTTTGCTGTTTTTTTTTTTTTTGTGGTACTGGGAATTGAACCCAGGAACACTCTACTACTAAGCTACATCCCCAACTCTTTCATTGTTTTATTTTGAGACAGTGTCTCGCTAAATTGCCCAGGCTGGCTTTGAACTTGGCAATCCTCCTGCTGCAGCCTCCTAAGTGGCTGGGATTACAACCATGCATCACACTTCCCAGCTATGGAAAACTTTTGTGCACAAGGTGCTAACCTAAATAGAAATCATATTTGTCCCATGGAGCCTAGAATCCAGACAAACATTTATCAAATAATCCACAACTACAGATTGTGATAGATGGCAAGGGGAGGCTGGGTACCATGAGACACTCTATAAATGTGACCTAATTTGAATTGGATGGGAAGAGTCAGCCTCTCAGAGGACACTTCAAGATCTGTAGAAGGATTTGTTCATCAAAGTGTGCATATTGGCTGAATTCCAGGCAGAGGAAAAGGTACAAAGAACTTGACAGAGAAAGAGTTTAGTGTGCCCAGGAACTGCAATAAGGCCAGAAATGTGTGCACTGATAGGAGATGAGCTGGAGAGATATATCCTATAGGGCTTTGAGGATCATACTAGGGAGTTTGGATTTATATTAAATTCAATAGGAAGTGATGAAGAGTTTAATCCAGTGAAGTGAGATGTGACTTCACCCTTTAATTTGCCTTTTCTATATTTCATTCCCTCTTTGTTCCTTCCTTGTGGTACTGGGGATTGAACCCAGGGCCTTTCATATGCTAGGTAACCACTCTACCACCAAGTTAAACCCCTAGTCATCTAGTTTATGTTTTTTAAAATGTTTGTTGTCTGCTCTGTGGATGCACAAGATAAAGCAGGAGGCTAACATAATAGTTTGGGAAGAGATGATGATGATTTGGAAAAGAGAGCTGAGGGATTTTGAAGGGAGGGTGAAGGAAATCAGAAAGAAAGCATGTAGATTCTCAGGTTTCCGTCCAAAGAAACTGGGTATTTAGAGATGTTTGGAGAAATAGCGAGAGGACAATTTTAGGCATGTTAAGATTGAAATGTTTATGAAGGTTCAAATGCTAATGTCAAACCAGTTTGGAAGTCATAAGAGAGGTGTGGGCTGTAGATAGAAACAGGAGTCATCAGTCTAGGGCCCGAACTTGTTATAGTTTGGATTTTTTTTTTTTCATTTATTTTTTAATTTTATTTAATTTATGAGGGCTCAATTATCTATATGCCAATTCGGGGTCCATGTAAATGGTATACAAATACATATGTAGACACAAAAACAATACATAGGTGCATACACATATACATAAAATTAACAGAAAACAAAGATTTTACAACTTTTTGCCAAGTATGACTTCCACAGGTAGGAAAAAAAAAGAGCTATGGTAATGCCAGATTCGCGGGACCCCAATAAACCTCCAGGAGCCGAATCTGATGCAATCACACAAGAGTCTTTATTGCAAGCTCAAGCCTGGACTCACAACCATTTCTGACACAGCGGTCCCAAGGAGTGAGTCCTGGTCCTTAGTTCATTGAGGATTTACAGTTTTTGGGGGGATATGCCGCAGCCCGGCTGGCTGGGCAAAATAGCTGGGGGGTGACGAGCAACTTGTGTAGATTGATACAGCAGGAGTGGAAACTGTTTATTGTAGGACAACAGAGGTATTTATACATTCCACACAGCTTATCTTAATTAGCATAAACTCGATACAGCAGTCAACCAATAAGGAATCTCCACACTTAATGGCTCTCTGGCAACCACTCCCCCTGGCAAAATGCCAGGCGCCATCCAGACTTGTTTACAGACTCTAACAGGGATATTCTATGCCTCACAACATCACACAGCAAATCATTTCACACCACGGGAAAATCAAACAACAACTCTTAACATTGATTAGCTCATTCATTGGCAGGAATAAGTTGGGTAAGGGTGATTGGTTAGTTCAACTGGTGGATATGTTTGAACTGGTTAGTTTAGGCCAATCAGGGGTTGCAAGAGTGTATATGCTAAACTGCAGGGTTGCCTAATCATGTTATCAATTACCGAAACTACTGGGAGGGTCACCTGGTATTTCAGGTACCTTCCCTGTCTCACTCTGATTGGTTGTTGCTATGGTCAGAAATTAGACCTCAAGCATTCTTAGGTCTTTCCAGGAACTTGCATTGCTGAGTCAAGGACATCTGGTCACTGCAGTTAGGGATATCTGGCTCCGCAGGCTATAGTTTGGATCTTAAATGTCCCCTGAAGACTTATGTGTTAAAGACTTGGCCCCCAAGATGGCACTATTGAGAGGTAGTAGAACTTTTAAGAGGTGAGGCCTGGTTGCAGCAAGCTGAGAAGCATGCCCTTGAAGGGGATTTGGGGACTCTGACCCCTTCCTGTCTCTCTTTGTCCTTGCTTCCTGGCCACCACGAAGTGAGCATTTTCCTTCACCACACCCTCCTGCCATGAAGCATTGCCTCACACAGGCCCAAAGGCAACAGGGCCAAGCAACTGTAGACTCAAACCTCTGAAACCATGAGTCAAAACAAACCTTTCCTCTTTCTAAGTTGATTTTTCAGATATTAAAGCCATAAGACTAGAAGGAAGATGGTACAGAAGGAGGAAAGAAGAAAACCCTGGATACACAGTACCCAAGTATCTGCACACTCTGCAAGAAAACAGGCTTCTGAATATCTTGTTGCAGAAGTAAGAAGGTTTCCCTTTTTGTTGTGAGAAACTGATGTGACTCCATTTTTGAAAAAAACACAACCTCTACCTGTCCAAAGGTCTGTCCAAAGGGGGAGGGGGATGACCCAGCATCCCTAGGCACAGACCCACCCTGCTGAGTTGTTTGTAGGTAAATAACAGGTGTCCTTGACTCAGTCACTATGGGTGAGGACCCACAGCAGCCCCCTAGCAACAACCAATCAGAGTGAGATAAGGAAAATATCTGAAATGCCAGGTGACCCTCCCAGTAGTTTCGGTGATTGATAATACATTAGGAAACTATACCCCTTGAGGGTATAGTTGAACCAATCAGTTGAACCAATCAGTTCAAATGTATCCACCTCTTGAATTCACCAATCACCTCTACCCAACTCATTCCCGCCAGTGAATGTGCTAATCAATGTTAAGAGTTGTTTGATTTTCCTGCAATGTGAAATGATTTGTTGTGTGATGTTGTGATGCATAAAGTATCCCCCCCAAAACCTATAAATCCTCACTGAACTAAGGACCAGGTCTCACTCCTCTGGACCGCTGCATCAGAAATGGTTGTGAGTCCAGGCTCCACCTTGCAATAAAGACTCTTGTGTGATTACATCAGATTCAGCTCCTGGAGGTCTATTGGGGTCCCACGAATCTGGTATTACAGATACATTTTGGATTTGGGATTTTGGAGGGACCTGGATCATATAGAGTTTTGAAAAACTTCTTGAAGAAAAAGTATATGAAACCATAAATACAAAATTAGTCACAGAAGTAGTTATTTAAAATTGGGAAAAAAATCAAAATTAGAAATTTCTAAGAGCTGACAAATACCAGATTTCATATAATCAAGACAAAATAACTATTTTTATTCTAAACTTATTTTAATTAATGAATCAGTTATAATTTAATTGCATGGCACATCTTTTCCTCTAACTTTTAGGGAAAAATAATTTTAATCATCTTTTCTCATGATAATACTTTTGGATGATTATATTCTGTAGAGAAAATAGAATTCAATCTTTTTATAAAGTATGCTCAAACTTTATTATCCATTATTAATAGTTTACAATTTTACTGAGTGTTGTGGTTCCCTCCTATAGTCACAACTACTCTAGAGGCTAAAGCAGGAGAATCACAAGTTTGAGGCCAGCCTAAGCAACTTGGCAAGATCCTGTCTCAAAAATAAAATTTACACAAAAATTTTATTTTTGAGCTATAGCTCAATAGTAGGATGTTTACCTAGCATATACCAGATGCTGGGTTCTCAATCCCCAGTAACACAGTCCATGGCTGGTCAAGCCATGTATATTTTTAGAACTATTGTCAAATTTGGGAAAAGCTCAATCAGGTTTTTTTCATATATGATCAGTAAGATTTCAAAGCCATTTCACTGCCTTGGTGCCAGTTTCTATGCCATTTTGTCTGAAACTACCAGACTTAGGGCAAAAAGCAAAAACATGACTTCGTACAAACATGCTCACTGTTTGTAACTCTGCTGCAGGCTTTAACCTACAAATATAGGAATTCCAATAAATTCTATTTTCTGCCATTCCCATTTTAAAAAGAATGGTACATGCATATGTTGCATTACCCAACACATTCTTGACAGGAGAGGACTTTCATTTGACTAGGAGTTGATGACAGTCTAAGCTTTCAGGTCATATTTTTACATGTTTGCTGTTTGGAAGAAGTTTGTTAGAGAGTAGGTTATTGCTTCAGGTATTTCAAATCTTGTTTCTCCTCTGCTACCCAAACATTGTGTGCTCACACTGCAACAAAATTCTGGATCAGGATCTTTGTGTCATGGTCACCTGGCATTGGGAGATTAGAGAGCTTTTAGAAGCCATTCCTATAACATGGATGACCATCAATGACTTCATTATACACAGAAATGACTCTGAAGGTCATAAACATCTCCCACTAAATTTCAACTAAATAAATTCCCAACTCTGCATCCCAACATCACCCAATATGAGTGAAAATCTGATGGAAACAGATAATAATTCTAATGAGTTGAAGTTAAGGTATATTATTTTAGAAAATTGTACAAATACATATGACCAGAACAGCCATTGCCTAGGGCCCCTTGCAGGGCCTCATGTAAGCCATGCTTCATGTTTCATGGGAAATATACTTCCAGGGAGCATTAAACTTCCAAAGAAAGCAGTGTTGGAATGCCCATAATTAGTTGCTAAGGCTGGCTTTGAACTCTCCATCCTCCTGCCTCAACACTGGGATAACAGGCATGCCCGGCTCTTCTTCAGTGATTCTTTACCTTTGAACACTGTAATCTAATTACAATAGTTTTTTAGCATGTAAATAATATAAAGGAGGGACTATATATTTTTTCCATGTAAAGTTTCTTAATAGACTATGAACACTTGGCTTAAAAATAAATTACATACTCATATCCTGCCAAGAGATCAGTTACCCTTACCTGGGAGGGAGAGAAGAGAGAAAGGTGAGTAAAGCTAGGTGAAAAGAGGATATATGGGGACAGGAGAACAATAGTCATTCTGCAAGAACAGTAGTTAGTTTGAGGTATTGAAAAAAAGAGGTCTTGGCAGCTCATTCAGCTATAGAACAGGTAATTTCAGGCTGCCATTCGCCTGCGTCTCGCAGACAAATTACTCAGGCTCAGTGCTAAAGAACCCGCGGAAACTGCTTCTTGGAGCCTGCTCCTATCAGAACATACACCGAGCCCGGAGCGGCCGAATTCCAGCTCCCGGAACTGCTCTGGCCCAGGGCTAAAGAACCCATGGAAACTGCTTCTCGGTCCGGGTCCTGCCGAATACTGTGGAGGTAAATACCAACCGAGCCTCCATAGGCAGTGGCAACAGGATTGAGACGGGGCTTGTGAGGGCCGGTCAGGACCCACCCGTTGCTTTGGTCACCCGGCAAAGGGAACGAAATGCTGCCATTCGCATGGGATACCAACATGGCAGAGATCTGATGTCAGCAGAAAGCGGCGGAGGAGATAACTTCATCGATACCAGTGGCGACAGAAACAGTTAGTCTCCTGGTAAAGAAAGTGAGTCACAAACACCCGAGTCTCTCTCACTTTGTCATCAAGCCAGAGGGGCAGAGCAGAGCCGCCTCCCGCATCCGGGACAGGCCCAGCGACCCACCAGCATGGTAGTCACGTCACCCCAATTGGAGTAGGGGCAGAGCAGAGCCGCCGCCCGTGCCTGCAAGGTAGGCAGACCTGCGACCGACCAGCAGAACAGGCCCAGCGGCCCATCAGTGTGGTAGACAGATCACCCCAATTGGAGGAGGAGCACAGCTGCCGCCCGCCCCTGCAAGGGAGACTTTTCAACTATACAAGAGC
>NW_025999932.1:23660652-23662521 GCF_001458135.2 Marmota marmota marmota
GAGGGGAGGGGGGATAGTAGAGGATAGGAAAGGCAACAGAATACAACAGACACTAGTATGGCAATATGTAAATCAATGGATGTGTAACTGATGTGATTCTGCAATCTGTATACGGGGTAAAAATGGGAGTTCATAACCCACTTGAATCAAAGTGTGAAATATGATATATCAAGAACTATGTAATGTTTTGAACAACCAACAATAAAAATTAAAAAAGAAGAAAAAAAGAGGTCTTAAATTTAGATGGTCTGGGCTGGGGATGTGGCTCAAGTGGTAGCGCGCTTGCCTGGCATGCGTGCGGCCCGGGTTCGATCCTCAGCACCACATACAAACAAAGATGTTGTGTCCGCTGAAAATAAAAAAATAAATATTAAAAAATTCTCTCTCTCACTCTCTCTTAAAAAAAAAAAATATGGTCTGGTGGCACCAAGGCGCTCTTACTTACTTGTATGATCTTGGCAAATTGTTCAACCTTATTTAGCTTCATTTTTTTTTTTTTTTGTCAAATGGGGTAAAATAATATCCCAAGGATTCTTGGTGGATTTGATGGAACAGTAGTAGGAAATTTTCATTAATACTTCAAAATTATATCATCACCCACACATACACACATGACATTTTAAAAACATAATGTTCATTCTTTATCAAAATTATCCATGCATATTATTTAAGCTTTTTTTTTTTTAATGAAAAACAATACCAATTTGGACTATCTACCCACAACATTATCATGCTATTTTCCCTTTATTGTTCAGTGTTGGGATTCCTTTCTCTGTTTATTTCATTTGAATGTTGTTTTCTGGATCTCATGTCTGTCTTTAGGTTTTTATTTCTGGGTTTCCAAGTATTGCTTAAGGTCTGACACTTTACATACACATTCTCCTATATTTTCTTATATAGTTTTTATAGTCCAACTGGACTTTATATTGAATCCTTCTGGCTTTTTCACATATGGTTTGTTTTTCTAAAATAGACTATTATAGCAACATTTATTTTTTTTAATTTATTTTTTATTTTTAAATTTTTTAGTTGTAGATGGACACAGTATCTTTATTTTTACTTGTTTATTTTTATGTGGTGCTGAGGATCAAACCCAGGGCCTCACGCCTGCAAGGCAAGCACTCTACTACTGAGCTACAATCCCAGCCCAGCAACTTTATTTTTAAAAATTCCTTTTCTCTCCAAACTATACCATCTTTGTCATAGATTATGTTTCCTAAAACTTGAATCTATTTCTTTTCTACAGTTTAGTTGGCTATTCCTGTACCAGTTCTATAATTTTTTTTTTTCTTGGTGCCAGGGATTGAGCCCAGGGGTACTTAACTACTGAGCCACATTCCAAGCCCTTTTTTATATTTTATTTAGAGACAGGGTCTTGCTAAATTATTTAGGGCCTTGCTAAGTTGCTGAGGCTGTCTTTGAACTCCCAATCCTCCTCAGCCTTCTGAGCCTCTGGTATTACAGGTATGTAACACCACACCCAGCAATATAATTATCTAATTAGTTTTTATAAAAAAGATTTTGGTTTTGGAGGGTGTGTGTGCACATGCACGCTAGGAATTGAACCCAGGGGCTTGTGCTTCTTAGTATGTGCTCTGCCACTGAGCTCCACCCCCAGTCCTTATCAAACTTTTAAAGTCTAATAAAACAGGTCTTCCTTCACTTCTCTATTTGTCCTTCTGACCATTAATATTATTCAGGTAAGGGGCTGGGTTTGTGGCTCAATGGTAGAGCTCTTGCCTAGCATGTGTGAAGTGTTGGGTTCGATTCTCAGCACCACATATAAACAAATAAATAAAGGTCCATCAATAACTAATAAAAAAATTTTTAAAAATTATTCAGTTAACCAAAAAAAAAAAAAAAAAGCCA
>NW_025999932.1:23662540-23672126 GCF_001458135.2 Marmota marmota marmota
AAAAAAAAAAAAAAAAAAAAAAAACCCGAAATACCACAAATGAGTAAACAAAACCTCCAACAGCCTACTAATTTTGAAGAGTTTAGAATTTTATGATGTGACATTTTCTCATTCAGGAATTCCATTTGTTTTTTATTCAGATAATTTTTTTCTTTTTAGGAGACAGAGAGAGAGAGAATTTTAGTATTTATTTTTTAGTTTTGGCGGACACAACATCTTTGTTTGTATGTGGTGCTGAGGATCAAACCCGGGCCGCACGCATGCCAGGTGAGCGCACTACCGCTTGAACCACAACCCTAGCCCAATTTTTTTCTTTGTCAATAGATTTTTAAAAAACTGTTTTTGTAGTTGTAGATGGACAGAATGCCTTTATTTTGTTTTTAAATTTTTTTATGTGATGCTAAGGATTGAACCCAGTGCCTCACACATGCTAAGTAAGTGCTCTGCCACTGAGATACAGCCCCAGTTCTGTTGATATATTATTAATGTTCTCTTCATATAAGTCTCATATTCAACTAAATTTATTTATAACTATTTTATAGTTTTTATCATTAGTATAAGTGTAAACATCTTCTAGTTCCCTCTATAAGTGGTTTATTTTGTGTATTTATTTAATCTCTAATAACCTCACTAAATGTTCTTAATTTGTATTGGTGTTAGACACTCTAGAGCAGTGCCATCCAATAGAAATATAATGCAAGCCACATATGAAATTTTAAAAATTCTAGTAGCCTAAAGAAAACAAAACAATTTTAATATCATCTTTTGATAATATATTTTATTATAAATATATAAATTATATAATATGTGGTGTAGTATGCAAAACAATACATATAAAAACAAACTATATAATAATAAAATTATGTAAATAAATAAATGATATATTTGTTTGATGTAACTCAATATAGCCAAAATAGTATCACCTCAACATGTGATACAAGAATTTTTAGTGAGATCTCTTATATCCTTTTTGGTGTTGGTCTGTTTCTTTTTTTGGTAGTGGGGATTAAATTGAGAGGTACTTTTACTACTGAGCTACATTCCCAGTCCTTTTTATTTTTTATTAATGATTTATTTATTTATTTTTGTAGATGGACACAATACCTTTTTTATTTATTTTTTACACAGTGCTAAGGATTGAACTCAGTGCCTCACACATGCTATGCAAACGGTTTACCACTGAGCTACAAACCCAGACCCTTTATTTTTTTTATTTTTAAGACAGGGCCTTGCTAAATTGCTTAGGCTAATCTAGAACTTGTTATGCTCCTTCCCCAGCCTCCAGAGTTGCTGGAATAATGAATTATTGAACTCCCAATCCTCCTGCCTCACATGTACCACTGTGCCCAGTTCTTTGGTTCATTATTCCTGTTTTTAACCAAGTCTTTTCTTTTGGGGGGTGGGGCAGCTGGGGATTGAACCCAGGGTCTTGCATATGTATACTCTACTGCTGAGATGGTGCAGTTCTCAGGTCTGTGTGTACAATCCATACATTAATAATATTATTCACATTATCTATGAATATAGTTTTGTCTCTTCAAATATATATCATGATTTTCTTGTCTATCAATTAAAATCTTTCTAAGAACAGCAACAAATAATGGTAATAGTAAGCATCCTTGTCTAACTTATTTGAATCAAGATGGCTTTAATTAAAAGGGTAATTTAAAAATAACCTAATACACAAGGCCCTGGGTTCTAATCCCCAGCACCAAATAAATAAATAAATAAATAAATAAATAAATAAATAAATAAATAAAATAAAATAAAAATAAATCTTCTTTTTAAATAGCCTCCTTCTGTTTTCTAGTTTATTCCAAAATTGCCATCTTCTTGCCTCAGCCTCCTGAGGTGTGTGCCACCATGCCCAGATTTGAAAGATTTTAAAATTAGGTACACCATCCAGAAAGAAAAGTGAACAAACCAGAAGTATATTGATTAATGAATAATCACAAATGAATATGCTTTTGTAATCACTACCCAAGTCAAAAAAGAAAACATCATCAGTACCCCAAGTCCCTCTTTTTTTTCCAAATGTTCTCTCTCATTTCTAAATGTAACTATGATCCTGACTTCTAACACCATAGATAAGTTTTGCTTGTCTTTAAGTTTGAATATAAATGGAATAATACAGAATGTACTCTTCTGTCCTTGGTTTCTTTCTCTTAATATCATGTTTATGAGATTCATCTGTATTGCTTCATGTAGCCATAATCCATTCATTTTTATTGGTGTACAGTGTGCCATTAGATGAATAAATTATATACTTATTTATTAATTTTATGGCTTATAAGCATTAGCATTTTTCTTCATATTGATCTATAATAAACAACATTTTTAGGAACAATGTTTACATACTGTTTGGTGCACATTTGGTGTGTAGAAAAGTACACATTTCTATTGAAAATTCACTTAGAAGTTAAATTGCTATTTGTTTTATTTAAATAGAAAATGCTAAACTGTTTCCCAGCATAAATGCACCAATTTTAACTCCTAGTGGTAGTATATAAATGTCTCAGTTCTACATCCTTGACACTTGGTATTGTCTCTTTTAAAATTTTAGACATTTGGTTAGCCATATTATAATATTCATTTTTAGTTTTCATTTCTCTGATAACTAATGATGTTGAATACCTTTTCACATGTTTTTTGGTCATTTGTATATCATTTTTTGAAAAATGTTTCTTCAGGTCTCTTGCCAGCTTTTCAATTGTGTCATGTTGTTGGTCATTTTCTTATTGATTTAAAGGAGTTCTTTACATATTATGGTTATATGTGTTGTAAATTTCCCCTTTTCACTATCTTGGTGATATCTTTAAATATGAAGTTCTTAATTTTAATGAATTTTTCATTCTTTCCCTATATACATCTACACACATATATTTTATTTTTTTTAGTCATAGATGGATGCAATGCCTTTATTTTATTTACTTATTTTTATGTGGTTACTGAGGTTAGAACCCAGTACCTCACACATGGTAGGCAAGTGCTCTACCACGGAGCTACAACTGTAGCCTCTTTTTTTCCCTTTTGTTAAGATCTTTATGTTCTGTTCATAAAATTTTTGCTAACTTGGGGTGAGGAAGATATTTTGCTGTTATTTTAAGAAGGCTTTATTATTTTAATTTCAAATTTAAACCTGTGTTCTACCAGAAGTTGATTTCTATATGTGGTATTTAGTAGGGTCAGGTTTCTTATCTGTACCCCATATGTGTATTCAATTGATCCAACAACATTTATTGAAAAAAAAAAGAGCACACTTTCTTCAATGCTCTGACATGCGTATACACACAAATCCTACTGGGATTTTTATTATGATTTCACCAAATCTATATAGACCTCCCTCATTTATGATGGTTTGACTTATGATTCTTTTCAAATTTAACATAGTGTGAAAGTGATGTGAGTACAGTAGACATGGTGTTTTAGATATTGAATTCTGATCTTTTCCTGAGCTAGCAATCTGCATGACAATACAGAAGATCAGCAGCGGCAGTGAATTTCAGCTCCCAGTCAGTCACATAATCATGAAAGTAAATAACTGATACTCTACAGTGTACTGTGTTGCCAAGCTATGATGTCTAGTAAGTTAAATGTGCTTTTGACTTATGATGGTTTTATCAGACGTAACTCCATTGGTAAGTTGAGGAGCATTTGCATATTAATTTGGGGAACTGACTTTTCATAATATTTCTAATGTACAAATTTGCTATATGTATTTACTTAGGTCTTCCTGGTAATAATTTGTACTGTTCTTACTGGTTGTACAGCTCTGTAATGTAGTTCTGTGTGAAGAGTTCTTGCACATGTTTCATTTGAATTTTTTCTGGGTATGATTGTATAAGTAGTATCATTTAAACATTTCCAGCTTTCCAATTTTTGTGTGAATATAGATATATGATTGCACTTTGTATATTGACCTTATATCCACACAATTATGTTGTTTGCAGATCTTTTAGTCTTATTCCATCCTTTCAATTCTTTCTTTTTATTCCAGTTAAAAGTTACAGTACAATGTTGAAGTGGTAATAATGACATTCCCATGTCCTGAATTCCAAGGGAAATTTTTCAATGTTTCATCTTTAAATATGCTATTTTCTAGTAGGTGTATGTGTGTGCCTATGTGTACATATGTGTGTGTGCATGGGAGATACCATTTATTGAGTTCAATATGATTACATTTTACTTTGTTTTTTTCAATCATGGGAATTAAATTTTATCAGTTTTTTTCTGAAACTATTGAGCTAATTTTTCTCTTTCATTCTGTTAATGTGGCAGATTATATTAATTTTCAATTATTGAACCTAGAATATACTCATCTTAATTATTATATATATTTTTTGTGGTGCCGAGGATTGAACCCAAGGCCTTGTACATGCAAGGTAAGCACTCTACCAACTGAACCATATCCCCAGCCCATCTTTTATCATCTTTATTATATAATGTTAGATTTTTTGGGGATTTTCATATCAATGATGGGCTTTTAATATCTCTTCTTCGTGATGACTTTGTTAAATTTTGGTATTGAGGCTCTTCTGTTCTATGATTTAAAAAGTTTCCCTGTTTTCAATTTCTTGGAAGTGTTTATATAAGATGGATATTAATTTTTTCTCTAAGTATTTGATAATATTGTCTATTGCAGTTTTCATCATGGAAAATTTTGCATACAATTTCTTTAGAGGACAAAGAACTCTTGGGGTTTTTTTCCTCCCTCATGTCTATATTGGTAAAAGATTTTTTAAAGGGAATTTATTTAATCTAAAATTTCAAAATTTAATGTCATAAAGTTGTTTGTCTATTTATAGCTTATCTTTTTTACATCTGTTGTAAGAGCCTCTCTTTCATACCTAATACTGATGTACCTTCACTTTTCCCTATCAGTCTTTCCAGAGGATTTATTAATTTTATAATAAAAGATACTACTTTTATTGGTCTTTTCAAAGAGCCAATACTTGACTGTTGATTCTATTATATGTTTGTATTTCTTTCTTTTTACTTTCTTTGAATTTGATGTTTCCTCCTGACTAGCTCATGCTGCATGGATTCTAAAAGAACCCTTCACCTCTTTAAAAGGTAGAGTTTAATTTCCTACCCATTGACACTGGTAGGAAATGAACATTTTCTGCATGAACATTTTTTGGACATGGTTGCTTAATTTTTAGCTTCTTCTTTAGCTTCTGTATTTAGGGCTATATTTATGTATTTAACTGTTAGCTTACAAGATTTGACATGTAATTTTTTATCATTTCAAAACATTTTCTAATTTTCATTTGTTACTTCTTGACTTGTGAGTTATTTTATAGTGTATATATTAACATGGAGTCTTTAGTTTTATTGTCATTGATTTCTGGTAAACTTCCACTGTGATTAGAAACTATATATAGTTTTACTCTTTTTAAATTTACCGAGATTTTCTTTATGACTCAGCATATGGTCAATTTTTAAAAAGTTTTATATGTGCTTGAAAAGAATGTGTATTTTGCAATTGCAAGGATAGTGATTAACAGATTTGTTATTCACATTTGCACTCTCTGTATTCATACTGATTTTGTCCACTAGCATATCAGTTTTTTTTTTTTTTTTTGTACCGGGAATTGAACTCAGGGGCACTCAACCACTGAGCCACATCCCCAGTCCCATTTTGTATTTTATTTAGAGACAGGTTCTCACTGAGTTGTTTAGTGCCTCATTAAGTTGCTGAAGCTGGCTTTGAACTCTAGATCCTCTTGCCTCTCAGCCTCCTGAGCCACTGAGATTACAGGTATGCACCAATGTGCCTGGCCACATATCAGTTTTGATGTGTTTAACATTTCCCATTTTGATTGTGGATTTGTCTATTTTTTTCTTTTAGTTTTAATATTTTGCTGTATGTATTTTGCACCTATGTATATTTTTATATGTTATATGTATGCAGATTTAGAATTATTAAATCATATTGATGAAATTTAGCTTATCAATATCTCTAGGGTTATTTCATTGTTAATGCTTGTGTTAAACAAACCTCTTGCCATTCAACTTCCTTGATCCCATTTTTAACAATATCTCCTATCCATATGTTAACTTTTAGAATCTCTTACCTCTTTAAAAGGTATAGTTTAATTTTCTACCCATTGACACTGGTGGTACCTGCTGCATGAACAGTCTGTAATGGAAGAGATGCAGTGTGACAGGCTCAGTGAGAAGGGCCAGAGAATTTCTGCCTGATCCTCTTCACCCACTCTTGAAGCCCTGGCATCAAACTGTGAGGAAGTGTAAGTGGTCCATGTTGAAGTCAAGTCAGAACAGAACTGAAAACCTTGTCCCACATTTCTGGGTAATCTCCTACAGGACGATAGCATTGACTTGCTAGTCATATGCAAGACATATGACTAGATCTAGATCATATCCGAAATTCTCTTGTCTTCAACACTAATGAACTACACAACTTGCAAGGTTGTCATTAATCTGACAATGGCAATGGGGAAGCATTAGGACTTGAAGCCTCAGCAACTTTCTTCAGCTTTTATAATTCATGGGCCAAGTGCATGTGCAAAACTATGGCATCTCTGACTCAGTGAGGAAGAGATGTGGGTTCCAGTGTATTTTCATGAATTCCAATTGTCCTTTTAGGTTTCCATTTCCCCCCTTCTGCTCTTATCCAGCATCCTTTCCACACTACTGGTTACATGGACTCATAGTGACTCCATCTCTGCATCAGATACTAATATCAGCAAAACTAAGCCTTCTCAATCAGCTGTCATGGTTGGGTAGAATCTAGTCCCCATAAATAAACCTGATAGTGATTCTGTTTCTGATTGAACCCTAATACACATACAGCTTTTTTATTCTTTTTTTTGGGAGGGGGGTATCAGCGATTGAACTCAGGGGCATTTAACTACTGAACCACACCCCCAGCCCTATTTTGTATTTTATTTAGAGACAGTGTCTCACTGAGTTGCTTAGTGCCTCGCTTTTGCCGTCGCTGGCTTTGAACAGACTTGATCCTCAAGTCTCAGCCTCCTGAGCAGCGTACACACCAAGCCTGGCCTGACTTGACCTGACTCATGTTTGAAAAAAAAAATGAGCAAAGCTTAGAGGATAAGTGACTCTGTAAGTTGAAAGCAGGTCAGGATATAGCCACCAAGAAGCAGAGAGACTCTACTTGCCAGGACAAAATTATATACCCCAAAGGCACACCCCCAATGACCTACCTCCTCCAGCCACACCTTACCTGCCTTTGGTTACTGCCCAGTTAATCCCTACCAGGAGATTAATTTGCTGCTTGGGTTAAGGCTCTCATAATCCAATAATGGGACTAAAACAAGACGAAAATCCAGTTAGGCAAACAAGTCCTGTGACTCTATGTCTAGCATCTTGAGTATATCTAGCACCACGATGTTTTTTTCCAAAGGGTTTGTGTAGCTCTGCCCCTATGAATTTGCTGGTGACAGTCCACATGCCTCTCTCTCAGCTTGTCTCTGCTCAATACCTGTAGCTTTCCTTAGCAGACATTCCACAGTACTGTCATTTCTTATGTCAGGGATCTCCACTGAGGCTTTAGCTTCCTTCTCACACCTTTACACATCACCCTCTCAGGGGCTGCCCACAGAGACTCTGACCCAGCTGTACTTTGCCTGGCTTCCCAGGCCTTCCTTTGAAATCTTGGTGGAGTCCTCCATGACCCCCTAACTCCAGCATCCTCCAATCTTGCAGAACAAGTACCATGTGGTTGCTGCCACGGTCTGGTGTCATCTCAAGCAGCAGCCAGTCTTCTAGGGATCAGGGCTGCAGCAGCCTCCGAGTGCCTGGCTGGGCAAGCATGGTAAAACAACTTCCTGCACCACCCGGGCAAGCAGTGTGCCTCACTGGTCTCTCTTTAGAGGAATTTTTACCTTTACTCCCTTGAGCCTGAGATGGGTGTGGTTTTGCCAATTCCTGCAATGCCTTCAAGTCATCTTTCCTGTGATCTCTGGGTAAAGTCTTTAGCATTTCTTTAATGGCTGTAATGTTTTTTTTTTTTTTTGAACCAGGGATTGAACTCACGGGCACTCAACCACTGAACCATACCCCCAGCCCTATTTTGTGTTTTAGAGACTGGGTCTTACTAAGTTGCTTGGCACCTGACTTTGCTGAAGCTGGCTTTGAACTCACAATACTCGTGCCTCAGCCTCCCAAGCTGCTGGGATTACAGGCCTGCACCACCATGCCTGTCTTGTAATGTCTTTTAACCACCACAAGTTCCTTAGCCTAAGTTTTACTCACAGTTTTTTGACCAAACTGAAGTTTTTCAAATCTTTCTGCTTTGCTTTCTGCTCTTGATTATCACAATAAACTTGGTTAAAAGCTGGCAACATCCATACCACCGCCTGAAGGCTGGGCTGCCTTGAAATTTCCTCTCATAGATTAATTGGTCTATCGCCTTTAAATTCAGTCTCACGGAAAGTCTCAGGACGGGCAAAATGCAGACCACTTCTTAGCCAGAAAGCAAAATGAAGGTCCTCTAGTTCAATTTCCAGTAGAGTCCTTCTCCTCTTTAAACCTCATGACCCCTGTTTTTACTGTCCACAATTCTATTGGCAGTCTGGTTTTTTGAACTCACGCCAGAATCACCCATTAAGCTTAGCTTAAAACAATGTAAAGCTTTTCCAGCTTATATGTCTATAAACTTTTCAAAATTCCTCCCACAAATTCCAAAGCTTCTGAACCACATGGTCAGTTAGTCAAAGCAACAACTCTACTTCTTAGTACTAATTTCTTGTTTAGTGGGCTTTTTCACTGCTATGACCAAAACACCTGAAAAGAACAATTAAGAAGAAAACTTTATTTCGGGGCTCACAGTATCAGAGGCCCAATCCACAGATAGCTGGCTCTATTCCATTTGAGACAAAGCAGAACACCATGGCAGAGTGTGTTGTAGATGAAAGCAGGTTAGGACATGGCCACCAAGAAGCAGAGAGACTCCACTTGCCAGGACAAAATATATACCCCAAAATCATGCCCTCCAATGACTCATCTCTTCCAGCCACACCTTACCTGCCTTTAGTTACCACTCAGTTATCAGGAGATTAATTCACTGATTGGGTTAAGCTCTCATAACCCAATCATTTCACCTCTAAACCTTCTTACATGGTCTCACATATGAACTTTTGGGGAATACCTCATATCTAAACCATAACAGTAAGATACTTGATGCATATGTAAGATGCATAAAAAAAAAATGCAGCAAATTCTATTTCTAGAACCCCAAAAGCAGTCAACTCCAACTTATCCACTTTTAGTTTCCAGCCTAGATCACCTTAATGGAGAATTTTTAAGACTGAGGCAGCAATCACTGATATAATCACTAACTATTCTGAAAATTTGAAGCTTTCCCTTTAATTATTGGTATTCAAAACAAACTAATATTAACACTGTAATACCTGTTGCTGGAGGCCATTAAGATAAAAAATAATTCCCATTTTATATTTCAAAGCAAATATAATTTGTAGATTTATTTGGGGTTTTGGCCATAATCTTCATTAGCATGAAAATGACTTAGAGTTAACTCAGATTCATCATTTTTACAGATCTATTTTTAGTAAAGGTTACTAAAAAAAAAAAAAAAAAA
>NW_025999932.1:23672235-23679282 GCF_001458135.2 Marmota marmota marmota
GGGGGGGGGGGGGGGAATAGATAGATAGTTGCCTACAAAATGTGCTTCTAGGAGATATGAAATGTGTGGTAAATAAGAACTTTAAATAATTTTTATTTTAGCTTTTTTTCATTTCTTCACATTAAATAATTTCTAAAAAGCAAATGCATTAGATTATATAATCAAATAAATACTTTCCTTATAGAACACCTATTATAGTTACTTGGGAAGATGATACATTTTATTTTTATTTTTTGAGAGAGAATTTTAATATTTATTTTTTAGTTATCGGCGGATACAACATCTTTGTTTTGTATGTGGTGCTGAGGATCGAACCCGGGCCGCACGCATGCCAGGCGAGCGCGCTACCACTTGAGCCACATCCCCAGCCCCAAGATGATACATTTTAATAATGCTGCCATTGTTTCTATAGAATGATTTTCATCACCAGCTTTTGAACCACACAAAATCACTGCTTTATTTATACTGACATTATTTCTTTTAATCACACATGACATAGGTCTGCTGGGTAATTTTTATTATTTACCATAACTGGTAACTGTGGGTCATTTCCAAATATCAAATCTTCTTTTAGAAATTGAAGGTTTTCTATTATGAGGATATTAAAAAATGTAATTAGGGTACTACAGTAAATCTCATGGATATAATTAAAATAAGCCTAGTTTTTACCAAGGAAATTAGCTGGAAAGTAATTCTTAGGTTATCAAGAAGAAAAAAAAATTCTCTTTACTTCATGAGTAACAAATGTGACAGAAATAATCTAATTTCTTCCACCCCCAAATGGGTATATTGCTGTATTTGTGAATATTACTACTGAAGCACATATATATAATACTGGAAGTTATCCTTCCTTATTGGCATGTTGCAAATTCCAAAACTCCACATTCATTTGAGGGCTAACTTAACTGAGAAACTGAGGTAACATGGATTTGATACATTTCAATAAGAACTAGGAGGGAATATATTTTATCCTGGGGTGGGCTGAAGGCAACAGTAAGAATATCCAGAATAAAAGGACCCAAATCCCAAGGAGAGGGCTACATTGTAGGTGAAAGATCATAAACCAGGCTAAATGGCCAGGGTTTGAGCCTAAGATACCTTATTTTGGTGGAAGTCATAGAATTTTATAGATTCTTCCAAACTTTTAGATTCTCAATATTAAAATAATATTCTGTTTCACAAGATTATTGGGAGGACAAATGAAAAACATGCCTGATTGCTTTTGTAAGCTGTGAAACCCTCTGGAATTTGAGGCATCATTACAGTAATTGCCAAAGCCATTATCATATAAGTAGAGGGATGTAGGAGAGAAGTAAAATCCCTACTACACAAAAAAAGTGGTTAACATAATTTCACAAATGAAAACTCATTTTTCCCTTAGTGGTTGAGATTATTTTCTCCAAGAGGTGCTCATTGTGTCATTCAATTCTCAAGACAACCCCTTAAGGTAAGCATTTTTTTTCATTTTAAAAAAGAAACTCAAGCTAAATGAGGTTAAGGGAATTGTTGAAAGCCACATTGGTATAATGTAGTAAAAAACCATGTTTTATTCTAGTTATTTTAATTCCAAACCCATTGAACTTCTCTGTTTATAATACAAACTTAAATCTCAGAGGATATCCATGCATCCTACTGAATAATTACCTGTAATGTGTTTCACAGATATTTCTGCAAGGCCTACCATGTAGGCAGCATTGAATAGCAGAGACAGAGGAAACCTTTCCAAGAGGCTGAAAAGATAGAAGGAAAACAAAGACAAAGGAAGCCAAAGGAGAGCTGTGAAAATGGTTAATACTGTTGAATACTGTAAACAGAAAATGACTGAAAAATATGGGACTGATTTGTCAGTTGGTCAGTGGTGGCTCTGCCAAAAACTGTTTAACATACCAAAGACAAATGTCAGATTATCCTTGCTTAAGGGATGAATAGGAGATGAAAAGATTGGTTATGAATGAATGACTTAAAAAAATGGTCTCAGAAGGAAGAGGTTAGGACAAAAGAAGGAAACCACTGGTGAGGGGTTTATTTTAAATAAATAATAATCATAGAAGCAAAGCAGGCTATAAAATCTGAAACAGCACAGATGAAGCTAATACCCCTTTGATTACTACTCTCAATCCCCATCCTGTTGGAAATATAATATTTATCCTTATGTATTTATATATACCATTGTAGGAAATGTTTTAATTTTTTTTACCTAAAAGTTGCCATATTCCATATAATTATCTGTATCCTGCCTTTTTAAAATTTAACAATAGATGTTGAAAATATCCACATACATATAGTGCTGTATAAGTATGAAATTTGGTTATCTCCAAGGCCCTGGGTTAAGTCCCCAGCAAACCCTTACCCCTCCAAAAAAAGTATTTTTCTAGGTTAGAAATCGTTAAGTGGTATTGCTGGGTCACAGGGTACAATATTTAAAAATTTTATAGACATTGTCAACTTGTGCTCCAAAGTAGCTTTTAGTACTCTTATATGCAAGTGTTTGTTTCTTGGATTTTGATTACAAATGTTTACAGTAGATAGGAATGGATATCTTAAGAATGGACATCTTATGAACAGGATAGAGAACATTGCTTAAGAAAGGTTAGGGGATTAAGCTCAGCATAGTTCTGCTTTTTTTTAAAAATATTTACTTTTTAGTTATAGATGTATACAATATCTTTATTTTACTTGTTTTTATGTGGTACTGAGGATCAAACCCAGTGCTTCCCATGTGCTAGGCAAGCGCTCTACCTCAGCGCTCCAACCCCAGCCCCTGCTTTCTTTTTTGGATGTATGAATTAGAAGACAAGGTAGAGAAGGTTGTGATATGGGGACTAAAGAATGTGGACAAAGTTTAAAATAGGTTATATGAGGAAAATGAGAAAGCAGGTATTAAGGTTTAGATACGCAGTATTCCCAAAAGTTCATGTGTAAGACAACACAAGAATTTTCAGAGATGAGATGATTGGGTTGTGAGAACCTGAAGCTAATCAGTAAATTAATCCACCCATAGGGATTAATTGGGTAGAAACTATAGGCAAGTAGGGTGTAGCTGGAGGTCACTGGGGGATGTCTTTGGGATTTACATTTTTGTCCTTGGTGAGTGGCTCCTTTTTTCTGCTTCTTGATTGCCATGTCTTGAACTGTATTCCCTCTCCACCATCTTTCACCATGATGTTCTCCCTTACCTTGAGCCCAGAATAAGGAATCAACCATCTATGGACTGAGACCTGTGAAACCATGAGTGCCACATAAAACTTTTCTTCCTCTAACATTTGTTCTTATCTTTTGGTCCCAGTGATGAAAAAGCTGACTAAAACATTAGGTAACCAGGACAGTGATTCTCAAAGCATGTCCTAGGATCACTAACTCCACAAGATGGCTCAAGAAAACAAGTGTTCCATGATCAAAAAATATGATAAATGCTACATATCATGTCCTACCTTTAAAATTACATGTCACTGCATTAAAGATTCTGAAAATGATTTGCACATAAAGCTGCTTAACTCAGTTTCTCAAACTTCCCAATGCTAGAATGCTTTTACATATCATACAAAGTAATACTCTGCTGAACCAGTCCTTCACCCTGGAAACACTAGTGAAAAATTGAAGAAAAAGCCAACAACTGTCCAGCTTGTCTTTACAAAATTAATTTATTTGAAAACATACAAAAAAATTACAAAGAATTTAATGAACACTATGTACCCACTTCTCAGAGTTAAAAGGTCAAGATTAAATTATAACAAGTTTTAATGTTTATTTTAAATTCTTTTGTAGAAGAAATATATATTCATGAACAAAGTTGAGAAATAGATATCATACTCTGTCATCTTACCACTTTACTAAAATTAGTGTTAATATTTTGAGGCAGTTACTTTAATCCTTATTTCTGTTAGTTTACATCATTACAAATAATACAACATATACAATTCTGCATCATGTTAAATATTTATAATGTATCATAAACATTTTTACAAGCTTTTATGGCTAGCAATTTTAATAGCTTCACAATATTCTAAGTGTACATTTCACCATTTATTCCATCATTCCCTTAGTTTTTAGAATTTAGGTTACTTGCAACTTTTCCTTTTTGGCTTTTGTAAGTAATACTGCAATGAGAACACTAGAATATAAAGCTTATTATAGTTATTTTCTTAGGATTTGTTTGCCAAATAGAAGAGTAATAGTTCAAACACAATGCCCACTTCATAAAGTCTTTTGAAAAAAAATCTGTTTTGGGGGGATAAGGAGAATGCATCAGCAATGCATCAAAGTGTCTGTTAGCCCAGACTCCCCCAGTTTAATTCAGATTCACAACAATATTTATTCATATTAATTCCGTCAGTGCCACATATTTTTCTAGCTAATGAATATTTACCAATCCTAATCTGTCGCTTACTGCTGTTATCTATCCCCACTGGTTATGCAATATACTGCAGTTAGCTAAATGTGCTATGTGCCATGTATTTCATCAACTAGGCAGTAGATATAATTTTTACATGAAAGTAAGCTAAAGACAGAATCTAAAGGAGGTGGGTAAAGACTATTTTTTAATGTATCAATTTATCAATAAGCTTTAGTTGTTCAAGGATCTTCAAAGCCAGTTTTTTATGACTAATCAGAGTACTGAAACTATCTTAGTATCTTAGTCTACTTTTCTCTAACTTGTACTGGAATTTAATAGAAAACTTTTTCAAATGTGGTACTAAGGAATGATTTAACTTTTATCTTTGACTTTTCCCTCAAGAATCACCAGAAATTCTTGAGGTTATATCTTACACATTTTGTATATCAGAACTTAGCATATAACTTGCCTGGTACATACTACACAGCAGACTCTCAATTAAGGTTTATTTGTATATTTAAACTGCCATGAATGTATTGAGCGTCTGTTTTTCACTTTAAATACCACTTGCCTTATCAAGGCATCAGAAAACACATATGTTCATTTACAATGGTAAATGAACCAGGTATTACTCTGTTCAGATAAAAATTGAGGATGTCTTTTTTTTCTTGCCATATAGGGTTCTTATGGGGGTCAAAATTTTTTTTTCCTTAAAGGGAATTCTGAATATCATTACTTAATAACTTGATTTCCCTCAAGAAAAATTCCATTTCTTTAACAGGACCATACAAAGGCTTCTGTGGATTAATTCTCTATTAATAGTCTCCTTAAGGATCTTACACTTTTTTCCTCCTCAAGGGCTTCTGCAAAAGCTGTTTCCTTTGTCTAGAATGCTCTTCTCCTATAAACTGACTACTACTAGCAGCAATCACACCAATAAATAGCAATAGCTACAACCTACTGAATTTTACCAAGCATGGGACATTCTATATATTTTGTTTCTACATTATGAAGTAGGTACTTACCCCAGCTGTACAGCTAAGGTACAGAGAACCAATTTAAATAGAGTAGCACAGGTACAGAATATAGACACTGAGTTTCAAACCCAGATCTGGCTGAATTCAAAATTGTTCTCAATCCTTGCTATATCAACTTTCTCCAGAAGTCTAACATTTTTAATATGCTCTAATAGCCATTGTGATATGGTTAGCCCATAAGACAGTTAAGACATTGGTTTACAATCATGGGTGTACTTCATGCCTCCTCAACTAGAGGATAACCAGCCATTTGAACTCAGGTAAGACTGCACCTTGTTTGCTTTTACTTCCACAGCTCCTAGTACAGTTCCTGGTATATGTAATGGGTATCAATAAATATCTGCTGAATAATTAAATACGTGTAAATTATTTTAAACAGAAAGACATAACTTAACGTTATTAGTATTCTTTTCAAATTTAGCTAAGTAACGTCACCAGGCTTACCAGTTTGTGATCTACAGAATCCACTTTTCCCCCTTTTTGCAGTGTTGTTTTTGCTTATATCCATTCTTCTGTGACTTTCTCTGTTTGTTTCCTTAAATACTATCCCCCTTAAAAACTATCCCCCTCAAAGTGATCTGCCTTTGAAAATCTTTACGGAAACAAAACTGTTAAAAATTAATTTTCCCTTCATTATCATTCCTTAACACCCCCACCCCTCTAAAAAACCCAGTACAGTAAACAGAGATCGCAGAGGGCAAAACTATCTTTTAAAAATGAATTTCAAATCACCAAGACTAGGCTGATTGGAGAAAAGCAATTTAGTACATTAGTAAATGAAGTCTTCCCGTGCTACCTAGGCAGTGTTGTCCCAGGTGGCATCTTATTTTTCATAAAAATTTACTGAGGGCCTTGAGTAATATAAATACAGAGAAAAAACAGGTGCCGCACTGAGCAGGCGGTTTGATCGACATCAACCTTTTTTGGCTTAGTTTTTTGAAAAAGAGCCCAGAAGCTAAGGTAATCTCATCACCTTCGAGAGGGAGAAAAAAGGTGGGGGGTTGTGAAAAAAGGGAAGAGGAAGAGGAAATGTGGCAAACAGAATATAAATATTGGTGAGAGCGCGCCAAGGCTGGGGCCCCATGCCTGAGTGCAGCCTCCCCAAACGGCAGGTTACGTTCTGTCAAATTTATCTTTTCAATTAAAAAACGACACCTGGCTATATTAGTAGGAGATATACGGAAAAGGAAGTTATCGGTCTCGTGAGAACTTGAGCACCCAAGAGGCATCCAGGAACGCCACCGAGGACCGCGCGTCCAACTGCCGCCAGCTCGCGGATGCCCCGGGGGGCCCGGCGCCGGGCCAGGCTTCCCCTCGCGCTCCCGCTACCCACAAGCCACCGCGCCTCGGCGCGCACGCGCAGGAGCGACGGCCGTCTCAGGAAGAGGAAAATGAATAAACAACTCGGAGGAACCTGAGTGCGAGAAAGCGAGCGGAGGCAGAATTTAAAAATAAACCGGCCCCTCGGCCCGCCTCACCTGCTCGCCACCGCGGCACCCTCTTCCCCAGCCCGCGCTCTCGAAGTCCCCGTCTGGGTCCGCGCGCCCACCCCGTCGTCCCGCGCGGCCCCTTTAAGAAACAAGAACGAGAGAGTGAGTGAGAGAGAATCCCAACTCTCCCCCTCCCTTCCCCTCTCTTCCCTCTCCTCCTCCTCTCCCCTCCGCCTCGTCGCTCGCG
>NW_025999932.1:23680203-23696713 GCF_001458135.2 Marmota marmota marmota
GCCCGGGAACCGGAGCTACGGCTGGCAAGTGAGTATATCCGGGCGGGAGGGCCACCTGCACCTCCGGGCGGCGGCGCCGGGAAGGCCTAGGGCCGGACGAGGCCCTGCTGCCGACGGGAACCGAGCCCGGCCTGCGGTTCCCCCCCTCACCTCTCGGGGCGTCTGCGAGGCCTAGGCCAGGCCTGAGCCCTCCTTCCTCCTTCCTGCTTCCCCTCCCCACTGCCTACGGCGAGCCCGGGAGCTAGGGGAGGCAAGGTTCCTGGGAACGTGGGTGGGTGGACTGGGGTGATGTGAGTGGGGGCGGGGAGGAAGGGGGATGGGCTGTGGCGTGCGGAGTGTGAGAAAGGGGTGTCGTTTCCGGGGGGTGTGGAAAGGGGCTGGGTTTGCAAGCACATGTGTTTTGCTTGCCAGTGCAGAGTGCTGTCTGCCGGGTTGTCGAGGTTCCCTAGAGTGAGTGAGTGAGAGAGAGAGAGAGAGAGTGAGTGTGTGTGTGTGTGTGTGTGTGTGTGTACGTGTGTACCGGGTAGTGGGAGGGAGGTGTGTGTACCGGGTAGTGGGAGGGGCTGGTTTAAGGCTTGCTTAAGTGGGTCGAAAGGACAGAAAAAGTTTGTAGAAGGCTTGCGGGAGAAGGGTTTTCCAGGCAAGAAATGCTTTCTAAGGATGAAGAGGGAGCGAACAGCAGCCTTTGTCGGGAGTTTAGGAATTTCACGAGACCCGTATTTCAGTAGTTTTCCTGAAAGCTATAATAAGTTAACTGGGCGTTAGTAGGGATCCTGTTTTCCACAACTTTGCATCAAGCAAACTCACGTCCTTGTGCCTTGATAGAGTTCTTTGCACAGCTTTTGCATGTATGCTATTGCTTGGGTGAAAGAGAAGAGAGGTGTGAATTTTTCCTTTTTTATTTCTTAGTATATTGAGCATTTCTAAGCCAACCGGGAGACCTATATTCTTGGATTCTGAACAGCATTTAGATCTTGAAATAACTTGATGGCAGTTTAACTTGGGCAGCAGAAAAAAATTTGTCTTTTTTAAAAAAAACTTAAGTTAACTTGATATGATATATTCTGTGAGGATTATTTAATAACCATCTTTCAAGAGATTTGTATTTTAAAGATCATGTCTCTTCATATGATGGATTTGACTTTAATGAAGATGTATTTGGTGAGATTGATAGGCTAAAAAATTTGTAACTTCAGATATCTTATGAAATGGCTACTTTATTGATGGAATTTTAATCACTTTTGAGCAGCAACTTTGCATTTTCAAGGTAAAATTTTCCTGGAAGACTGAGTTGTGGTTGAGATTATGAGAAATGTTTGATAAGCATTGAAACTGAACAGTATCTACCCACAGAAAGATGCACTTTAAAAAAATGCTGGTATTGGATTTAATAGGTGATATTTCTGGGGTATTCATATTACCACATAAATATAGAGTTGAGACATAAAAGATCATATAGGATATAAACAGGTGAAGATAGGAGCTGAAGGTATATTCGGTGACCATTTCGTATCTTAGAAAAGGAAGTTAATTGAGTTAATATAGGGTCTTGAGGATAGACAGTTAATGGGAAAAAGGCATTTTAAAATTAATACTTAGTCATTTAACAGTTATCTGATTAAATACCTGGTTATATATTTGGATTCTGTGGCATTTAACTTGATTGGTTGATGCTCCTCTTTTCTGTGTTAGGTTTCTTGGTATCTCAGTAATACCTAGGTTGTAACTTCTGGATGAGATAAAATTGCTTCTTATCAGTGAGTGGCAAGTAAAGTTAGTGGCCATTTTGAATTTTTCACTTGTTCACTTTATAGTGTACTTGCTACCTTTTACTCTATTCTCACACTGTATTTTTTGAGGTAGGCTTCACTTATGGGGCAATTAACATAGACAACACATTCTAACAAGCATTGCTATTAGGAGAGTAAAATTCTCTTAGTTGCTGATCTGATATTTTCAGTATTTCTTCAGCTGAGTGGTCATAGCTGATCTGCTCTAATAAGCTGGATGTGCTTGCAGAAATGTTTTGTTTGGTCTCCTGGCTCTCTTGTATGTTCAGGTATGTGTGTTTTGGCTTTGAAGTACCTGTATAAAATAGTGTCTTGGGCCATTTTGTGTTGCTGTAAGAGACTATCATAGAATGGGTAATTTATAAAGAAAAGAAACTTATTTTTCACTGTTCTGGAGTCCAATATGAAGATGCTGGCATCTGGTGAAGGCCATCAGGCTGCATAATTTTATGGCAAAAAAGGCAAGAGCATGCCGAAACTTGCTTTTGTAACAGTTCCATTCCTGATAACTAATCCAGTTCCTCAGTAACAACATTAATTCATTCATGAGACCAGAGCGCTTGTGACCTAACCATGTCTTATTGGAGCCCACCTTCCAATACATGAACTTTAAGTGACACATTCAAACCATAGAATTCTGCCCCTGATCTCCTACAGGTTCACATCCTTCCACTGCACAGTGCATTCATTTCATGTCAATAGTCTCCAGCGTCTTAACTCATTCTAGCATCAACTTAAAAGTTCCAAGTCTGGAGTCTCATCTAAATCAGATATAGGTGACACTCAGTGCATGATTCATTCTGAGGTAAATTCTTCTCCAGCTCTAAACCTGTGAAATTAACAAATTATGTACTTAGAAAACAGTGGTAGGACAACATAGGATAGACACTCTCATTTCAAAAGGGAGAAATAGGCAAGAAGAAAGTGGTATCTGGTTGCAAGTAAGTCCATAATCTAACAAGGAAAACAACATTAAATCTTTTTCTTTTTGGTACCAAGGATTGAATCCAGGGCCGCTTAATCCTCATCCCTTTTTATATTTCATTTTGAGATAAGGTCTTGCTAAGTTACTTAGGATCTTGCCAAATTGATGAGGCTGGCTTTGAACTTGTCATCTTTTGCTTCAGCCTCCTGAGCTGTTGAGATTATGGGTGTGTGCTGCCACTCCCGGCAACATTAAGTCTTAAAACTGGAGAATAATCTCCTTTGACTCCATCTTGGAGTGGAGATTGAGCTTTCAAGAAGTCCCACCCCCATGGCTTTGCTGGATGGACTCAGTCGTTCTAGTAGTTTTCCTCAGTTGGAGTCTCTTGCCTGCCAGTGTCTCAGTTGCATGCTGGTGGCCTTATGGTTTTGTGATGTTGGGGCTGCTTCACTAGGTGTTGTCCTAATGGTGGTTGCTGATGGCTCTGACTCCACCACAAGACTCTGTCAGGGCCCCCAGGCTGTTAGGAACATCCTTTCTAGGGGAGACCACCATGTCTCCACTCTTGCATTCTGTGTCCTTATATATACATAGTACTACATAGATACCACCAAGGTTTACAGCGTATACATTCTGGAGAGATGAGCTGCACCTGGGCTTGCTTGAGCAGCAGCTACTGGGAGCTGGGAGTAGAGTCTTGAGGTGACTCAGGTTAGCAAGCCTATGGAGGGTGCTGCACAGGCCAGGTTCCCCAAACCATTCTGCCTTAGAGCTCTGGGCCTTTGATGAGAGAGGAAGCTTCAGAGATCTTTGAAATGCTTTTGGGATCTGTTGTAGTTAGTTTTCTCACTTCTCTGACTAAAAGATTTGACCAGACAATTATAAAGGAGGAAAAGTTTACTTCGGGGCATAGAGTTTCAGACATCTTGGTCCATTGGCAGCCAGCTCCTGGTGGCTGGAGGTGAGATAGAACATCTTTGCGAAAGGAAGCAGCTCACATCATGATCAGGAAGCAGAGAGAGATATACTCTCAGATGCAAATAAATACCACAGAGGCATGTTCCCAGGGACCCACATCCTTTAGCCATACCCTACCTGCCCTCAGTTACCACCCATAAGGGGATTAATTCACTAATTGGGTTAAGACTCTCATAACTCTATAATTTCTCCTCTAAACCATCTTGCATTGTCTCACACATGATTTTTGGGGGACACTTAATATCTAAACCATAATAGGGTCATTCTCTCGTCATCTTTGTAACCCCTTCTCTTTCTATCTGTACTAATCTTTGCAAAGGGTAGCTTGGCCACAGTCTTGGTTTGTATTCCTAAACATCTCTTTTGATTCTTTACTTGATTAGGCTATGAATTTTCTAAATCTTGTTCTGTTTCTCTTTTAATTATAAATTCTGTCTTTATGTAATTTCTTTTCTCTTGTATTTTACTGTGTATAGTTAAAAGTAGTCATGTAACTATTTCAATATTTTGTTGATATCCTAGTTCATTGTTCTAAAACTGCTTCCATAAAGCTCTCAGGCATGGACACAGTTCAGCCAAATTCTTTGTGAATTTGGAGAGCCTGAATTTGTAACTGGAGGGCCTCTAGTCCAGTTTTCAATACTATGTTCTTCATTTCTAGCCTAGATCTCATCAGATTTGCCTTTGCTATCTATATTTCCATGAGCATTCTTAGCATAACTTCTTAGATAACTTTTAAGAAGTCTCAGACTTTTCCTACAGCTAATTTCTTTTGAGCCCTCACCAAAATTGGCCTTAACGTTCTGTTCACAGTAGTACAGGCTATTTCCAGAATTCATTTCAAATCTGTTCCAGCCTCTCTCTACCCATTATCCAGTTCCAGAGCTGCTTCCACATTTTCAGGTAGTTGTTATAGCAACAGCTCCACTTTCCTTGCCAGTTTTCTTAGTATGTTATGTGTTACTATAACCGAATACCACAGACTCAAGTAATTTGTAAAGACAATTTATTTTTCACTATTCTTGAGGCAGGGATGCCCAGGTACCAGCATTGATGAAGTCCTTGTGTGTGTCATCCCATGGCAGAAAGTGGAAGGACAAGAGAGCAAGCTGACTGAACTCATTGTTGTAACAAATCCATTCTTGAAATAACCAGCCCACTCCCAAGATGAGGACATTAATCTGTTTATGAGGGAACAGCCCACTTGACCTAATCACCTCTTACTAGTCTCTACTTTCTAACACTGTTACATTGCAGAATAAGTTTCCAATATGTGAACTTTAGGGGTCATAATAAAACCAGAGCATACACCTAGATAAGTTCTTAGAATTTTCATAAGACAACATGTACCATATAAGTAGCAGTGAGATCAAGAAATAGAACTTAATCAGTATCCCTCAAAGTTCTGTTCTTTGTCCTCTCACTACCCTTTCCCAAAGATAACTACTATACCGATTTTTAGCATTACAGACTAATTTTGTACTTTTTGAACTTTCTGTCAGTGGAATAATATAGTATGTAGTCATAAGTGAGCTGCTTTCAACAAATGCTTGTGAGATATGTTCATGTTGTTTTGTAGGAACAACCTCTTTAATCTCTTTTCTGAATAGAGTTACATTGTATGAATGAATATACCACATTTTATTTTCTTATTTTATTGTTGGTGGACATTTAGATTGTTTTCAGTTTTTGTCTATTAGGAATTTTCTTACATGAATTTTGGTGAGCAAGTCTACACATTTCTTTGGATTACTTATTAGTGGAATATTTCTGCGTCTTAATAGGATTCATGTGCCTAATAGGGTTCAGCACTATTAAATGATGTCAAGTAACTTTTCTCAAATGATTGTACCACATTTACACTCAATCTAGAAGTTGATGATTTTTCACTTGCTTCCCTTTCTCCCTCAAACTTGGCATTCTCTGTCTTATAATTGTAACCATTGTGATGGGTAAAATTTGTAAAATTGTGTTTTTAATTTCCTTGTATGTTGATTTTTAACTGGGTTAGTTGATAACAACTTTAATAGAGAAATACAGATTTCTGGTTTACCAAAAGATCAACTATTATTTGTATTGGAATTAGGACTGTTAGTGGGATAAGACTCTTCGCTCTACTCAAACTGGGTAACTTGTTAATATCTAGGCTTTTAAGTTTTTGAAGATTGCCTTAGTACTTCACATTTGCAGAATTGTTTTGTTAGTGTTTCACATAGATTTAAACTAAATTTCTGGAAGTGAGAAAATTTTATTATTAACTGTGCAAGCATTGGAAAATGGAATCACAAAGACTTTTTCATAGTACACTTAGTTGCAATCATGTTTCAGCCTTGTAAGAGAACTATACTTTTGTACTTTTTGAACTTTCTGTCTTTATTTGTTACTTTTTATGTATGTAGTATATTACATTTTCTAACTCTAAGCTTTTCTGTTGACCTGGCAATATTCTGGCATTCAGGATTGTTGTTTATGAAATAATAGTTGATTTAAAAAATTAAGGCATTTACTTTAATTTTTGACATTTCATATTCTGTTGTACTTGAGTTTTCTGAGGCTGAAATATGAATTGTGTTCAACTGACTTGTTCTTTCGTTTTGTTGTTATTTTGCTTTCTTTTGAGATAGGGTTTTGCTATATTGCCCAGGCTGGTATCAAACTTACTACCCTCCAGTTTTAGCCTCTTGTGAGGCTGGAGTTATAGGTGTGCAAAATTTTGTCTGGCTTGAATTGTTGATTCTTGACATTTTATTGATGCAATTTTAATATTTTCAACTTGCTAGATTTTCACAATAATTTTAATATTAAAGGTGCTCAGTTTTTAGTAGCCAAAATATCTTTTATGTCAGTGCTTATGTTTTGGAAACATTATTTGAAAACCAATAAATTAATTTTACCAAAATATGGTTCTTTTACAGCTCTAATTTGGTTAGAGACATATCTCAGATGGAATACTCTAAAGTTCCAGATTTCTCATCTTAAAAATGGAGATTGGACTGACTTCTAAAAGTCATCCCCCAAGTCCTGGATCCCCCTCACGTTCGACGCCCTCTCTCAGCTCTGAAGTAGCCAGAATGAGCTGTCGCCCTTTCTCCTTATAGCAATAAGGAGTTCCTAAAATTGGAGGGGGGAATGAAGCCAGAAATAAATAGACAGTGTAGATAGGTAAAGCGAGTCAGGTTGGATCTAGGAGGCCAATTTTGAGTGAGTCTGGGAAGCTGAAGACTCTCCCCTGAGGGTTACTGTTTACTCTACCAAGATGTAGAGCCTGCCCAGATAGACTCTCAACTGAGGGAACCATGATTAGTTCCCAAGTTTCCAGACAAAGGGGGGAATGAAAAACCAGCCTCAGAGCAAAGCCTGTCCAAGGAAGGGGGCGTGATCCTTGTCCTTGGAAAGACCCACAGAGCACTCATAGGCACATACCCACCCTGCTGAGTTGTTTATCTACAAATAACAGGAGAGATCTGGGGAGCCAGGTATCCCTGACTCAGGCTAGGTGAGGACCCATAGCAACCCCCTAGCAACCACCAATCAGCATGAGACAGGGAAAATACCTGGGATGCCAGAAGACCTTCCCAGTAGTTTATGGTGGTTGATAACATGTTGGGAAACCATGTAGTTCAGTACGTACTCCCCTCGTGGCTTAAACCAATCAGTTCAAACGAATCCCCCTCTTGTACTAACCAATTACCCTTACCCAACTTGTTCCTGCCAGTGAATGTGCTAATCAATGTTAAGAATTGTTGTTTGATTTTCCCGAGGTGTGTGATGATTTGCTAAGAGACGCTATGATGTATGTGAAGTCCCTGCCTTCCCCAAAGAGTATAAAACTGCTGCAAACCCTGGGCTGGGGCTTCTCGGCATCACCAGTTGCTGTGTGCGTGGAGGACCAAACTAGCTCTCAATAAACACCTCTTTGCTACTTAAAAAAAAAAATGGAGACTGGGGCTGCAGGTGTAGCTCAGTTGTAGGATGCGTTTTTAGCATGTTTGAGGCCCTTGGGTTCAATTCCCAGAATCCCTCACCCCCAAGTGGAAATAATAATAGTACCTACTTCAGAATTGCTGTGAGATTTCCTGAGATGCCATTAGGCATTGCCTGGTACATTGTGAGTCTCAGTCCAAGTTGCTACTGTTATTGAATATTGTTAATAATAAATCTGTGTTTAACCTCTGTATTTCCTTTCTTTCTCAAACTTTTTTGAGAGCACATGTTAAAGAACAGTAAAATAAGATATAGGTTATTAAGTTGTGGTTGTCTATACAAGTGGAAGAGAGCAGTGCCATGCAAAACTTCAAGTCCATATTATACTAACTTTGAAACAACGTGTGGCAAAACTGGTTTTAAGCCAGGACTAACCTTTTCATTCCACACATCTGTATCAACTTGTGAGAAGTATTGAGAATTTTCCATTAGCATAGTTGTAAACAGTTTTATTTTATAATACACAAAGTATATAACAAAGGTTTTATAATACCATCTATTTCACTTACTAATGTGCTTATAGAGTGATAAATTCTAATCTAGGTGAAAGGAAGAGAATAGTGAACAAAACGAATTCTGCCCTAATTGATCTTGTGGGGAACATACATGTATAAGATAATAATAGGTCTTAATAAGTTTTATGAGGAAAACTCAAGGAGGGGATATAACATAAGTCCAGGTGAAGCCCAGGTAATGTATTTCTTTTCATGAAAGTACATTTGAAGTGACTCTTTTATAAGATAAATGATTGCCAAAAGCAAACCAAAACACCTTTTTTATTTTTTGCCGGGCGGGGCAGGGAAGAGGAGGTTACCGGGAATTGAACTCAGGAGCATTTGACCACTGAGCCACATCATCAGCTCTATTTTGTATTTTATTTAGAGACAGGGTCTCACGGAGTTGCTTAGCGCCTTGCTATTGCTGAGGCTGGCTTTGAACTTGAGATACTCTTGCCTCATCAGCCTTCTGAACTGCTGGGATTATAGGCATGTGCTACCACCTAGCCAGGCCCAAAATATCTTTCTTAGTTTGCAGGATGGAAGTCCCTGTTCAAGGTGCTGGGAAATTGAGTTCTTGGTGAGGGCTCTCTTGGCTTGCAGAGCTACCTCTTGTCTTTACATGGCCTTTCATGTTGCACTCACAGAGCAGGGTGCTTATGTTTCCTCCTTCCTCTTCTGATAAGGGCACCAGGCTTCTTGGATTAGGTTCCCACCCTTATGACTTCATTTAACTTTTATTATCTCCTGAAGATCTTATCTCCAAATACAGTCACATTGGTGGTTAGGGATTCATGTAGGAATTTTGGGGAAACAGAATTCAGTCTGGAACATATATGTGGACACACATGAGTTTTGTAATTTCTCACATATGTTATTCCATGTTAGCATACTTTATATTCTGTTTGTAGTTTAATGATCCACATTAGAATATGATAAAATATTTGATGAGCTGTTACTTTATATTTGTTGACAAATTAATACATCTAGTATTTGTGTATCCTTTTAGTATATAGGAATTAGTACTGGACTGAGGGTTTTGGGATTTTATTTTAGTGCTTTGTCTTATACATAACTTTGTGGCCTTGGACTACTCATTTGGTCTATGTGGAAATACATTTCTTTATCTGTAAAAAAGGAGAATGGAATATGGAATACATGATATTCAAAATCCCTTTGGCTCTAAATGGTTTCTGTGTTTTTAAGATGTTCATGTTCTAGAATACAAATTATTTCATATTTAATCTTTGAAATTATTCCCTTCTTCCTCTTTACAACTTTTGGAAATACTGACCACTCAGCAGATTAATATCAGTATGTAGATAAGGGCATATTAATCACTAGTTTTGACTGAGTTAATTAGCATGTAGATAATAGTCCTCTTCATTAAAAAAAATAAAACAGACTCCTCCTTTTTTGACGTCTCTTTTGGTATATTACCTTTTCTTTAAAAAATATCGTCCCTAGTTTTTTTTAAAACAATTTTTTAGTTGTTGATATACCATTATTTTATTTATTCATTTATATATGGTACTGAGAATCAAACCCAGTGCCTCACACGTGCTAGGGAAGCGTTTTACCTTTGAGCCCCAACCTTATCCCTTGTCCCTAGTTTTTTAAAGCTAGCTTTTAATCATATTTTTAAGATGAAAAAGTTCAGCTTTAGAAAAGTGTGAATAATGTCTTATTTTTTAAAATAAAATTGTAATACATAAGTTAAAAATTTAAATAGCATAGAAGGATACAGAGGGGAAAATAGTCTCCTTTCCTCCCAAGTTTCCTGGTTCCTTTCTTTAAAAGCAGTTACTCTTTTTAGTTTAATTCCTATCCTTTTAAAAAATATTTACTTTCTGTTGTTGTTGGTGGTGGAATTGTACAGAGAATTGAACTCAGGGGTGTGTTGTGCCACTGAGTTGTATTCCTAGCCTTCCTTTTATTATTTTTTTTTATTTTGAGTTAGGATCTCAGTAAGTTGCCTAGGCTGTCTTTAAACTTATAATCCTCCTGCATTAGCCTCCCCAGTAATTAGGCTTATACTTGTGTCCAACTCAAGAATGTTTTCTATCTATACTATCATTCATGTGTTTTTATTTCTGGACCTCTAGTACATATTGACACACATGTACATACATGTGTGAGTACACACATGGAAGCCTAATGCATTTTGAATTTTCTTTCCTAATTGCTTATATTTTGTTCCATTTTTACATGGGAAAAAATTAAGAACTGTCTTATTCTCTTTTCCTATGGCTGCATAATGTTCCATTGCATGTTTGTGTCACCAGGTTTATATGGTGGGTATTTAGATTCTTTTTGTTGTTGTTTTGCTGGACAGTGAATCCAGGGCCTTGCCCCTGGTAGGCAAGCACTCCATCACTGAGATGTACTCCCTCAACCCCTGTCTTACTGTTACAAATGATGGCCCCAAGTTGTTATGTCTTAATACATTATATACACTTATTTGTAAGTAAAAATATACAAATATACAACATGTAGTATCTTAGGGAGCTTACAGAATCTTTAGTAACATGGTTCAAACTTGGTATGTTAAGACAGTCTGTGCATTTTATTTACCATTGGCTAAAAATAAGATATTTAAAATATTTGTTCATATTGTAACTGTGGCAGAAAGACCCCCTCCTCCCATAGTTTACATGTCTAGAGATAGTTAGGTAAATCATATCTTTTGTAACTTTATAGTATTTGTAAATAGTCTAGTAATTGCTGGGGAATTTTGTTTATGTATGTAATATTATTGGTTATTTGTCTTTCATTATTCATCTACATTCTTGATACCTTCAAGCACAAATAGAGCTGGATAAAGTTGGAAAGGACTTTATGTATCATTTGGTTTAACTTTCTTATTTTGCTCACCTGTTCATAAACCTGTCTTGATATTGCTGTTCTTGAATCTGCTTGCATACTTGAGGAAATCGGGGACGAAGGACAAAAGTGGAATGGAGACTTTATTTTTATTTTTTAATGCTATGGATTGAACCAGGGCATTGTGCATGCAGAGCATGTGCTCTATCACTGAACTGCATCCATAGCCTAGAGCCTTTTGAATTGCATAAGTGATCTTTCATAAAGTTTTTAGACTAGCAGTATATCAGCCAGCTCTGAAGAAGAGTATTCTTGACAAAGATGGGACAGGGCATCTTCTCCCAGGTCCCAAAGCTTGGAAAAATTAGCAAGGCAGCTTTTAAAGAAAAATTTAAGTAAGGTGCTCATTTATATATCATAAAAATATTTCATATATACAGATAATGTCTTTAAAAAACAAATGGAGAGTCATTCGTTCATTTATTTTATTTTTGCGATAATTGGGAATTGAACTCATCAAACTGCATCCCCACCCTTTTTTATTTTTAAAAATTTTGAGACAGGGTCTTGATAAGTTGTCCAGACTGGCATCTAACTTGTGATCTTCCTGCTTCAGCCTCCTGAGTAAGCTGGGATTGTAGGAGTGTGCCACCATGCCCATCTTCATTCACTTAATTAATAAACATTTACTGGTGTGTATGTTAGTTACTATATAGGTATTAGGCAAAATAAAATAGATAAAAGCATCTTCCCTTTGCAGACTTTACATTTAGTGAGTGTGGCAGACACTATAAAAATAACTCCATTAATTTTATAGTATGTTGGAAGATGATGTGCTGTGAAAAAGGAAATAGGATAGAGTAAGAGGCAATGAGGATGTAGAAGTAAGGTTGAGTTGGTACATTAATAAATAGTGAGATCAGGATGAGCTTCATTGATGGAACTATTTGAATGTAAACTGGAAGGAAGAGAGCTAAGCTAGTTAAGAGGAAAAAGATTATCTTAGGCAAAGGGAATAGCTGGAGCAATGATATTAGAGATGGGGAATACCTGGCACATTTAGAAGGCTAGAGACAATTTGATGTGGAGTGAAGAAGGGGGAAGAGTTAAGACTTCTGCTTTTATTTTCAGTCAAAGGAAGTGATCTGATCTGACTTAGGTTTTTTAATCTGTTTTTTTGGTACCAAGGATTGAGCCCAGGGGCACTTAACCACCAAGTCACATCCCCAGCTCCTCCACCCTGCCCCTTGTAATATTTATTTTATTTAGAGACAGGTTCTCACTAAGTTGCTTAGGGCCTCGCTCTGTTGCTGAGGTTGGCTTAGAACTTGGAATCCCTCTGTTTCAGCCTCCTCAGCTGCTGAGATTATTGGTATGTGCCTCTGCACCCAGCCTTACTTAGATTTTAAAAGGGTTCTTTGGTGAGAGAGGGCAGGAGAGAATTTAGAAAATTGTTTGCAGTCGTCTAGCTTAGCAGGAGATAGCAGTGTAAGTGCTAAGACTAGTCAGATTCTGGATACTTTTACAGATAGAACCAATCAATGTAACTTCATGTTGGATATAGATCATCAGAGGAGTTGATTGGGTTTCAAGGAAGTGGAAGGATAGATAGAGTTAGCATCACCTGAGATGGGAAAAGCTACAGAAAGAGCAGACATGGGAGCGAAGATCAGGAGTGTAGTTTTGAACAGGTTACTTTTTTCTTTCTTTCTGGGAATTGAACCTAGGGTGCTTTACTGCTGAGCTATATCCCTGGCTCTTTTTATTTGTTTTTATTTTTGATACAGAATCTTAAGAGCCTGAGGTTGGTCTAAAACTTGCAGTGTTCTTGACCTTAGCCTCCCAAGTCACTGGAATTAAAGGGGTGTGTCACTATGCCCAGCTTGAACTGGTTACTTTTGAGATATATATATATATATGACATTCAAATGGAGATTTTGAGGCATTTGGAGTTCTTGAGGAATTTAGCGAATAAAAGATAGAAACTCAAGTCAGTGTTTGCATGGTGTTTTAGTCAGCTTTTTTTGCTGCTGTGACCAAAAGACCTGACAAGAACAATTAAGAAGAAGAAGGAAAAGTTTATTTTGGGGCTCACGGTTTCAGGAGTCACAGTCCTCCATTCCTCTGGGCTGGAGGTAAGGCACTTCATGGTGGAAGGGTGTGGTAGAGGAAAGCAGGCCAGGACAGGACATGACATGATCAAGAAGCCGAGAGAGATGGGGTTGTGGCTCAGCGGTAGAGCGCCTGCCTCGCATGTGTGAGACCCTGGGTTCAATCCTCAGCACCACATAAAAATAAATAAACAAAATAAAGATATTGTGCCCATGTATAACTTAAAAAAAAAAAAAAGCAGAGAGAGAGAGCTCCACTCAACAAGGACAAAAATAAGTCTTAAAGGGACACCCCCAGGTCCCACCTCCTTTCGCTACCTGCCTACAGTTACCACTCAGTTGATCCCTATCAGGGACTTTAGTGCACTGATTAGGTTAGATCTCTTATAACCCTAACATTTCATTTCTAAGCTTTCTTGCATTGTCTCATAAATGAGCCCCATATCTGAACCAATAACACATAGCACTTAAAGCCGTTGAACTGGGTGAGGTTATAAAAAAATATGATCTATCAAAACTTTGGAAATACAAATGTTTATTGATCAACCAGTAAGCCCCTTTTTTTCCTCCCTCATTGAAGAAAGACTAGGTAAATAACATTTGGGTTCTTCTTGTATGCCAGGCATAAAATATGTAACTATTCCTATCATTTAACACTTATAACTGTCACTTAAAGGCTAAGTAATTTCTCAAAGTCATATTGGTATTGAGGATATAAATTGTTTTACCTCAAAGTTTATGCTCTTTCTAATGTATTGAGAATAGAAGGTAAACATTCCTTTTCTAATACAGCATATCCTACTAGAATTATCTGAGGTGTTTATCCAGTCTTTGCTAGATTATTCAAGTTAGCCACTATTGTAACAGTAAGGTCACTGAGGAGCTAAAGATAAATGCCCCATTTAAAAAGATGATGGCTCTTTACAAATCTTTGGTTATTTACAGAAGAAATAAAATGGCCAATAAACATCATACTAGCATTTCATTTCAGTAATGAAATACTAAGGTAATTGGCTTATAAAGAGAAAAGGTTTATTTTGGCTTATAGTTTTGGAGGTTCCAATCAGTGATTCATGGTCTCTGGGCCTGTGGAAAGTCAGCATATTGTGATGGCAGTGCTTGACAGAGCAAGACAGCTTACATCAACAGTTAGGAAGCAAAGATGAAAGAGGAAGACACAAGAGTTTCACTTATTTAAGTTTTTAAAGTTCTCAAAGTTCTCTTTCTTTTCCCAAAGACCTGTAATAGGCCCTATTACCACCTTAAGGTCCACACCACCCTGGGGACTAAGACTTTTAACACGTGGGCCTTTAGAGAATAGTCAACATTGAATTATAGCAGGTGTATAAAAGTTGAAATTAGATTAAAACAAGCATTTATTTTTTTTTCACATCTCAAGTGGATAAGAGTAAAAAGATTACTGCTACTTAGTGATTTGTGGGTATAAGGGGAAAAGGCACTGGAGGTTGAACCCATGCTGCATATGCTAAACTTGTGTTCTATCACTGAGCCCCAGCCTAATACATTCGTCATATGAATTTATGCTGCTCTGACCTCTATAGAGGTCATAATTCATTAAAATTTAAAATATTCACATCCATTGACATAATTTCATGTTTAAACTTATCCTAGAGAAATACAATATATACATACAAGTTTTTTTTATTGCAGCTGATCTGAGGTAATGAAAAGTTGAGAACAGTGAAATTCCTTTTAACAGTCATCTCATCTATATAGTAGGTTACCATACAGCAGTTAGAATAAGTTATAGCTTCTGTTCTGATAAGAAAAAATGCTTAAGATATAATGCTAAATGGAAGGTGGGGGGAGGAGTTACAAAATAGTATGCAAAATATGCTGTTTTAAAAGATGTATAAGATGAACATATGAGTTTGTTGGGATGAACCTAACTACATATATAACTATAAAGTTTTAATAAAACAATAAATAAAAGATATATAAGAAGACCTAAAGAAATGCATACTGAGTTGTTAATAAGTTGTTTCTGTGTTATGGGAGACTTTCATTTTATATTTCTAAATTGTTTTTATTTTTAAAATAAGTCTTTTAATAATCAGGAGGGAAAAATGAAACAAAAAAGGCCAGTGGTTAGTTTACTATAGGATCTAGCAAAAGAATTGGGAATGCTTGCAGTTTGCTGTACAGTTTCTCCATAATTCACTATTAACCTTCTCAGTTTTCTGTGAACCATGGGTTTGGATGATCTTAAGCTGATACTTACATGACAAGTAAGCTGGTTTTAAAAATAAAATTTTCTCTCTCCAGTATTAACTTCCAAGCTACTTTTCTGATAAAACAAGAACAATGGAAAACTTTTCAAAACATTTATTTCTTTATGGCAGCTTTTGATTGTGTAGGAAAAAATTAATAATATAGCAGTAATCTTGGGATATATTCCAAACTAAAGCTGTCTTTTATTGGAAGACTTTTTTTTTTAAGGAAATATTCAAATTTTTAAATATTTAAATTTAAAAGTGCTAAATAGCTTTTCTTAGGAGTCCAATTTGTTTGTTGTCAAGTTTATGGCAGATTCATCTTACAAGGCCTATAGTGTTCACTATTATTAGAACCAGCTGTTTTGCCAGAAATCTTGCTGCACTGCAGCTGCAGTTCCTTTCTGATTGAAAAGACTAAATAATGATGGATATCTTAATTTTTTTTTTTTAAAGCTGAAAACAGTGTACTGCATATACTCCAGTGGAACAGTGGGGTTTCAGTTGATTAGGATTTTTCTTTTTAAATTCTTACTAGAGGTATTGCTGTGGCTATCTTGGTGAAAAGGTGTGACAACTTCCATAAGGGTCAGTTTGCCAGAAAGACTGCAGTTTTTTAAATTTCTACTTTCCTCTCTGTAGGTCTGCTAATTTATGCAGATGATTGACTCTGCATTGTCCATGGTTTTGTTCTCTAGTTATCTATGTGACAAGAGAATAGGCTATATTATGGAGAGTGGTGCCAGATGATAGATTATGGCCACAATGTGAAGGCTTTTCTATTTTCTAGGCAAAGTAATAAGTGCTTTGATTAAAGTATGTTTTAAAAAGATAAACTGTAGTGGCTTTAAAAATTTAGTTTTTTTGTTTTTTGCCATCTAAGGATGGAGATGGGAAGACCATTTGGAGCTATCTTAAAACAGTTGAAGAGAGAAATGTGAAGGACTTGGTTTAGGGCAGTGGAAATTAATTATTGGAAGCACATTTGAGAGATTTGGTGATGTAACTACTTGATGGGGTGGGGGATTGCTGAGGGAGAGAAAGAAGTAAATATAATTGTGAGTTTTTAGGTTAGAAGTATGAGTCATGGGGGCGGGGGATATAGCTCAGTCGGTAGAGTACTTGCTTCGCATGCACAAAGCCCTGGGTTCAATCCCTAGCACCACCA
>NW_025999932.1:23697708-23701446 GCF_001458135.2 Marmota marmota marmota
TTTTTTTTTTTTGGTGGTGCTGGAGATTAGAACCCAGAGCCTTTTGCATGCAAGCCAAGCACTCTACCAACTGAGGTATATCCCAGCCCTCAGGTTGTGTTTTAATATTATGTTCTGTTCTTTATTGAGAATGAGTAAAAAAGTATTCTAAAAATCTGTGTTGATGATGTCATGGTTTCAGTGTACCATATAGGAAAAACCTATGATTTCTCTGAAATATTTTTGTTATAACAAATTGGTATCTTATTTTATTAGGTATGTTACTCTGTTTTGCATTACTATAACAAAATACCTGTGGCTAGGTACTTTATAAAGAAAAGAGGCTTATTTAGTCCACAGTTTGGGAGGCTGAATGTCTAATAGTATGGTGCTGCTGTCTCAGGTGAAGATCCTCTTGGCTGCATCATATGGCTGAAGGCATTGAAGCAGTAGTTCATTTGAGAGAAAGAGATCACAAGGCAAGACAGGAAGCCAAAGAGCAGAGAGGTACTAATCTTGCTCTTTAATAGTAACCTTATCATGAGACTAATCCAAGGTCCCATGGGAATTACTTTAATTCCGTCTGAGGGCAGTACCCTCAGTGAGCAAGTCATCCTCTACTAGGTTCTACCTTTTAAAGGTTTCACCACTTTTTAATAACACCACACATTAGATCAAGCTTCTAATATACTATGGAGAACACACTCTAGTACTGAGTGAACAGGTTTTTTTTTTTTTAAGTATATTTTTTTCCCCTAGCACCTTAGTATTGAACCCAGAGCTTTGTACATGCTGGGCAAGTACTTTATCACTGAGTTAATCCCCAGTTCTTTTTAATTTAATTTGAGACTAGGTCTTGCTAATGTCTTCTGTATGGCCTCAAACTTGTGATCCTTCTGTTTTAGCATCCCAAGTAGCTGGGCTTACAGGCTTCTGCCACCTTGCCTGTTTTCTTTGTCTTTCTCTTTTTTTTTTTATTTTTAAAATTAGTACATTATAGTTATACATACATAATATTAGGGTTCATTTTGACATAATTACACAAACATGAAATATAATTTGCTCTAATTCAGTCCCCAGTACTTCCTCTTTCCCTCTCTTCCTCTTTTCCCGTTTTCCCTTTCTTCTCCTCTCTTGATCTTTCTTCTATTATTTATGGTTTTGTTTTTTAAATTAGTATTTTATAAATAAAGGTGAGTGAAATTCACTGTGGTATATTCATATATGTATATAGGATAGTTTGGTCAATTTCATTCTACTGTTCCTCCCTTTCCCCTTCCCTCCTCCTTCTTAATTGAATCCACTGATCTCTCTCCTTTTTTCCTGGAAATACCCTCCTCACCCTTCACACCCCCCACAACCCCTTTGGTATAGTATCTGCCTCTGTGTTTTCTCTTGACTATTAATTTCCATTTAACTTTTTTTTTTTTAATGATATACCTGTGTTGCATCTTTTGTGGGGGATAAAGGATAGAAATTTATTCTCTCAAAATTTGGGAAGCTATAAATCTGCTATCAATCTGTGGACTGGATTGCCTTCTTCTGAGGGCTGTGAGGGAGAATCTATTCTTTGTGAAAGAGAACCTGACCTAACTTTTGATAGTTTGCTGGCAGTCTTTGGCATTGCTTTGTTTGTAGAAACATCATCCCAGGTTCTCATTTTACATGTTCTCCCTTTGTACCTATTTAAATTCACACCCCTCCCCCTTTATTTTCTCGGTTAGTGCTAAGGATCAAGCTGTAGGTCTCACACGCTAAGCAAGTATTGTATCACTGAGGCATACACTCAGGCCCTATATTTTATCTTTAATTGACACATGGTAATTATATATATTACTGGAGTATGGTTTGACATTGCAATATATGTGTACCTTGTATAATGATCAGATCAGGGTATTTAGTACATCTTGTCTCTTCAGACATTTATCTAAATGTCTCATATAGTTAGTTAGTGGCAAAAGTTGACATTTCTGTCTAACTCCAGGTATTTCATCCTCTTCATAAGTAAATATGCCTAAAACATTTGACTCATGATTGATGTTCTCTATTACTAGGATCTCACTTCTTTCTGCTTGTCAGCAATATTGGTTAGGATGACTCAGACTTAAGTAGAGAATTGAAGATATGCACCTGGTCCCTTTATGACTCTTCACACTTTGTCATAAGGGCTAGAAATGTAGTGCAGGCATATATTACTTGTTTTCTTATAGTTCTCTTGGTCTTTTTGTTTGTGAGCTTTTAGAGAAGTCCAGCCCTTCAAACAGAAAAATGTCTTGCGTAGCCACCTACTTTGGGGTTGAGTCTTTTTCAAAACAAATCCTGTGAGGTTTATAACAGGTGGGTAAAATGTACTAGTCTACCTTTTCACCATTTATATTAAAAATTTAAGAGGGGCTGGGGATGTGGCTCAAGCGGTAGCGCGCTCGCCTGGCATGCGTGCGGCCCGGGTTCGATCCTCAGCACCACATACAAACAAAGATGTTGTGTCCGCCGAGAACTAAAAAAAAAATAAATATTAAAAATTCTCTCTCTCTCTCTCCCTCTCTCACTCTATCTTTAAAAAAAAAAAAAAAAAAAAAAATTTAAGAAAGAAAATTATGTGGAATATTACTCCTAGTACATTTCTTTCTTTTTTCTTCTTTTCCATTTGGGGAATTCAACCCTAGGGCACATCATCAAACTACCAAAAAGCTACTATCCCCAGGCCTTTTTTACTTTCTCTTTTTAGACAAGGTCTCTCAGTTCCTCAGACAGGCCTTGAACTTGTGATCCTCCTGCCACAGCCTCCCAAGTAGCTGGGTTTATAGGCATGTGCTTTGTGCCTGGTACATTTTTCTTTTTGTTATTGTTTCATCAGAAAGAATAGATTTTTATGAACAAACTAATAAATGGATACAGATGATAACCATAATAACTAACCATTTGATGAGCATCTAACCATTTAATGGGCATCTTATATTATCCAGGTATGCCAATATACTGTGTTATTCTCACAACAAACCGGAAAAGTAGGTATTATCTTTCTGTTTTTACATAGGATGAAAATGAGACTTAGATTAAATATGTTGTTGAAGCAGGCCTCACAATCAGTTGTGCTTGCTCAGTCTGTGACCATTTCACAATCTAGTAAAGGACAGTGCAGGTGATGGCTGAGGGGCTGCACTTGCTGTATTGTCATCATCTCTGAGTCTTAATATCCTCATTGGAAAAATAAAGTCAATAAAATATCATTTTTGGACTGGAGATATGGCTCAAGCGGTAACATGCTCGCCTTGCATGCGTGCGGCCCAGGTTCGATCCCCAGCACCACATACAAACAAAGATGTTGTGTCTGCCGAAAACTAAAAAATAAAATAAAAAAAATAATAATAAAATATCATTTTCATTAAGTATTTTATAAAGTTTGGGTGAGTATTTATTGTATCTTTTTATTGACTTAAAAAACGTACTCAGGGGCTGGGGATATAGCTCAGTTGATAGACAGCTTGCCTCACATGTCCAAGGCCCTGGGTTCAATCCCAGCACAACAAAAACAAAATGAAACAACAACAAAAAACCCCTACTCTCAGGAAAGTTGAATCAAAATAAATTGATTAAAGAATACAGAAAGGTATAAAGTATATGCAATTATACAAATATAGTATAATTACAGATAATTTAAATAGTTAGATAAGACAGAAACATGTAAGAATAAAGGCTTAAAGAATTGAAAATAGCAATATAAAACATGTCCAAAAGAATTACACTGCTCCCCCCCAC
>NW_025999932.1:23701628-23799482 GCF_001458135.2 Marmota marmota marmota
CCCCCACCCCCCCAACAAGCAATATCAATGTTATCAAGAAGTGGAGGTTTTAACAGTTTAATTGGGGAAGACTTTCTGGAGAAGAGGGGAGAAAAAGCACTTATGATTACCTATGAGATAGGATGCTAAGTACTTTGCATGGGTTGATCCATTTAATTTTTCTACCACAACTCTGAGATAGAATTACATCCTTTTTAGATGAAGCAAAGAAACTTTTTTTTTCCCCCTCAAGATCATATAAAGAGTAAGTGGCAAAAGTTGGTGTTCCTGTCTAACTCTGTGTATTTCTTCTTTTTCATCATGTCTCAGTCTGGAATATGGAGCCCAGGTGTGTGTGTAGGGATTGAGTTTTTTCTAGATTGTAAAGTATAGGATTATTTTTAAGAATACAGTGAGGGGCTGGTGGTGTAGTTCAGTGGCAGAGTGTGTGCTTAGAATGCGCAAGGCTGGCTTCAATCTCTAGGAAAGAAAGAAAGAAGAAAATAGAGTGAGCATATAATTTGACAGAAGAGAGTAGTTAAATAATGTTATTCTTATAAGATATTTTAATAGGAGATATATGTGCTTATTATTTTAGACTGTGATCTTTAATGTTTTGGAAATAACGGTGTAATGTATTCACTTTTTTCCTTAGATGGATACCCAGTTGTTTTAATTCATTTATCAAATAATCCCTTTTTTCTCTGGATTAAAAGAATTAGCTTCTGGGGCTGGGGTTGTGGCTCATTGGTAGAATGTTCATGTAGTATGTGCAAGGTCCTGGGTTCAATCCTCAGACCACATGAAAATAAAGAAAATAAAGTTATTGTGTCCAACTACAACTAAAAAAAATATTTTTAAAGAGAGAATTAGCTTCATTGAAATATTATTTACATACCTTTAAATTGTAAATTTACAGTCTAAACAGTTGTACAACTTTCAAGGGTTTAAAAAGAATTTTTCTTTATTCCTCTTCCTCTTCCTGTCTTTCAGTGGTATTAGGGATTGAATCCATAGCTTTGCACTTGGTAGGCACACACTGTATCACTTAGCTATGCCCCAGACTTTTTCATTTGAGGCAGGTACTCACTAAATTGTCTAGGATGACCTTGAACTTGTGAACCATCTGCATGGCAAGCCTATTGAGTTGCTGGGAATATAGGCATGTGCTACAGTGGCTGGCTTTAAAAACAAAAATCAAGAAACTTTAAAGAACTTGCATTGTTTTTTAATAATTCTCCATTGAAATTTGCAGGGAGGTGATTTGGTTCTCATTTTATAATGGATTGTATTATCTCCATTTTATAAGCATTTGCCTAAGACTTTGTAGCTAGTAAGTAGATCTGAGACTGAAATGTAGGACATTTTAGGAAATAGTAGTACGATAGTTGAGAACAGATTGTTGAGGGCTTGCTAATGTCAGACTAAAAATTTATATTGCATCACTTAGAGTGAGCATTATCTTGTTAGTGATCCTCCTCCTCTTTTCCTCCTTTTTTAAAAATTGACGGTGCTAGGAATGGAACTCAGGGCCTCAAGCATGCTAGGTAAGTGCTCTACAGCTGAATTATATCCCCCAGCCCTCCTATTCTTATAAAAGATGCCATCATGTTGACCCCATCCTCATGACCTCATCTAATTGTAATTATCTCTCTCTAGATACCATTAACAAATACCTCAAGACTCTGGCATTGTGATAGGAGTGGGGGTCGGGAAAATATCCAAAATGTCCTTGAAGTCATTCTTCCATTATCTGGATGAAAAGCAAAATTGGATTCCTTTTATACATACTAATCTCCTTGTAAAATAATTGCTTAGTGTTCTGTTCAGAACACATCTTTTTAGTTTTTGTGACCTGCCCAACTAAAAATTTTCCAAATCTAGGTTGTTTCCCTTTTGATTATAAGTTCTATCTTTTAACTTGTTTTCCTTACACTTTACTGGAAGTAGTGAAGATAAGCCATGTAGCAGCCTCATACTTTGCTTCAATTTTCTTCTCCCAAACATCAGAGTTTATTGCTCGAAAGTTCTGCCTCATAAAAAGCAAATGTTAGAACTGTTACCACTTCTTGGTACCAGTTTCTGTACCTATAACAAAACACCTAAGACTGGGTAGTTTATAAAGAACAGAAATTTATTTCTTACAGTTCTGAGATTGGAAAGTCCAAGATCAAGTTGCTACCAGGTTCATTGGCTGGTGAGGGCTGTTCTGTTTCAGAAAAATTGTTGCTCCATCCTCACATAGAAGAGGCTGTCAAAGGACAAAGTTGTAGCAATTTAGTTTAATCTGAAGTTGGTTTTATTTTCAGTTCAGATTTGGATAGCACTTTATTCCTTAAAACAGAATAAGAATTCATTGGGTTAAGCAAGGGAGGTTTGTTTTTTTTTTTTTTTTAGATAGAAAAACTTGAAGAAAGCTGGATGTGGTGGCATACACCTATAATCCCAGCTACTGATTCCAGCTGTTGAGGCCAAGGTAGGAGGATCACAAGTTGGAGGCTAGCTCTGGCAATTTAGTGAGACCCTGTCTCAAAAAATAAAATGGGTCAGGGATATAGCTAAGTGGGAAAGTACCCCTGGGTTCAATCCCTAGTACTGTATGCATGTATGCATGAATAAATAAATAAAAGTAAAATTTAAAAAATAATTAAAAGTCTGAAGAAAACTAGAACAAAAGAACAAAAAGACTGATCATTTCAAAGAGGAACCACAAGTCAGAATGATAGAAAAACAACTGGTTAACATCAGTTACTTTAAGTTACATTTTTTGTGTAAGGATTAAGGCAGGTAACTTCATTATTATGCCAGTTGAAATTGGCTTGATCCAGAAATTTTGTTGTCTCTATAATCCTGATATCCTGGAAATAAACAGTTAGTTTCTAACTTTAGTCAGGAAAGTTAGTACAAGTGACTCCATTTTGATTTTTAGAATTTTAAGACCACAGTTTAGTCTAAAACAATGGCCTCTTGTAATTTTTATTTAATAGGATAAACATATTCCCTTGCATATCTTTTATATGGACATTCTTCCCATCCTTATGATTTAATCCCCTAAGTACCCCACCTCTTAATACAATTATATTGTGAATGAAGTTTCAATTTAAGAATTTTGGGGGAAATGTTCAGATCATAGCATATAGAGATATAATGTACAATAAGAGAGAACTTTTCTAGGGATAAATATTTAAAGTGGACTGCAAATATTATTCTGTAGATATGTATAAAGTTTACTTAAAGCTGATTACAAAAATATGTATTTGAAGGAATGAAAAGTTCTTAGATTATCTGTACTTGGTAACTAAGTTCAGTACTATATCTTATATTTATATAATTTAAATTTAAAATGTCCCATGAACATCTGATGAGTTATGGTAGATAGGGCATGTGACCGTTCTTACTAATTTTAAAAATATTAATATCTTCATAATCTATGTAGGATAATCTTAGTGATTTTTCAAATTGAAGTATCAGTTCCTTCCTTCCTCCCTTCCTCCCTCCCTCCCTCTCTTCCTTCCTTCCATTTTCCAAAACAAGGAAACTCAAGTGCAAGTCTCAGTGTGGAATGTTTACTTAAAAAAAAAAGTGTAACTGTTGATTTCTGGACATATTATTTTTCCCACTCCCCCTTTTTTGTTAAATGTAGTCATTTGTTTCTGGTATGGAGCATAAGGGTTTTTTCTATCTAAGCTGTGTATCTGAAAGGAATGTAAATTGGTTTAATATAATGTAAGTCTTCACCAGAAATTTGGTTATATATCAAGACAAATTCTGTTTTTTAATGATAAGATATTATTAAATGATGGAAGTTTGTAGGATGATTTTATTCTCTTTTGACAAGTTTAATTCATTCATTTTACCAGTATTTTATGCTTATGAGCATATAAAGATCTAGTGGATCTTGCTTTCAAGGAACTTAACGTGTCTTAAAATACGACCTAGATTATAATTTTGTGAATTCTGGCATGTTCAATAATTGTTCTTGTAGCTTGTGTAAACTATGAAGGAAAGAGAAACTTGGATTTGAAATAAAACATTTATAATAGAAGTATCTGAAGTGAAAAGCATTTGAAATAAAAATGCCATACAAAAAATTGACTCTGGAATTGTGCTGTTATATTAAGTAGAATTGTTTTATTAAGAAAAGGTGAATAACAGATGTTACAAGGATTTTTGGTGGAATGGAGGAACTTTTTCCCTTATGGATTTCATTTATCATCATGAAAATAACTACATTATCAAAAAATCATAAAAGACTACCTCTTCAGTCATGTAACACAGATTGTTAATATCTTGATGAATTGATTGTCGTAATTTCTGTGTCGGTAGGTAGGCATACACAATCATTATATTATAAATAAAATGTTTCTTTTTAACTTTACATTATAAATATTTATTACACAAAAAATGGAAAGAACTAGCTCCTGTTTTCTTTCTGTTGCACTATCACACAACACTTCTGACTCCAGACATTCTCCAACTCTCTGGACATCACTTGACTGCCATATAATTCGGTTAAATGCTAATTACCCAGAATTAGTGCATATCCCACAATTTAAGGACTCAGTTCCACTAAATTGACCCTCCTCTTTTTCCACCTTGCACTCTTCAGGTCCCTGTTGCAAATAGTCCAGGTTATTCATACTTTTGTCTGACTTGGCTACAAATTGGAGTTTTCCAGGATCGCTTCCTTAAGTTTGCTAATTTGATATGATGGCTCACAGAACTCAGGGAAGTACCTTTACAGGTTTATTATAAAGGATAAAAAAAATGAATAGTCAGTTAAAAAGGTAGATAGGATGAGGTGTAGAAGGTTTCTGAGCATGGGCACTTGTCCCTATAAGATGTTGAATGCCACTCTTCAGGCTTGGTAGCTCCTTGAATCCCACTAATGGGAACTTTATATGAAGGCTTCATCACATAGGCCCGATGGGTTTTGCCTGGAGGAGATGAGGGACAGGGCTGAAAGTGCCAAGCCTGTCGTAGTGGCTCAGTCTTTCTGATGACCAGCTCTCATCTATGAACCCTCTCCAAGAGTCACCTCATTAGAATAAAAGATACTCCCATTACCCAGGAAATTCCAAGGAATTTAGGAGCTCTATGTCAGGAACCAGGATCAGACAAATAATCAAACAAAAGGTTTACCTAGCACCCCTATTAAGTTAGGAAATTACAAGAATTTCGGGATCTGTGTGCCAGGAACTGGAGACAAAAGATGAAAGATCTATTTCTGTCATAATATCATAGACACATAGGATTATTTATCTTTATTATCTTTCTTTTCTACAATGTTTTATTATAGAAAAATTTAAACTTTGCTTAAAGTAGAGAGGTATTATGATGATCCCCTGGCACCTAGCTTCAAAAGTGATTGACACTTTGCTAGTCTGTTTTCTTTGTTCTCCCAGTTTTGTTTCATTTTCCTGGAGCATTTTAAATAAATCCTACACATTGATTACTATGATTTTAAATTATTTCTTAGTAGTCCATCAGTGGATATATGAGCATTACTAACTTGTAGCCAAGCAAATCTTATTTGATTTTGTCTTGTTTTATGAACTAGTAAATAAAATAAGTGTAGCAGAGATTTGAGACTTTCAAACTTATTTAGAAACAGAAAAATAATAACATTTTGTCCTCTAAATACTTGAATTTTCCTTGTCTTTCAGTTCCTGGAATGGATGGAGGTGCTTTAACTGATACAAGTCTCACAGATTCCTTTTTCAGCACCAGCTTTATTGGAGTCAATGGCTTTGGAAGCCCAGTAGAAACAAAGTACCCCTTGATGCAGGTATTCTTAGTGTGACTTCCTGTTGCACTAAACAGTGAAGTTTATTTTAGGGGTGGGGACCATTTGGAGATTTTGTTTATCTTAAATTGTTCAAACTGAGATGAGGTTTTACAAGGCATTGAGATGGGTGGGGTATAGGTAAGCCTTCTTTCAGGAATATCCTTTGTGTATAGAAGCATATAGCTGGCTTTATTTTAGTTAATATTTAAATTTTTAAATTTAAAGCTACAGTACTTGAGGCATGTAAATGTCTTTGAATTGTTTTTTTCTCTCCCATTTTGTTCTTAGTCCTAGCTTTTTCTTTTGTCATGTGACTGATGGGATGCCAAGAACATATTTGTTTACATTGTTTTTATAGATTTATTTGGCAAACTTTTGTAGAATTGGAATAAAATTGGGAAGTATTCTAATGTTGTGAGTTGGAAAACTGCCATAATATTGTATATTATCCTTTCTTGTTTCTGTGATGCACTACTGGGTGGCCTTCATAATTGCAATAGGATATTTAAAAACAAAACTGTCTACATTTCAAGTTGGACTGACTTTGAGGGGTTTAGGAAGCTAATGCTTTTCTAAGTGATTTTAACTTATTTATGTAAAAGCTTAGATATACTGTAAATATGCACTCTAAGGGTCATTTGAATTATAAGCATTTATGTAAACATGCACAGCCGTATACATGAATGATTTTATTTTTTTTTAAATGAGCAGTTTAACTTAATGTATAGTTAGTTATACCTTCTTTCAGTTGCCTATGAGCCACAATTTCAGGTGCTTATATATTTTACATTTCAACAACCTCAAGAACGTGGCCTTTCCTTGTTTAATCATGCAGAAACGGAATAAGAAGTTGAGTGACTAAGTTCAGAATTATAGACTTAAAACTGGAGCTGAGAATTCCTGACTTAAAATTTTCAAGGTATTGAGTTAGGTGTCATATATGAGGCAAGGACTTATGGGTATGAAGGGCCTTCCAGGATGGAGGGATGCAGAGGATATGGAGTAAATGGGAAAATCAGAGAACATGTTTAGAGAATTAATAAGTATGTTTAGAGAATTAATAAGTAGCCTGATCATATAAGCTATCAAACATGTATGAAGGATAATACAAATTAAGAGAGGATATTGGAGCATTTATTGACTTTACTACCGTCACTTTACACCCTCTTGGGTAGATATTGAAATTTATATTTTTATCAAAAAGGAAACTTGATAGTTATGAGTTAACTTACTAGCCCAGGCCAGTAAGTTATAGACATGGCAATTCAAAATAGGTCTCCAACTTTGCATTTAAATACTTGACTAGTGAGCTGAATTTTCATTTGTGTTGCAGGGAGTTTTGGGTTAGATAGTTGTGATTCAAATAGCAAAATTTATAGGAAGATCAGTTTGTCAGTAAGGTGAAGGATGAATTGAAAGGGAAGAGGCAAAGAGGGCCAGTCGTAATTGGTTGAGTACTTTTAATTTTGTGTTTTTCTATGACACTATATATACATATTTTATTTTTCAGAGGATGACTAACAGTAGCAGCTCCCCAAGCCTTCTAAACGACAGTGCCAAGCCATATGCAGGCCATGGTAAGATGTGGTCTCTTTTACTTATGTGTGTATTTCTGATTCTAAAAGCACTATATCCTTTGTAGAGATTTTGAAAATTCTAAACAGGTGTAAGTAGAAAATAAAAATTATCTATTATCTCCTTACTCAGGTAATTGTGAAGATTTAAATTCCTCCTTTTTTCTATATATATGAATCTACATAATAATTAAGATCACATTAGACAGACTTCAGTAATGAGTGCTTCTCAATCACTATGAATTAAAATTTATTATTTATTTTCATAGTTTAACTTAACTACTTTTGTTTCTTTAAAAATAATTATTATATTCCAGGGGACTCTGTCAATACTCTGCATCATTTTTTGGGGGTATATTTTAGAAGTGAAATTATTTTAAAAAATTATGAACATTTTAAAGTCTTAGATAAAGAATTTCCAGATATTTTTATGTGTTCTATCTTAAAAAATGTTCAATGATTATTTTTAAAAATACATAACAGTTATTACTCTGTATCAGTACAGTGTTAATAATTATAAATAATCATGAGAATAAGAATTTTCATATTATATCCTGTGATAGACATTTTATGTGCATATACCAAATTGCAATCACTATTTGGAAATTACAGTCTTATGCTGTGGGGAAAAAAGCAATATTTTAATGTTAAAGAATATTAAAATATCCTAGTATTCTAAAATATTAGAAACTATTTGCATCATTTTATATTTAATATTCTCATAGAGTTTAAATGCTGTCTTTCAATGATATCAAAGTTAGTACAAAGGATGAATGATATAATCATGCCTATTTTTAAATATCTTAAATGTAAAAGTTACATTTTTATGTAAAAGTTACAAAAAAAGTTACATAGAAAGTTACTAATGCTGCTTCTCTTTGCATTAGTAATTATTTAATAATGTTTGTTTTAATTCTAATCAAGGTTTAGACTAAAAATACAGATAGAAGGCAGCAGTCTGTATACTATAATCTACAATATACTTACATGTACACTGCATTATGAAAAGATTAAGAATCCTTTAAATGAGGGCATTTGTTGTTTTTTTAATAAAGCATTTCACAGATAATTTAATGATATTAAAATATGTGTGATTTACTAAAGCCCAGAAATGAAGAGAAGCTGTTTCATCAGATCTCATGCATACTTTTCCAGAAACTTCAGATTTTTAAAATGAAAAGAGAGAATTTTATTTGTAACTGCTGTTTGCAGAACAATGCAACTTTAAACCTATCTTTTGGATTTTGTTTGTATTTTGAAACATTTAATATTTCCATTATTAAAAACTTAATAATTTACCTTATCTTTTAGTAAGAGTATCAAATATCTGTTGTTAAAAATGTGGACTAGAACTGGGCTCAGTGGTGCATACTTGTTATCTCAGCAACTTAGAATGCTGAGGCAGGAATATCATAAATTGCCAGCCTGTGCAATTTAGTGAAATCCTGTCTCAAAATAAAAAATAGAAAAAAGGGCTTGGGATGTAGCTTAGTGGTAGAGTGCTTGCCTGGCATGCCCAAGGTCCTAGGTTTAGTCTCCATCACTGCTGGGAGGAGTGGGGGAATATACAGAATAGTTGGTAGAGTATATGGTTTTAAGGCCTTGATGATGTGTTTAAATCTAAGTCTAGATCAGAGTATGATTGATTCTTCCTCCACCTCTTTTTATCCTCCTCAGGATTTGGTCTCAGGAACACAAACATGCATTTACTATACGTAGACTTACTTCCTTCATTAATATACTGCCTGCCAATGAGAAGATCGAGATTTTTTTTCCTATATTTGATTTTTCTCTTGCCCTAATCAAGCAGATATATCCTAATATGTAGAACTTCTGAATAAGTATATACTAAATGTGGACTGAGTGAGGTATTCATCAGTTTTTGTTTCATTCACTCAGAAAATATTTGAACATTCACTATGTGTGAGAAACTGAGTGTAATTATTGTGGAATATGATTTTTATTATTATTGACAGGTTAACATTTATTAGATTTGGGGGATTACCTGAGTTGTCTGTGTGGAAACTTATATAACTTGCCTTCCAGATGCTCTAAGTTCACCTGCTTCATCCTTGTTTAATGACTTTGGTGCCCTCAACATCTCTCAGAGGAGAAAGGTAGGTTAATTGAAATTTGGGTAAAACTAATGAAATTTATAGGTGATGATGGGATTGTTACCTATATAGTATCAGTATTTTCTTAAGAGGGGGGAGAGCTTTTATGGACTGAAATGTTTTTCTTGCTGTTTCTTTATTCTTTTTCCTTACCTCATATGTGGAATTTCATTTGATCTTTATGCAAAGTATAGAGAAAATTTGTGAGAAGGGCCGAAATTCTGCTGCTTATTTTTGCTCATTCTCCTTTATCTTATTACATTATTTTTCAGATAACATCTAATTAAAAAAAATTTGTTGTAGATGGACACAATATCTTTGTTTTATTTATTTATGTGGTGCTGAGGATTGAACCCTGTGCCTGCGCATGCAAGGCACGCACTCTACCACTGAGCCATAAACCCAGCCCAATAACATCTAACTTAATGTTATAGCTGGCTGTGGTGTAAGAATGTTAGTCATGTTTTAACTTTAGATTTGAGTACTTGGTCTAGATTTCAATGATTCTTTCCCAGTACAAACTCATTACAAGGCAAACTTAAAATTTTCAACATTTTGTAATTGGCCCAACTATTTAAAACCTTTTCATGCTGGAAAATTTAATTGGAATTGAGGTTAATACAACATGTGCAGATTTTCATGATATTTTATAAGAACAGATTTTGTGGCAAGTTGAAATGAATAGTTTAATGCCTTTGAGTCTTAATGAGAGTCCTGTTAATACCACTAGTCATCTAGAGAAGGTAGCCTTAACCTTTTTTTGGTTAGAAATAGTAGCAGCTAAAGAAGTTCAGGAGCTTGTAGATCTTTGTAGTAATTTTTAAGTTATAACATTTTGTTTTCTAAGTAATAGAAGAAAGATCCCAAATGAAAGTATTAATTTTACAAAAAGTGATTTGAACTTAAAATGCTTTAGGAAAAGATCTGCTCAGAGCATAGCATAAGATGAAGTTTGGGGAGACTGGTGGTGATGATTTCATAACATACTTATTTCCAATTTCATTGAGTTATATATTAAATGTATACATTTTATGTGTCAATTATACCTCAATAAAGTGGTTTTAAAAATTCAGGAAGACTGGATTTTTAAGGCAAAACAGATTTCATGGGGACAGGTATAATCATATTAACACCTCATGTACCTGATATTTTCCATTTTGAGACACGGATGAGAACAAGAAAGTAACTAGAAAATACTTTAAGCAGCTAGACTTGATAGATTAAAATTTGTGGGTTTAATAGTATAGATTTTTTTCCTTTTTTTTCTTGTAGTAGATGCAGATGGATAGCATGCCTTTATTTATTTTTATGTGGTGCTGAGGATTAAAACTGGTGCCTCACATGTGCTCTGCCACTGAGCTACAACTCCAACCCAATATTATAGATTTCTTAGAAGGTCTCATCAAGAATAAATTTAGTCTTGTTTCACATGGCTTTTCTCATAAGTTGAAAATGTTTAGTTTCTAAATATTCTATATGTTAGAAGTGAAAGAGTAGGATACAAGCACATCCATTGCCAATAGTGAGAGGAGAGTAGACAAAACCTGTCATTATGGAAGTAAACAATAAAATGCTCTAAGCAGATACAGCCTGAAATCAAGTTATCTGGAGCTCTTTGGGGGGAAATAGAAAAACCCTTAATTTGTCTTAGAGTTCCCCCAATGGCTTGTTTTTCATTTGAAAAATAATAATTAACTGTATAAGTAGTATTTCTGATACATGAGCAGAAGGTAAAATTAGAATGGTAAATGACAAAAGTATTCATAATATGAGAGGTTGGCTGAATATATTTTAAAGTTGAAATATATGACTTAGAGCTGCTGACATTTATTTTTGAAAAAGTAGTGAAAATCATTAGAGATTAGAAAAGGGAAGATTCATTGCCTATTTTAAAAATTTACTTTAAAGTAAATTAATAAAGGAAATGTTACTATAAATGTGTTTTCCTGTTTGGAAAGATATTAACATATATCTTAATGGAATTAGGCTAATACAGGAAGTGAGCACCTGCTGTGATTTTTGAGGTCCTGACTCGCTGTAACCTTGAGCTAACTTTCTAGGCTGTAATCTTGTTTACCCATGAGATGACAAACATGTCCTAAATAGTTTTGGTGTTTTTCATTTTTAAAATGCAGTGATTGTATAAATTTAAAACATTCATGTGTCAGTCTTTACCTAGAAATTCGTAGCTCTTGATATTTTCTTTTAAAATAGTATCCAGACTAGGGATAGTTTTTCCAATAGTGGACGGTATTGTGTGGTATCTGTGGGTAAATGTTGCTTGTGTTTTTAAATTGTTAATGGTTAAGAAGGTATAAAATCTCCTGGTGTTAGAAATATTCTTGGCAATAAGAACATTGCATTTTATATACATTGTGAATTGCAGTCATATGGAGACTACCTGTTTGTCTGTTGTTGTAGTAATTCACAAAGTTTGTTTAATGATGCAGTTTCAGAGTTTGTAAATAAAAGTTTATATAAATTTTAATTATAATTTTAGGTTTATCTAAGCAGACTATCATGATTACTCAGTGATATTTTGTAATGCTGTCAGGGAACAGGTAGTTAGCTAATACCTAGCACTTTTTCTTACATTGTCAGGTAAATTAGTTTCTAAAATCCCAGTTAGCTAATTCCCGTGCTCACTATTATGTTTGTTTTGCCTATACGGTGTGTGACATATTGGGATCAAATCAATCAAGTATCTTTACTGTAGGTAGTTTTACTTTATGATATATGAAAAATTTAAAAGAAAGGACTGATATTTTTCCTGGTTCCCTCAAATCTAATTGCAGAGGTACTACATGAGCCTATTAGAAAATAATACATAGCAGCATATTACTTAGTGCCAATTTAAATATCTTGTGACTGCAGAGTAGCAGAGAATTTTCCAGATCCATGAGAAATTATTGAGAAAAGTTGTTTTGACTTGGGTTTTTTGAGTGTTGAGGAATATGGAGAAGCTAAGCTACCTAGGTAGAAGCTCTATGCTTCATTACAAGTAATAGTGGTAAGAGCTTTAGGAAAAAACTTAGTTCTTTTCTGAGTGTCATAAATAAGTAAGTAAATGTGGCTGAGGGCTTTAGTATCTTTAGGACCTTGTTGAAGGAAAATATAGGATGTGAAAAACAGTACAAACATGTTTATAGCCATTCATCTGGGTTGTCTTGTTAATAATAGGTTTGTGAAAAACTTTCTGAAGGGTAATGTATTGAGAACACATGTCTTAGGGCACTCATACTCGTAGTATTCAAGAGCCAGTGCTACTCTCAATCCATGATTTGTTATCTGTCTATAAGTAGGAAATAAATATTTAGAAACTTTTATAATAATACTTTGATATCTTAATATGATCATTTTTCTAGTAATTAATTTTTACAAATTATAGAACCATGATATAGAGGAAACTTTTTTTAAAGTAATCTTTTATATCAAAGTTTGAGAAGCATTGATTTTTTTTTCCTTTTATTTCCCATATTAGCATAATTTTACAGATAAAACCCATAATTTAAAAAATGTGTATAATTATTCTTGGCCAAGAATGATCATGGAAGAATTTGAATTGTAGCTTTATATTCTGTGGGAGAGGTAAGCCTTCTGAAACACTAGAGATGACTGAGTTTCATTTAAAATGAGAGTTAATACACTAGAGATGAATACATGAGGAAACTTTAGTACATGATAAAAATTAAAGCAGACCACTGGTATGAGAAGACTTGTATAAAAAGAAAGACTTGAGGGCCTCTATGAATCAGAAATGTCATCTATACAAGCAGTAAAAATATGAGTAAGAAATCTCTTTGGAACAAATGTCTTTGTTTAAAAAAGTTGGGTGTTGAAATACAGATATTCATAAATGAAGTGGTTCAGGGCCACCACATATTGATGTAATTCCTAGGCAGATGAGAAGTCTTCACAGTTTTTGTCTAGCAGTCTTACTTTCTCCTTTAATATTTTTCTGGTCTAGTGATCTTATTCATCTTTTTTTATTCACCTAGTCATTTTCCTGTTCAGTCTTCCTTCCACCCCCTGGCCCACAAAAGTTCAGGTGCTTATTATTTACATTTCTTTGGTTGGCTTACATTATATGCAACCTATACTGTGCATGTGCAACATGTTTTTAATAGTTGGCTAACAGATTTTCATTTCATTAGGTTTTTTAGGCTTTAATAACAAGTTAAATTCTTTGAGCTTAGGAGGCATAGATTTCTGAAGTATGTTCATTTCTTCCGTTCTTGATTTTAAACTCTTTTAGGATGAGAAAAGTGGAACCAAAGGGGATTGGTTCATCTGCTGTGACTTACGTATGAGGTGATGTGACTGTTGGAGGTCCAGTTCTGGGTTATCTGCTTGAGAGAAAAATTTACTAGCTGCACTTACTCTGCTTTCTTCCTGTTTAAACCCAGTTTGGGTCCCCCTTTATATTGTTCTCTATTTTAAGAACATCCATTCCTCCTTTCTACCATCTCTATAAGCTTACCTAGGAAAAATATTCTGATTAATTTGACATTTTGTTCTAAAAAGTCCTCCCCCCCCCCCGTTAGTACCAGGAATTAAACTTGGGGGTACTCAGTCCCTTGTTTGTATTTTGTTTTAGAGACAGGGTCTCACTGAGTTGCTCAGTGCCTTGCTTTTGCTGAGATTGGCTTTGAACTTGCGATCCTCCTGCCTCAGCCTCCTGAGCCACTGTGCCTGGCCCTAAAGTCTCTGAAAGATAACTTTTTATATTATCCAAACTCAAGGCAACAAGATATGGAATAATAATGAAACTGTAAAGTATTTACTAGAGTTTTTTTTTGTGAAGAAAGATAAATTTGGAGAAATTAATAGAATTATAGTATTGACAATTTGGAATGTAAATCCTTTCTTAGCCCTGCTGATTATTTGGTCTTTTAGCACATCAAACCAATTACCAATCTCAATAAGAATAAAAAAGGGAGAAAGTGAAAAAAATATTGAAAAATAACTGAAACTTAAAAGGAAATTCCAATCTAAAGCTTCATTTGTAAAACAATTATTTTATGTTCTTTATGTCTCATAAAGAATTAATATTTTACTTGCTATTTAGGCTTCCAGTCAGCTGCATCATTTTATTATGTCACTTAATCTTTTACCCATGAGTATTGTATAGGAATGTTTTTGTAGAAAATCGTGTTTGACATTCTAAGTTAACATATTCAGAGCTACTCTTTTTATTTGTGTGTGTGTGTGTTTTAGTTGTTGATAGACCTTTATTTTATTCATTTATTTATACATGGTGCTGAGGATCAAACCCAAGTGCCTCACACGTCAGGGAAGCGCTCTACCACTGAGCTACAATCCCAGTCCTCAGAGCTACTCTTTATTGAAGTCACTAAACTTTCATTGACTTCCATTTGCCATGCTGTGGAAATGTGTAGTGTCCCAGCTTGAGCCAGATGGAGGCAGAGTATTAGAAATGTACGTATGGGTTCTGTATGAAAAGTGGTAGAGTCCTCGGAGTCCAGCTTCCCAGGCAGGAATCACACAATGGGTGCTCTTCTATCTGTAGCTTCTTCAGAGCCTCATCTTTAATCAAAGAGTAAATATTAGGAATAGTACTCAACCAGTAGATAATGAATAATGGCTGAGGTTTTTGAGTTTGGGGTCTGATGTGAGGCAGTTGGAATTTTAAATCCCTACTTTTTCCATAAATTATCTTTATGTCTTTAACTTGGCAACCTTTTGTTTTTTCATTTGCAAAGTGAGAATAGTACCTATGATGTAGATTGATTTGAGGACTAAATGTTGCCGGGCATAGAAGTGCCCAATAAATGGTAGCTTTCATTGATAGTTAAGTAATACGTGGTGTTCCTGAATCTTTCAAGCCTTGCTTTGAAATTAAAGACATCTCTTGCTACTCAATCTGGATCAGTGTACATTAAAATTGCCCAGTGGGAGTTACATAACTGCTCTGGGTTCTGTAGTTGCTCTGGGAATATTTACCTTGAGGTGTTCAAGCGTTTTCTCTCCTAACATTAATTTTTTGCTTTCCTCAGAAGCTTCTTGTTGGCTTTTCAAATGGGGTAAAAAATCCTTTGTGGGTTTTATTGTTATGTAATGGCATGTAGATAGAAACTTGATTTTATTTATATTGATGATGATTTTTTGAATCTGTTCCAGGTAATATGGTAACCTTAATTATTTCTTTCATAAAACAAACCTTTTTATTATGTCATCTAATCTCCTTTGTGAGAGTTTGTTTTCTCATTTTGGGAAATGAAATATTTGAGAAATCAAGTAATGTACCTAAATTTTGTTTCTGGTCTTGAGTTTCACAAGTAATTGACATTTGCCCTCAGTTTTGAAATGTCATGTTAACTCACATTATTTTGTATTAGATATGTATAAAAAACAAAATAGTATGTTCATTTTCATTAAAATAATCAATATAAATAAAATAATTCCCAATATGATAAGTTAGTAATTTTATATGGAAAGAGCTGTCATTGTTTTTATGTAATTAATTTAAATTCACTGTTGTGTTTATTGCTAAGGATATATGTTAATAAATTCCCTTTAACAAATGGCTGTATTCTGTCTATACTTTTTAATAGATTTAAATGTTGTTCTTGTTTATTTCTACTCTGGATCTGTTTTTTTCTCATTGGTTGGAACTTGTTTACCAATGTGATATTTCCTATAGAATAGGACTGAAGTTTGGAAGAGTTGTTTCTTTTTCTGTTTGGTAAGGGGGTCCACAGATTGACTTGCCAGGATTGTGCTGAAATAAAGATGTGCCTTGGAAAGAATAAATTTTTTTAATGAAAGAGGGTGTAACCATGTACTTTCTGTACTTTAATTGGTACTTTGTATTCAATGACCATTTGTTTTGTTGAATTAAGATTTCTTCAAATTCATGACAGAATTTGAAGGATTCAATCAACAGAATCTTGTTTTATTGGTTGCTCGATTACAAAAGCACTAGTGAGATAAATTTGTTTTAGAAAATAATTTTAAGAGATGCATCTGGCAGTATTGTGGCTGACATGTTACCATATTTAAACATTGTGAAATGTAATTTGCATGCCTTTTATACATAATATATAATACTGTTAGCTGTAGTCATCATCTAGTTTTATAGCTTTGGAGAATTTGAGTTAGTTTTTTTTACATAATAATAGAAGTTTGGAAAACCACGGTCCATTTACCACTTGAACAGAGGAACTAGTAGTTTATTCTGAGATTAGCTAGTTGGCTTCTTTATACTTCAGTCTGGTCATTGCATTTACAAAGTGTAATAGTTGGTATTAAAAGCTTGGACTTATTGGTGGTTCATCCTTATTTTCCTAGGAAAGAGGTGTGGAGAATGAATTAATAAAGATAAGTTTAGTATTCTCTTCCAGAAACATGCTCAAATTTGAAGTAGACTTAGCCAGTTCTGTTTTATTTCCCAAATTTGTTCTTGCATTTCGAAAACAGGGAGGGAAAACCTTTTAATTTTATTTCTTTGAATGAAATCTCTAGCTGATATTTCTCTTGAATCTGTCCATGCAGTTAGATTCAAGTACATTGATTCAGGTATAGTTAGGATAATATTGAGAGTGTAATGTATTGAGGAATACTGTAACATGTGCAGTAGATTTCTTTGAATTGGAGACAGGATGCCACAGTTAAGAGTAGAAGCTTTGGGCTGGGTACGATGGTTCAAGCCTGTAATTCCAGCTGCTCAGGAGGCTAAGGCAGGAGGATTGCAAGTTCAAAGACAGCCTAAGCAACTCAGTGAGACCTTTTCTCAAAATAAATATAAAAAGGTTTAGGATGTGGCTCAGTGGTTAAGCTCCTCTGGGTTCAATCCCGGTACACACACCCACCTACACACACACACACACACAAAAAAAATATATATATATATATATAAGCTTTGGAACCTTGTATAGGTGTATAGGCAAATTATTTTAACCTCTACCAAGATTTACTCTTCCTGTCAGTAAAGTTGATAATAATGATAGGCACTATCTCACAGGGGTATGCACATTAAATACATTAAGGGGTGTAAAGTGCTTGGTATAGTGCCATGTGCTTATCAAGTAGTAGGCATTACATCTTCTATTGCTTATAATTCTGCAATTTAAAAACCATGTTTATCTGTTTCTGAATGTATACAAGATTACTTTTCATTAACTGCCATCTTAATTTAAATAAACTATAGTAAAGAACATTTTTTGAAAATATTCTGCTTCATTTCAAGATTGAACCTAAGCATACATGAATTAAATCAAAGGGGAAAGCTTTTTTAAATAGACCAGTAGGTATATTAGTATGATTGTTTTTGGTAAAGAACTGAAATAAAAAACTTCAAGCATTGTTATAGGTGATAGTTTATTGTAAAAGTAACTTTTATGACTTAAAAAAAGAAACAACAAATTTTCACTGTGTTTTAGTAAGTTTAGCATAGCATTGTATTTTGTCCTGTCTTATATTCTGGTTTCACTCAAAGGCAAAAGGGAAGTTGCAGTTTGATTAAAAATTTGTTTTGGCCTTGCTTAGAAAGAATATTTCACCTTTATTTTTTGGCAGCATAAAAATCCTTTTTAGCATTATGGTTTTAAGAACAGAAATAATGACTGTTTTATAGGTTCTTAAATCTACATAGATTATATTAATCTTCCCTAACTCTGACTCAACAGTTAAAAAAATGTAAATGTGTTTATGCAGGTAAATAATGTTCTACTATATTTGATATAATTTAGATGAATTTTTATTTAGCTGTTCCCCTGATTTTTGTATGATTTGTGTATTGGTTCACAACTTTAAAGATCTTTTAATTTACATTTATTTAACAATGACAGTCTATTTTTCTATAACCTATTTTCTTTTTTTAGTGTTGGGAATTGAACCCAGGAGTGCTTTACTATTTTTATTTTATTTTTAAATTTTGAGAAAAGGTCTCAGTAAGTTGTGTAGGGCCTTGCTGAGTTACTCAGGATGACATTGAATTTGTAATCCTCCTCAGCCTCCTGAATTGCTGGGATAACAGGCATGCACCACTATATCCGGCTTCTATAACCTATTTTCTATAGACCTACTTGCTCATCCTACTATTGTCTTTATTTAAACAAGGAAAACATAAAGAATTGAATATATTTTCATGAAAAGACCACAGTTAATGAATGGAGGGACAAAATACAGCATATCCTTTAAGCTGACTTGTTTATTTTTAAAAATTTTATCTCTTTATTTTTGTGGTACTAGGGATTTAAATATCAGGGGTGTTTGACTAATGAACTACATTCCTAACCCTTTTTAATTTTTGATTTTTCAGATAGGGTCTCACTAAGTTGCCCAAGTTGGCCTCAAACTTGGGATCTTCATGCCTCAGCCTCCCAACTAGCTTTAATTATAGATATGTGCCACTGGGTCTGTCCTGTTTTTAATTTTTAAAAAATTTTAAGCCTTCTAGTCATGAGAAAATTTGCTAGATTTTTAGGTTTGGATTTATTTTTCTAAATTAAGTGTAGGAAGCTTTAAAATTCATGTTTGGTGAATAATTTAGGTATAGATAGAACCCTGTGTTAATGATTATGGAAATTATTTAATTAAAAAATTCAAATGTTTTAGATCAGTTTGGGATCTATTTTTCCCCTGGTGAGTTTAGATTAGCTACTTATCATTAATTGAATTGTAATCTTATGTTGAAATCTCATAATTATAAAGATGCTAAAATATCAGGACATTAATTAACTAAGGGAACACTATTTGGAATTAGAAGACATTGTGAAATAAATGCAGGCTTACTTGGGGATTAAACATATATTAAATCCTATGCCAAAGGTTTCTAATGAGAGGACTTCATAGGAGTAACTGGAGGTAGGTGGTTGTTGTTTCTACAAAAGATACTGAGTTTTTATTTTTTGGGAGGGAGTAAGAATGAATTTGTATATTCATTAAGTGTTGTCTGAAGAAAGACATTTTATATGCATTATTTTTCATTTTTGTGAAGATAGTTCAAAATTTTTTATATTTTATTAATCAAATATCATTAAATCATTCATTGTTTCAGAGTATAAAATAGTGAAGGAGTTCTGATTTTGATGTTTAGAATGGGTTTTTACAATTCAGGAGATTGGGAAACTTATTGTCCTGTTCTTATAATTTTGCTTAATTTATTAATGATTGAATTATTATGTGTAATGATGTGATTGAAAATGTGAGGCATTTTGGAGATGTGCTATTTTGTAGTTTTCAAGAGTTTTGCTTTGAAAATTGGTTTGTTACTTGACAGTTTTAACTTCATTTTCTATGAAAGCATGAGGGGCTTTTATAGATTGTTCTTTAGCTAGACTGAACTTTTTTGGGAAAAGAATAGATCTTACTGATTATTTGTATTTCTAAGAAGAATAGAGCTTGTACTGATATTAAGTGAATGAAAAAAAAATATGTGTGTGCATCTAGGCCTTAGAACTAAAATAGTCCTAAAATTAGCTTTTACTGTTCTTTTCTATGATATAGTGAATGTAAAGACTTACCTTGCTTTTTAGGAATGAGAATAGACCTCTTAGTCCTGACCATTGGAATTGTCTTATGAGAATTGAGAAAACGTCTTTGAAAAGCCAGGACTTTGGGTGCTATGAGTATTGGTCCTGAAGGATCTTAGTGTTTAGGTCAAGCTGCAAATGAGCAAGGAGTAGGTTGTTGAACTTTTAAACACTATCCCTTTAAATTTTTGAGGGTTCACCCAATTTCCATTTGTACCACTAGTTACTTATCCAGGTCTTCCCCCCTCCCCCTTAGATTCTTGAGAACTTTATAGCTCAAAGTGTGGTCACTAGGTAGTTCTTGCAATGTGGGGAGCTTTTTGAAATTCAGAGTCTTAGGTCTCATTCTAGGTCTACTGAGTCAGAATCTTTGATGATGACGATGATAGTGGTGATGGTGGTGGTGGTGATACAATGTTGAGGATGGAACCCAGGGCCTAGTTCTACTACTGAACTATACTCCCCAGGCCCAGAATCTTTATTTTAACAAGATCCCCATACGATTCATATGTTCATTGTAATTTGAGAGGTGCTACTCTAGAATACATTGTTCAACTTTTTCTTATTCTTTAAAACTTTTGTTCAAGATTGAAGGCATTTTTATTTTTTTTTTTTTAAATATTTATTTATTTAGTTTTCGGCAGACACAACATCTTTGTTTGTATGTGGTGCTGAGGATCGAACCCGGGCCGCACACATGCCAGGCGAGCTTGCTACCGCTTGAGCCACATCCCCAGCCCGAAGGCATTTTTAAAAAATAAATTCCCAATTAAAAAAGATTGAAACTATATTCATCTGCTCTATTACTGGTTCATTTAGATTTTTGTAAAGAAAGATGAAAACTATTTTGTAGTTAATCTTGAGACTTTTAAACACATATGTGGAGAGGAAGAAGAAGGAAAAAAGTTATAGGCTACATATGGATACTTTAGCATAGGAAAAGAGGATTGATTGACTTGCTAGGAGGTGGATCAGAAAAGCTGGTTATCGATGGAACATGACATTTTAAAATCCTTCCACTTCATTATAATTAGCAAGTTGGACTGGCCAGGCTAGATCAACAAGGAAATCGATCCCCTTCTTGTTTTTGATCATTGCATTCTCAATGTTGGTCTAAGTAAGGATTTTGGAAGTTAACTGAAATAAAAGAGGGGTTGTTGCTTTGATTTGCTTTGCAGGAAAACTTAGAAAACTTTAGTAAATAACTGTGTTGTATAAAAAATTGTCTGCCCTTTTATTTCCTCATCTTCCGTTTGATTTTCCTGTTTCCTTTAGCCCCTACTTTCAGCTAATCACCATTAGTTTTCTTTTTAACCTACCAAATCTTTCCACAATCATACCTTAGCTCTCCATTTCCTTTGTAATTGCCTGGAGTTGACATCCTTCTCCCAAACCAGTGATTCTGAGGGGAATTTGTGGTTCTCTACCAGCAAAGGACATTTAGCAGTATGTTGAGACATTTTTGGTTATAACAACTGGTTCCGTGGTACTACTGGTATCTAGTGGGGAGGACAGGGACAGCCTCCTACAACAAGGAATTATCTAAAGCCTGTAGGGTTGAGGTTGATAAACCCTAACCAAACTATTATCAAAGTCCACAATTTGTCTGCCTGTTCCAGTTTTACCAACACTAATTCCTCTTCCAAACTGCCATACAGAATTCCTTTCTAAAACACATACAATTTTGTTAATTTTTATTTATAAGCTTTCTTGAGTTTCCCTTTACCTGTGAAGGATGTGAAAACTCCTTGGCACAAGATGGAAAACAGTAAATGTTTGACTACTGTTTTCAAGCCTCATATTTGGCTCCCAAGCTTGACCCTCTTTTGGTGGTCTGAATATTATAGTGCCTTTATGCCTCTCATCATACATTTTCCCCAGTCCACAGTACAAATTTCTCTTTGGATTTTCTTTTCTCCTGTCTACGCGTATTTATTTATTTATTTATTTTAAAGAGACCACTAGCTCCCATTCCTAGGGACTTAGTATTGGACTAACATCAAGGATATCAGGGTCTCTTTCTTTATTTTTTTTTTTTTTGAGGGAGGGAGGGAGAGAGAGAGAGAGAGAATATTACTTATTTTTTAGTTTTTGGCAGACACAGCATCTTTGTTTGTATGTGGTGCTGAGGATCGAACCCGGGCCGCACGCATGCCAGGCGAGTGCGCTACCGCTTGAGCCACATCCCCAGCCCTGCGTATTTATTTTTTCTTTAAAAAAAAAAAATATCTGCTCAGGCATTCTTCTTTCTTGTGAACAGTCTTTTGCCTGTGCTCTGGTACCTTGATTGTGCATTATTTTATCATGCGAGTTGTACTTTGTTTGCATGTCTGTGTTACCGTTTAGATTCTGTCCTCTCTTTGAGGAAAAGGCTGTGTGTGTGTGTGTGTGTGTGTGTGTGTGAGTGAGAGAGAGAGAGAGAGAGAGATTCCAAGTAATTAATAGTTCTTAGTTGTTTAATTGAAAAATACATTTTGTCTTCAAAAGATAAATAAGTGCTTGGATGATTTGGAGATTAGTACACAGATGAAGTATTACTATGACTTGTGCGTATACTTTTCTTTTTGTATGTAATCCTTTGCCTCACCATCAATGCTGTTATTCTTGCCATCTTTTTTAAATGTCATTTTGTATTGTTTATTATAATGGTATTTAAATGGTATGACTATCTTAGATCTTTTCATTTAGTATTTAGTTAATCTCTGGTCACTTATTGAAAAAACTTATCGTTTATAATGGTACATGTTTGAACACCTCTTCTCCTTAAGTGGAAAGGCCTTAGGATAGTTATAGGTTTGGGCAAGTGATGGAGGGAGAATAATAATGAATTCTTCTTTGGAAAAATAAGAAATATAATTATATAATGAGAACTGTTGGGGAGATAGGATGATACATTTCACGTATTTAAAACCTATGTGTGTCTTTAATGCACTACTGTATAGAAAATAAATTACATTGACGGTAAAAACTGAGTCAAAAAGTGAGTCTGAATTTATGAAGAATCTGAATTAGAGTGGGCTGTTTAAAAGCTGTAATTTTCTTGCATTCAGATATATGATTGGAATTTAGGTACTCCCTGTATAAGTCCTGTTTGGCAGGTTGTGATTTTTCTGTAATGCGTGGTAGAGGAATTTTTAAAATATAAATTTTACATAGCAGATGCGTAATTGTTTTTCTTACTGTATATCAAAGTTTTATAATTATTTATTTGAACACAGAAACATTTACTTTAATCTTATACTCTTTGCAGTGATTTATGCTACTAGAAATAACTTGCTTTTAAAGTGTTTCACTTTAAATATGGTTCTGTAGCATGAACCACAAAGGGTACGTATTTATTTTCACCCACAGTTCTTTCTAGACAGAGAGTTGACTGGATTGGTCCAAGGCTGCATAAATGTAGAACTAGTTTAGTCTCATAAAACTCTATCCCCCATTGTAATTATTGAGTAGGTAGGTAATCTAGTTGCTTTCTTAATATATTTAATTATTTTTATCCTTAAGTCAAAGACAATTTAGTTGAGGCTCACGCATGAAGAGGAGAATTAATTTTCATAGAATAATTTTCATAGACATTATTTACAAGGCTTTTAAAATTTAGAAATCAAATAATCAGATATTTTCTTCAAATTGGTTTTCTTTATAACTAATTGTTTTTTAAAACTTTGTCTGGCTGTGGCATCTTATTTTGAAAACTTTATTTGTTTAAGCAGTCTTATTTTACCTTATGGTAGAAAGATAAGTAAACATTGATTCTCTTATGTTTTAAAATAGATGCCTTCTCTAGCATGTACTAGTGTATTCCCTGAAGAGTGGAGATATCTCTATTTATATCTATGAATACCTTTTAAGATACAGTTTAATGCAGATTTTATATGAAAAGTTGAAGATGGTAGAAATTATTATCTCATAATTTTCAGGTGTAAAACCCCTGATAAACACTACTAAGATAGTTCAATAACTTTATTGTGTTCATTATTTACGATTTTTATTGGGCAGATAATTTATTTTAGTAAGTTTGTTTGAATTACTGAAATTTAAAAGAGCAATGAAATTTGTGTTATTGTTTATTGGGCTTTTTTTGGTTTGAAATTATTTGAGTACCTTAGGTTGAATGCTCACTGAAGACAGTGACTGTCCTTGTACTCTGGCTTATTATGCATAGAATTAAAATAATTCTTAAAAAGCCATTCCTTAGGAATCAGGTGTTTCCTTTAACTGGGTAGTTCAGTTTTCAGTAGAAAATAAGTTAGCAGGATGAGTTTCTGAAAAAGATGTAGTTCTGAGAATTTTTTTTATCTATATTTCATGCCCTTGAAGCTATTTCTTCATATTACAATGAGAATAGGTAAGTTCCAGTGGAAAAAAAATTCGCAAAGCATTTACTTTGCTGATAACTTAAATTCTACTAGTTAAATAGTCTTATAAAATCAGATTATATTTCTCCAAAAATCTGTTGTTTTAAATAATATTGTTCAAGCTCTTAGTACTGAGAGCTGTTGTAGAGGTATGGGGTGGGAGTGTGGGATGGTGGGTGGTGATAAGGACTTTGGGAGGGAATATTTTAGGAATTTTACATGTTTCCTGTCCCATCATTCCTGTGTGTTAGTCATATTAGTTTAGATTAGTGTGGGGATGTTAGGAGTGGCCTGGTTTCTTTCCTTCTTTTTCCTAGCCAAGAAAGTATCGCCTGGGGATGCTGGAGGAGAGGCTAGTACCGATGGGATCAAAGGCACGAAAAGCAAAGAACCCTATTGGCTGCCTTGCTGACAGGTGTAAATCAGGAGTACCCATCAATATGGTTTGGTGGAACAGAGTCACAGAAAACAATTTACAGGTAAAAATAATTTTTATTAGATGTTTTTTGAAATTGAATATTTTGGCTGCTTTCTGTGTGGGGGGTGGTGGGTATGAAAGGATTGGATGGCTTAGCTGGTATGCTCTGTTAATTTTTAAAAATTTTTAGCAAGGTTAGTGGCCCATAATGATTTTTGTTTAGTTTTTTGAACTTGCTCTGCTTATAGTATATCTTGCTATTCTTTTATTGAATTTATTTTTGCCCTTTTTGGTTTTGTTAACATCTGAGTTCAAATGTTTCTCCCTGTGGTTCTGGGGATCAAACACTTGTGTTCTACCATAGAGCTATGCCTCCAGTATAAGTTCAGTTATTTTTTAGTATACAGAGTTTCATTTGTTTGGAATCTAAACAGTAGGAAATTCCATATATTGCCTTTTTGTACATTTTTAATAGGAAATAAAAATGGTATGTAAACAGATTTGTCAACCAACTTAAGTAGTATATTGTCATAGGGTTATTACAGATACGTTTCAGCATTGACTCTATCTTTACTTATATATTGAAAATAAAAGCAAAGTTTTATAACTCAAGGACTAAGCTTCTATGTGAGATTTTGAATTACATACAGAATGATTTTATATTCCATTTTAACTTGAGTTTTATTATATTTCATTTTTAAAAAATGTTAATTGTATACTGTGGCTAGTAATCTTAATCAGAATTTCAGCTTAGCCAAAGGTAACATATTTATCCTCCCAAACTTTGAGTGAATTTCTATCTCCTGCATGTATGTATCATACACAGAAAGATATAACAAAGTTAACTTGTTTTATTTCTATCATCAAATTCATATTAAAAAAAGTTCAACAATATTTTGTTTTAGTTTAGTATTAACATAGTAGCAATATCTGTATTGCTTTGGAACAGGAATAAAGAAATTATTCCAGAAATATTACAAAATGTATTTTTCCCCCCACTGAAATTTTGGAAGTATTTTTCTAAAAAGATAATGTGGAGGAAGCCCAGGGAATTCTACATTATATTATTTCTACTTAAAATTTCATTAGAGTTTTGGCTCTTGATTATTTTTAGTAACATAGTTTTAAATGAATTTTTTCTTATCTTTGAGATCACTAGGTCAGAGATTCAATATGAATTATTACAATTATTTTTCAGTTTTAGAAAGGAAGTCTGAAAAGAAATTGGGCCTCAACTACCTAAGAGCCAATATAGGTTCAACTGGAACAGCTTGTAGGTTGTGGTGGTGGAACACTGACCAATACAAAGACGTTGTCACTCAACTTCCTACAATTTCTCCCATCCCAGTGGAGGTTTAGAGGTTTAGTATAGCTTGAAAAGCCATTAGTTTGGTTTAAGAATATACACTTAAGTTATGTTTTATGTTTAATTAAAACAGCTGCTAAAAGATTTACATTAAATAATGTGAAATATTGAATTGGGGTCATCTGAATCTAGTATGTATTTCAAATACTACAGTTACATTTTTGCTCCAAATGGTTCTTTTGCTTTAAAGTAAGAAGTGGGCTGGGAATGTGACTCAGTGGTAGAGTACTTACCTATTGAGCATGAGACCCTGGGATTGGGTTCAATCCCCAGCTGCAGGGGTTGAGTATGGGGCGTAAGGAATGTTAGTATGCCTCAAGTTTAAAGCTTTGTAAGCTCTAAAATGCCTGACATTATGAGCCACATGTTGAAGTATTCAAAACTACCCAGCTAGTCTCCATTACTGTCTTTGAGAATTCTTAAAATGGGAACCTGGAATAGTTCAGTGAGAAGTTGATTTAGCACAAAGAGTATGTCAGTGTGCTATGTGTGTGCATGTCTTTTTATGTAGACATTGAAGTTCCTATCTGTTTGTTGTAGAACAAAAATAATTTATATAAGTGAATTCCATATCCTGTTTTTGGCTTTGTTTATGTTGTAACTGTTTTATATTTTTGACACATAAAGTTTAAAGGATTGTACAGCCAGATGTATTAGTCTTTTCCGTTTTATTTGTTTCCTTTCTTTTAAAACTTAGGGTCTCTCAATTGTAAAGGCAGAGGAATGTTTACATTTTATTTTAGTAATTATAAGTGTTTCTTAACGGGTTTAGCCGAGCACTGTGCTAATCTCTTTGTATATATTTTCTTGGTCTTTCTTATAGCCTGTGGCATAGATATTATTAAATGAAAAAATGTCTTCAGAGAAGCTAAGTTATATTAAGTTTAAACAGTCAGTAGAAGAGCAGAAATTTGAACCAAAGTTTTTCAGGTTCAAAAATCTCTTTATTTCTATATGATGAAACTTTAGTTGTGCTAGGACATACTTGGTTCATCTGACTGGGTAATTGAGCTTTTGTTTAACAATTTATTTTGAGAATAAGAATGCCTACATAGTTTCCTAGACATGAGTTGTAATTTAGGCATTCCTTTGCAGCACTTGAACGGCTAGTCCTTTTTCTTTATGATTCATCTTATATTCAGTGACCTTTGCCCTTTTAAAAAAATCTTTAAATGTCATTTACATTGATTTCTTAATCTTGATCTAATACATTGGCCTTTTTCCACTTCTGAAAATCAACCAACCAATAAAAAAATTAATAATAAAATCTCTGAGTTTGAACCCAGTGATTCACAGTCATTCATATTGCATTTATTCTCTTCATTTCTGGAATTCTTTAAAGAGGCCCATGATTCCCAACTTTTATTATTCAATAACTATCTTTTTAGCCAAGAATCTGCCAACATGACATTTATAACATAGTGGTTTTTGTTTTCATTTTCAAATATATATGTTCAGAATTGCTAATTAGAGAATCAAAGAAACATTTTCTTTAATATTTTGTAGGTGTGCAGAAGGTAAATTTATTTTCATATGGCTGTCTGAAATACTAATAAAACTATCTAGTCTCTATTCCTAGATATATGAAGTCCCCAAGTGGGGACTCATGAAGTGGCTTCTGTTGTTTTCTCTCATTTCTTTAGTACCCATGTATACTTTAAATGTCTTCAGTTTGATGTCAGTTATGCTAAGTGAAGTAAGTCAATCCCCAGAAAGAATGTTTTCTCTGATATATGGATGCTGATCCACAATGGGGATGCGGGGGGAGGCTGGGAGAAATTGAGGAACTTTAGATAGGGCAAAGTGGAGGGAGGCATGGGGGTATGAAAGATCGTGGAATGAGAGGGACGTCATTACATGTATGAAGACACGAATGATGTGACTTTACTTTGTATATAACCAGAAACATGAAAAATTGTGCTCTATATGTGTAGAATGAATGAATGAATGAATAAATAAATAGAAAAATAGATAAATAAAAAGTTTGCTGGAGGTCTTAGTTGTCAAATGTAGCAGTTTTATCTGGTACTGATGGCTGCCTTTGTATTTTTTTTTAAACTCTTTCCTCTTTGTACTCTTAACTTTGTTTCATTTCTGGCTCTTTCTGCACTCCTTTTCTTGGTTCACTTTTTCTTCTGTGTTGTTGATCCCTAAAATTTTTTTGGTTAAGAATTGTCTTCTGAGATTGAAATCCAGATTTTTCATGCCTTCTGATATCTCTGCAGGTAGACCTATATCCCACTATCACAGCAGATCTGAGATGTCTAAAACTCAGTTTATTTTTCTGTTCTCCAAATCCACTGATTTAAAAAAATTTTTTTCCTATATCCCTGCTTCCGTTAATAGCATTGTCGTCTTACTTGTCACTGAAGCTAAATATCTGGGCTTCTTCCTTGATACCTCCTACATTTTACCACTTCTCATGAGAGGGAAACTATTGGGTTTTACCTATTCATTAATAAAGACAATTAGACAATATACACATGCTATCATATTAAGTTTTTACAACAATAATGGCATATTATTTTCATTGGACATATATGGAAATTGTGTTTAGAAAGGCCTGTTGGCCAAGATCTATTTAATTCTAAATCCTGAGATTTTTCTACCAAATTTTTATCAAATCTTTTTGGGAACTGTCCTTTCCTACCTTTCTGGGGCTGTCTCTCCCTGTCTGTGAACATACTCATTTTAATCATTTGGGGCCTTTCATATTGCATAAGATAAATATACTGTCAGTTGTTACTTTGCTAGGTTTGCATCATTGTTAACAGAGACTGAAAAAAAAATTCCCTTCTTTTTCCTCCAGGAGATGGCTAAAATGCTACCTTTCCTGTGAATACTTATTCAAACATCTGGGAGGAAACACACACACACTAGTACATACATACACATGTGTGTATATAATTTGTTCTGTAGTGTATCTTACATATTGTACATTATGTATTTTATAGTACTGTTTCCACAGTACTTGATGTTTAACAGTTATTGTTTTGTGTTAATTTGTTTACCTGTTTTTGTTTTTTTACTGGGTTATAAATATTTGAGAATAAATTTGTGTTTGTTATTCCTGTATTTTGTTTATTTCCTTTTTAAAAAATATTTTTTAGTAGTAGATGGTCAATCGTATCTTTTATTTATTTATTTTTATGTGGTTCTGAGGATAGAACCCAGCACCTCACATCTGAGAGGCAAGTGCTCTACCACTGAGCCACAACCCCAGCCCTATTTTGTTTATTTCTAAATGCCACTTTAATTTTATTGAATAATGTGTAATTTTAAAGTAATTTATTTCTAAGATTTTTAATAAAAATTTTAAAAAAATGAATCATAGGTTTTATGGGGTTTATAGCCACCATGTTACCACTGCTTATTAGTTTTAGTATCACATAAAACACAATATGGTGATTTCTTTTGAAAGATAGAGATCTTCACACTTTTTTAAAATTTAAACTTTAGCATTAGTTTAAGTATTATTGATATTTGTTAATCTTCTGAACCTGGTAGTACTCTTAATTAGTTTTCAACACTATTGTTTAGTGATAGACCTCCTGTTTTGTGTTTTTCTTGTGATCTCAGGCCAGAAACCAAACTGAAGATCACCTGAGATTCATATTAGCAACACTATTTCACCTTGGGGCAAATTCATTTTGAATTTTCCTTTTCTACTTAGCATGATTACATGTTACTTTGCCTGACTAATCTGTATGTGAATTCAAGTTCTTTCATTTGTTCTTTGATCGCACAGTTCAAATGTCATTGCTTAGGGCTGAAACATTTTATCACCTAAGCTAGAATTGTGAGAATCTGCATTTCCTAGCATGTAATAGATACTAAACAAATGTTTATTCTCCCAGTTTTACCTTATTTTATCACTAGCTCTTAAAATTGGTCTTCATTATATTACTTATTTAGAGTGCAGTCTGTGGTTATATTCACATGTGTATGGTATGGTATGTTTAAAATGAGTTAGTGACATTTGTTCCTACATTTTAGTACTAACTCAGATGTTTTAAAAAATTAGTGTGAAAGCTCCTTATTATGTATTTATTTATTTTTAGTTGTAGATGGGTATAATACCTTTATTTATTTTTGTATGGTGCTGAGGATCAAATCCAGTGCCTCAGTTGCTAGGCAAACACTATACCATTGAGCTACAACTTCAGCTCATTATTATTATTTTGAAGGGATAACAATGTGTTTCTTCATTTAAGAATGAGGTACCAACATGTGTGAAAGGATTGAGGAAATGTATGATTTTGCAAGTTTGTCATGCTGATTAAGATTTGCTGAAAAATAGTGATATGTTAAATAAAATTATGTTCGTTTCAGACTTTTTAAAATAGTGGATTTGTGAATCACAAGTATTACTGTTGTTTTAGCTTACACAGCAAAATGATATAAGTGAATGAGAACTGTTGGACTGTGATATGTTATCTATCTGACATCATCATCTACTTGTCAGTATCTCTTTTGATGCTATTTTTATCCTCCTTGTAGTCTAATTAAATGACATTTCTTAGGAGAAGTGTTTAGGACAAAAGCTCACATTAAAAACCTCTTGGCCTACAAAATCTCTTGAGAATTCTAGTTGCTTTCTGACTGATGCTTTAAAGATCTCAGGAAGGTTTTATAAACTCACTGGAGAAATAAACTTTACTCTTTCATTACTGCTATTTCAGGTGGTTTTTAGTTTTTTGGTCTTTGGGAAAATTTAGGCTGTCATAAACGTGAACCTTTGAGTTCTTTGAGATTTTGAAAGAATATAGAACTACAGAGGTAGCTGTAATAGCCTTACTATAAATCTACGACTGTCTGCCCCTTACCCCACCTTAGACCCCTTCTCTTGTCTCTAGCTGCTATTCTAAACCTTTCACATTCTTCTCAAATCTATTTAACTTCTTTTCACTTTTGAGTAAAGACTTTGTGTTCTTCAGAGTGGGATAAAAGGGACTATTGAGAATGAATTGGCTCATGTATCATTTGTAATGTTTTCTGTAATGTTTTCATTCTTATCCTTTCTTACTGTTTTTCTTCCTGTCTCCTTTACTACCTGTCTTTATTGCTCCTGGCAATTCATTCTTCCACTTAACTCTTCAATTCTTTAGATAGTCCCTCCCTCTATATTGATTTTCCTTGTTCTGGCTTATAAACATGCCACAAGTTTCTCCTGTTATTTAGTAAACCCTGGAACAAAGAATGCCACATGATCAGTAGGACATGTAAGTGAAGGTGCAATATAATTTGGGGCATGATTCCTACTTTTTGTAGCTACCTTTTTATCTTTTCTTCACTTCTTAGTTCCCATTATTTTTCCATCTTGAGTATTCTGTTGAAACTATTTTTGATGAGATGGCCTAACTGATAAAATTAATGGCATTCTTTTTTGCCCTTTCTCTTCTGCAGTTGACAATGTGGACTATTACTCTTCTTGAAACTTCTGTTCTCTTAGATTGTTCTTTATTAGTTCCCCTTCCTCCCCACCCCCACCCTGCCCTCAGCCCCTCCTGGTCCTCAACTCCTCCTGGTCCTCAACTATCCCAGGTTATGTCATTGTCTCTCTTTTGTGCTCCTCAGATACCCTTTGGTCATCTCCCACCTCTCCATTACTTCAGCTATTTCCTATTCATATTTGACTCCTAGATATTTTTTTGCCTTCCAGCCCTTTGCATTGACTCTTAAGTATTATGTTTCTAGCTTATTTTGAATATCTTTATCTGTATGGCATAGGTATTGAAATTTAACATGTCAAAAATTAAAAACTGTACATTTGTACATACACCTGTACATACTCACGTATTTAGAATTGTTTGTCCACTATTTAGTTTGGTTATTATCACTCAATGTCCAGTCTGTGCTTTCTTTCTGACATTCTTTGTCCTCTAAGAATTATTGCTTGTGCTACTTAGAAATTATCTTCATTCTTTTTTTTTCAAATTACAGAAAGAATGCTGTTTTATTTGAGGTCCTATTATTTATTTGTATCTTAACTTAATCTTCAATTAATGTGATATGCAACTCAAAATGTTTCAGTCATTTCTGAGTTCCCCCTTTTTTTAATATATATTTTTTATTGGTTGCTCAAAACATTACAATGATCTTGACAAATCATATTTCATACATTTGATTCAAGTGGGTTATGAATTCTTATTTTACCACGTGTACAGATTGCTGGATCACATTGGTTATACATCCACGTTTATACATACTGCCATACTAGTGTCTTGTGTTCTGCTGCCTTTCCAATCCCCTTCTTCCCCTCCCATCTTCTCTCTCTACCCCATCTGCTGTAATTCATTTCTCTCTCTTTTTTTCCCTTTCCCCTTACATCCTCTTGTATGTAATTGTGTATAACAATGAGGGTCTCCTTCCATTTCCATGTAATTTCCCTTCTCTCTCACTTTCCCCCCCACCTCTTGTCCCTGCTTAATGGTACTCTTCTTCTCATGCTCTTCCTCTCTGCTCTGTATTGAGTCGCCCTTCTTATATCAAAGAAGATATTTGGCATTTGTTTTTTAGGGATTGGCTAACCTCACTTAGCATAATCTTCTCTAATGCCATCCATTTCCCTGCAAATGCCATGATTTTGTTATTTTTTAGTGCTGAGTATCTTCATTCTTAATAAGTTATAATTTATCTATCCCCCATCCCTTTTCTTCTTATGTGTATTGTTACCATTATTATTTCTTGTCTGGATTCCTGCTTCTGGTCTTAATTCTCAAAATGGTGCCTTATTTTCTGATCTTGCTTTTTATCTTTGTCATTTTTTTATTATTGGAAAAGATTATATATATATTTTTAAATCGTATGTGATTTATTTTATAACAATATTGGTAAAATATACTCAGAGGTGAAAATAAACATTTAATGATAAATGTACATGTCCATTTCTATTAAGGAATAGTGAAATACATCTATTTTTGTAATATACTTTTGTTCATGAAAGCATCATAAATATTATTATCAAATATTATTGTAGCTGCACAAAAATTAAAAATCCAAATTGTACATATCTTAGTAAATAAATGGCTTTTAGTGACTGAAATTTCTGAGTCTGTTATTGTGAAACACAAATACTCAGTAAAATATGCTCTGAAGAAAACCTCAATTTGAAAATGTAAAAACATAGAAAGGAGTATTTAGAGTTGTTTTACCATGAGATTAAATTAAAATACTCTTTCATATGTATTTCTTAAGGTTAAAAACTTCAGAGTATTTGTTCTGGTATCAAAAGATTATATTTTTTAAGAAAGCATTCAAGATGCTCCTGAATTTGCTCTTGCTTACTGCTGTGGATTTACTGAACTACTTGCAGTACCTCCCAAGTTCCATGAGAAGTACCATGTTCTTCTTCATGCTTCTGCCTTTGAACATTTTTTTCCAACATTTGTTTTGCTTGATGTACCCTTTTCTCTGTCTTGATTTAGCAAACAAAATTTTAGGATTTAATTCAAGCATATGGTCTTAGTATACAGATTTGACTGACAGCATTAAGCATTTGCTCCCTTTTTCCTCCCACTTACCTTATTGTTCTAATTAATTATTTATATATCTCACCATGAAGGCCAACATTATGTAGCATAATGTGGACTTTTTTCCTTTTTCCTTTTTTTTTTTTGATACATGGATGTTCTATGGGAGTGTGCAGTTGAGTTCAGAATACATTTATATGTGTGAAATGCTAGCCTGTGAAATAGTGTAACATAGTACTGGTTTGATAGGTCTTTCTCGTAGTATCTAGCACAGTGAATTTTAGGTATTATTAAAATAATAGAATGAGTGAACCTTAATTAGTGTTTATTATCTAGTGAGTATTTGGCCTAATGTTAGTCCTGAAGTGTAAATTGTTTACATGTTTTCTTAAAGTTTCCTTGGTAGTTTTATGACATATTATTGTGGAAAAAAATTTGAAATTCTTAATGTATGTTAAGTTTTCTGATTAAATATGGCAGGATTCTTGGGTAGGTAAAATGCTTCTAAGTAATTTCTTATTACTGTGGAATGTAAAAGATGGGTTTTACCATTTTGTAGCTGTGGATAGGAGATATGCATGGAGATAGGACGTAGTTAATTGGAGCTATGTGAGGCCTCTCTGGAATGCTGTGATAGTGTGATTTTCCTGGACTACTCATTAACCTAAATTGATATTTTTGCTACTTTTAGTGACTAGATGGTATGCTCCATGACTATTAATGACATGTAATAACTCATATAAAAGTAGCAGATGAGCAGCAGCTCATCTGGTTTTGTTTTTAAATATCTTCTATACTTTAGATACAGATTTTTTTTCATTTTTGCATGCGTTGAATTTACTGGTCTCAAAAGTTGCATATTATATATGAATTCTTATAATATCACCTCATTCTATAGTGACATGCAAATGAAAGGGAATGCTGTAAGTGGTTTTATAATTTACAAATGTTGAACTTTCTTTTAAAACATTTTTCTAAAATTATGTATACTTCAAGATAAATTTCAGCCACTCCAGAAAAGTACAAAGAAGAAAGCAAAAAATATACTTTGCCACCTCTCTATCCAGAGATAATATCTTTCTTAACATTTTAGTTTCTTTTTACACACATCCTGTATACATGATTCCCCCTCCCGCCACTTAGGCATTAGTAAAACATTTTACATGAACAGTTGTTGTTGCTGTTCTGTAGTTTAATTTTTATTTTATTTAACTCAACAGTGATATGGTTTGGTTTCCATCTTAAAAGTATATCATTCCATATAATTTTCAGTATCTATACACTGTTATATATACTATATATAATCCACATAACCAGAAGCCTGCCAATAGATATTTTACTTATTTTCTTCATTAAAAAATAAATAAAAAATGCTGTGCTAAACTTATCTTTCCTGGTTGTGTCATTTTTCTCCTTAGCATTCCTAGATGTGGGCTTGGTAGATCAAAGGAGATGCTTATTTCTTATTTAGATACATATTATCTTATTATTCTCAAGAAGGGTATATCAGGAGGGATGGAGTTGTATCTTAGTGGTAGAGCGCTTGCCTAGCATGTGTGAGGCACTGGGTTCAATTGTCAGTACCACATACACATAAATAAAATAAAGGTTCATCAACAACTAAAAAATAAATAAATAAATAAAATTTTAAAAAAGGGTATACTAGGAGAGGGTTTTATGACTAGAAGTCTTTGTACTAGTAATCAGCTTCTTACAGTTTTCTGTAAAGGAGGAACTGACAGATATTTTGCAAATTTAGGCGCTTATAGCTTTAAGCTATTATGTACAGAGAATTACTTTATGTTGAGCTCATGATGATTTTTTTCTATAATAAATATAAAGCTTGCTATATTAATTGATTTTCATTTTGTGGGTTCTGATATACATGTGTGTTCTTTGCCCTTACGATTATGTAAAAGAACACTGATGTGAAATAATTAATGATAAACTTTCTTCTGCTCTCTCAGCCACTTTAAACTAATTTAGAAAATTCTACCTTCTCTATTGAGGCGCTCAAATCAGAGGGCCAAACTTAGTTTGCTTCAGAAAATTCATAAACTGTATTACTGGACTATTTTCAAAATAGTAATAGTTTTTATATGATTTCTTTTAACTTAGAAGATGGCACTTGACTTGTTTTATATAGGTCAGTTTCTGATTAACCCAGAAATTTGAGTATATTTTGATAATCTTTTAAAAAATATTCTTTAGTTGTCAGTGGATCTTATTTATTTATTTATATGTGGTACTAAGAATTGAACCCAGTGCCTCACACATGCTGGGCAAGCACTCTACCTCTGAGCTACAACCCCAGCCAGTGATAATAAATCTTTAACTGACCATATTTGGACATGCTTAAAATAAGAGGGAATAAAACCTACTTAAAACAAACAAAACTCCCCCCCCCCCAATCAAACTTGTGGAAATGTGAACTCAGAGGTTCTAGTTAGCCATTTGACTTTTCCTTCTCACTCTGTACCTCTTCATTCTCTGTTATATATGAACACTGAAACTAGTAAAAATAGCTTTAATAATACTGCTCTTATGTCTGTGGGTTTCATCTTTTTATGACTTAAGATAATTTTAGCAAGGCAAATAAATTTCCTTCTCTGTGCCTTTCTCCATTATTATTAGTACCCCATCTTCTGCCTTTCCCCAAAATTCACTGCTTTTTGCTTTTGCCAGTGTACATACACACACACACACACTTTGGACATGAATCTTAAATTAGTCCTAACTATGCTTCTTTGATACCCAGAAAAATAGAAAAACAAAAGTAGCAGTGATAGAAGATTGAAGTCTTGATTTTGTAACAAAGTAGACAAGGTAAAGATTAATAGAACTTCCTCTCTGTTTCATTTCTTTTCTCTCTCTCTCTCTCTCTCTCTTTCTTGTTTATTATTTTTATTTCTGGATTCTTTTAAACCATTTTTTTTTAAACTGACTCAGTTAGGCCAAGAACTAGAATATAGTAGATTTTAACAATAAAGTCATCAAACAAAACTTTTGTTCCCTCTGTCCCTTCTTTCTTACCATTTTCCTCCTCTTTGTGTTTTCTCTTGTTCTCTCTTTTCCTGGCTGGAATGTAGATGATGAAGTGAGATGAAAAAAATCTTGGAGTTTTTCAGTCATTTGGGACAGTGTTGCAGTAAGCCTGGGCATAGATGATATTGGTGTAAACTGTGACACTGACAGTCACGTGGGTAGAAGAAGTTGAATTTAAGAAATATGTAGCATGTAGAATAAACTCAGTAGTTTGGTACTTCAGAGATATCAAAGGATTATTGAACTGTGACATAATTTATTTGTTTAGAAAAAACATCATATAGAAAGCACAAGAAAACTTGAAAAGGAAATCAACTTGGGGAAAGTAGGTTGATTTGCTCATACGTTGTTTGAAATGATAGTTGCAAAGCACCTCTCTGCTAGTGGGTGTCTAATCTAACAATAAAAAAGAGTTGACTGAAATTTATATATTGATAAATTAAGATCAAATAAGGAACTCCTGTTTATTTTGAAAAACATGAAGAGATTCATTTTCTGGCCAAGATGGAAGAACAGGGATTGAACTTTTCTTTAGAAACAGCTAAAAAACTAAAAACATTGTATGAAAAAACAGTTTTCAAGACATTAGATATTGAACAGTGAAGGACAATGATCACTGAGAAATGGGAAACAAATGAGGTGAGCCCAGTGATGACCCCCAGTTTACTGCTTTGGGAGAATTTCTAAGCCTGGTGCATTCTCCTGAATTCAGAAGAGCTAACTGGAAATCTGCAGTAGCCAAGATGGCTGTAGTTCACAATAAAAAGTAGTAAGAACAGAGAGTCTACACACAGAAAGAACTGTGAAGATTTGCTAAACACCCTTTGAGTCTTTAGCTGAGAACTAATCAGAGAATGTGAATGAATGAGGTGGATACTTAAACTGGAAAAAGAAAATTCCTGAAAAGATGACAGGAAACAATTCTCAGAGCTCACATAAGACATAGACTAGTTCCTGTTCTAACCAGCTAATATGCAAAACTTCATAATTGATAAAGTATGAAGTAGGGTAATGGGAAGACATTTGCCTTAGTGGGGCCAAATAAGCCTTATAATATGTGCCCTCCTAATCAAACTTAATAGCAAGACCTGAAAGGATCAACAAATTTTTAAACAAGTTTATGATGGAAAACAAAGGTCAAGAATATTTAAAAGAACATAGAACCACCTGGGAGTGGTGATGCATCCTGTAATCCCAGTGGCTCTGGAGGCTGAATCAGGTGGATCGCAAGTTCAAAGCCAGTCTCAGTAGCAGCCAGGTGCTAAGCAACTCAGTGAGACCCTGTCTCTAAATAAAATACAACGTAGGGCTGGGGAGAGGCTCAGTGGTTGACTGCCCCCGAGTTCAATTCCCGGTAATTCTCCCCACCCCAAAAGGAATACAAGACAAAAGTCACAATATTTGTCCTCCTGTGAAAAGTTAAAAGGAAGTTAACAGTAGAAAGGTAAGACCATACAAAGAAGAAGATGGAATTAATCAAAACGGAACCAAAAGTGATACAGAAATAGTATAAAAGAATACCAAAACAGTTAAATGTAACTCTGTCCCCTGTGTTGAGGAAATATTAAACATGTTTGTGCAAACATGGAAGAATTATTTAAAAACTTAAATTCAGCATTTAGAATTCAGCTATAGTGTCTGAAATGAAAAATAGGTTGAGTTAATGACAGATTAGACTTTGTAGAAGGGTAGTGAATTCAAAGACATAGCAGTAGAAGTTGCTCAAAAAGCCATTTATGGAGAAAAAGTGAGATGTGGAACAACATCAAATTTCCTAGCATACTTGTAATTGGATTCCCTGAAGAAGGCAGGGGGAGTATTAAAAGTATTTTGAGAAATATTAGACAAGTATTTCTAATTTGATGTAAACTGTAAACCCACAGATGCAATGAACCTAGTGAATCTCAAGTCCAAGAGACATGAAAACTATTACCAAGACACATCAAAGAAGCAGCCTGGGGTAGTGGTGGTGTGCATTTTTGAGGAACAAAAATACAGATACCAGGTCTTTTCATTCAAAATAATATAAGCCAGAAATCAGTATAACAGTATATTTAAACTATAGAAGGAAAAATGATGTCAGCTTAGAATTCTATATTTGGGAAAAATATCTTATAAAAATGGAGTGCCCATAAAAACTGGTGAAGTTCAGGTTAGATGTGTCAATTAAAATTACGACACCAATAACTATTTCACAAGACTGTGATAATAGAAGATGTTATCTTTGGTGAAATATGGTGAAAGATACTATTTCTTTTGAGTCTTCAACTAGCTGAGCATGTAGCTTGGTGGCTTGCCCAGGAAGCATGAGGCCCTGAGTTCAATACCCAGCTCTGTCAAAAAAAAAAAAAGGGGGGGGTGTAATGTGGAATAAGACATTTTCAGATATTCAAAAGCTGAAAGAATTTATCCCCAACAGATAAATACTTAAATAAATATTAAAGGTTGTAATTAAAAGAATGAAGAACCCAGGAAATAGCTAGCTATATGAGTAAATAGAAGAAACATTTTCCCTTACAATCTAAGCCCCTTTGAAAGATAATTGACCCTCCAAAGCAAAAGTAACAGCTTATAAGGTTTATAACATGTAGAAAAATATGGCAATAGTAAAATAGTTTGAGGGGAGACAGAGAAGTATAATATGGAAAACTTTTCATACTGTATCTGAAATACTAATAAAGCTGGGTCGTATTTTGTGTTATGGACTAAATTATGTCATCTCCCCCCGCACCCTCATTGATATATATTGAATTTCTAACCTTTAACCTCTAATGTAACTATATTGTTTGGAGTTGAGGCCTTTAAAGAGTTGATTAAAGTCTAATGAGGTCAAAATGTTGGGGCCCTAAGTCAATATGACTTCTAAAATGAAGGAGATACTAGGGATGCCAGTACATAGAGAAAAGGCCATGTGAGGATGCAGTGAGAAGGCAGCCATCTAGAAAAGAAAGAAAGTGGCTTCAGAAGAAACTACCCCTGGTGGCACCTTGCTTTGAACTCCTAGCTTGTAAAACTGAGAAAATAGATTTCAGTTGTTTAGTGTCTGGTGTTTTGTTATGACAGCTCTAGCAGACTAAGACAGGTGGTGATAAGTTAAAGTATGTACTTTAAAAATCTTAAGCAACCACTACAATAATAGAACAAAGTTTTAGCTAATAAGTCAGGATGGGAGATAAATGAAATCATAGAAATACTCAGTTAATCCCCCCAAATCCACAGCAGCAGCCAGGAATGAGAAAGAGGGGAAAATGGAGCAAAAAACATCAGATGGTATAAACAAAAAAAAAAAAAAAAAAGCAAGATGGTAGATTTAAATCCAATCACCACTAATTACATTAAGTGTACATTGTCTAAACACCATAATAACATTCAGGGATATTCAATTATATGAAGCTACCAGGAAACTTGCTTTAAACTAGATGACAAAAGTAGATTTAGGGGTTGGGGCGGTGGCTCAGCATTAGTGCACTTGCCTGGCATGTGTGAGGCACTGAGTTCAATTCTCAGTACCGCATAAATAAATAAATAAATATTAAAAAATAGATTTAAAGTTATATCATGCTAGTGAAAAGAAAGCTGCAACAATTCTATGTCAGAGAAAGTATATTTCCAAGCAAAAAATATTGCCAGGGATAAAGAAAATCATTTGATAAAAGTGACAGTTCATCAAGAGATTGGATGTTTTATGCATCTAACAACAGAGTTTTCAAAGCCCGGGTATACTACATGGTGACACAGACAGTTCTAAGGTTTTCAACACTGTTCACTTAGTAATAGAAGAAAAAGACAAGCAATCAATAAGGAGATAGGCAAATTGAACAACTCCAAAACACAACTTGTCATGATTGGCACATATAGGACACTCTGCCCAGCAACTGCCAAATACATATTCTATTCAAGTGTACATGGAACATTAACCAAGACAGACCAATTCATAAAAATGTATCAATAAGTTTAAGAGAATTTAAGTCCTAAAAATATGTTCTGTGACTACAATGCAGTTAAATTAAAAATCAGTAACAGGCCGTGCATGGTGGCACACGCCTTTAATCCCAGCTGCTCGGGATGCTGAGAAAGGAAGATTGTGAGTTCAAAGCCAGCCCCTCGAAAGTGAAGCACTAAGCAACTCAGTGAGATCCTGTCTCTAAATAAAATACAAAATAGGGCTGGGGTTGTGGCTCAGTGGTTGAGTGCCCCTGAGTTCAATCCGTGGTACCAAAGAAGAAAAAAAGTAACTGAAAGCTCTTTGGAAACTTTTACATATTTCGAAAATGGATAAATGTACTTTTATTCAGGAGTCAAGTGTGTAAGTATTTTGAACTGAATGAAAATGAAAACATCACAATTTATGGGATGCCATGAAATCAGGCATTACAGGGAAGTGTGTAGTACCAAATTTTTTCATTAGAAAAGAGGAAAAATTCCCAAATCAGTGATACACCTTTAACCTTAGTAACTAGACAAAACAGCCAATTGAACCATGAGAAAATAAAGATTAGAGAATAAACCAATAGAATTGAAAACAAAAATAGAAAAAATATAATGAAACCAAAAGCTGATTCTTTGAGGAGTTTCATTAAATTGATAAACATCTAGGCAGATAAATTAGGAAAAAATGGGAGAGAGAAGTTACCAATATTGGGAATGAAATAGGTGACATCACTAGCTTTTACAGATATTGTAGGATTACTGAAGGAACATTATGAACTAGTTTATGACAATAAATTTGACATGATGAAATGGAAAAAAAATCTTCAAAAGACACATACTACTTAATATATTATTCACTTCATTCGCTCTGTAAACATATTAAAACCTTATCACAAGAAGGCCAAGATAGCTTCAATGGTGAATACCCCACATTTAGGAAAAAGTAGTGCAAATTTGACACAAACTTTCAAAAAAGAAAAGGAGAGAATATAACCCAACTATGAGGTTATCATTAATGTGATATCAAAACCAAAGACATTCCATTAATACAAGGCTACAAATAACACTTATATAATAGTTGAAGAAATTCTTAACATAATTTTAGGAAATCAAATGTGAAGGTATAACATTCCACAAAGTGGAACTTGTCTGTAATGAGTTGGTTCAGTATTTTAAAAAGCAGTTGATAAAATTATATTAGCCAATCAAAATCAATATGATCATTGTCTCAGTAGATAGAAAGCATTTAACGTAATCTAGTTATCCATTCCTGATGAAAATTCTCAGCAAACTAGGAATATAAAGGAACATTCCTAATCTGATGAGTGCATCTATTAAAAAAAAAAATACTACATCTAATATCATACTCATTGCTGGAAAATTAAATGCTTCCTCCAAAAGATCAGAAGACAGACAAGGATGTCTGCTTACAACACTGCAATTTAACCTGTTTCTCATCCCCAGTGCCTAAATAAATAAATAAAGACAAATAAATTGTTCTGTGAATCTGTATTCTTGATTACTAAGCAAATAAATGAAACGTTGATAGATGCAATGACATGGATGAATCTTGATGCTGAATGAAAGAAGTCAGTTGAAAACACCACATGCATATGTATGTATAATTTGTTTATTTAAAATTCTAGAAAATTTATATAGTAATAGAAAGCTGATCTGTGGTTGCCTGCAGAAAGGAAGCTAGAAAGATGGGGGTTGTGGTGGAAAAGGGGATTTAATAATAAATGTTTTTTGGGATGGGGTTTAATTTTTTGAGATGGGGTCTCAGTAAGTTGCTGAGACCGACTTGAAACTTTTTAAAACATCCTGCCTCAGCCTCCTGGAAGAAGGGATTTTTAAAAAGCCTATGAAGACTTAGCATAATGGATATGTTCATTAAATTGATTTGGAAGCTTTTTTTTTTATTGTACAGCCCATTTCAAGAGTTAGCAAAGTTTGCATTTAAAGAAGTTTATTGTTAAATCTTTTTTTTCCCAAGAAATTAACCTTTATTTATTTTTAATTGAACCCAGTGCCTCACCTGTGCTGTGCAAGCACTCTACCACTGAGCCACAACCCCAGCCCCTAGTTAAATCTTAATAAAGCTGTTAAGAAAAAGTTACCAGACCTAGGCATGGCGGTGCATGCCTGGTCCCAGTGACTGGAGACTGAGGAAGGAGGATTGCAAGTTCAAAGCCGGCCTTCCACTTAGCAACACCCTGTCCCAAAGTTTAAAAAAAATTTAAAAGAGCTAGGGATATGGATTAGTGGTTAAATGCCCCTAGGTTCATTCTCCACTACCAGAAAAAAAGAAAAAGTCACCAGGTCATGTTTTATTCAGAATAGAAAGTTTAATGATATCTATTTATGAAGCCATTAAGGTAGGTAAAGCAAGCCAAGCTTATTATAAGGAGCCATACCATGGAAAGTATTTAATAGTTTTATGAGTTGTGTGATTAAAAAACAACAACAACAACAACAGTGTTTCGGAATATTAATAGTTTCTTAGTCATTTATCCCATTGCTGTGAGAATACATTTTCTCTAGACCCTTTTGTTGGTTGACATTTTAAATTGAAATGTTACATAATATCCTGTCTTATACTTTGTTCAATATAAACCTCTTCCTCTTTCTACCTAATGAAAAAAAATTTAATGGCTGCAGTTTTTATCTTATTGCACAGTCGCTTAATTTTTGGATATCTTACTGTAGTCTTCTCTCTCTAGTGAAGTGTATCAGAATATTACGTACTGAAATTTACTTTAAAAATACCAGTTTATATGGAGTAGTAGAAAACCATAAAATTGTATTAAACATGAATTAAAACCTCATCAGAAAGTTACTGCATTTGTAAAAAGCCTTTGTTGATCATTTGTATATAGGCAATTATTAGTAGGGTTAGATGGGCTATCTGGATTGAAATGTCTCATTTAAGATATAGCATTAATACAACAACATGTCATTTTTGTAAACCAAAGTCAAGGACTCTTGATTTAATATATCTGTGTCCAAAGGTTTCAGGTAGAGATTATATCCAAATGTTGGTGTCAGTTTGGAGACTTCTGAAAGCTCTTGGTAGTGTTTTTTTTGTTGTTGTTGTTGTTTTCCCACCACAAAAATTACAGGGTAAATTTAGGTGTATGGAAACTTAAAACTATATTTAAGTTTTATGTTTAGAAAAACATTTAGAACTGCTTTACGATATGAATACAAATTAGAATTTAAAATTGTGAATAGAAATTAGTACTTACATGTAAATTTTACTAAAAAATTAAAAATCAGTATTATATAGAAAAATCTAGGTAATTAGGAAGGGGTTTTAAATATACTTTGTGGCACTGAGGATTCCACCTAGGTCTTTCTGCATGCCGGTCCAGCACTCTACCTCTAAACTACATCCCCAACCCAGGAAGGGATTATTTTAATCATAGGGCAGAAGTGTTAAAAACTTCAATTTATTTGTTTCATGTATGTGGTAGTGTTGTCGAAGTAAGACAAGTAATTTGCATAACTCAAGTTCTTGAGTCTTCCTTATTAGAACCTTTACCTTCTAAACCTATCAGGAATAGTTTATTTTCTGAAAAATATTTTAATGTGATTGGTGTTATTTACCAGTTTTCACTTACATTCCCCAAAATTAACATGTTAAAGATGTATGCCTATGCTATTATGCTAATAGATTGTTTTTATAGAATCTTATTTACATTTTAAGTCAGTAACATTATAAAGAAGTTTTTAAGAATGCATATTTTTATTATTATTTTGAAGAATTTTTTCATGAAAATGTATCCTAGGTTAGATCTTAGTTTTCCATTATTTCTTTATTTTTGATAGTTCACTAATTTATGGTTAATTTATATTATCTGTTAGTAATAGCTCTGCTCTTTTATTCCTAGATTTTGTTGTACCACCTAAATTCTATGTAATTTTTTCCTCCTGTAGCTTAAGTCCTTGTATCTTTTCTCCAATCTTAAGTGCTCACAGCAGAACAAAACAAACTCCCAACCACCCACTCAAGGGATAGTAAATAGGAAAGGAGGAAAGAGTTTAGATCCTTCTTTTGACTTCTTAATTTCAGTTCACTGTTGGGTCAGTTTTTGGCATCTGTCGTTATTTAATCTCTGTAAGTTGCAATTTATTGTGTAAATTTTAATAGATTAATTTTAATAATGTCTACTCTAATAAATTTAGAAGCCCTTTAAAGTTTGTTATATTGACAATTATGGACTTTTCCTTCCTTTTTCTCCTTTTTGGGTTTCTTAAAAATAGGCTTTCAGATGAGTGCAGTGGCGCACCCTTGTAATCCCAGTGGGTCCGGAGGCTGAGGCAGGAGGATCGTGAGTTCAATACCAGACTCAGCAATTGTAGCAAGGCCCTAAGCAACTCAGTGAGACCCTGTCTCTAAATAAAAGTACAAAAAAGGGCCGAGGATGTGGCTCAGTGGTTAAGTGCTGCCAAGTTTAATCCCTGGTACCAAAAAAAAAAAAAAAAAAAAAAGGAAGAAAAGAAAAAAGCCTTTCACAATAATTTAAAACATATGTAAGGTGGAAAACTCAGCTTTGAAATTAGTCTAGTCACTGAAATCATAGGGTTTGTGTGAAAAGCTAATGCTTATTTCTCAAGAAAATACTAAAAATGTTCATGTGTGTATCTGATTTCTCTTGTGTAGCTTTGTTATCTCTCTAGTAATCTAGTAATCCCGAAGTCCTCATCTTTTTTTGCACTCTGTTGCTAGGGTATCTGATGGCTTTTTTAAAATCTTGACCTTGATTTCTAAGAAGTTGGGGTTAACTAATACTCAAGAGCTCTGACTTATTTGTCTCATGTTAGAAGCCATTTGTTCCCTTATAATTAGAAAGTACTATATAAGTAAAATGCAGTGTTTGTTTTCTATTCATTTAAAGAACATGCCACTATATTTTTGAAAACTTGAGATTTTGAAGGATTGTTAAAACTACATTTATGTGATTTTAAAAAAGATATTTTTCCCCTTTGCAAAATATGTTTGGCTTGGACCTGATTATTATTTTTTACAATTTTGTGTCTTAGATAATGGATTCAAAAAGATTCAACTCTGTATCTCTAGTATATTTCATTTAAGCCTGGATTTAGCATTTTTTTCTGTATTTTATTACTGTGTGTTTAATTTTAGATGGCTTATATATGCTAATATTTGTTTTAGAGTTTATAAATTAAGTTACCCTGTTGACTTGTTACCCTCTAAATTAGTATTTTGGACTCTTTTTACAATTTTTTTTAGTTGTAGATGAACACAGCACATCTATCTATATGTCTGTCTGTCTGTCTATTTAATGTGGTGCTGAGAATTGAACTCAGTGCCTCACACATGGTAGGCGAGCCCTCTACCACTGAGACACAATCCCATATTTTGAACTCTCGGTAGTTTAAAATGTCTTTCATATCAAATAAGGAAGCTGTTCTTGGGTTGTATAGTAGTTCATCTTTTCATTGTCTGCCTCCTACGGAAATTCACCGTGCACAAAAACAGAGTTTTTATGAATTTGATATTAGATCTCTTAATGTTCTAGTAGCTCTTAGAGCTGGAGGTACTATCCTCCTTGAATATATCCGAAGTTGTATCATAGTACCACTACGAAAATTTTTTCCATGTAATCTCATGTAAAATATTTCTGATGTCTGTCATATGATGGTACTACACAGACATTGGGGCTTGTATTTATATTTACATGTATTTTTGGGGGGTCATGATTCCTCCCACGTGCCCCCCGCCCTTTGCTCTGTTACTTAAATACATGGCATAATATTGGGGAAATGTTTGTGCTTACAAAAAGGGAAGTGATTAATTTTGGAAGAAAGGTAATTTTGACCTTTATCCTGGTAGAAGTGGTTTAAAGGTACTAAATTTGAAACTTGTTGCTCAGTTTTGAGGTAGTCTCAACTTCCCAGTTCTCTAAAATGTGTTAAAATAGTTAAGTAATGATGCAAGCTTGACAGTAAGGGCAGATTTTACATGTTACTGAGATTGAAATTCTGTAAAAGAAAGATTGACCTCCTCAAATTTGATGATCAAATTTCCTTTAGAATTGTAATCAATCTACACCAAAGTGTGGAAACTAAAACATGTGTTAAACCTTTCAATAAAATATTTTATTCAGTAAAGAAAACATTGTGGAGTAATGCCTAGTACATTCAATGTCTTTTTTGGGCCAAAAGTATGTTAACTTAATATATTTGATTTTTAAATAGACACCAAATCCTACTGCAAGCGAGTTTATTCCTAAAGGAGGATCAACCTCCAGGCTGAGTAACGTGTCCCAGTCAAATATGTCTGCCTTCTCTCAAGTTTTCTCTCACCCTTCCATGGGAAGCCCTGCTTCTGCTGGATTAGCACCAGGTAAGTTGAGTAACTATTTCCAGTGAGTTCCAGATATCAAATCTGTAAGCACCATTTGTTATTAATTTATAAGAACTGAAAATTGAATTGAATGATTCACTTTTGAACATATTCTAAACTTTATGTTCTAGTTTTTTGGTACATAGACCACATATGTAGTTGAATTATAAAGAAAAATTTAAATATGAATGAAATTACATATAAGAATTTTAAAAGCACAAAAATAAATTTATGGAAGGAAAATGATTGTTTAGGAAAAAAGCTCTGGACCTTGGTGTTTCCCTAGTGTTTTTAAAATTAATGATAATGCTATTTTACTCAAAATAGAGGGACTGCAATGTGTGTTTATGACTCAAAACTCTTCCTTTTATACTAAATGTCTTAAGAAAAAAATATTCTAAATACATCTTTGGATGCATTACATTTCAGATGTTTGATTATGAATGCTATAAAATTGGTTTAGTATTACAAGTAGTAACAGGAAACAAATGTACTGCATTGCATCATGGATTTTTACATAAGGAAAACTACTTCTCAGTCATTTTCTTCCAAGTATGCCCATTGTGGCAGAAAGATTTGAGCACTTGGACTCAAGGGTTCTGAGGCATAGTTCAGAGTGACCCTTTGAGAGACCTATGGCTCATTGAAGTCCTCTTCTAATTTCAAAATTCATGCAATTTTAAAATCTACTTTCTAACATTCATTTTAATGTAAAAATATTAAAAAATGTCTTCAATAATTAAGATCATTCATCCTCATTGCTGTGTGTCTTGATTTGGAAAGTAAGGTAGGCAAAATTGTACTGAATTCATAGTAAGTGTTGAGCAAGTTGTTACCCTGTAAAATGTTTGAGCTGCACACACAAATTGTATTTCTAGAACCTGTTTTGGAAAATCGTCACTTGATCTTAGATGTTTTATAAAACAAACAAAATGAAATAGACACACTAAAAAAACCCAAAAGATATATTTAAATCTTTGCTGGAACTAGTACTGCCTTCAGGGCTTAGTCCAAGATACATAAATCTTGGTTTTGATAGTGATATCTAATTCAAGAGGAAGAATAAGAGAAGATTAAATCAACTCTAGGGAACAGAGCAACTGTTTTAGCATATAAAGTAACTTAGAGCTTGTGTTACCCAGGGTAAATAACTACCTTATATTGTGAGGGATTAACTAGTGCTTCCTTTTCCCCTCATTTTCTCTCTTGCTGTCCCCACTAGTGCCCACTCTCTTCTCCCTTGTTCCTTCATCATTTCTTCTACCATGGTGTTTTTCAGATTTCAGATAAATTTATAAACTTTCCCTTCTTACCTAGAGAGCAGTGTCAGAATTGAATATCCCTGGTAGCCTAAAAGTTTTACTTGTAAGTAATGCACTTCTATGATGTTGCTCCCATTGAGCTGTGTTCACATTAAAGAACATAATCTACATGTCAGCTATCCAGACTTTTGAATACTGTTAAAATTGAATAGTGTTAAAATTTACCATTTATATATATATATGTGTGTGTGTGTGTGTGTGTGTGTGTGTGTTTTTAATGTACAATAATGGGATATATATGCCAATGAAAAATGTGGCTTTCTTAATAATATGTTTTGTTGTCAGAAGTAAATACATTTGATCAGACTGTTTCAGGCTTGCCATTAAATTTTAAAAGCCTGTTTTCATTTGCTTCCCCCCCCATCCCCGCCCCCAAGTGTTGGGGAATCAAATCAGAGCCTCATGCATGTGGATACATACTCTTATCACTGAACTACATGCTCAGCCCTCCTAAAAAGTTTTTAAATAATGAGGAGTTGGAAATATTAAAGGGAATTTTAGATTTTGAAAATAGTTTTAAAAATCCGTTAATACATGTATTTGTTTAAGCTTTTCAGTAATATTAACTTGTTCATGGGTAGGTGTTTCAGTGCCCATTGGGCATCACAATTGAAATGTAGGGTCAAATTAATAAATTTTAAAACTAAATTAGCCGAGAAACTATTTACTCTTCTGTATGTCTCTAACATAATCATCTATTTGGTAGCAAAAGTAATCACTCTCTGGAACCATTGGAAATGGGTCAATATATCATACTAAACACACTCTTGAATTCTTCTATTATTTCAAAAGTGTTTATTCACATGACAATCAGCTAAGTTAAAATATTTTCCAAATGGTGAATGGTTTTGCATTTGTTATTTCTTCATATTTTTTTCTTTCGTTTAACACTCGTTGGAGATAATCAAAGAAAAAACTTAAGTGTGCCATCCAGCCAGAAAATCATTTTACATTTTCAATGTCTTCCATAACTTGTTACCTGCAAATATATTTTTTCAAGGGCACGAAAGTTTCTTGACATTTCCATTTAAGGCTATAAGTTTACATTCCTTAGAGATGTTATAATTTGTCTTTAATATTTTTGGTCTGCTATAGTAGTAACACTACATTGATAATTTTGTTATAATTTTTTCTTTTGTTTTTAATTATCCCCCAAACTGTTGCCTTTAAAAGTATGTCAAATTATTGTTTTTCATAAAAAGTATGAAACATTAAATATTTCGGCAATTATGTGAATTAGAGCAATATAATTTTTCTTATATAAAGAAAAATATGTATCTAAATGTTTTTTGACCAAAGGTATAAAAATATTTGAGCAAAGTTGAATTAGTCGCTAAGATTTTTCATTTCTGAAAATTATAAGGAACAAAAGCATGTCTTATGTAGTGTAGGCCCTGAGTAAATAAAATTTCTTGTTTAAAATTTGTTTGGATCACTTAAAACATGCAAAGTTTTTTTTTTAAATAAAAATATTTCAATGCAAAAAATAAAGCTTAATATGGAAGTTATTTGAATCTATTCATAGCTAATTAGATTTAAAAGTAAGTGCTAAAGATATGTGATATGTCAAGTTTCTTTTGAATCTTATACAGGTATTTTATTTAAGAAATTAAGATCTGTGGACCTAGTTGTTTCATGTACATTTAACCTATGAATACTAACTACATTTATAAGTATCCTAGGTGATTTTTTAAAAACATTTAAGGCATGTTATTTACCTTGACCTTTATTGTCTTTGAGAGTCTGTACAGTTATATGTATATTCTTTTATTTGTAAATGTGCATTTTTCCCTGGTCATGGCATCTACTATCTTTCAGAGGTTCATAGTCTTCTAAGAGTTAGGAACAACAGGTTTAGCACACATAGCAAGATTAATATCCTGGCTGCGTTTTTAATAAAAATACTTTAAGTAACACACAGTCTAAAGATAAATTATACTAATACCTCTTGCATAGCAGAGCATTTTTAATAGATCATTAGAAATAAAATTATGCTATGATAAATATATGAAATAATAGTTTATGCTTTAATCTTCTCTGCCACAAAAACAATTTAATATGAAAACTATGCTTGCTATGAAAAACAAAGTAGTTATAAAAAAATGGAAACATGCAATGTTTCCAAACATGCAAATGGAGTCCCCAATGTTTTTGTTTTTGTTTTTTGATGAGGAGCTTTTCATTGCACTATAAATGCTTGCTATTCTTTTTTCATCAAACATTTTCCTAAGAGTACTTTAATTTGTTAATAGACTTGGTAAGCCATGACTTAGTATACTTCTAATTATAGCAGTATTAAATTGATAGTACCACAGTATGATTAAAAGTAAGAGAGGCAAGCAACACCATCAGCATAAATTTCTGGATAGTGTGCTTGATCCATCATCTGCTTTCATTAACAGTCGTGACACAGGAATTGAACATTTTTATTCTGTTTGATTATGGGCATTTAGGAGGGGCAGAGATGAGTCCTTAAATTTGAAAATGTTACCTTTAATGTATAAATTTTATAAAAGAGCCGTACTGACTTTAGCATTTTCAAATATTCATTCCTTCAAGATAAGGACAGTGCAGATTTTTGGACCATTCGTTATATAAATAAATTTCATGTGATTGATTTGGGGAGAATAATAATTATGCTATTAAACTTAGCATCATCATTATTTGTTTTCATTTATTGTCAGTTTCATTGTAGGTTTTGTTTTCCTCCTCCTTGTTTTTGCCATTCTAGGAATCAAACCCAGGGCCACATACATGCTAGGCAAGTGTTCTACCACAAAGCTACATCCCCAACCCTGTTTCTTTGAGGGGGAAAAAAAAAAAACTCAAGGAAAATTTTATGTTCTTAATCCAATTTTTTTGAAGTATTAAACAATCATTTAGTATGTAGTTTTGACAGTGTTGGTGTCAAATTGATGGGCAAAAATTGCTAATATTGTTATTTTTATTTTAATCTTGGGAAAGGTGTGGGAGAAAAAAGGGGAAGAAAAGAGGAAAAGGGGAAATGAATATTTACTCATTCTTACTCAGAAATACTAAAATATTTTATAAATGGAAATGTTAAAAATAGTCTTCGTATGATGTTGAAGGTTTTGGTAAGAAGATGTCTTTAGTTTTTAAAGTTCTATACTAAATAAATGATAAAATTTTGTGATTTATTAACTCTGTGGCATTTCATGTTATAAGACGAGGAAATGAGGTTAAGTTCATCAAAATTGCATAGTAGTTGGCTTAGGCAGTAATCTGCTATTGGTCATTAACCTAGGTGGAAACTTTGAGGTTTAGTAGTGGCAGTTTAAGGTGGCATTCCTGACAAATTATCATCTATTTTGTGATTAGTAACTTATAGTAATAAAGAATTCATTAGCTCCAGGGGTTCTCCAGTTGGATTAAAACAGTTTTGTATTATGCTGAGCTAAATTCTGTCTGTCTTCCATTCACTACTACTTGTTCTTCCTTTTTTTGTTGTTGAATGGAACTTCCTACGATTGTAAGTTATTTTCTTCTTTAGACTAGTTCTGCATATGTGTTTGTTCATAAAACTGATCTAAGACTGAAAGAGAATATGGCAAACCTGAGGAAAATATTACTTAAACTAATAAGTCACATAGGTAAAACATTGTGAACTGGGCAGATGATAAGGACTTGAACACTAGTGTGAGTAAAATCAAATCTACAGATATGTCTACTAAACTGTATTAGTGATTTTTGAGATCCAGTTAATGAATATACCATTGGGAAAGTAGAAAATTTCCAATAGGGTGTATCTATGGTTTTTGCAGTATATCTAAGCTAATATTTAAAATTTCATTGTATATCTAAGGCTGTACATTAAGGCATTCAAAAACACCATAAGCTATCACTCTTGATTATTTTGTGTTTATTAATTGATATTATTTTTGAAAATAAAAATTATAGAAATATATAGTTATTAAACATCACCATGTTGAATATGGAATAACTATTAACAGATTTTCTTGTGATTAGGTTTTGAGAGCCCACCATTAAATTGATTCTGTGGGGTAATTAAGTAATTCTGCTGTAAATTTATTTTGATAATTCAGTCTGAACTGATTTCTCTGAATTGTTTTTGTAATTTTAATAGAAGTAGTTTAGCATTAAAATATGCTTGAAATGGTTTTGTATATTAATCTAGATTTCAAGGCATATTACAAATTCCTTAAGAAGAAAGGACCATGGCATTTCTCATTTGGAACAAATTTAGGTGTGAATGGTGCTTAATAAATGCTCACTCACTTAGTAAAAGTTTATTTTTGTCTTGGGAAATAATTTTTTTAATTGATGCATATTTCTTAAGTACAGGGAATTTTAATGACTGAGTAAACCTCTTTGAAAAACTTCTAAAAACTGCTAATCATTTTAAAAGTAATTTTAATTATTATTTTAAAATTGCATGTTTCCATTTTTTTATAACTACTTTGTTTTTCAGGTATATTCAGCAGACTCACTCAAACCTTTCAAAGTTCTCTAGCTTGAGAATTCTTTTATACCTTAAAATATAAGTTTGAAAAATTAATTATTTTATCATTAAGATTAGGAGTCCCCAATGTTTTTGTTTTTGTTTTTTGATGAGCTTTTCATTGCACTATAATGTTGAGCTCATCCCTTAGGGGTTGCTCTGTTTATGCATGTGTATGGATACAGACTGTAATGTCCCAGGGAAGGTTGTTAATAGTAGAATTGTAGGAGTGTAACAAGGTTGGGAATGCCAGCTGTCTATATTCCCATCCCAGTTGGGAATTTCAGGAAACTGAGGCAAGACGTTTATGACGCAGAGGGGGATATGGCTGCTGGCAGCTGGCTTGGAGACCTGTCAGGTAAGGCTTAAACAGTTACCGGTAGATAAGATTCTGCTGGTTGGGGAATCCTTGGTTAAATTGTCCTATTAGGTTTCAGAGTTCTTCCTGTTTAAATCACATTGTTGTGGCTGTCTTGTTCCATAATTAGTGGGTAGGGGCTGGATGGGAAGTGGGTAGGTGTTCCCTTTAACCATAGGTTACAGATTCAGTGATCTACAACTGCAGCAAAGTCTTCCTGCGGCTCTGGGACTGCTTTCATTGGATTGTGACTGGATGGCCTTTAGAAAAAACGTGGTACCAGTTCTTCAGCTAAAGTGGCTGTGGTTTCCATATACCACGTGGTGTTTTTGTTTTAGAGTCTTTATTTCTTCTCTAAGAAGATATTATTAAATGATTTTTTAAAAGTCTTTCAAATCTAAAATTCTATTGTTTAGTGACACATGGATCAGTAAACAGCTATGAAGATGGTGATGAGAAATAGAAAAAAAAAAAGAGAGTGTGAGTTTGTATTAGACTTAAAAGGAATTTTAAATGGCAGATAGATTTCCTTGTAAATAGAAAGTCCTGTGACGTCTACTTGTATTTCATAGGTGGAGATGTATAAGGGAATTATGTTTTAGCAATATAAAATTAGAGCCTGGAGTGAATCAGTTTGTTGTAGTGGTTCTGAATGAACAGAAAGAACATGTAAATGCCCAAGAATGTTTGTGATTCTTAGCTGAATGTGGAGAATTAAAAGTCGGCTCTTCTCACCTCCACAGTCTCCCCCGACCTCTACTTCAATCAGATAGCTGCAGGGATTATTTCTTCTCTAACTTTTGGCTCAACAATACCTATGGCATTTTAGGTACCCAGTGGACAGATAGTGTTGGTGAATAAATGCTCTATGCTGTGTTTTACATGTATAATTAGGAGTGGCCCTCTAATTCTGTTAGAATATATAGCTGCCTCTACTACTTGAATTATTCCTTGAATTATTCTTAGCTCAATTTACTGTGTCTTTGAGATGTGTAGTTTTCCTAGAATAGGGAATGTGAGAAGGGAATTAGTAAAAGGAGAGTTATTTTTAAAGCCTCCAATGTACGTGGGCATGTAAATCATAAGTAACCATGAGTGCTAGCAAAATCCCAGATGTGACAGTTTTTATGGTGATATGTTTAGTTCTGGATTTTTCAGTCATGAATCTGTTAACGTGTTGATATGTTTGAAATAAAATGTTTTCTTATGATTTCCTAAGTGTTTTCTCTTAATTAGATGTTATTATGCATATTTTAGAATGGTGTTTCTATAAAAAGTAATTTGCAGTAAATAGTCACTTGAAGGATAGGGTAATGGGTGATATACCTTTGGAAAAAAAACTGTATAGATCAAAAGGATATTGATATACTTTTAGTCACCAGTTGCTCTCTAAGCCATAGTTAACTGGGCCATAATCTTATTGCCCACTGTGAAGTATTGTTAGATTAAACAGCCACAGCAAATAGATCCTAAATGTAGAGGGTAAACATGTCAAAATTAATTTTTTGTTTTAATAACAGTTCAGGACAGATATACAGATCAGCTAGGATGTCCTTTACATAGCTTATTAGGGACCCAGGTCAAGTGGCTTAGCATCTTTCCAGTCAGAAGGGAGAAAGCAATGAGGAATGTGAATGGACTTTTGTTATTTTAAATAACTAGACTTCGTTTTTCAGTTGATCCTGGTTATTTCATGAATATGCATTTTGAGTTATTATCTCACTTATATCTTCTAAAAATATATATGTATTTAATCTTTTTGTTGTTGTTGTTTATTTATTTTTTATGTGGTGATGGGGATAAACCCAGGGCCTCATACATACTAGGACAAGTGCTGTACCACCAAGCTATCTCCCTGGCCCTCATTTACATCTTTTGAATCTATTTTTTTTGTTTTTAAAGCTCATCATCACCTCCTGTGCCACTAAATTGCTGATACTGGCCTCAAACTTTGTGGTCCTCCTACCTTAGCCTTCCAAGTGGCTGGGATTATATATGTGTGCCCCACATCCAACTTATCCTGTACCTACTTTAAGAACATCAACAGAGCAGCTACAGTAACCAGTTTATCTAGCATCAAGGAACATGAATCTTTTCAAGATATTTGATTTTTTTTTTTAATATCAGAAGCTTTGGGTTTTAGTTTTTAGGACTGTATTTTTACCAATTTTCTACTAGAAAGGTTGCCAAAATTTATAGTATTCTCTTGCTTCCCAAAAAAAATAATCTTTTTTGATGACACATGCTCAACAATATGTGCCTTCGTAATTGTACTGAACCAAAATACAATTGATATTTTTTTAGGGATCCAGATTTATAGAGCAGTTTGTTTTAACATTACTTATTTAAGATCTTTATCCTTTTCATAGGCCTTCTTCCCCAAGGCATTAGATTATAATTCCTCTTGCCCCTGAATCTTATAGTACCTGAAAGCATTGTGTATTGTGTGAATCACCATACTCAGGAAAGTTCATTAGAGCTACTTTTGAGTTCTTTATGGCTTTTTATTGATGACTCTGTTGTACTCTTAGTATTCATTCCTCAAAGATAAGATGCTCAAATTTGAGAGTTCATCATAATTAACTGGAGGCTTGTTAAAACCCAGTGCTTGCTGAGTCCCATTCCCAGTTTCTGACTTAGAAGGCCTGGGTGAATTCCTTTAATGTGTTTTTAGCTGATGCTGTTTCTTGTCCTGGGACTTCATTTTAAGAACAATTGCTCTGTTTAAGGCTTTATCCAGTTCTCCAGTCCTCCACTCCTTCCTAAAAACCCTTCTTCTCTTAGTCTGTTGAGGGCTAAGAGCACAAACACATCTTTTAATACTTTTATTTTTTTTCTTTTAAAATAAGAGAAAGGTGGGATAGGGAAGATTGAAGGGAAAGGGAGAATACTGGGGAATGATATTGGCCTAATTATATCATTGCAGCATGTGCATATACAAATATATAACAGCAAATTCTGCCATTTTGTACAATTATAATTAACCAATAAAAAATAGGGCAAATAAGAAAAAGGGTTTGAATTGTTGACTGTGAGTAAGGTAACAAGACCTTTCAATTATCCTTTGGCTGAGGCTTGTTTTGCTTCATTTCTGGTTCATGTCTGTGTTCTACACTGAGATTCTTGTTGAATTTATTGTTGTGGTAACCACTGAAGCACAATCAGGATCATAAATATAAATTGAATAAAATTGGGCCATTGGAATTTCTTCTGCTTTGGTGATATCAGTGGGCAAAAATAATGTAAATTAATTATTATATTATGTTTTCTAATAAATTTTTTAGAGTACCTGGAAATTGAGTAGCTTAAGTACTGTGGCTAGTTAAAATTTTAAACCCTATGGGTCTGGAGCTAATAGTCAAATATCTATTATTTACATGTGGCATTTTAATGTGTATGCTTTACACCTATTACAGAAAAGAAAATATTGACTAAATTGTACTTAAAGAAATGAGAGTGTTCATTAATTCAATCATAATGCTTTTTTTTCATTTTTTCCTGATGCTGGGGATTAAACCCAGGGCCATGTGTATGCTAGGCAGGTGCTTTACTACTATGTACATTCCCAGCCCTCACAACATTTTCTTGAAGTCAGACTGTAATTTTTTTTTTAATTAATTAAAAGCTTGTATTCATATGACAAGAATCCAAAATTAAAATGGCTTTTTTTTTTTTTTTTAATACCGGTGAGTAATCCAGGGGTGCTTAATCACTGAACTATATCCCAGCCTTTTTATTTTTTATTTTAAGACAGGGTTTCGCTAAATTGCTATGTTTCTGAGGCTGGCTTTGAATTTTCAATCCTCCTCTTGCCTTAGCTTCCCAAGTCACTGGGATTTCAGGCATGTGCCACCATATCCGACTTTTTCACATTACTTTTTATGAATATTTATAATTAATCTTCATAGTCAGACACTTGGAGCAAGATTTTTCTCTCTTTTTTTTTTTTTTTAGTTATAGATGGACACAATACCTTTATTTTATTTATTCATTTTATGAGGTACTGAGGATTGAACCCAGTGCCTCTCACATGCAAGGCAAGCATTCTACCACTAACCCACAATCCCAGCCCTTTGGAGCAAATTTGGAGCAAGCTTTTTGTTTATAAACAAAGCAGTGTAATTTATTACTATGAATGAAGGATACTGTGTACTCATAGATATTTTCTATATTGCTGAAGAAGAAAAAAAACACAGTTCTTTTAATACAAAAAATGAATTTTCTGCCTAAAAACTCTCCTTTCCCTGTTTTATTTTGATCTTTTGTTTAAATAATCTAAGTTATGAATGAAAAGAGTGTCACCATTGAAAAGGCTAGGAAAGATTCTATCATTTGAGGTTATTTGGTTGAGTTTGGGGATAGACAGGGAGGCCACCATTCTGTTTGTCCAAATATTATACTGACCAAAGTAAGTTAACTACCACACAGCCTAGGGGAGTAAAGTTCCTAAAATTAAGTTTAATTTAATTAAAACTCTAACAGTAGTTTTTTAAAAAGTGGGAAAAGTGGACAAGTTAATCAGATATTTAGGGATTTAGGGTCTGCATTTTACATGTATTCAATATTTTAATATTTGTTGAGTTAGTAACATTTTCATCTGAAAATGATGCTATTGACAGAGGCAAGGCTGAAGTTCAGGGATGATCACTGTGTGGAGCTGTGGAAAAGAAAGTGAGAGTACAGATTTGATCTCCATCAAATATTGTTGAGGAGTGTGTGGTTGATAAAATTTAAGTAAATTTGTGCAAAGAACTGAAAGTATTTGCTTTTGACCAATGTGATTAAATATATTTTGTGAGAAAGCCTTTTCATTTTATTAATGTTCACAGTGTTTCCTCTGTAGTCCACATAATCATCTATCATAAATAGATATTCAGCCATGTTATATAAATCAGTTGCTGATATTTTTTTAGTGAGAAACCAGAGAAGGAAACCAAGTTGCACTTTTTTGACCAGATCCCTGTGCCTTCTATTAGCATTTTACTTTTTAAGAAAAGTAAATAATATTTTATGGGAATGTGTTGAAATTTGTCCATTTTTTTTGCATAATAAAATATTCATATGGGTCTGGGGCTCAGTAGTAGAGCAATCGCCTTGTGTGTGTGAGGTGCTGGGTTCCGATCCTCAGAACCACATAAAAATAAATTTTAAAAATAAAGGTATTGTATCCAACTACCACTTTAAAAAATATGTATGTATATATATATATATATATATGTATTTATATATATATATATATATAATATTTTCATAATTTTTAAAATAATTCATGGTGTTATAATTGGATGTTACTGGTATGCAATAATTAGATAAGTATTTTAAACTTTTCCTGTATATTTGCCTACAGATGAAAAGGACCTGAGTTCTTTTTTAACTTTAGTTAACTTGTTACATATATTTGTATATAGAAGATGAAGTTCTAGTAGCTTCAACTTTAAAAAGAAAAATGTGTAAAATGCATACTTCCTTCAGAATCTAATTTTCTTACATGTAAAAACAAATAATATCCACAAAATTAGGCATACATATAGGAAGAATCAGAGCAAGTACTTGGATAAGGGACCTTTTAATTTGAATTCTGGGAATAACCTTTATCCAAAAAAAATTTTTTTTAAATACTTCTTTATATTGGGTTTAAGCTGTAATACATTAACAAGAAAATGACATTTATAAGTAAGATCTATGAGGAAATCATGCCTCTATGAAATAATAATCTGTGAGTGAGCATATATCATCTTCCCTGTCATTTTTACAGAATGAGGTTTTTTTTAGATTTGGCCCATTCTAAAACTTACTGAATTTACAGATTAGAATTCTGTTTTCTTATTCTTTTTTTTTTTTTTTAAATGGTTGTCCACATGCATGTAGTTAAGCTGGAATATTAAAATTTTTAAAAATTCTCAAAGGCAAATGTACTGGTGTAATTGGAAAAATTCATAGCTTGTAGCTTTGTATGGTTGTTTTTGTTAATTCTTAAGTAAAAATAGAGTAAAAGTTGTACTAAATAATTTCACATGCCCTTTCCTAAATTTATTAATAATAAAAATAAATCTCAATTTAAATTAAAAACTACATAATAGATAATTGAAGTTTTGAAGGATGTATTTCTTATGTGCTTATATTCCATATGCAGTTTGATCTCTTCTGTAGAGGAGTTTTTTTTTTTTTTGTTTGTTTGTTTTTAAATTTGCTCAAGTGCATTGTTTCTTAATGCTTTAGGAAGAAGCAGTCATTGGAATTGTGACTTCTTTCCTTTTGAGGAAAAATACATTATGTGGTTTGTGTTCATTTTTTTACGTTGCAGATTAATTTTGTGTTTTGAATATTATATGTATTCCTTGAGGAAGATTTAGAGCTACCTCAGGATGTCATAAAATCAGAATAGAGTTGAAATAGGCAAACATCAGGTTGATAGTCTTTCTGAAATCTACCTTATTTCCCTAATGTGAGAGCTCTGAATTTTCCATCTTTATTTGTATAAAAAGAATATAGTTGTTATATGAAAACTTTGGCTCGTGAAAAGTAATTTATTTTAATAGAAATATGTAGTTTTGGATTAAATAAAATGACTTAGTAAAATAAGTAAAATGTCCTCAACTTCTTAAATGTTAAAAAATTTTGAGAAATTTAAAGTTTTGTTGAGGGTTTTTTACTTCTCAACTACTGAAGATAATTTTGTATGCATCTATGTTCACAGGAAAGAAGATTATTACTCCATGGAGAACTGGCTTGGAGAAACTTTTAAGCATATTTGTAGATTGGGTTTCATCATAAATTGACACTGTTTAAACCAAAATCAGTGGGGAATATGATCCCACCCTCAAAAAAAAAATGATCTGTTTGAAACATAATTTGGAAAAGTAATTTTCTCTTTCTCTTTTGCCATTTTAATAATTTAAGCTTTCCGGGCTGGGGATGTGGCTCAAGTGGTAGCACACTGCCCTGGCATGCGTGAGGCACTGGGTTCCATCCTCAGCACCACATAAAAAAAATAAATAAATAAAGATATCGTGTCCACCTAAAACAAAAAAATAAATATTTAAAATAATAATAATAAATAATAATAATGATTTAAGCTTTCAATACTAGTGTACAATAAGACAAAGTTCTTGCAGAGTTTAGTTATGTTCATGAAGTATTTCAGACTTCAATGGATTTTTCTCATGGCTTGAACCATTAATACTAGAAATGGTGAATTAAATTTAAAAAAAATTAACTTGGCTCACTGTTAATCTTTTAATAATTTACCAAGGATGCATAGCACCATTTCCTAAGATGCTTTTAAAATGTACATTCTTCCCCTGGTATGGTGGTTATTCCAACTATTTGGGAGGCTGAGGCAAGAGGATCAAAAGTTTGAGTCGATTTTGGTTGAGACTGCGTCTCAAAATAAAAGGGACTGGGGATATAACTCAGTGATAGAGTATCTTACCTAGCGTGCACCAGGCCTTGGGTTCAATTCCTACTACTGCTTCATCCCCAGAAGAAAGTACATTTTTACCTTGTTTCCCACTTAAATTTACCAATTTTATTTCTCACACAGATCCTTCTTGTTCTTTCTCTCCATTTCTGCACATGTCTGTTTTATGAAGTCTTTTAGGTAATTCTAATGCCCAATACTTGCTAAGAACTGGTGCCTTAGGAAGGTTGGGGCAGTGGAGAATCCACTAGTCTTGGTACAAGGAGGGGGAACAGCTCCCACCTTACTTTCTTTTCCATATGTTTATAATCAAAAGAAAATTGTCAACATATTGTCTTAAAATTGTTCATGTTTGGGGTGTTTTGGTATGATTATTATGTAGCTATTTTCCACGTGCGCGTGAATGCATAATTTCTATATAAAAAGTTGTAGGTAGCAAGAATCCTAAACTAGAATCTAACTTCAGTTCTCTCTTTAACCAGCTAAATGATAATAAAAGTTTCCTAATTACCAAGGAATCCATCCTACAGTAATTAAGATATATTGTTTTGTTACCTCTGTCCATCTTTAAATTCATTAATCTTTATATTTGATTTGCTGAATTAAGGTTTTTTTCTTGTCTGAGCTTTTATGAGTTGATGACAACTCTCTGAAAAATGCTTGAATAAGAAGCTTAAAATTTTTTTGCTTCCTTTTCCTTCACTAGCTTATAAGATCCTGTCATTTGGCTTTCTATAATATTGCTAAACTGATTACTTCTCTCCATTTTCAGTCCCTCATCCTAGACCAAGCTGTTATCCCCTCTATTATGTACTATTCAAGCAGCCCAACTGGTCTACCCTTGCATTTTTCCCCATATAATAGCAAAAGTAATCTTAAATATAAGTCAAATAATTGCTTTCTAATTGTTATTAGAGTACAATCCAAGCCCCCTACTGTGGCTTGCATAAGCTGTGTCTTGAATACTTCTGTAATCTCACTGTCACTCGTTCCCTTAATATACTCGGTTCTGGCCATATTATCAAATAGGTCAAGCTCCTTTTGACTCATTTTCTTTGTGTGTGTTCTATTTGTTCTTCCCATAGCATGGCTGGTTTCTTCTCTTCACATAGATCTCAGCTAAAATGTCATTTATTTAAAAAAACCATAGAAAAAAATTTCCATCACATTACCTTGTTTATTTCCTTTTTAGGAACTTTCATATTTATATAAAATGGGATGGGGAGTTCTCTTTACAGCCACTGGAATATAACTTTCATTGTGATAGGAACCATGTTTAGTTACTTAGTAGATATTTTTTCAAATTAAAATAACAAAATTTACAGTAGTTTCCTTTTTCCTGGTGTTTCCCATTGTGCAGTTTAGACTATCTATAGTCAGCCCAAAAATATTAAATCAAAAATTTGAGAAATAATTTATGAATTTTAAATTGCCTACCATGAAGACTCCCTCTATCTTGCTTCTTTGGACCAGGACCTGGATCATCCCTTTGTCCACCTTATTCATGCGGTGTGTACTACTTGGCTGTCCTGTTTATTCTAGATCACCGGTCTCAGCATTGTACTGTTTGTTCAAGTAACTTCGATTTTACTTAATAATGGCCCCCAAACACAAGCATACCAAAATCTGGCAACTTGATTATGCCAAAGAGAGGCTGTGGAGTGCTTTCTTTAAGTAAGAAGACATATGTTTTCAGGAAAGAAAAAATAATCATATGCTGAGGTTGCTAAAATCTGTGGTAAGAATGAGTCTTCCATTTGTGAAATTGTGAAGATGGGGGAAAAAAATGCTGATTTTGTTGTTGCATCTTACATTGCAAAAGTTATGGCCACAGTGCTTGAAAACTTACTTTAAATAGAAAAAGCATTGCTTTATAGATTTTGGTACTGTCCTGGTTTCTGGTATCCACGGGGGGGGGGGGGGGGTTTTCGAATGTAACTAAGGGTGCACTACTATACTAGTAAACACTACCAGCTTTCTTTTCTGAATAAATAAGTCTAGATTCTTCCAGTCTACTTCATGTCAAACCTACTTTACTATCAACTGGAATATCCTATTCTTTAAGGATATGTATTTGAACATGGTCAGTCTTTTCCCTGTCTTTTTGTCTTCTTGGACCTTGCTACATGGAAAACTCCTGTTTCTTGAAATCTTGCCTAGTTTTCATTAATTAAGATCAAATACCTTATTCCATGATACCATTTCTATGTCTCTAGACCTTATTGTCAAATTTTATGCTTTTATAGTATTTTAAAGTATCTCAAATTTTTTTTTAGATTTTGTCTGTTATTTTTACATATGGTAATTTTCTCCTAAAATGCTTCTGGAGGCATTTTTATTATTTTGTTCATTATTGTGATATCACTTAGAGATTTATAGTAAATATTAAAATTGAAAGATTTTAAGCACCTTAAGTATGAGCCCCAGGTTTTATTTCTCAAGTTCCTAGAACTTTGCTCAGTACCTGACCTTATACAGTGGTTCCAGGAAGCTTCCATATGTTCTAAAGATAGTCACCTGTGTTGATTTAAAAATACAGATTGACCCTATCCCCATCGAAGATTAACTGAATCAGATTTGAAGTATTTGCCTTTATCTTTGTTTTAAAAAATACCCAAAGGAGATTCTGATACATACCCCTTTACTTCTAGAGAAATAAAGTTTAAAATGACAGAAATATTGGAAGGGTGGTGAGTTTCATCTGATTTGAATGAGGATATATAGGGGAAAAAGTTTCATGGAAAAGGAAATATTTGAGATGGATTTTAAAAGGTGGAGAGGATTTCATTAGAGGTTTTAAACATACAATTGAGAATCCATGAAGTTTGTTGACTTTTTTCCCATTTGTTTTAACCAATTTAACATAATGGAGAAATATTCTGTCAGTGAATTTTGAAAAAGTAATGTAATCTGAGTTAGGTAGAGACTGAACAGATCTAAAGAAAATCCCCATTAGGCATTAAGCATGGTACTGAGCAGAAGGCTGGGAGCTGTTTTTTTGTTTTTGTTTTTGTTTTCCTCTGCTGGAATAACCCTTAAAATGCTGATTGTGGGAAAATCCTTGGATTTTGCTTGGAGAAGCTGGGTTAAGGCAGGGCCATTTGCGAACTGGTAGTGTGGGTGTGTGGGTGTGTGTTTGTTTTTTTGACAAAGATCCTTGGTACCAGTGTATATTGGCTAAATGTCAGCCCTAAATATCATCATAATACAAGGGTTGATGATCCTCATATCGGTTTAAATTATAATTATTTAGTTCATGTGGATAGTTCCCTTCACAGAACTGTTAGGCTCTTAGTTACTGCTTATGTTTTGTAGTTTTCTTTTTGATTTGTCTCTTCAAATTAATATTTTTAAGTAATTTGTGTAATATGAAATAATCCAAGCAGTAGTATTTCATTTTAAAATTAGTTGCTAGGCATGTGAAAAGGTTGGATAGGGCTAGAACATGGGGGAAATAACAGAAAATGATATAGAGACAAAAGAATTTAAAGTACCTGATACCACCTCAGAATCTTTAACTATTGCCATTATCTTCCCAAAATTTGACACATTGTATTTTGGGGATTTTCAGATGTGGGGAGAAGAGACTTGCCGCCATCCTGACTTGTTTACAGACCTTAACAAGACTAGTAGTAGAAAAGACTGAAAAGATGTGCTGGAATATAACCTCTCTGTTTATTAGGAACGGGCAACCAAATCTTAAAAGATTTAATTACCACTTCTATCCTTAGGGAACTTGTAAACTAGGAATGCCAATAGAACTCTCATGAAGTCTATATATAATCCCAAATTTTAAATTATATAGTACAGATAATACTGGCATTTAGAGAGTCAGGTTTATTACATTAACTCAGAGTTATTAAGTGAGATTAATAGTGCTGTGTAGTATTTTGTTAAATACAATAGCTTGAAATTTGTGGGTGAGTCTCCTTTTCTGTATTTTTTTTTTTACACAGTAACATGAGAATTATGTTTCACATGGATTATTTGTTTCATTTAATCTGAGTCCTTGTGCATTGAAATAAAGATTATTGCAGAATCACTATCTTCCAAATAAAGAATCTGTATATATGTACAGGAGTCCAGGAGACTTTAGTTTGAGGTCTTCATTAAGATAACCTAATCCAACACAAATTAAATAATGTTGGTGTTGGTATGTTAAAAAACGAATGCATTATTAATTGGGGCCTGCTTTGTTGATTTAATAAATAAGTAATGGGAAGTAAATAAAAATTTCAAATCAAGCATTTGCTGAACTTTGAAGCATTTCTGTAAATGCTTCAGTTTTTCAACTACTAGCAAAGAAGGCTTATTTCTCAGGAGAGACTTTACCAATTTAAGGAAACTGTGAGGCTTTCACTTTTTCTCAGTAGAGATCTCATTTGAACTATAGAATATAGAAAATTATGAGTGTCATTTTTCTATGGGTAGTATGTAATAGCTATCATTCATTGCTCACATACTATGGGAGTCTTGGCTCTTTAGGCCTTTTTTTTTCCTGGAATTATGAAAAGCTGGGAAAATGGGGAATCAGCAAGGCATTTTAAAAAAAGCCATTAATCACCAAAATGTCCAGTGCCTATTTCAAATGAGTACAGTTTTCAAGACAATGCATGGTTATTACTGTAAAGTTCTCCACAAATCTGATATCCAAGGCATTGAAATTATTAGCTGAGTAGCAAGAATTTTCCATATTAGAACTTGGAAATGAGAAGGAAGTATTTTTAATTAGGGTATATTTGACATTTGATTAATTAATGGCATTGATAAATTTTTTAAAAATGTAAAGTTGTACTGGTAGTTGTCATGATTCTGTCTGGGCACAGTCTTGTATGGAAACCCTTTAGAGAAAAGACAAAATGATATTACATTGTTTTGACATTAGCTTAAACTCTTTGGTTTTCTTTCTTTCTTCTAGTTTTGTTTTGTTTTCACCTGCCTTCCCCATCATAGCTTATTTTTTAAAACAAATAACACAACTCATGAAATGGAAAGCCTCCTTTGTTTTGTTGTGTATTTTTGAAACTCAAAGGCTGTGCATGTTGATTTATTTGATTTTTTTTGTTTGTTTTGTTGGCTTTAGACATGCTAAGGAAGGCAATTCACTATTTTAAATCTTGAAACATAATATTACTCTTTAGCCTTTTATTCAAAATATTTTCTCTTAATTACTGAATGAGAATTTTGTATTTAAGGAATGATGTAACACTTCACGAGTTTATTTTTTATTAGGCAAAACTACTCTAGACATGTCATTTGCTTCCGGGTGTAGATGTTTAATTCATCCCACCCCAACACATACACTAGAAAGCAGCTTTTGAAAGATAAACAAAATCAACTTTAGCCTTTAGAATGCTTGTGGTTTATAAGCCCCACATATTTCCTCAGTGAGAAACCATATGATTTGTGCGATAGCTTTTCTCATAAAATCCATTAGCTGTTTAACATTCTTGCCGTAACTTAGTGAAAGCTTTAACCAAGAACTGCTTGTGGCATACAGTTGCCAACAGTTTATTGGCTACTTCTGTAGTTGAAAGGAAGTTGAACTATTTTTTTGGACCCAATAAGTTTGTCCTTTCCACTTGGGTGTTGAAAGAGCTTATGAGCAGTAGCTGTTCTGATTTTTGTTGGTTGTTTTCTCTAGGGAACAAGCTACCCTCTGAGTCAGCACTGGACTTGAAGATAAATCCTACAATTCATGAAACTGACTGATTCGACTAAAGGATGGATAGTTTGGGCAGCGTTGGACAGCTCTATGAGGGGTCTGTTTGTTTAACTGAAGGGATTGTTGAGTTCAGCAACATTTAATTCCCCTAAGCCAAGGGGTTGCTGTTGTGAAAACAGGGTTTGTGAAGGAATCAGTTTTGGCAATTAACATCAATATTCTTAATTGACTCTGTTTTCATTTTATCCACCTAACATCATGGAACAATTCTTTAAAGTGTAGAAAGTTTGCTCCTATTTGCCAACTAAAATTTGTAGTTCCTGATAGGTCAGCATAGGATTTTTGCAGTTATGAATCTAAGTTACTCTTTTTTCACATGGGGTTATGGACATTTCTCTCAAGTAAACCTTTTGGCACTTAGAATATTTCATCTTGGTGGCTTGAAACGTCTAGGATTAAGTGGGACCTAATTTGATTAGTAAATATTCACTAAATCAGTGAACAGTTTATACTATCAGCTTATGGCTAATATTATAACATGCTTTTTTGATAATAATTGTCAAATATTAATGAGATAATGATTTTTACCTTTAAACTTTGTAGAATTTTTGTATTAGTATTTGAGGAAATGAGATTTATTATGTTTAATTAAATGATTTCTGTGTGTGTGGAATCTGAGGAATTTTAAAATGCCACAGAAAGAAAAAAATCTTTGTACCTTAATTTTCTAGGCCATAATAAACTTTGTAGGGATAGTTTGGATTATCTTTTTGAAGACTTGTAAAAACAAGCAGGGGGACAAATATATTAATTTTAGTTATTTGAAAGACAGTATGATTTAAAATATATAAAAATAATGGGAATTTTACCCAGACAAATTACATAAGTAGATTATTTTAAACATCTTTTAGGCTAAAGATGCAAGTAGTCATCCAACATGCAACTTTGAAAAATGGGGCTTTAAACAAATTTGATTATATATACAATCTACTTTGGATTTATTAGTTGCATGATTATTGTGATCTTCTTAAGCATGGTATTCTTAAGAACAGTTGAAGCCAGTTCTAAGAATTATTTGCAAAGCTGAATTTGATTGAAAAATGAAATTATTATGGGAACAAGTAAAGGCTAGTATTAGCTTTTACTTTCTCATTTTGTTGAAGTTTTTGATGGTGGGGTGATTTGTTTTATATTGTACAATGTGTTCTGGGATTAGATCCACAGTTAAAACATACGCATGCTTATATGATTCTTTTCCCAATTTCTATTTGTTTCCATTTAAACTTTCTTTTCTCCCCCCATCCGGTAGCTGAAAAGGAATGGCAAAATGTTCCCAGTTTAAAATAGTCAACATAATATTAACTTTTAAAATTTTTAACTTAATGGCAGTATCTCGAAGAAATATTACTGTCTCATTGGACAGAAAAGTGACCAAAGCCATAATCAAGGTATTCCTGGATTCTAAGTTAGCATTTCTTAACAAATGTATACCATCAATTTAATATAGCATTTTGGGAAAAAAATTTCAAAATATGTACATTTAAGAAAATTTTAGTGAAGTTCAAAACATTTATCTGTATTAATAGGATTCTTTAGAAACACTTAAATTCTAATCCAAAAAGTTGGAAGATCCTCTGAATCATTCTTGTTTATAGCAATTAGCTTCATAGTAGCTTGTTTCTTTTTATAGTACCTCGATCTTTAGGATTGCCACAATAATTTTCAGGCTTTATTGCAGAGTACCAGAAATTTTAGCAAATGTTTAATTTGGTCATATCAGCCTCCTTCAACTTTATTATTTCCGGATATGTTCAGGAATTTTAACAATTCTTCATTTAATCACATTTTCTCTTTGTACAATAACGATAGTATTTTACATAGCCATTAATGGTTTAAGTTAAGGTTAAATTCAACATCATGAGGGTTCTTCTACACAAGGCTCTATTAGCACTCAAGAGACATAAATTCCATGTCTCATTACTTTCATTGCTGACTAAAAAAAATCACTCGAAGTATGTTCAGCCCCAGTTGTACAATTTGTTTAAAAAAAAAAAAAAAAGATGAGGAAAAGGTTGGTCTGCTGCTGGTTTAAAAATTGGAAATTTTGAAACATTCTATTCAAACTTTGTCAGATTCATAAATTAGATTTATGTTTTTATTTATATATTTATTATTTATGTATTTATTCTTGTTTTTAATTTTGATATGAAAGATAATTATGAATTTAATTATGACTCTTCTAATGGAGTGATTATTATGGAAGCAAAAATAGCAACTAAGGATTTCTAAATTTAGGGTTTTTAAAATTATATTCTCTAAGATAATAATTATAACTTTAATTTGCTCAAATTTATGTTTAGGGTTACTCAAAAGATAAGCTTACAAGAAATTCATTTGATTGTTGGTAAAATTATTAAGTTCACTCAGCTTCTTTATCAATCAAATAACTGTACTATGTGGGGAAAATGCACATTTTAAAACATGATTTATGTGCTTTTTTTTCTCTTAAAACTATTCTTACCACTTTAATATTACTGGGTAGTGTTTTCTCTAATCTTTGTCTGTCTTTTTTTAAGTCCCTTTTTTGATGTTTTATTAGTGTGGGACTGCAGATCAAGCCCAGGGTCTTGAGCATGCGAGGCAAGCAGTTTATCACTGAACTGTATCTCCAGTTAGTGTTACCTTTTAAAAAGCAATATACAAGGCTGGGCTTGTAGCTCATTGGTAGATCGTTTGACCTAGCACATGTGAGGCACTGGGTTTGATCCTCAGCACCACATAAAAATAAATTAATCACATAAGTTAAGGTATTAGGTCCATCTAAAACTTAAAAAAAAAAAAAAAGAAAGTATATACATTTATTTAATTATAACTATCTCCCTGGATACTTTTTGTGTTATTAATTTTGGGATACTTTCCAGAACTAGAATTTCTGTGACAATAGCTGTAAATAATTTTTAAGGTATTGAAATTGAAAATGATTGTTAAGTAGATGAAATTTTATTCTAAGGCTTAACTTGTTTCATTAGTATATATATTTAGGTAATAGAGATACTGGAGAGGTAGTTGATGAAATGCACAGGTTCATAACCTTCCTGTATGAACTATATTTTGTCAGCTGTTTTTTCCAGCAATGGAGTATGTACTATTAACTTGTAACTCTTTCTAAACATATAAGGATATAAGGTAGTGGAATATATTCATTGCCACAACTTAAGGATTTTCTACTTTTTTAAACTTTGGTTTTCTTTCCCCTTCCCCAAGGGATATATTCAGATAAGAAAAATAAAACTTTTTCCTTTGTATTTCTCTATGACAATATTCAGTATAGAGCAGAGTTGTGAAAAGATGGTGACTAACTAGAGACACTTGGTGATGTCTGTGCAGAAATAAGTTAGCAAGCTGAAGACACTACTATCCTTAAAAAAGCCTGCTTGTTAGCTTGCCTCTCAGCTGTTGTCTGAGAAATTAAATCCTGGATGTTTTCCCACTGTTCCCATGCTGATAAGGGTGGTTTACTGTGCTTTACCTTTGCAAACAATGTGATTTGTGCTGCACACCTTTATTTCCATGAGTTTGGAATTCTGATATGTGCTACACAGAAGGTGCCCATATGACCAGTTCACTATCAAAACCTTGGGTACTGAATCTACTGGGTTTCTCTTAGCAGACAGATTGCAAACATTACTAGGTGCAGAGGGTATTCTATGTGGCCTTTCTGATGAGGAGAGAGCATAGGAAGCTCTCCACGAAGTCCTCTAGAGGCCACCTGTTTCCTTTTTCCTGGCTGTGTATTGTTTACTGTGTTGCAATAATTTATCTTAGACATGAATGAATGCAAGTATATGTTGTTTTGTGAATTCTAGCAAATTTCTGAACGTGGAGGTGGTCTTGGGGACTTCCAATTAAGGATCTTTGTTACTTAATTTTTTACTGAGGAACTTTCAAGATTGTATTGTTAAAGCAGCTTTACTTTTATGGTAATCATGAACACAAGGAGTGTTCGGTGCATTTTCTGATGTTTTAATATCTTATTTCAGGAAGTTCTCTTCAATAGAATGCTACCCTGCATACAGTGTGGTTATATATCAATTGTAAATATCTCCATGGCATCCAGACTTTTTTTCCCTCCCTTTTGTAGTTCTGGAGATTGAGCCTGGAATCATTGTCACTAAACTATGTCCTCCATCCTTTTTTAAAAATTTGAGAGAGTCAAACTGGCTTCAGACTTGCCATTCTTCTGCTTTAGCCTCCAGAGTTGCTGGGATTACAGGCATGTGCCACTGTGCCTGACTGCATCCACACTTTTAATGGTAATTACATTGATATACCTTTCTTAAACTCGGTTTTTCCTTCCACTAAGAGCTAGTGGTAGAAATGGGGTAAGAAACTAAACTTGTCTCTGAAGCACTAAAATAGCAAGTGGGGGAGAAGTGCTCTGAAGTTAACTTTGGAGTTGACTTTTTATACCCACCCTTTGATTTAACATCAGGAAAGTCAACATGGAGACTTTATTAATGCTTTAACATGTTTTAAGCCCTCTTACAATATAGGGATGTAAAGGCAATGTGTTTGGAGCTATAACTGTGTGCTGATTGGCTTTAGGGGGTGTATTTGTACTAGTAACTTTGTTTTTTTGTATTCCTCAGTATGATTATGTAAGTTTTTAGTATGATTTTTTTTTTTCTCTTGGATAAAGGCCTAAATATTGATCTTCTTGTTAAAAAGATATTGCTTCCTCTATTTGTCCTCAGCTGAAATTCATATGCTCATGATGAGATATTTTGTTAATTTGTAATCTAAACCATTCTCTTAAGTATGGTCAGACATGGTAATTGTTTTGATTGTTGGAATTTTGTTAAAATTTTAGCATAACCCTAGGTTTACCCAGGCTGCAGTGACCTGGAAAGAGTAATGTTAGAATAATAAGACATACTCTTTCAGAAGAATGTGCTTTACTCCAGATTTTTTTCACATTTTTCTATTTTATAGTGATGAGTTGATTCATGTTCGCCTTTAAATAGAGATGACTGACGTGGGTGTCACTTAATAGCTTGACCACTTACTTTTTTTTTTATTCCCAGCTTCTTCTTATAGTCAGTACTTCAAGTGGTGACATTTGCCATTCTTAGTAATTCAATGATTATAGCTATTGATATTTAGTATTTTGGTTGTTGGTGCCAGTAAAGAAAAAAATTCACCTTTATATCCATTTCTTTTCAGCAAAATTATTTTGTGCTGACAATGTGCCTTATGTGCAGATGGGAATACAGAATTTAGGCACAAATCTTCCCTGCAAATAGATAAGAACAACAAAACAATGGGAATCATTTTCAAGTATAGGTATCAAGAAAATATTGAGTAAGAAGATAATTCAGAACAAATTAGACTTTACTATGATGTTATAGTTTAGAGAATTTGGTGTTGGCAAGGAGAGCTATTGACAGTGTACTCAGGAGAAAGCAGCTTAGGAAATACATGGATACATGAAAGAAGCGGTGTCCTCAGGGAAGTTGTCGAGGACTTCAGAGAATTTAAGGGAAATCCTCATCTATACAATATTGTCTTCATATTTGTGAATGTGGGTTCCATCTCTCCACAACTTTTTTTCAAGTTGTCTTTAATATATTAACTTAAAACTTTCAATGAAGTTTGATTTTCTGTGTTCTGATCTTATACATATTTTATTAGATTGATTCTTAAATGCTGTATAGTATTTGCTGGTATCATAATTGGTTTCTTTTAAAACAAAAAATTTCTATTTGATTATTTCTAGTATCTATATGTGGTTAACTTTTATATTTTTGTGCTTTGATAACTTTTATTTCTAAGATTTTGTGAATTCTTATTTTTACTCAGTTTTCTACAAATGATAGTTTTATTTCTCCCCTTGCAATAGTTTGTTCTGTTGTCTTCTGCTGGCTAGTACGGTGTTATAGAGAAGTAGTCATAGTTGACATTTTTCTCTTATTCCTGGTTGTAAAAGGAATGTTCTTAATGTTTTCCAACTTTGGATGATCTACATTCTGAAATCTTAGATGCCTTTGTTTCTGAGAGGACAACCTTTTAATTCTTTGAAGAAAATATATATATTTTTAGTTGTAGGTAGACACAATACCTTTATTTTATTTTTATATGGTGCTGAGGATGGAACCCAGTGCCTCATGCATGCCAGGTGAGCACTTTACCACTGAGCCCCAGCCCAGAAAATATTACTTGTGTTATATTCTGGAATGGATTTTAAAATAACCTTAACATTCATTCATGAGACATCAGTCTATTCAGTGATTCCTGATAGGCAACAAAGATGAACAAGACGGAATTTCCAGTTCAGTGGTGTTCCCAATTTTCATTTCTCATTTTTTTACTTTCTTCATTTGAGTTTTTGCTAAATTGTCTAAAAAGATGTCAAGCGTGTGATGGTATTTATGTCAATCGCCTTTTTAATTATTGTCTAAACTTTTAAAATCTATGCCCATCTGAGACCAGTGATATACTAGTTTTAATTTGCATCTCTTTGTCAGTACAAAAGCATCTTCATATGTTTCAGGCATTTGTTTTTCTATGAACCGGCTGGTTGTATAATCTGTTGTTGTTTTCTTAATGGCTTTAAGAACTATATATTATGCAGAATAGTCCTTTTATTAAGTACTGCAAATATCCTTTTTTGCTCTGTAGAAATTGTGTTTTTTGAAAAAGTTAAAATGATGAACATTTATTTTTTAAAAATTTGTGTGATTAAAACAATATTATATTTTTAAAATAGTCTTCTGAGAGCCTTTTCATTTTAAACGCTTAAAAATTCAATCTGAATATTCATGTGAAATTTATGTAGGTGTGATAATGAAAAGGAGATTCACTTTTGTTGATTTTTTTTTAAATAAATAACTATAACTTTACCAGGGATTTAACACTGGAGCGCTATACAACTGAGCCATACCCCCAGCTTTTCTATTTTGAGACAGGGTCTCACCGAGTTGCTGAGGCTGGCCTCAAACATGTGATCCTCCTGCGTTAGCCTCCTGAGTTGCTGGGATTACAGGCATGTGCCACCATGCCTGGCTATATCTTTATTTATTCTGTTATTTTGTGATGCCTCGAGTTGAAAGTTGTCACATTTGGCTATTGAGTAGTCCATCTTCTCCCCTGAAGTTTGAAGTACCACCTTTACCTTTTATTTATTTGTTCATATATATTTGAGATTGATTTTGGTGTCCTTATTAATCTATTTCATTGATCTACTGTTCATATGAGCTTCCATCAGACATCTTTATTACTATAGTTTTAATTGCTTTTTAATATCTAATTAGTGTTAATACTTTTCATTTTTTTCTCCTTTATATTTTGTCTTCCTAATATTTTGCTTCTTTTTCTTTTTGTGTGTGTGTGTAAAATTACTGACTGTTCTCAGTCTTTTTCCACAGAAATATAATTAGTTTGGCTAGTTTTTTAAAATTTCTGTTTTATTGAACTAGCATTGTAGTTTTAGATTAGTTTAAGTACGTTAAACTAATGTACTTAAGTTGGCATGTGCGTAAGAGGTAAGTATAGATATTTATTTTCCTCTGTTCAAGTTAATTTTTATTTTTGTGAGTAGAATTTAATGTTTTCATCTTGCTCATTTCTAGTTAATTTTATGTTCAGACATTTTATCTTTTTATTGCTAATTAATGTAAATGGGTTTTGTGTGTGTGTGTGTATGTGTGTGTGTGTGTGTTTTGTTTTATTGCCCTCTGTCTCTCTATTGGGTTAATGCAGTGTTTTTGACCACCTCTTTTCTATCCCCCAGCAATAATTTGAATATCATTAATTTCATTGAGGTGTAATTTCACTTATCATAAAATTCATCCTTTAAAAATGTATAATTTATCTGGAGATGTAGCTCAGTGATAAAAAGCTTGCCTATGATGTTCAAGGCCCTGTGTTGATCCCTAGCATGGTTTTAAAAAAAGAAGAAGTAACAGCAGTAAATGATCAAAAAGTATATAGTTAAGTAGCCATGTGCTCTTATGCATACTTATAATTCCAGCTACTAGGAGGCTAAGGCAGGAGGATCATGACAACTTAGCAAGACTTTAAAAAAAAAAAATAAGGACTGGGGATGTAACTCAGTGGCACAGTGCACCTTGGTGCAGTCCTACAGCGTATCACTAAAAAGAAAAAAATGAAGAAGACGAAGACATTTCATGTAAATAGAATCATATAGTCACATAATATGTGGTGTTTTGTGTTTTATCTTATTTCACTTTATGTTTTCATAGTTCTTCCATGATATAGCATATGTCATTTCCTCCCCTTATAGGGGTGAATAATGTTCCACTACGCAGATAATATATTTTGTTTACCTGTTTTTCAGTCGATAGACTTTTGGGTTATTTCCGCTTTTTGACAGTTATGCAAAACGATACTGTGAAGGTCTGTGTACAAGTTTTTGTGTGGAAGTAGATTTTTACTTCCATTTGGTAATATGCCTGGTAGTTGAAGTTCTGGGTTGTATGGTAACCCTTTGTTTAACAATTTGAGAAACTGCTAAACTGCTTTCAAGGCAACCCATACCATTTTACATTTCTGTCAGCAGCATATGAGAGTTCCAGTTTCTCTTCACTGTTGCTTATTATTAGCCATGTTTTTGATCATGGCCATCTTGTTGGGTATGAAATGGTATGTCACTATGGTTTTTTATTTTTCATGCCTCTGAGTTGCCTTTTCACCTTCTGGATAGCTTCTTTTGAAGTACAAAAAGTGTTAAATTTTGATGAAGCCCAATTTAAATATTTTACCTTTTGTTACTTGTGCTTTATGGGTCATATCTTAAACCATTTCTTAACTGAAGGTCACAGTGGTTTATGTATGTTTTCTTCTTAAGAGTTTTATGGTTTTCTTTCTTACATTTAGATTTTTGATCCATTTTGAAGTAATTTTTTTATATGGTTTGCAGTAGGTGTTGATGTAAAATATTTTGTTTCTATTTTATGTAGTGGTCACCCCTAATTATTACTTTGCATACTTTACTGAGTATACGATTGAAGAGATGGACAATAAAAATATTGATATACAATTTTGATGTGGGGGTCAGTGCTGGGAGTGAACCATCTAGAATTTTAGCTACACTTGAACTGTAACCTATTTCAGACTAACAGTTCTTGTTTACTGTCAGTGCTTATTCAGATTTGCCCACATTCTTACATTGCATGCCTTTTTAGGAGGGAATTTTTTTTATCAATGTTGATTATTGAATTGTTTTTCACCATGGAAATATGAATGATGAACTCCCCAAGAGTCTTTATTCACTGCCCATCCCTTATAGAGTGTGTATAAATCTCAGGATGAAGTTACCTTCTTATTTGGTGTTGCTGATGGAATTTTGTTAATATGATTATTTTTCTTTTTTCCTTCCTTCCTCTTCCTCTTCCTCCTTTTTTTTTTTTTTTTTTTTTTTTTTAAGATTTTTCTCTTTCTTGGGAGCTTTTAAGAGTTTTTCTCTGTCTTTTGCCTTGTCCCAGTTTCACATCAGTTAGTTAGGAGTTTATTTTTACCTATTCAGCTCAGAATTCTTGCTCGGGATTTTTGGTGAGTATTTCTTTGGTAAACTCATTCTTGAGAATCATAATCTGTTCTCTTTGAATATTGCATCTTCAGTATTTTTTGTTTTTTCCCCCTGGGTATTTACCTTCTCACTCTGTCTTTTGTGTCTTTTAACCACTCTTTCATATTTTTTAAGTATTATTTCTAGGTAGTTTTCTTAACTCCTTCTGATATACAGTTTCTTTTTGATCACGTCTAGTTTGCTGTGTAATTCATCTGTTGAATGGTTTTTCCCTTTAACATTTTTGCGTATAATTCTTCATTCTTAAAAGCCTAGTTTTAAAAAAATATTTATTTTTTATTTATAGGTGGACACAATATCTTTATTTTGTATTTATATGGTGCTGAGGATCAAACCCAGAGCCTCATGCATGGTAGGCGAGCACTATACCTCTGAGCCATAAGCCCAGCCCCTTAAAGCCCTAGTTTAAAAACAACTATCTTATTCTTTTGTGAGGTTTGGCGCTTCTTTCATGTCCTTAATTATTTTAGTAGTAATTACATTTTATAATGTTTTTTAAATTATTCTGTTATCTTAAGTTCTTTCTGCATAAGGTACTAATTCTTAAGTATGTTGTGTATGCTGATTTTTATTTTTGAGTTCTTATAAGTGGGATTATTTTGTGGGGAGGGTTCCTAAATGTTCTGGATTTCTGAAAGTGTTCATCGAAGGAGTTGGTGTTTGCTTCATCCAACACATTTTATATTACTTTCCCTATTGGGATTACTGTAACATGGAAAGGTGTGGGAGTTTTCTCTTCCATATCTGCGTATAGAATGGACATGGGGTTGCCTTTTCACTTATTTAATTTTTAATTGACATAATTGTTTTTCATATATATGACATAAAGAATAATTTAATACCTGTATACAATGTATAATGATCAGATCAGGGTAATTAGCACTTCCATTTCCTAAACACCCCAGTCTGCCAACCTTCTTCCTTTTTCTCTCTCCTATGAGAAATTTTTGTCCAGTTTGGTTCAGCTGATAGGTAGAAATTTTCTGGTCCTACATTGACTGTTGATGGTGCATATTTGCCAGAGTCCTTGCTCTCCAAGGGCTTTTAGTTTCACTTTCTATGTTTTGAGTCAAGGATCCATTTCTTATGCTCATGTGAGCATTAAATCCTGGTCTTTAGAGACTGTGTCTGACCTAGGTTGTTAGTCTCCAAACCTCTTGGCTCCATATTTTGTTTAATTTTTTGTGCTCTTGGGAGTTTTGTTGTCATTTTTATCTCAGCGGTATTTTAAAAGTTGGTGTGTTGTATTTTATGTCGAAGTGCTATGTATTGATAACATTTGTAGGGCTGGAGAGAGGGCGTTTATGTTAGTTCAGGCTCTCATTTTTCAGAAATTGAAATATTTGTATTTAGGAAGAGTGTTGGTTAATATATGTTAATTTTGTAATCATTTGCTTTTATGAGTTTTGTCAATATTTACAAGAGTCTTCTGTGGTTTCTCTTGGGATTTCCAGAAATAGAATTATATCTAAAAATAGTGACACTTTTGCTTCATAAATTGCCTTGATACCGGAATTATAAACCTAGGGACACTTCCCTGAGCTACATTTCCCAGTCCTTTTTATTTCTTATTTTGAGGCAGGGTCTCACTAAGTTGATGGGCCTGTCCCTGAATTTAGGATCCTTATGTCTCAGCCTACCAAATGAATGCTGGGATTGCAGGCATGTGCCACCGTACCTGGTTTGAAATTTTTAAAATCTCATTTCCTTATTTTGTTAATTATTCTAGTTAATTTCTCTAGTGGATATCCCTGCATTTTTCCTCCCTTTTATTTGATTTTGGTATTTAAGAAGCAGTCTTCAAATATCCTAAAGCAATTAGTATAATATTTGTGACTTAAATATCTCAATTTGCATTTTCACTTAAGAAGTTGAATGGCAATTATTATATGTGATGTCACCAAAATTTCTGATGAAGAATGAACTATTATACTTGATATACACCATTATTAATAGAAAACCTTCAGTTTTATTGTATCAAATGGATTCCTGAAACCCTTTCAGGAAAATATTCCTGTGGCCAAGCATTGAGTAAAATGCAATAGAAGATGTAATTTTAATTAAGAATTTTGAAATTTGAATCAGATTCCCTTGACTTGAATCTGTTCATTTTAATTCAGCACCCTTATTTTTAACTATTTGTTTCTGAATGGTGGTTCTGTTTCTTCATGGTATTTATAACTCAGTCTTGTATTAAGTACGTAATAATGGGTACATTATGGTATTGTTGTCATAGTATTGAATACAGAATACCTTTCTCCAAACAGATACGTGGATATTTTCTTTCAGTTCTTTAACACATTTGTTAATATACAGGTGATACAAAGTTGTGTCTTTTGTGGTGAGATTTGGTGTTTCAGTAATTTAGTGGTTAATTTCATTTCTGTCTTCCTATAGAAATTAAATATCCTCTTATCCTATGGATAGTGATGCTTACTATTGAACATATTTTCTGAATGAACTTGATTTAGCCTCAGTTCAGATATGTGAACTCAAATTTCAGTGTTATAATTTTGTATTAAAATAACTTCACAAAATTAAAAATTCTTAAGAGAAATCTTGATACTGTATAGTATAATTTTCATCATTCATGCATTTTCTTATTTGACTTAAGAAACACTGAGTGTGGTGTTGCATACCTATAGTCCCTGCTTCTGTGGAGGATAAAGTAGAATGGTCTCTTGAGCCCACCACTTCAAGACTAGCCTGGGAAAGAGACCTTGTCACAAAGAAAATGTCCACCCTAATATAACCAACCTTAGAATACTTGTTTTCAAATGAGAGATTCTACCTTTTACCTGAATTAGATAATTAACATGGGATCATAATGTTTCCCATCACTCTTTCCTGTACCTTCCCCTCCCAGAATAGCTTAAATAATCACACTAATAAAATGTGTTATGGATCCCTTTTATATTCATTGTTAGAGGGAATTGGGCAACCTTGTAGCATATTGACTAAAAGCACCAACTTTAGGATTAGACCTGAGTTTAAAATCTCAGTTTTCTAGTTTACTGAGCTATATTTGTCCTTAAAATAATTCTTTTGATCTTTAAGTTAGTTTCCTCCTTTAAGAAAAGAATATGATATACCTACTTCACAGGGTAGTAGTGAGGATTAATTTACTAATGCATGTGAAACACTTGGATTTGTGCCTTACACAGGGAAAGTATTCAAGAGTTGTAGCCATTCTTGTTGCTGTTACTTAATGTACAGTTAGTATACAAATTCTCTCATCATTGGTTGACTGTCAGAACAAAAACTAAAAAAACCCAGCTCTGGAACAGTTAAAAAAATAAAAAATAGGCTTACACATTTATGTAACCTGATTTCTTCATAAATAGTGATTTTTAAAAGAGTTACATGTTTTAGAGATTCTCTTAGAATACAGGAAGACATGCTTGAGAATTCCTGGCATATTTTAATGTGAATGTAGTCAATATTGAGTTATAGCAGCAGGGAGTACTAGATGTGAATTTGGAGACTTGGGTTTAAGTCCTGGCTTCGCTGTTGACTTTGTATATATGTGTTCTTGGCTAAATAACATAGTTTTCCTACAGTCTGATTTGTGATATTTATAACCTACCTGCCTCACTTATTAATTTAGTTGCTCAGAAAATCAGATAAAATAATTATGTTGAGTTTCTTTAGAAAGTACAAGACTATCCAGCAAAAAGATAGGTTATCTCAGTTTTCAGCTTATTTTTGTTCACTTGCATGTTTTCTCAAAACAATAACTGATGTCATGAATGATATGAGTTATTAGAAATTGAAACTCAAATCCCTATTAATCCTAATTCTGTGACCCAAGACATTTTCAGAACTTTTTTCTTGTATTGTAAAGCGGCTTATTATTCAGACTTTTAGACTTTCCCCAAGAGTCAGAAATCAGTTCCTAGATAAGCTCATTTTCTTGGAAAGCATAATTGTAGATTTAGATTGCTAGTCTCTGCTCAGAACTGATGACGTCTCTTAAGCCTTTAATTAGTTATCTGTCTTAAATTAATTTACATTTCATCTGCACTTCTGCATGTTGTACTAATAGTCATGGTATAAAGAGTCCATTCTGGTATTTCTACTCTTCCATTAAGTTAATTTATTAAAATTTTAGTGATTCTTGCCATTGAAGTTTCTGATGTAAACTTTCCTATGGAGGAGGCTATTCCTGTAATGAAATTGCCAATTTATTTGGGAAAGACTGCATTGAGAAAACAGACTTCTTTGCATTTGCTTTAATCAGAACATTCCCTAAACCAAAACAAGATAAAATTATTTTATTTATCTTTTTACTTAAAATTTGCTAAAGATGATATTTCTTCCAAATGAATGTTTGCATAGTTTTTCAGATTTTTTTTTTCTCTTGAACCAATTACTGTTCCACTAAGAAACTTTTTTACATCTTCCTCAGGAATGTCATTGTCTGCTGGATCTTCCCCTCTTCATTCCCCCAAGATTACTCCACATACTTCTCCTGCTCCCAGAAGAAGAAGTCACACTCCAAATCCAGCAAGTTATATGGTGCCTTCTAGTGCCTCTACACCTGTTAATAATGCTGTTTCTCAGACTCCATCTTCTGGTCAGGTTATCCAGAAGGAAACTGTTGGTGGGACCACTTACTTCTATACGGACACAACTCCAGCACCTTTGACTGGAATGGTATGTCTGCAGTAAGGAGGGAGTTGTAATACTCTTAGGAAAGTTCTGGAGGGGATTTTATCCCCCACCCCCCACCCATCTTTATTAAGATACAAAAAAGCATTTCATTTTCTACTCAGTCTTCTCATCTTTTCAAATAAATCTGGTTCTGCCTAGTAACTCTTATTTTAATCAGATGTTAGTTCTGCCTAATAAATCTGGCTTTAATCAGATGTTAGTTTATATTTACACTTTATTGTACTTCATGGCATGCTTTGCATACAGGGTTACCTAGTATTTGTGGTAGCTAGAGTTGATGTTTATTGACTTGTTTATGGGTACTGTGTAGATTTACCTCTAGGAAGAAGGTAAGGTATCTGCCATAAGTAGATGGCATCTTATCAGTTGTTACTGAAAACAAAACTAATGATCAGTTCTTGCCTCAGATGAGGCAGTAATTTGAATAGCTAGATCTCTGGATAGTGGAATGACACATGGTGCTAAGATTTACAATATGGGTCATTTCTAAGGAGGGAGAAGATTCAGACCGAAGGGAGCATTGATTCTGGATAAGGAAAGAGCTACTAAAAGATTGGTGATAGAGAAAAGAATCATAAAACAAATAGGAAGAGATAGACCTAGAAGAAACATGCATAAAAAGACCAAGAGAAGAACAACATACCCAGAAGGACACATTTCTTCTCAGAGTGAATTAGTGTTGTCAGAATGGAGGGAGAAAGAACAGGAATGAGAGGAGCAGGAAGAGAGTGGTGAGGCTGGGAGGAGAAAAAGCATTGTCATGTTACATGAATTGTAACTTCATTATTTTGTCCATTAAAGAAAAATTAACTGAAGGGAAAACAGTAGGTGAAGAGCTCAAGAGTAATAGAACCAGATTCCATTAAAATAATGGAAGCTGATTTAAATCATAGACATTTAACAGTCAGATGATGGGTTTATGAAAAGCATATTTGTATTTCAGTAAGCAGATTTTGATTCCCCCAGATTAGCAATTTATTTCTTTAAGTTTACTAAAAGATAATTTGAGTGAAAAGAGAACAGAGTTCTTTTTTTTTAAGAGCCTAGTTTTACCATGTTTTTGACACTCCTGAATTTTTATAGTTCTGAGTCAGTTTCCCCAAATATAAAATGAGAATAGTAATATATCAAGCCACCTTATGGGGATTAAATGTGAAAACATGTATAGAAGTAGTTGTAAATCATATAAAATTCTTAAAAATAACTAACAGTTGTGTGAGGGTTTTGGGGTTTTTTGTTTGTTTGTTTTTCATTAGAAATCCTTTAAAAGTTATCACAGAACAGCTTGCCAAATAGAAGTTTGAATAAGTAAAGATTCCACAGTGGTTTACCCTGTTTTGGGTATATTTTATTTTGTAGTTATTTACATTTTTATTATATTTTATTATATTTGTAGAAAGAAGAAATTTGTACAGAGGTTCTTTTTTCACAAAACTGTCTGCTATTTTTAAAAGAGATTAACTATGACAGATTTTATGATGTTTTTTCCCTTCAAGCCATTCTTTAAAATATGCTTATAACAAGCCTGAGGTAGTTAAGCCAAACTGTGCTATCTGATAAAAAGGAAACCAAAGCAAGAGAAAAGGTATTATTTTCTCTGCAGTTGCAGGTTAAAGAAAACCTTACAGATATTGCAAAACCACTTTCTAATTGTAATTCAGAGCAGAATAATTATCTGAGGATGCCAGAAAACAACTGAATTTAATTTTTTTAAAGAAACGAATCTTCTAGTTAAAAGGATGAGGTGGCCCTGGGCGTGGTGGCACACAACTGTAATTCCAGCTGCTCCAGAGGATCTCAAGTTGCCAACCTAACAACTTAGTGATACCTTGTCTCAAAATAATAATAGTTCAGGGATAGAGCACCCCTGGATTCAATCCTCAGTACTGAGTTTGAGTTGGGGGAAGAAGAGAGACAAAAGAAAAGCTATAAGGAAAAAGAGACAAAAGAAAAGCTATAAGGAAAAAGAGACAAAGAGCTATTTTGACCTTTTCATTGGAGCTTAAATGTTATTATTTCTGAAGAAATGTTTAAAAAAAAAAAAAAAAGAAATGTTTTCTCGTTTACTTTTTAAAATTGATTTTTGAAATATAGTTTATTCAGGGGCTGGGATTGTGGCTCATTGGTAGAGTGCTCGCCTAGCACAGGTGGGACCCGGATTCGATCCTCAAAATCACATAAAAATAAAGGCATTGTGTTGTGTCCATCTACACCTAAAAAATAAAAAATTAAATATAGTTTATTCAGAAAGAATTCTGTTAATTGCTATTCTCTGAGGTGTTTAATTCACTGTATTTAAAGTTTTAAAATGTATCAAAATTTAGTATTCATGTAAAGATTAACTTTTATTAAGTCAATAATATAACTTAACATTTGAGAAAAATTGATGATTATTATTTCCCTCACATACCTTTTTTAGGTATTTCCAAACTACCATATTTATCCTCCAACTGCACCTCATGTTGCGTATATGCAACCAAAAGCAAATGCACCTTCCTTCTTCATGGCTGATGAACTCCGACAGGTATGCTTTCAGAATTTGTGGAACTAATGAGTGCTTAATATGCTTTTGTGAAGAAAAGGAAAATGAACAGATCAGACTATTTAATCACATATGCTGTTCTAACACAAATAGGATTTAGAATTTATAAATTTTATTTTATTTAAGAACACCTGGTTTAGTTTGAGTCCATCCCATTTGATTCTTGATTTTAATTCTTGCGCCAAAGGAGTCTTATTAAGGAAGTTGGGGCTTAATCCCTCATGATGGAGATTAGGGCCTACTTTTTCTTCTGTTAGACAGACGCAGGGTCTCTGATTTTATTCGTAAGTCCTTGATCCATTTTTGAGTTGAGTTTTGTGCATGTGGAGAGCCTACATCTTGGGAGCAAATCTTTACCCCTCACACATCAAATAGAGCACTAATCTCTAGGGTATATAAAGGACTCAAAAAACTAAGTTCTAAAAAAACCAAATAACCCAATGAAGAAATGGGCCATGGACCTGAACAGACACTTCTCAGAAGATGATATAAAATCAGTCAACAATTATGAAAAAATGTTCATCGTCACTAGCAATTAGAGAAATGCAAATCAAAATCACTCGTAAGATTTCATCTCACTCCAGTCAGAATGGCAGCTATTATGAGGACAAACAACAATAAGTGTTGGCAAGGATGTGGGGGAAAGGGTGCATTCATACACTGCTGGTGGAACTGCAAATTGGTGCAGCCAATATGGAAAGCAGTATGGAGATTCCTTGGAAAATTGGGAATGGAACCACCATTTGACCCAGCTGTTCCTCTCCTCGGTCTATACCCAAAGGATTTAAAAACAGCATACTACAGGGAAACAGCCACAATGTTTATAGCAGCACAGTTCACAATAGCTAAACTGTGGAACCAACCTAGATACCCTTCAGTAGATGAGTGGATAAAAAAATTTGGCATATATACACAATGGAATGTTACTCAGCAATAAAAGAGAATAAAATCATGACATTTGCACATAACGTTAGATGGAGTTAGAGAATATAATGCTAAGTGAAGTTAGCCAATCCCAAAAAAACAAATGCCGAATTTTTATTTATTTATATATATATATGGAGGCTGTTCATAGTGGGATAGGGAGTGGGAGCATGGGAGGAATAGACGAACTCTAGATAGGGCAGAGGGGTTGGAGGGGAGGGAGGGGGCATGGGGTTATAAATGATGGTAGATTGTGATGATCATTATTATCCAAAATACATGTATGAAGACATGAATTGGTGTGAGTATACTTTGTATACAACCAGAGATATGAAAAATGGTGTTCTATATGTATAATAAGAATTGTAATGCATTCTGCTGTCATTTAAAAAAAAGAATACCTGTTTTGAGAAATTTTAAATAATTGTATTTTAGAACAAAACAGAATAACTATTTTAGTGGGCTACCTTCATATTGAATGGGTATATATTGAATGGGTATTTGATATATATAACTTAAATAGTCTCTAATGTTTAATCAACACCTTGGCTGTAGGTATAGGTCGAAAGTAAACAGTTTGCCCCAGAAAAAAAAGCTTCATTTTAAAAAAGAATGTTTTTTTAAAGTAAGTTTTATAAAATAATTTAGTGTTTTATTTTTTAGTAAACAGCTAGATCAATATTATAAGTAGAATTTTATTTTACATTCAGTTACTCAAAAATATTTTTGTTTCACAGAATTAAGTTGTACCAGTATAGTGATTTCAGAATGAATTATTTACTGTCTTAGTAGTCAACCTTCAGTTTTCAGCACCAGATTGGCTTCATTTTGTGGGGTATAACCTAGCTGTTTAAAACCAGATTTAACTCCAGATAGGTCTATCTAGGACTGGAATTTAGATATTTTAACATTGAGAAATACTGTTTTATCAGTATTAAGAAGTACACATAACAGAAAAATTATTAGGTTATTTAGTTATAATAGGAAGTCTAGACTTGATAGGCTGTGCTTAAATATCAATATACTTATTTACTTTTCTTAGGAGCTGATCAACAGACATTTAATAACAATGGCTCAAATCGATCAAGCAGATATGCCAGGTAAAATACATATTGCTTCATCCTTCCTTTTAAAGTCTATTTGAATTCTTACATAATACTACATGTTTTTATGGATTAATAAGAAGCATTCCAAGATGCTACTGATCATCTAGGTTATTTCAATTAGTTCTACATATCACAGTATTCTAGTTTATTTAAATAAATAGTTTATTTTAGAATGTACTAGTACATCATTGTCTTGGGAAATTAAAGTATAGCTTCTTAAACATAAGGAGAAGGAAATTATTATTATTTCTTATTATTTCTTCTTATTATTATATATTATTATTATTATTATTTCACACTACAGTGTGCCAATTAATGATTACATGTTTTACTTTATTCCTCTGAAAAATTCTGTGGCATGTTATTTTCATCTCCATTTTATGTATGAGGAAAATTGAAATCGACAGATTAAGTAATTAATTGACCTAGAGGACCAAAGAATAAATGGCTAAGTCAGGATTTAAACTTAGTTTTTTTCAGACTGTACTGTTAATGTTTCTCAGTGTGCTAAAATATCTTTCCCTGGCTTACTTATTCTGTAAAAATTAAATATGACATAATGTAACAAAACTTCATAGATAATGTAGTGGGAATATATTTGCTGCCAATTCAGCATAGACTAGTGTGTGTTAACTTGATTGCTAATTAAAAGGAGTCTGACGACTGGGTCTTAAGACTGATCTTTCCACTTTGGATGAGCAGAAAACTTAATGATCTCTGAAAGTTTTGAGATTGTATTTGAGGCCTTAGCCAGGGCAAAAATGGACAAAGAAAAAGAAATTGTGGAGGCATATGATTAGAAAGAAGAAGAAAACAAAACCCTCACAAAATAACAAGTAGAAAGAAAAAAATTAAGCCAAAAAAATTGCAAAAGAAAAAATACACGTGTTACATATAGACCATATAACTGTAATTAGACATTATTTGGAGTAACAGAATTCAGTGATATTTTCATGGGAATATTATATAGCAGTTAAAATGAGGAAAGTATACTGACAAGGAACAATGCAAAAGAATTTCAGTAATATTATAATAAGTTAAAAAGTGAGATGCAAGAGACTACGTATACAACATACCCGCTTATAAAGTTAAATAACTAAAAGTAATGTATTTTTGTATGTGCATATGTACAATATGTTTTTGAGGAATTTATAGAGATGTTATGAAATTATATAAAAAAGAGAAGGAGGACTGGGGTTGTGGCTCAGTGGTAGAGCACTTGCCTTGCAGGTGTGAGGCACTGGGTTTGATCCTCAGCACCACATAAAAATAAATAAACAAAATAAAGGTACTGTGTCCATCTACAAAAAAAAATATTTTAAAAAAATTTTTAAAAAAGAGAGAAGGAAATGCAGAGATTGGTAGAGAGGACCATATGGTTAAATGTATGTTAACATGAAGAAAGCCTGAGGTTTTTTTTTGGTTGGCAAATTTGAGATGCTTACTACATTATTAAGAATACTTAAGGGCTGGGGTTGTGGCTGAATGGTAGAGCGCTTGCCTAACATGAGTTAGGCACTGGGTTCTATCTTGAGCACCACGTAAAATAAATAAAAGGTATTGTGTCTATCTGCAACTAAAATACACACACACATACACACACCCCTACCTGTATTTACTTATATAAAAGAATACTTAAATAAAAGCATCCCATGTGTAGACAAGATTTGAGTATCATAAACTAAACGTTATGGTTAATCTAGTCCCATGCACCGTGTTCAAATGCAGTTTAATAAATGATTTGTTTTGTCACTTCCTTAACTCTGATTTTTTTTCATTTTCTCATATTAACTATTTGACTAACCTTTATTAATATTTGGATCATGCTGTCCTTTTTGTTTACATTTTCTAGTTTATACTTCATACTTCTGTCAGTTGATACTTTTCAACTTTGAAGTCATAGTCTATTTCTCATACATCAATCAGTGGGTCTCTCAACCAGGAATGATTTCACCCCCTCAGGATTTCTGTTGTAACCACTAAAAGCAAGGTGCTACTGGCATCTAGTGGATAGAGTACTGGAGTACTGCTAAACATCCTACAAAGTATAATATCGTTTCCCACAATAAAAAATTATCCAGCTTAAGATGTAAATAGTTCTAAGGTTGTAGAACCCTGAATAGTAAATTTTATATTTTCAATATCTTTATCTAGTCTGTCATTATCTATGTCCTTTGAGGAAAAGAAACTAAAGTTTTACGTTTTTATTCATTAGTTTTAAAGTATTTAAGAAATTGTGCTCCAAACTAAAGCTCTGTCATTTGTAATCCTCATAATTTTCTTCTTAGATTTTACCTCTATGATGCTTTTCTTACAATAATAATTGTAGGGCCTAATAGTGATCTGGTGGTCTTTGTTCATGACTTATTATGCATATGTGTTATATTGGACTGAAAACAAAGAAGACTAGAACAACAATAAATAATCCTGTCTTTAAAATCCAGTATCCCTTCATTATAAAAGCTGAATAAACTGAGGAATATACCTCAGCATAATAAAGTCCATATAAAATAAGCAAACAGCTAACATAGTATTTAATGGAAAAAAGCCAAAAAGCTGTTTCTATAAGGTCTGGAATAAAACAAGGATGCCCACTTTTACCTCTTTTGTTTAGCATTGTACAGGGAATCCTAAGCTAGAGCAATAAGGCAAGAGAAAGAAATAAAGAACATTCAAATTAGAAACGAGGAAGCCTGAGCTGGGGTTGTGGATCATTCACCTCGCACATGTGCAGCCCTGGATTCTATCCTCAGCACTACATAAAAATAAATAAATAAATAAAAAATAAAGGTATTGTGTCCAACTACATCTAAAAAGTAAATATTATAAAAAAAGAGGAAGAAGCCAAGCTTTCACTATTTGCGGATGGCATGATCTTACATATAAAAACCTCAAAGACTCCACCCAAAAACTGTTAGAACAAGTAAACAAATTCAGCAAGGTTCCATGATCCAAAATCAACATAAGAAAATCAGTACAATTTTTAATACACCATTAGCAAACTGTCTGAACTAGAAAATAAGAAAGTAACGTCTTTTACAGTAGCTGAAAAAAAAAATTTAAAGGGGAGGGGGGAATTTAACCAAAGAAATGAAATATCTCTATAATGAAAATTATAAAACATTGATGAAAGATAAGAAATAGGACAGAAAAAAGATTACCCTGTATTCATGAATTGGAAGAATCAATATTGTTTATTCTACCCAAAGTGACCTACAGCTTCAGTGTAATCCCTATTAAACACCAAAGGAAAGTCAGTGGAATCTCCACTGGACAAGAATTATTTTGTAGTTCTATCAGTTACCTATAAAAGAGTCTTTAAAAATATTCCATAGAATCAGATACCTGAGAGGTATCCTTTAGAATAATGCTTAGTTTTCCACTGAAGCACAGCTTTTTTTTATTATTATTTTTTTTTACCCCCTTGGATATAACCTGTAAAATTCTGCATGACTTGCTAGAAAGTGATAACAGAATAAGAGGGTTAAGGGTGTGCAGTTGATTTTAGTTGATTATGTTTCTCACTCATTCTCTGTCACACTTGTGATATGAATACCACTGTTTGGCATAATAAATTTCAAGTTTCCAGAATGGCATTTAAGTTTCTTTATAATCTAATCCCAGCATACCTATTCCAGCTTTATCTCTATTGTGCCTCCTCTGTGGTATACCTTATGCTCCTACCATATGAAAGGTCACCATTCCTGAGAACAGTGAACACATGTAGACCTTGTTTGTTCTTCTGTTTACTCCTTATTGCTTATCCCTTCCACTTGTTTTAGCCAATTGAAAACAGTCTTTTCCTTCAGTTTTGTAGTAAAAATGACAATTATTTTATGAGATCTTTCCGTGTATCTTTGGGAATGGCTCCCTTCTTTGTTGTTCCATAGTGTAGTCCCTTGACCAGCAACTCATTTCCTTTATCTTTTAGGAACTTGCTAGACTTTACATATTCCAGGTTCCATTTTAGACCTGGCTCAGTTAAAAATGCAGGATGGGTTCTGTGGTTGGAGCTCTCAGTGGTAGAGCACTTGACTCACACATATGAGGTGTTTGGTTTGATCTTCAGCACCACATAAAAATAAATAAATATACGTATTGTGTCCATCTACAACTAAAAACAAATTTAAAATAACAACAATGCAGAATGGAAACCAGATGATTCTGATGGGTGCTAAAGTTTAAGAATCAAGCCATGGTGAATGGCCTTTTTTATGTTTTGTATAAATCTATGTGTATCCTTTTATTTTCTTTAAGCATCTTGATGGTAAGGACCCATATTTCATTAATACAAGTTTGCTAGTATATAGTAGGTACTTAGTACATTTGTAGATTTAATTTTAATTACTTCTTGTAGTAAATGCTCCTTATGAAATAGCTGGGAAAGAAAATTTATCCCATCATTTGATTTCTTTGTGGAAATTACATGGCCCATTCAGATGAAAAGTAGTAAATGGACAAAAGTTAAAACTATGTTCCTGTGTGTGTGTATCCTTAACTTATATGATCTTTTAATAGAACTTGACATAGGTTTGAAAGTGACATTGATTTATTCTATTTTACACTATGGCCAAAAATGCCATCTAGGTATTAGGAGTGTAAGAAAGACCAAAGAATCAGAGTCCTTGGTTTGTATCCCAGCTGCCTCTTTGAGCTATGTAATTCTTATTTTCCTTATTTATGAAATATGGAACCCCACTTCAAAGGGTTGTTGTGAGAACTAAGAGATAGTGAGCATAAAGTATTTTGCAAAGACAGAGCATTTTGAGCCTGTCTTCTGGAATTAGTGAGTTTTCTTAATGGAGTTTCACTTGTATTTCTTACTAATGATAGGTCATAGATTATTATTTTGTGTTTGTTTGTAGGATTTTATAAAGAAGCAATGCCATATTTTGAAACTAGCATTAAGCATGTTTATTATTGTTTTTGTAAAGATTTTTTAATAAAGGTTGTTTTCTATGCTTATACTCAGTTCAGTTATAATTTTTCCACTTGAAATACTTGGACTGTATTTCAAGACTGTTAAATAAAATAGAAGCTGTCCGATTAGAAACCAAAATTGTCTTTACAGCATTACAAAACTACTCGTCTTGGGGCTGAGTTTGTGGCTCAGTGGTAGAGTGCTCACCTAGCGCGGGTGAGGCTCTGGGTTTACTCCTCAGCACCACATAAAAATAAATAAATAAAAATAGAGGCATTGTGTATACCTACAACTAAAAAAAAAAATTTAAAAACACTAACTTGTCTTTTTAAATTATAAACGTAATACATGTTTGTTCTAGAAAAGAGGGAACATAAAGATAAGGAATGTAAATTGCCTATTGTATCTGTAGAGAAACAAACCCCTGCATACATGAGTAAATTCTTATTTATTACATATCCTTAAGTATAATTTTCATGGAAAGCATGGCAGTCAAGGGTTCCCCCTTCCTCCTTTTTATATTTTGCTAGGGATTAAAGCCATGGTATTCCACTGAATGACTATACTAATACCTGTCTATAATCAGTTCCCTATTCATAATGCATTTATACTACCTATATTTTCACTATTAACTGCAGTGAGCACTGCTTCATTATTTGCCTCTTAATTATTTTGGTGGTGGCAGAGGAAAGTCATTTCCTTGAGTTATACTTACTAAAGATTGGTTTTGATACCAGTTGTTACATTTATAGATACATAGGTATACACGGGTAAGCATAGTACCCAGCTTAATGTGATTTGTTTTGAATTTATTTATGCTTTTAAAAACAAGAATTCATGTCAAAATATATTGTGTAGAAAGTAAAATACATGAAAAAAAATTCTATCTTGATTTTATCCAGTGACAGAATAATAAAATGTCTAATATCTAAAGTGATAATTCATTGTATAATTATTTCTGATAAAAATGCATATTATACTATAAAAATGGTAAATATTTTTGAGTGTATAAACTTTAGTTGTTCTATGGTTGTTTTATAATGCCCATCTTATTGATACTTAAACCACAGTTTGTTTTATAGAATTGTTATAAATGCTGAAACTATTTGTAATACAAGGGTGTGTGATACAGGAGTGGTATATAGTAGTTTTGATTTCTTTATTCTGTGAGAGATTTATGAATGTCTGAATATCTGTAATTGAAAGTTGTCTTCCTGTGAATTACTCTAGCAGTCCCCACAGAAGTTGACAGCTACCATAGCCTATTCCCTCTAGAACCACTGCCACCCCCCAACCGGATACAGAAATCAAGTAATTTTGGATATATTACATCTTGCTACAAAGCTGTAAATAGCAAAGATGATCTGCCATATTGCCTTCGGAGGATACATGGTAAGGAAAAATAAATTTTCCTTTTTTATGTTATTGAGGCTAAGATTATTTAACCCTTCCTGTATATCTTGATTTCTTTAGTATATAAATTTAATGGATAATAATTTTTTTTTCATTTGGAAATTAGTATCTTAAAAGTACCTTAAAAGTATGATATAGCATTTTCTTCACATTTCTGATGGAATATTAGGGAGATACCATTTTTTTCTACATAGTAGAAAAACTTTCTTTTTCAGGTTTTCGTCTTGTTAACACAAAGTGCATGGTGTTGGTTGATATGTGGAAAAAAATTCAGCACTCAAATATTGTAACCCTGCGTGAAGTATTTACCACTAAAGCATTCTCCGAGCCTTGTGAGTAACTTTTACTGTGACTGTCTTAACCTTTGTTATTTGAAGACAGATTTCAGTAATGAGTGTTTGTGTTTTATTTTAAGCTCTTGTGTTTGCATATGATTTCCATGCTGGAGGAGAAACTATGATGAGCAGACACTTTAATGACCCTAATGCTGATTCCTATTTCACAAAGAGAAAATGGGGTAAGAAAAAGATGCAAGCAAACTGTATTCTGACAAATACTTTTGCTGGGTAGAAGAGTAGTTTTATATTTTTAAAAATGTGTTAACTTTATTCCTGTAATCATTCAGTATAAGGACTCTATTGCATTTAAAAAAAGAAATATCTCAAATAGATGGAGTTGATCTGTGACAAGTTAGGAAACAATGTGTTATATATACTTACTGAGGTCTGGGGTTGTGGCTCAGTGGTAGAGCATTCGCCTAGCATGTGCGAGGCCCTGGGTTCAATCCTCAGCACTACATAAAAAAATAAATAAAACAAAGGTATTGTGTCTGACTACAACTAAAAAATAAATATTAAAAAAAAAGGTGAGTTATGAATGACTTAGACATTTGATGTTTGTGATCACTGGGAATATGTTAAATTTTTTTTTCCTCTTAAAATGTTTTTTTTTCTTTTAAAATACAATGCTTTCTGAATAAGGATGATTTGGAAAATTTATAAATTAAAAATAAAAATAATCCTTATTAATTCATAACCAAAGCACAAATATTATAAATCATTGGTATATTTCTTCCCAGTCTTGTTTATTTTTGTTTCCTTTTGCAGTGTTTTGGTTTTTGTCATTTTATATCATATTGTGCCTTTCATTTATTATAAATATTTGCCTTTTTTATACTCTAAAAATAAGTTATTGACTCTCTTACAGTCCAGTGTGACTGTATAATCTTTTATGTGATACTCACCTAAACAAATGTTTTATTTTAAAGATAGAATTCCACGTTGTTTAGGAAATCAGTCTTCAAATAGATTTATAGTTTACTGTTAAGTTATTCAAGTATTTTTCAGGGAGTATTTTCAATGTTTTTTTTTTTTATACCCATTTCTAATATTTACTTAAACATATCATTTTATGATTTAAATTTTGCAAAGAATTGACGTTTTAATTGTATTCTGATAAATGTTTATTTAAATATAAATGATTTCAGAGAAAAAGTAAATTCATTTTGAGATGTCCATTAACTTATGTATTTGGGGAGGGTCTCATTTTCTAGTCTGAGGCCAAGAAAGAGTCATCATATTCTTTACTATAGTTTTAATCTTGTTAAGATTTTCTTGAATATGTAACTTAAAGAACTTAAAGGGAGTGTCCAGATTTGAGTTTACCTTATAGTATCTTTCAGATTATAACTCCTTTAAATTAAGACTAATTATAGACAAGCAAAAATATATTGCTTCAGTTTACTTGTGATTTTGCTTTCTGCATTCTGACAGTTGAAAAGAAGAAAGTTGTGGTTACATGGTTGTTTCACATTAAAAATCTGGTCATGTAGTGTGGTCATTTTTTTTTCTTTTGCCATGTCATCTGTAGATACGTGTATAATTTTATGGAAGGGGATGTGGTATGACTCTTTCTATAGATGAATATGGTTGTTGTTCAAGTTTATTTTAGTATTAACACCTGTGAAATGACTGTTGGCTTTAATTTATAGCTGGGTTTTTAACCTCAACACTATTGACTTTTTAGACTGCTTAATTATTTTTGTGGAGGCTGTCCTCTGCTTTGCAGAATGCTTGGCAATCTACCTATTGGATGAAGTAACAATCTTCTGTATCCCAGTTGTAACACCAGAAATATCTTCAGACATTGCTAAATGTTCCCTGTTGAGATCCACTCATTTATAGCATTTTTTCCAGCTTTTTTTTTTTTTTGAGAGAGAGAGAGAGATTTTTAATATTTATTTTTTAGTTTTTAGTTTTTTTAGTTTTCGGACACAACATCTTTATTTTTATGTGGTGCTGAGGATCAAACCCAGCGCATGCCAGGCGAGCGCGCTACCTAGCCCTCTAGCTTATTTTTATCTTAACTATTTTGTTTTTTGTGTTGACTCATTACTTAATATAAATTAACATTTATGTTTTCATCAGTGCTGTTTGCAGTGTTTTAAAATATTGTTTGAATGGTTATAACTTCCTTAAACATACACTTATGGAAATCTGTTGTTTTCTTGTATTTTGTAGTTAATTAACACAAAATATTTTTTAAATCACATTGTAAAATATACTAACACTTTTTTCTAGATTTGATATCTTCAATTCTGTCCAAAGAGGTAGTTTTTTAATTTTGTATGGGCTTCTTAGTAGAAATTTTATCCCTAGATATGTATAAAATTACATATTTATCATTTATTTTCTCTGCAATTAGGTATTTTACTATGTTACTTTTATATCTGATTCAGAAAAGGTTGATTTATAAGTGTGAATATAAGGTTGTATTCCTTGAAGTAATTACAAAATTTTGACTCAGTTTATATGCTGCTTCTGATTTAGGTATTATGAAAAAACGCTTATAAGAGGTACTTGAATAAAAAGATTACCTTTTACAGATAATCAGATTATGTTTGCTTTTTATTATTATCCATAAATAACATTCAGTGTTTGGCATTTTTGTTTATGTGACTTGGATATCATCCTATCTCATTGACATATCTGAGGTAGAAGAGGTTGAGTGGACTAAGAAAAATAAACATTCAACTTAAGTGATTTTGGAGATTTCTGCTTCCTTAGAGCCAAAGAGTGGACAACTCTCATAAGTTTGAACAGTAGGATACACTGTAATTATTCATCTTTTACATGAAGTAACAATCTCTGTAGTTCTTGTTTTTAATGAGAATTTGTAGTTTTTTGGTAAATTTTAAAATATTTTTTGTTTATTGTCCAGTAGTTATTTGGTCACAGAAAAGAGCATTTCAGCGAGAGCTTAACTGCTACCAACAGTAAAAATAATATAATTTCAATCATAGAAACAATGGGGGCATTTCTTTTAAGTTCTTAGTAATACACTAAAATTAACACACACACACACACACACACACATATTGACAAGTTGTGCTACAGATATACATGAATTTTCTTTGTTAATTTTGGATTGAATATTTTAGTCCTTTAGTTGATTACTTAAATGAACATGTCAATTTTAAAAATTCATTTGTTTTGTAGGCCAACACGATGGACCGTTGCCTAGACAGCATGCTGGATTATTACCAGAATCTCTTATTTGGGCATACATTGTCCAGCTGAGTTCTGCATTGCGAACCATTCACACAGCAGGTTTGGCATGTCGAGTTATGGACCCAACAAAGATTCTGATAACGGGCAAAACAAGGTATTAGCTTTTTGAGTTTTAGTTTTAGTTTATTGATCATCTAACTTATGACAGTAAGCAAAATGTGAAGGTTTGTTGTATAGTTATCCAGAAGAACTCCTGTGACTTTTGAGTGCATTTGTAAGTTTAAAAAGAAAATGTTGAATTTTTAATGAAATACCTGATTGTTTACCAAAAATATTGGTAAAAATTAGAAAGGTATATGGGGTGAGGGTTATGGGAATAGAGAAGCAGTATCAGCACAACTTTTTAATGTAAAACTATGGTTCTCAAATTTTACCATGAAACAGAATCACCTGGAGAGTTTAACCAGATTGTTGGGATCTACCCTGTACCCCCAATTTTTCATTTTGTAAGTCTGTATTGGGACCTGAGAATTTGCATTTTTAATGAGTTCCTAGTTGTTGCTGTTGGCTTAGTCTCATGCTTTGAGAATTGACTTATAGAGATAAGTAACACAGACCTTGACTTCACCTAGTTGTGAGTAGCCAAAATTTTGGGAATTGCTTGGGCAGCATGGCATAACAAACTGAGGATCTGGTACCAGATTCCCTGTGTTCATATCCTGGCTCTCTTAGTTTCTGTATGTCCGCAACAAGTTGCCTAGCATTTCAGCTTCATTAGACAGGTACTATTATTAACTCCATTTTCCTTATTTTAGGGTACCTGACTCATAAATTCATTGACAGATTTGAATGGCTTAGTACATGTAAAATGCTTAGAATGCCTGGTACATCTTTAGAAAGTATTAGGAGACTAATTTTCTTTCCTGAGTAACTAACAGACAACTTGGAGTGATAAAAAGGAGACTGATCTGTTAGTCAAAAAAAGCATGTGTAATCATCCTGACTTTATTAGTTACTGACTTTATAATTGAAGGCATATTACTTGATATCTCATGACTTTTCATTTCCTTATCTCTAAAATGGCTGGTGGAGATTACATGAGGGTGGGCATTCAGATGTAAGTTAGAGTCCTTCTTAATATGAGAGGAAATGCTAAATAAATATTCATTAGTATATAATTAGAAATATTTAATTATTATTTTTTTTAATTCTCTGATCCTTAAAGGTTACGAGTAAATTGTGTTGGAGTTTTTGATGTTTTGACATTTGATAACAGTCAAAATAATAATCCATTGGCATTGATGGCTCAGTATCAGGTAAGTTAGAATTACCGTGGATATTTACGGCATGTTTTTGTTTTCTTAAACAAAAATTTTTTTATTTTAAAGTAACTCAGGGTTTTAAGTCTAGATTTCAATTTATTCTTGAGTAGTCTCTGCAAACTTTGAACATGTATTTCTTAACCACTGTGATATATTTAGTGTAGAGCCCTTATAGATTGGAATATATAGAACTGATAATATTATCAAGAGACTCTGGATGTTTAAGATGGAAATGTATTCATGTGATTAGGAAATTTTGTACTCAGAATAAATATGTGAAAATATTAATCAACTGAATAGATTCTACTAAAGACATTACTTTTTTACTTTAATTAAACCTGTTTTTTTTTTTTTTTTTTTTTTACTTTTAGAACACTTGTCTCATTACCAAAAATAAAATTTTAGAAATAGTTTCAAAGAATTGTTTTTGGATTGGCATTTTCTGAGTAATTTTTTTCTTTTTTTTTAAGTTAGAATCTGTCACTCACTGCTTCTGCATTATAAGAATTTGGTTATTATATAACTTCATTTTAGTAATGTTGATTTATACTTTGCTATTTTGCTGTTTCTTATTTCCTTATTAATATGATAAAGTATAGAAAAATATCTGATACTGTTTAACTTCATTCTAGTAGTGTTGATTTAGGACTCACAGTGTTCTTAGCAATTTTTCTAGTTGTTATTTCCTTATTAATGTGGTGTAAGGAAATAAAGACCTTTACAAGGACTGGAGGTGGAGCTCAGTGGTAGAACATTTTGCCTTAGCACACAGATGAAGCCCTGGGTTCCATCCCCAGCATTGCAAAATGAAGAAAAATGAAAAGCTCTCTTGTAAGGAAGCATTAAAAATAATTGCTTTTGCCCGATTACTCTTGTAAGTAATGTGGCTAAATTTAAATTTTTCATCTTGTCCATTTTGCTTTGTCATGCTTGACATTAGTATATGCAACTGTCCTTTTGAGACAATTTTAGTTCTTTGTGGATAAGAAGTTTTTGGTATTTTTGGACAAAAAACAGAATCTTTTAATCTTTTGAACACTTTATGTGCCCATTGTTCTTCTCTTCAATTTTTGATCAAAGCTTTGGAAGATTTTCATTCATCTTCGTGTAAGACAAAATTTTAGAACAAAGAGGAAGGAAATGACGAAACACTACAGTCTCTGGTAGTGTTTACTGTTCCAGTTAATGCATAAATCTTTTTGCTGCTGAACCACAAGCAGTGCAGTCCCAAGACTTAAAGGCACTCATTGCACTCAGTTGTATGCAAACTTTCCACATCTTTCTAGATAGCTACATCTAGTGAGCAGTAAAGGGAGGACTGATAGTTTTTTCCCCCAGCAGCAGCTTTCTTTCACACAAGGGGATTTGCTTTATTCTTCTCATCTAGGATATGTTTCTTAGTGACTTTTCTTCTTTCTTATACTTAGTGCCTAAGTAATTGGCCCTGATTAATTTTTCTTTGTAATCTTTGTACTTCCAAAAAGTGACTGCTTATTAACTATTAAGAAACTAGTGCTCTTTATATATCAAAATAATATAAAATTTTTGAAGGGATTTTTATTTATTTATTTATTTATTTTACTTTGTAGACTACCTTATTATCAATCATAAAATTTTAGAAGTAGTTTAGAAATGAAAACCATGCCTTATAGTTATTAGGCGCCGCCCCCCCCCCCCC